>NC_082698.1:31189667-31841018 GCF_949987515.2 Delphinus delphis | reverse complement strand
AACAAAGCCTGTTGTGCAAGTACAGGCTGGGCGGGGGCAGTTCGAAACTTCCTCGAGTCCATGAGACCTGCCCTGGCAACCATCCACGTGAAACAGAGCTGGGTGCAGTCTCTGACCGCAAGGTTCATCGGAGCTCACAGTGCCAAGAGTAAGGCAATCTTAAATGGCATCAAAAGTAGGACAGGGTCCAGTTCATGGAAGAAAATGGTAATACTCCCACTCTATCCCACAATGGTCAGGCCATGAGCGCAGGATTCAGCTAGGACACCACACTTTTAATTTTTTAGCGGGTTAAAATCACAGCATTTAAAAAGCACCCCGGGGCTTCCCTGGTGGCGCAGTGATTAGGAAGCCGCCTGCCAATGCAGGGGACATGGGTACGAGTCCTGGTCCAGGAAAATGCCCCATGCCGCAGAGCAACTAAGCCCGTGCGCCACAGCTACTGAGCCTGCGCTCTGAAGCCCATGAGCCACAGCTACTGAAGCCCGTGCGCCCAGAACCTGTGCTCCCAACAAGAGAAGCCACCACAGTGAGAAGCCCGCGCAACACAAGAGTAGCCCCCACTCGCCGCAACCAGAGAAAAGCCCGTGCACAGCAACGAAGACCCAACACAGCCAAAAATTAAACTTATTTTAAAAATAAATAAAAAGCACCCAATAGGTTATAGTGAAAAATCTTTATTCCACCCAGTCTCCTCCTCAGAGGCAACCAACATTACCCATTTCTGTTGTACTCTTTCAAAAGCACTGCATGTATATACAAGCAAATAAGCATATATTCTCCTCTTTCACTTAAAAAACATATCCTATAGAGTTCTACGCCAGTACCTGAGAAGCAGCCTCATTCTCTTCCACAGCCACAGGGTTCAAAAGCTTGGAGACCCTAGATTGATGAACATTTAGGTTATCCCAGTCTTTTGCTTCTGCAAATCATGTTGTAAGAAACAAACACATCATTTCTCACATATGCAGACATACCTGTAGAACAAATTCCAAAAACTGGAATTACAAGGACAAAAAGTGGCTGCATTTGTAGTTGCGACGGGTATTGTCAAATGGGACACTGCCTTTTAAAGAGAGTCATGGACAAAATGGGGTTTCCCAAAAGAGGGGGCTAGAAATTACGCCCTAGAAGGAAAAGGCAAAGAGCCTTAGTGTGGAGAAATGAGAACCGTCACCTTCAAATACCCAGGGCCACCACCAGTAAGTTCCGTCCTTACTCACCACAGCCGGGACACATCCTCGGATACTTAAACTCATCATCCCACATGACTCTTACGACAGCCCTAAGGGATGGGCATTTTTACGCAGACAAGCAAACTGAGGCCAGAGTCCTCTTGCCAAAAGCCACAAAGCTGATAAGGGGCACAGCCAAGACTGAGACCAAACTGGGCAGCTCAACCGTCTGTGCTCCTCAGCCCCCCCAACTCCCGGCTGCAGACGTGAATCACACAAGCAGCTTCTGCAGAAGCTCCGCCTTCAGATTCTGACGCAGGACGCGGCACGTACAGGTTCTCTCAGGTGAATCCAATATGTAGTGAGGGCTGAGAACTACTGCCCTGGTCTACAGTAGCTCTCCAACAAGGGCAGGCATTGGACTCACCTGGAACCCTTTTAAAACAATTTTCAAGCCCCACCCCACCCCCGAGTTTCTGAGTCAGCAGTTCTGGGGTGGTGCTGAGGAGTTTGTATTTCTAGCAACTTCCCAGGTGATGCTGATGCAGCCGGCTCACGCTTTGAGAACTACTGCTCTGGAAGCAAGAGCTACCACTACTCCTTGTAATAGATAACAATTAACATTTTACAAGGCACGTCACCCCAGTGAACGTTCACTGCTTTGGAAGGTCCAATGGGATAATGTCCTCTGCAAAATGAAGTGAGAACAGACACTCAAGTGTCTTAGCCAAGTTCATACAGGTTGCAAGCGATACAAAACTTTCATTTCTTGCTTTCTTTTTTTTTTTAATAAATGTCTTTGCCTCGTACTGCTGACATCTAGTTCAATGCTCCTTCTACTATACGAATACCAGACTCCAGGAGGCAAGAACCTTGTCTATCTTGTTACTGAGACATGGTGCCCAAAGGAGGAAATTATAAGACGAGTTGATGACAACTCATATTAAAGAATTCTAATAATTAGAAGCATTCAAAAATAAAATGAACTGCCTCAGTGAATAGTGAGCTCCCCTTCCTTGGAGAGACACCAGCAGAAGCCGACAAGCCAAGGGACAGAAATGTCACAAAGCAATTCTACGTTCCAAGGGAACCTCCTTCACCTCTAACAATTTTTGCAAAGCTAAACTTTGATTCTCGTGCACCCCAGTAGAGAGGAGGTACTCTCTAAATCCTTCTTCAGTATGGGTCCACTAGCCTGCCAACAGCTTCACCACATAAATTTAGAGAAATTACTTCACTCCTGTGCCTCAGTTTCCCTGGACACAAAATGAAGGGGGCTCATCAGTCAGTCCCTGGGAATTATCTAACAAAATGACTGGCAAATAACAAACAACTAACAGAGGTACCAAAGTACTTAAAATGCCGACGACGTCTGCCTCTTCTCCTCTCTGCCAGTCTGCACTGCAACTAATCCTGCATTTAACTGGTATTTCCATGAAAATTAAACTTAATGAATATCCAAGGGCAAATTCAAAATCACACTGATTCCCCCCCTTTTAATTCCATGTCTTCACCAGTTTAATTACTGGTCTATCATATTTTTAAAATTCATTCTTCAAGCAGCCACCTATTGGGCACCCACTGTGGGCAGAGAATTGCACAAGAACCTCGGGGAATACAGGGGAGACTCACGCCGGCCCTGTCCTCTGGGGCAGCACACCTACGTTTACCACTTTTCGCAGTTTCAGGACAGCTCTGGATTTCTTCCACCTGGGTAATGTGGAGGGCTTCACCAGAATTTACTAGTGTAAAATTCTGTGTTTACAGGTCAACCTTCACAAGGAAAACCACAGCACAGATTAACAGAATGAGAAGTGAGCCAAGATCTTAATTTTTAAGATCTAAAATCCTAGGTGCCAAGGTTTTATCTTTATGAAGGGACAAAATACAACGCCCTCACCTAAGACCATTTCTTTCACACCTGAGTGATATGAAGGGGTCAGGCTGAGAGCGGTTTTCAGGCAACAGCTTCGCAAAGTCACCAGCACTGTGGAATCTTAGGGGCTATTAGGAGATTTCTGAGGGGAAAGGATAAGAAACTGGGGAAGACTCCCAGCCAGCCATATAAAGCCCTAATTTACTTGCTTTGAACACTAAAAACTGTGTTTTCAGACACAATACCAAAAACAAGGGGAACACGTGTAGCAGCTATTAAAAAATTATGAGCCTCCCTTAATAACTTCACAAAGATGATCAGGATCGGAGGGGAAGCAAAGCGGAGATGCCGTTTGTCAAAGAGAAGGTGAAACCTGTGGCTCCATGTTAGACGATGCAAATGACCTCGTCAGAATGCAGGAGCCGAGGCAGAATGACTCAGAAAAGGGAAGCTGGGCAAACACTCCAAAGCCAGAGTTGAAAAGCTGAGATGGGTGTTTATTGCAATGATTCAGCTCATAAACAGATTCTGACGGTCACATTCAGGTGCATGTTAACAAGGCTTTTCTTCTTCAAGGAATATCAAAGCCAGCCTGCTGAACACTTCACAAGCACACACCGTCAAGAATTAGGACACCTAGGGCTTCCCTGGTGGCGCAGTGGTTGAGAGTCCGCCTGCCGATGCAGGGCACACGGGTTCGTGCTCCGGTCCGGGAGGATCCCACATGCCGCGGAGCGGCTGGGCCTGTGAGCCATGGTCGCTGAGCCTGCACGTCCGGAGCCTGTGCTCCGCAACGGGAGAGGCCACAACAGTGAGAGGCCCGCGCACCGCCAAAAAAAAAAAAAAAAAAAAAGAATTAGGACACCTAAACTATGGGCCAGTTTGCTGAAGGCATCAGACCTAGGATAAAACATCAAGTGAGCTAACATTTTATTTTTCCAGTTCCTGTGGTCATATATATGGCTGAGGAGATTAGGGCTGAAAGGATCAGAGGTTGAGATCATGTAGCCCAGCTCCCCAAACTCTAAGATGTCTAAGCATCAGCTGCAGTGCCTGTTAGAAGCAGAATCCCAGGACCCACACCCAAGAGTCTGACAGTATATGAATGGGGAGAGGAGCTACCCCCCACCCCTCCCCAGGACCCAGTATTTCAAGGAGCACCCTGTGACGTTCTAAGGCAGGTGGTCCCTAGGCCACTGCTTGAGAAAACTGACCTGGTCCAACAGCCATTTTTATAAATAAGTGAAAAAAGTAAAGCCCAGAGAGGTGATAGTACCTTCCTTGCCCAAGTCCAACTTCCTAAATCCAGGGCTGGCTCCACCAGGAAGAAATCCATAAGTATAAATAGATGCCACAGTGGCTGAAGGGCAGGGCCAACCCCTAGGGCAGCAGACAGCAAGCTAGCTTCTTAAACAGAGCTCTAGTCACCTCTGCCTGTGAGCATCTGCAGGGCAGGGACTGAGTCCCATTCATTTCTGCATCACCACTCATATAGCAGGCGCTCATGAGTTTGGTTATGGTCAGATGAAAGCTATTACCTACCTCTGCCTACAATGCCTTCCAAAAGGCTGGGCCACCTGGTACATTCCCCACCCAAGCCTTCCAGCCCCAGTTCAGGGGTCACCTCCTCTGAGAAATAACTGTCCTTCCCTCCTAACTCTCCCAGAGGACCCTGTACATGCCTGTTAGCACTTATCACCCAGCTTTGTAATTATCCTGTTTACCTAGGAGACTCCTCAAGGGCAATGATTTTGGTCTTTGAAACCTGGGCCCCAAGCTCAGCTTGCCAAGCAGAAGTTGCTCAACAAATGTTTACAAGGTGTTCAATAAATGGGAGGGGGCAGGAAGGATAAGAGGGAGAAACTAATTTTTTTCATCTTTTATTTATTTTTTTATTAGTCACCTATTTTTATATATATTAGTGTATACATGTCAATCCCAATCTCCCAGTTCATCCCACCCCCCCACCCCACCTCCTCGTCGTTTTCCCCCCTTGGTGTCCATACGTTTGTTCTCTACATCTGTGTCTCCATTTCTGCCTTGCACACAGGTTCATGTGTACCATTTTTCTAGAGTCCACATATATGCATTAATATACGATATTTGTTTTCCTGTTTCTGACTTCACTCTGTATGAGTCTCTAGGTCCATCCACGTCTCTACAAATGACCCAATTTCATTCCTTTTTATGGCTGAGTAATATTCCATTGTATATATGTACCACATCTTCTTTATCCATTCATCTGCCGATGGGCATTTAGGTTGCTTCCATGTCCTGGCTATTGTAAATAGTACTGCAACGAACATTCGGGTGCATGTGCCTTCTTGAATTATGGTTTTGGGAGAAGCTAATCTTAAATACCTTGCTGCAGACTCAAAACCCTAGGAAGCTGCAGATGTGCTTCCCTGGGGAAAAGAAAAACCCCCTATTATTTCCTCTGTTCATGTTTGAAAAGTCAAGTCATTGTCTCTCCGGTGCTACCACCATCAGAGAGGTCTGTTGGCTGCACTTGGAAAGGGCCTCACCTGTCGATTTTCCCAAACCCACACACACCTGTGGTCCATCATCAACACATTGTCAGCTCCCTCCTCCCAGCATACCCACAGCTTCCAGAGCCCCCGGGGTCCTCCCACAGTAGCCATGGTCTGTACCTTCTGAACTGAGCCCAGGGCACTTATCTCTGCCCACTTCGTACTGTTGCCCTCTCCTCCTGGGCATCTGCGGACAATACTCCTCAAGGCACAGGCCAGGCAACACACCCAGGGAGGGACTCCAAACATCCAGAGCTTCAAAAGGAGGCTTTTCAGGCAAAGCTGATTTCTCCTTGAGGTGAGGCCACAGCCAGACACCCGCCCTCCACCGGCTGTGATGTGCCCCTGTGCTGGAGATGACTAACAGCTCACAACCTTAGAGCTGCACTAAGTTTACCACTTCAAGGGGACTACTCTGTGCTGATACCCTGACACTCTCACCTTTGCAAGTCCTGCCCAGCTGGCAAGGCTCGCCCCACCCTTTACCTCTCTGTTCCCTCTGCCTGGTGAGGTGCCAGCCAGGACCCCATTTCCTCTGAAAGGCTAAGTGACTTGCCCAAGGTCACACAGCACAAAAGTAGGACTGGGGGGAAAGTGAGG
Organism: Delphinus delphis; assembly: GCF_949987515.2. Lineage (NCBI taxonomy): Eukaryota > Metazoa > Chordata > Mammalia > Artiodactyla > Delphinidae > Delphinus > Delphinus delphis. Next base: position 31,834,836 of record NC_082698.1, on the reverse strand, counting down.
CTTTCACACTCAGACTCTGCAGCCAGCTCTCCTTCTCGCTGCCACACTGTCCACCACTGACCCACCGTCTCGAGAACCCAGGGTGGTTTTCCTACCCTCTCAGTCAGGGCCTTCCATTTTCCAATCTAACAAAGCTTTGGGCTCCTTGGAGAGTTTTTCCTATTCACATTTTAGCTGCTATATAACAAAACCAGACTTCCTGTTTCTTTCTTGTGTTTATTATGCTCAGGGTATTTTTCCTAGTGCCCTGAGAATTATTCCCACAGGAAATATTCAGCTCCTCTGGAACTGTTTTGACACTAAAACCCCTTTCCCTGAGAACTTTCCTTATGGGGCATAACCAGGCTGGCAGCGGCTGAGAAGCCGCAGTGTGGAGGGGGGAGCACCGACTTCGAGGCAGGGTGTCAACCATCCTGGCTCCACCACCAAACTGTGCGACCCACCAGTCAGCTTCACCTTCTTGAGCCTCAGTTTCCCCATCCGGAAAATATAGATAATAAAGCCTAACTGAAGAGGTTGTTGCCAAGATTCAAGATCACGTAGCTACTACACCTAGCACAGGGGCTGACAGGCTATTCCCCCCAAACTGGAGCTATTTTTTCAACTGCTTTTGGGCACACGGATGTGGGGGAAGCACAATATATAGTTTTTTTGTGCCCAGAGAATTCTTCCCATAGGCCTCCAGCCGTGAATAATTGCAGTCGGAGGAGAAATCAGAAATGAAGGAGGCTGCTTTGACACCTCAGGAAAGCAAAAAAGGATGATGACTGCTCTCCTAGGGCTAAAAAGGCCTCTCAAACACCCCAGTTCCCTCACTCCCAACCCACAACCTTCTGGCGGCGTGTTATCTCCAAGTCCCTGGAGTTCAGTGAGTCTCATTTCCTCATCTGCAGGACAGAGAGAACCTTACCAACAGCCCCAGCCCTTCAGGATGACGTCAGGCAATGTTTCTCAGCCTGTGGTCTGCAAACCACCTGTGCACTGGGCCCTGGTGGTTGCCTCCCCAGCCCCTAGTCCCCGGTCCTTCTTCCTTCCTAACAGACCCTCCACTTTGTCCAGGTACCCAGCCCTGCTCCAGATGACTCCAGAAGTGCGGCTGCCTCCTGGTGAACAGTGATTGGCCTGGGGTGATCATGGGACCCAGCTCCAGCCAAGGAGGCACCGTGGAAGGTGCTGGAGGTGCCTCAGATGCCTGAGAGAGGGCCGGGAATTGATCTATGTCCTTCTTCCTCTGGATGTGGTTGCGTCTGACTAAAATGTTTGGAAATGCTGCAGCCGTCTTATCCCCAGCCTGCAGATGAAGCCAGCACCCAAGATGGCAGAGATGGGAAGAACTCGGGGCTCTGTTGACATCACGGAGCCACTGAATTAACCCCAAAGCCCACCCAACCTCTGGATTCAGAATCGCCCCCACTGCACAGCTCCGGCGGGAGGGGGGCATAATCCACAGTGCAGGCCACATGAATGGCGGGTCGTGGAGTTGAGTAGGGCACCACTCCTCTTTGAGAGATGATGAGTTTCCCTACTGCTGGACAATCTGAGTTGGAGTTTGTTACAAGCAGCTGAAGATATTCAGACAACCTGTACAAACCTAGGGGACAGTGTTGAAAATACAGATTCTTGGGTCCCACCAGGGAGGAATATGCATTTTTAACAAGTACCCCAAGTGACTCTGATGCTCCCCAAAGCAGAAGAACCACTGCTTTAATGGAATGTAAGAGACGCAGTGCAGGGCCAGGCACACAGGCAAACTCTGTCAGTCCAAAATGGACTAACCAGAGAAACGCTGGCCCGGCTTCCTATTTCCTGTGCAAAGCTACTGCAGAAAGAACAAAGGAGGCAAGAGAGGGGAGGATGAGTTGTCAACCAAACCTTACCTCTTCCCACGAAAGGCTGCTCGGCACAGTTCCAGGGAAACGTCTGCTACCATTCTGCCAGAACCCTCTCCTGTGACAATCCGCCTCTCTTGGTTTCCTCTGCAGCAGCAGCTGGAGCCATTACCTGGATCTTCTTTCAGTGCCAAGCACAGCACACAGCATAGCGGCTCACGGCCACACGGCCCGTCATCCCCGCTCTCCCAGTGGCCCTTTCAACTTTATTAAAGGTCATCTTCCTGGCCTGGCCATCTCTTATCACGCACGGACCACCCCCCTGTGGCACCAGGAAACTTCAAGGGAAGCTGGATTTATTAGAAGATAAAAGAAGGAGCTGGCTGAGGCACCAGGCTGATTCCTGAAAGTATTGTTTCCTAAATGTCAGAGGTGCAGTGTCCTTAGGGGTTGGACCCTAACCCCCCTCCTTCCAAGGGGGAAACCAAGACCAAAGAGGGGGTGGGACTTGGGGCTCCATTCACACAGCTCTTCCTCTTCAGCATCAGTCAGTCATGGCAATGGTAACGGGTGGAGTGGGGACAGAGACCGCTTAGTGTGGAAAAAAAAAAAAAGACTGACGGGAGGGGCAGGCACTAATTTAGAGAGACCTTTGAGGATACCAGTTGTCTAGATAAACCACGAAGGCCATGGGCAGCGAAGAACATCTCACCTACCCTTTTTCATGTTAGGATCCTTGAGGCTAATTAATCTGGGCCTCTTTTTTCAGTTAATAAATACCTGAGTGGCTGTTAAATGCAGAGCACTACACCAGGGGTCGAAGTGACAGGAGAAGGGTTCCAGAGCTGAGGAGAACATGAAGGACCTCAGTGTACCAGTGAAGATAAGGCAAATACTTACAGTAGAAAGTAAAAAGCAAGTCCCATTAGGGGAAGTGTCTTCAGAAAGCCTCGCCAACTCCCCCACGCTCAACAGTAAACAGGCATCCGTCTCCCTGTGCTTCCCCACAAGCTGAGCAATGATGCTGCTGCAATCTGCAGCTAGGACACTGAACTGTAATCGCCTGTTCGTTCATCTGTCTCTCTCTGTCTCCGACAACAAGGGACTCATCATCTGGTTCATCTCTAGCACAGGTCCTGGCACAGGAAACACTCGGTAAAGGCTGCTTCACGAAATGGATAAATGGATGGATGGATGGATGGGTGGGTGGACGGACAATGGATGGGTAAGCGGAGGCACAGGGATGCCAAAGAGTTCTGGCCAGGGAATCAGGGAAGGATTCATGAGGGGCTGAGGTATGTGAGCTGGATCTTGAAGCATTTAGGCAACTGGAGATGCAGGGAGGACCCACTTCATCCAAAGTGCCTAACACCATCTTAGGCATAAAGCTGGTGCTTAATAAATGCTTCCTGGATGAGTTTACTACGGAACTGGCTTTCCTAGTGAAGGAAGCTGGCTTCATTTCCCACAGCCTTTTGTTTCTCCCTAGGTAAACAGAAGCAACTCTTAAACAGCAGTTAAATTGATAAACCAAGGGAAAGGTCACTGCCTCCCAGTCTCTACAAACACTCCTATCCAAAGACTCCAATCCAAAGTTTAACAGAATGAGGAAACTCCATTTCTGCTGATAAGGAGTTTTCCAGGACATACTGTTAAGTGACAAAGGCAATGTATATCACCTCCCTTATGTATCTATCTGCATATAGAAATATTGGAAGGACTACATAAGAGACTAAAAAGAAATAATAATCTTTAGGGGAATCTAATCTTTAGGGGAATAAATCATTTATCACGTAAACTGGGGTACTTTTGAGCATGAAAGAAGGTGTTACTGATAATTCACTGGGACAGAGAACGTAAACTAGGACTGTCGTGGGCAACTGGAATGTATATTCAGCCCACCTAATGGGGACCAGGTTGGGGGAGGAAGGGAAGTGGACACGGCAGGGGTGAGAATGAAAATTTTCAATGCACACATTTTCACAGTGTTTTGAATTCTGAACCATGTGTATGTAGCAACCATTTAAAAATGTAATCACCTTTTTAATGGGGGGAAAAAGGCTAAAGAATTTAGCCTTCCAAGTCTCTTGGACAAAGGAAGCTCATGCGGGGGCACCATCGAACAACCACCCTGTAAAGCACCCCTAGAGATTAAATGAAATCATTGCTCACAGCACAACCATCTTGCAGCAGACAAGAAAACAACCCTGAGAGAAGAGAGCCACGCATGGCCTAAAAAGGCTTTGACTCCTCGTGAGGCCAGCTGAGATGGGGAACACGGGGGGGGAATATAAACAGTGTGACAGACAAAAAGCAGTTCAGGTTTTACACAATCATGGCAACAAAGTGAGATTGATTTGGGACTGAATTAAGCTCTTTATATTGTTTCTACTTAAAAAGGAAATGTATTGACTACAGTCCTCCTCACAGATTTATCTTCCCTGACATCAGGCACATTCATAACCTATTTTAAATTCCAAGGAACAATGCTGTGAATACCAGTCTGTTGCACCAGAATGTTTTAGAGGCTGGGAAGAAGCTTCTCTGACTTTTAATTGCTCAGGAAACGGGCGCAATGTAGATTTTCTTACCAGTCCTAACTTCCGGTTAGAAAACCACTTATCCAGGATGCAGGTCTACCTTTGGAAGAGCCGCTTTGGAGTAATCTTAGGGACCATGTGTGGTGTCACTTCGGCTTTTCGTCTCTTTTGTAACCATCTCCTCCTTTCAGGTGTCACCACAACTCCTCAGGCTCAGGCCTAAATTACCTGGACTCGAGGTGTCTCTTCCCCAGCCTCCAGGCTCCACCAAGTACCATGGGCACTGACCTCCCCAAGGCCCGCCTGAACGCGTCCCACCCAGGGCTCCCCACAGCCTTTAGGATACCAGGACCGTATGACTATCATCCAGACAGGGACACTTGAGAGTGAAAGAGGGCTCTATTAATAATCACACTGGGGCAACAGGCAAAGCCACCCTGGGAAACTGGAAGGTGAGGTCATCAACTATAGCATAAATAAGCTTGAATTCAAGACTCCCCACCCTCTGGCCTCAACTCATCTTTCCAGTCTTTCTGCATCCTGCATGGTCCAATCCCAAAGGACCTGCAGTTACCCAGCATGCCCTGGGCTTTGCTATCCCTGTGCATTTGCTCACACCATTTCTTCCCCTGCTCTACCCCACCCCTGGCCAGAGCCCCATCTATGTAGGTCTAACTTCTACACTTCCTCCAAAATCCAAGTCAAATGTTGCCACTCTTTACTGCATTCATTCAACAAATATTTACTGACTGCTCATTATGTGTTAGGCACATAGTGAAGAAGACTGAAAAAATTCCACCTCTTATGGAACTTTGGGGTGTGTGTGTATGTGTGTGTACACAATTGCGATAGCAGGTACTAAGGATGGACACCGGGCAATATGCTGGAGGCCACCCTGTTAAGGTTTTGTATAGACACACCTACAGCCCCACAAGGCTGTGGGCTCCTTGAAGGCTATGCCCAAGAGACCCATCTTAGAGCCCTGCTGGACCCATCACACACCCCTAGATACAGCAGGCACTCAACAAACATTTGCTGAGTAAAGAATTAATATTAAAGAAGTTTATTTATTTAGTCTGGAGACAGTTTCCTAACAAGGAGTTCCAAGTTCTCCACGAATCTGTATAGGATCAAAGGGGAACCTGAATTTCCATCAACCTTAGAGAAACACGCCACATCCGACAGCTGTGCCTCTCATTCCACACTGATACTGCAAGGGAGCTAAGGTCACCCTGGTTCAATGCTCCACTGTTTCTCCAGAGGTTAACTGACTCACCCAAGTCCTGCGATGTGCAGATAAAACTGCTCAGAGAAGCTTAAGTAAAGGCCATGGGTCCCTAGTCTTTCCCAGATGTGTTTGCAGTTCTGCCCTAAGTGGCCCTGGGCAGACGAGAGTTAGATTAAACAGTAACTAGTAACAAAGGAGTCTGGCAAGAGGCACAGTCACATCCAAGTGCATCTGCAACACGGGCACCCCTTTCTCAGACGTATCGATGGCGAGTAGTCGTAGCAATAATTTAATAAAAGCATTTTATGAAGGAAAAAAATAGACAATTAGCTGGATCTGAGTTCTTATTTCAATTACACCCAGAGAAACAGCTGAATGGGTTCTCAGAGGCCCGGACTGGACCCCACCCACCTCTCACCTGCTGCGGCTCATCCGCAGCCCTGGGTCACCCTGGCCTGTCAGCCTTGCTGGAATGTTTCCTCAAGGCCTGCACCCACCACGCCGGCCCCTCGGGGCTCAGTCAGTGAGGAATCCAAACTGCAAACATCCATTAAGGTACAACACAAGTCCCTGGAGGTAAGGGAACAACTCAAGTTCTTCAGGTGGGCTTTCCAGATGGCTTTCCACTAGCCCTGTGCCTGAGGTGAAGGTACAAGGTCAGGGGTTCTCAACCTCAGCCCACTGACATCTGGCGTGGGATAACGCTTGGTTGTGGGGTTGTCCTGCATTGTCAGATGTGCAGAAGCAGGCTGGCCTCCACCCACCAGATGCCAGTGGCACCCCCTACACTGTGACAAGCAAAATAACTCCAGACATTGCCAAATGTTCTGTAGGGGTAAAACTGCCTCGGCTGAGAACCATGCCTAAAGGGCGCCCCCCCGCCAAAATGTGCTATTCTATACATCCCCAAATGCTCAAGGCATCTGCAGCTCCCAGTCCTATAAAACACCTTAAGGGTTAAAGGCAGAGCTTTTGATCAGATGGATCATGGTTGGAGTCCTGGCTCTACCTCTTACTAACTCTGCAACGTGAGGTAGGTCACTTAGCCTCTTTAAGCCTCAGTTCCTTCACCTGTAAAATGGGAACAATAAAACAGCACCTATCTCATGGGGAGGCCGTGGTAGTTACATAAAATGACGCGTAAAGATTGCCTGACACAGTGAGGATTCAATAAATGTTAGTGATTATTTACAGGCTGGAAAATTCCTTTTAGCCAAGCCTAGAGTTTAGTCTTCTATTTCTGTGGCTTCTGATCTTCCCCCTCCTTCCTATGCCCTTTCCACCTGTTAAATGCCTTTGGTCTCAACCTTTGGTCTTAAGAAATCTTTCCTGCAGGTTCAAAGGCATCTGAGGTTAAAGTGAGGGAAAGAAAACACACACACACACACACACACACACACACACACACACACACAGAACCTTTCAGCTCCAACCCTACCCAGACCAGCTCTCCAGACACACACACACACACACACACACACACACACACACACACACACACAGAACCTTTCAGCTCCAACCCTACCCAGACCAGCTCTCCAGACAAAGGCTTCCATTGTTGTCTAAAAACAAACTTTTCCACAGGGAGGCTTTAAAAAAGCCATAAAAATCTCGAAGTCTCCAGATTCTAGTTCTCATCACCATCCTGCCCCTGACCTTGGCATATCCCTTCACTTTCGGGGCCTCAGTTTCCTAATCTGTAAAATGAGGGATTGAGACCCTGATGAGCTCCAAGACACTGCGCTGTACTGGAATGCTGCAGCACGGAGGGCAGCTGGACCACACTTTAAGTAAGTGCTTAACTATAAGGGTCATAAAGACAAATCATTCCCCTTTTTCCCTACATTGCCCTGAGAGCCAGTAGAACATAGTATCTGCAGAATACAGAAATGGGTCTCTGTTGCCATTGGAGTCAGAGGTCTGAGTAAAGTGAAACCCTGCACTGCTGAGACCTTAGGCAAATTAGTTCATCTCTCTAATCCTGTTGCCTTATCTGTAAAATGGGATAATAGAGGCAGAAATGATGTAAAGATTATGAGACAAAGATCATGAAACCAGCCGGCACAGAGCTGGTGTACACACTAGGTATTCAAAAAACATGTGCCTGGGGCTTCCCTGGTGGCGCAGTGGTTAAGAATCTGCCTGCTGAGCAGGGGACACGGGTTCGAGCCCTAGACTGGGAAGATTCCACGTGCTGCGGAGCAACTAAGCCCGTGTGCCACAACTACTGAGCCTGAGCTCTAGAGACCGTGAGCCACAACTACTGAGCCCGTGTGCCACAACTACTGAAGCCCACGCACCTACAGCCCATGCTCCACAACAAGAGAAGCCACCGCAATGAGAAGCCTGCGCACCGCAACAAAGAGTAGCCCCTGCTCACCGCAACTAGAGAAAGCCCGCGCGCAGCAACAAAGACCCAATGCAGCCAAACATAAATAAATAAATAAATTTATTTTTTAAAAAAACAAAAAACATGTGCCCTCCTTTCTGGACTCTCCATCTGAAGTCTTATACTGTAACTCCATGTCAATCTCCTCTTCTGGAAAGTCCTTCCTTCTCTCCTTTCCCAAGGCTCTGTCCAAGCCCTCCTCTGTCAGGAAGGCTTCTCTGCACAGACTCTGTTCCTAAAGGTCCAAGGCCAGAGTCTCCCAAAGGCTGGCTTGGGGAGTGGGGTGGGAGGGGCAGGTGGAGAGAAGGAGGGGCAGGAGTTCACTAACAACCAGTTCCCTGCCCAGAGAATTTCCTTTTTGTGAATCCAGGACGATTAACCCCTCCCCTGCTCCACCCCCGAATGGAGCGGTGACCTCAACACTGTCCAGGCTTGGCCGTTATACACTCCTTATGTCAGAGTCTCATAAGCACCCTGAGAGGGCAGGTGAGTCTGGATGGTCTTCTCCCCACAACTTCTCATCCAACCTGGTCACCCAGAGCCCCTCCCCCACCCCCGCTGCCCGCTCCAGGAAGACAAAAACCTGCGGTTTCTTCTCTCTTCTCTGTGGGGCAGCCTCACAAATTCACAGATCTCCAGACCAGACCCTTCCCCTTGTCCAAACCCTAGGACTGAAATGACTCTGCTGTCTGAGATGAGCTGGAACCATAGGGTAGAGGTGCCTACTGACCAAAAAAAAAAAGCGCAGGAGATCAGGGAATTGGCCCAAGATCTCTCAGCTAGTTCAGAGTCAGGGCTGGGTTAGAACAGGGGTCTCTGGGCTCTCTAGACACATGAAGCCTCTGCCCACACCCTCCTTCTCACCAGCCAGGTCCCCTGCTGTCCCAAGCATCACCATCTCCCAGGCAGGGAAGCCCACAGTCACCTCCACCTCTCCCCTTGCCTCGAGTCTCCTTCTTATCACCAAGACCAGTAACTCTTCAGTGATAAGGGGCCACTGTCTGGTCCCTATCACCTTGGGACAAGGACAGCAAGCCTTTTTCATGCCACTCTCCCATTCAACAACCTGCCACGGCTCCTCTGTCCCACTGGATCAAACCTCTCCTGCCCTACACGCCCGACCCCCAGGCACCGCCTTCACCAGCTCTGGCCCACCTGGCCTTACCCTGCTCCCCTACACGCCCCTAACCCTCTCTCCTGGATGTTCTCCTCTCAGCTCTCTCCCCAGACTCTGGCCCATATCACTTCCCTCCTTGGCAAGTCTTCCCTCCCTGGCTTTCTCCCTATCCTGTTGCCCTTCAAGCCCCCCTCTCCAGACTTGAGGGCCTCAGGCTGGCATCCTCCTGGCCCCTGTTGTCACCACGCTTCTGAGCTATCTGAGCTTTATCTCCTCACCAAACCACAAAGAGCCACCCAACAACCTGGCCACATTCCTTCCAGCTCCAGCCTCAGCCTGGCATTCACTCCACAAACATTATCCGAGTGCCTCTAAGGTGCCAGAAAGTGCTTGTCCTCGCTCTTGAAACCCTCCTTACCCTTCAAGGCACCGCTGAGACACCACCTGCTCTGTGACTCCCTCCCCTATCCACCTTCCCCCTCCACCCCCAGGAGTCTTCCTATCTTCACCTTAGGATCTCCTAGTTGTCCTCGAGCCCATGTGCCACTCCCCCCACCCCGTGTCCTCCCTAAGATCCAGACCTTCTCTTCCTTACTCCTGGCTGGGCCCCGTACGATACCCATACCAAGAAGATGCCCAGTGAATAGCCTTCACAGGGAACTGAAGCATAATCTGTCCAGCAGGCCAGTCTGGGCTCCTGGGTGGCCTCAAGCTCCATTCATCCAAGTGACCTCTTACTGTTCCCCCAAGATTGGATTTGGGCCCAGAATGAGTCAAATGACCTCTTATCATTCTTCCAAAATTAGGCTTTCCTCTTTAATTACACCTTATCTAGCCACACTATGTAGATTCCAATTACATAATTACTTCAAGCCCTGGGACTTAAAAAGAAAGAAGCGTGTAGGATTACACAGGTAAGTGAACACATCAAATATGCATACTCACATATACCATGAGCCACTTTCTTGTTCATATACAACTTTTTGTTTGTTTGTTTGGCGGTACACGGGCCTCTCACTGCTGTGGCCTCTCCCGGTGCGGAGCACAGGCTCCGGACGCGCAGGCTCACGGGCCCAGCCGCTCCGCGGCATGCGGGATCCTCCCGGACCGGGGCACGAACCTGTGTCCCCTGCATCGGCAGGCGGACCCTCAACCACTGCGCCACCAGGGAAGCCCCATATACAACTTTTTAACCCAGAAAATATAGCCCACGGTGGGTGGGGCTGGGGTGTCTAAATCACGTTAAGGTAAAAATCTCCCCGGGTAGATGAAGGAGAATGTCATGGAGAAGCCAGACCCTGACAGGGGTTCTGAAAGAGGCTGGAAATCAGTCCCCAGCTCTCTCCCCTTCCCCTCCTGCAATGAAGAGAAGGGGGCTGTGTGGCCTTCGGCATGGGAGATTTTTGGAAGCATAACTAGGCCTGAGCCCTCCTAAGCAAAATGCCCGCCCTCTTCTGAACTCCAGGTTCTCTCTCTCTCCTAAGGCACATCTGCACAGCTCTAGTAGGAGACCCCACTAGACTGTGTCCACCCTGCAGACAGGGGCCCCGTCTCACCCATTCTGGTATTCCCAATTCTCAATCCCCGCCCCCCACCGACACCAGGAGGGGCGTCCAGCAGGCCCTCATCCTGTCTTATACTCCAGCCTTATTGAAGCCTCTGCCCTTCTCACGCCACCCTGCCTTCAGCAGGAACGCCCTCCTCCGGGCTGGGTCCAGCTCCCCTCCTGTGTGGCCCCCACGGCCCCCTGTACTTGCCCTAACTTACCGCTCATCACGCTTTGGCATAAAAACTCTTCCACGTGCCTATCTCTCCCTTCAGACCAGTGGTCACCAAACTTTTTGATCATACCTTCCTATCAGTAAAATCGCTTTGAGCACATTTACTGATAATGATAAAATCTGGACTACTATCAATATAAATAGGAAAGCTACATCTTTCTTCTATTTGAGTTAAAGAATAAATAGAACTTTAACAGATAATGTTTCCTCTCAATAGCGACCTTGAGAACTCACCCACTGCTCTAGGCCAGGAATTCTGTGAGGACAGAAGGAGTTTGATTCCCTCTGTATTCCCAGAATCTGGGACAGACCTGAAAACTTAGTAAATGAATTCATTTGCTCCACACACAGGGAGCACCTCCTGTGGGCCAGGCACATGCTAGGTAGGCACTGGGCATAGAATGCCTGGCTGCTTGCCTCACGGATCCTACAGACTGTTGGGTAGGCAGACAAACAGGACTGGCCAAACAAGTGTACCAAAGCGGCTGACACAAACGCTGTGCAGAATGCTCTGTCCAAAACCAATGCATCAGGACAGCCTCAAACACGGGGGTTTAATCTGCTCTGGGGGGTCCGAGAAAGCTTCCCCAGGAATATGCTGCTTCAGCTGAGACCTGAAGGATGAGCAGAGCTAACTAGGTGAGGGAGGAAAGAGCACTCCAGGCTAAGGAAACTGCATGGACAGAAGTCCTGAGGCCGGACAGAGAAGCCTAAGTGTCACGGACTAACAGAGGCCAATAAAACAAAATGAATGAACAAGCTCCAAGTTCCTCTCCTCCCCTTTACTCCTCTCTACTTATCAAAACAGACTGCCCCCCAGTTCCTGCCTCTGAAGGGGTCACTCAGCCCTGCTACATGCCCAGCCACCGAGCCAAGCAAAGCAGGTGGGCTCTCTTGCCTCCCAGCCAGTCCTGCCAGTGGCAGGCTCCCCCCCGCCTCCCCCCAACTCCCCCACCCCTCCTCTGCTTCTTAGGAGCCCAAAAGCCACAGGAAGACACTCCTGAAAACCATGCATGTTGCCATGGGCACCACCAATCAAAGGCTCCTGGGCAGTTTAATTTTTTAAAGAGAGTGTTAAATATTTTACATCTTCTAACAGCATGGCTTCTTCCTTGCCTACAATAGAAGGAAAACCCTATACTCCTTGAACTAAGGATTTATGCAAAATAAATGCCAATCTGCAAGACAGTCCAAGGAGGTGCGTACCCACGGTCAAGGGCATCCTCTGGGTGCTCTGGTTGCCCAGGTGTATGTTCCTTGCGAGAGCAACCTGGACACTCCAAAACCACAGCCACAAAACCTCTTCCCTACTGGAGCTCTTTTGACCCCAAGAAGGGAAAATTATTTACAATGATGCTTCAGGTGAGTGTTTAAATAGCCCATGACTTTAATAATTAAAGATAAAACCAAGACTGTGGGTTGTAATGCAGGCTGGCGGGCTGTGGAGCCTCCTGCTGCAGCAGCTGTCTCGAAGAGGAGCCGTATCTTCTATCAGTGCCCAGGCATGACTAACATTTCCCAGGTCCTAGGGGGGTCCTCGCCCCCTCACACCTGCCGGTGCTGGCTCACTAATGCACCAGGTCCAACTAAAGGCCCCACAAAGCAAAAGTGAAATAGTCCTAAAAGGCCTGAGACCGTCTTGGCCCAGGCTCATGGGCCTGGCAGCCTAATCTTCAGCAACCCACCACAAAACCCTGCGGAGGCCCTGGGCTCCCTCAAGCCCCAGCTTTCTCCAGCTGCTCTATTTTCTGCCCCTGTTGGGATTTTGCTTTCTCTGGAGCCTGATTCATTCTGTCCTGCTTAAAGCAGCCCAGCTCCTACTTTTGCCTTGACTCCTCCCTCGAGATCCCTGGCCCGCTCTCAAGCCCACTGCCCGGGCCACTGGGGCAGCAACTCATATCTCCCCAATCCAATTCCAGCCTTTCTTACCTCATCCCTGCCTTCCAGATCCTGCCTGCTGTGCGCACTGTCTATAAAGAGAGGCCCAAGCACAGACGGGTCAGCAGTATGTATGCTAGAGCAGCCTTGCAAAGACCCCCGAATAGCGACGTACCGTGAAAATGTTCCCATTTTCTCTCCTGTTAGTTTGTTATCAGCAGCTACAACCCCTGACCATCATTCTGTGTTTGTGGGAAACAGTCACCCAACACTGGATCTGCACTGACTAAAGACCAACTCTGAGTGGAGAACAACCTGCAAATGAACTGTCTATTTTTTTACACATCAGACAAGGGAACTGCTCACGTGCACAGCCTCCAGGTTCCATACACATTCCAAGGACTGGCAGTGACTGTTAGGATTTCACATGGTATGTCCAGTGACTTCATACTGGGAGACCAAGCTCAAAGGTGGGCCTGTGGGCAGGTGTTAATAATCGATGTATAAGGCATGATACAAACGAGTAATGAGTTTCCGCGTCCCCACCCATTTCTATTACAACTGCCATGAGCTAGAACATCCCCACGATGCTGAAAAGTCAAGGCCCAAATGGGAATGAGATCGGCAGAGCAAGGTACAGGTTAAGGTACGGTAGTCAGTATTCCTGCTCATTGGTATTGAAACTCAGGCAGCACTTTTACGGCACGTTGAGAATCCAGGTTGCCAGGAACAGACTGCTCACAGGTCATTCCTGGGTCGATCATTACTACACGCCTGACTTCTCAGGTCCACCACTGGCCTTTCTCTACTACCTGCCACATGGGTTATGCATGTCTAGCGTGTCCTCACTACCCCCACGCCCCACATACTTTGCCACACTATAACCTTCCTACTCAAAACCCAAAACAAACTTGAACGCCTGCCAGGGAAGAGCCCAGCCCTCAGGGTGTTAATGAGGAAATAAACTCCAGGAGGGCGGGGCCTATGTCTACATTGCTCATCAGCATTTGTTTAACAAGTGAAATGAGACTGTGGTTATTGAAGCACTTCTTAAACAAAAGTTCCACGTGCAGGCAGGGATTCACCTCTCAAACGGGGCACCATCTCGTCCCTGGGGCTGACAGCAGAGCTCTCTTTCTCTTCACCCAGCAAAATGGGCACCTCTGGAACACGAAGCTACATTACATGGACCTGCTTGCAGGACTGAGCAATCGTGGGAATGCAAATCACCAAGGGATAGAAACCGCTAAGAAAAGACCAGGATCCCTTCTCTCTGCTGCACTTCTCTGGCACATCCCTCTGCTCCACAGGGGTAATGACAAACATCTCTGACCTCATCCTTCCAAGGTGGAGATGTCAGGGGTCGGGGGGAGAGGGGAGGAATGTTTGGGGACCAGAGAAATGGCTGTGGGTAGAGGCAGACCAGGAGGAAGGAGACATCAAAAGGATTCTTGTTTCGAGTACCAGTCACCAGTACTGGAGCTGGGACGGCTTCAGGAACACACTGGCATTTTCACATCAGCTCACGTGACCGAAGCAGCCCCTGGCTTAGACGTACTCAGTTATGTGTCCCTCTCCAGGTGGTCAGTCGGCTTTACAAACACAGCTTTGCCTGCCAATGTTTTTTCCACTCCATGGTCTCCTGTTTGAAAACGCCCCCTTGACTCTGCCAATAACTTCAGTCCCCTTCTCATTCTCAATACAGCAACCAGCATTACTGAGTGATTACTACGTGTCAGGCACAGCTCTAAAGACTTACACAGTCCTGTGATGTAGGCACTACTGTTTTCTCCACTTTATAGGTGAGGCAACTGAGGTACAGACTAGAAACTTGCCTGAGGGAGCAGCAGAGCCAGGATGGGGGCCCAAGCAGCCTGAGCGCAGAGATCACACGCCTCGTCACTGCTCCCCGACCTCACTTCCGAGAGAGAAGAGCCGAGCTCCAAGGTAAGAGATCTGCTCCCAGCTCAGGCCCATCCAGCCACAGGACCTTAAACAAATGGCTTTTCTGTGCCTCAGCTGCCTCGACTGTGAAACAAGGCTGATCACGGACGCCTGGTCTAGAAACAGAGACTCTTAGCTCTGTAGTCCAGCGTCTCCTAAGAGAACATCCTGAGGTGATGGAAAGGTTCTCTCTCTGCGCTGTCCATGGGGCAGCTGCTAGTGTCGTGCAGCTATGGAGCACTTGAAATGTGGCTAGTGTGACCGAGAAACTGAATTTTAAACTGTATTGCACTTTAATTAATTTAAACTTACATAGTCACATGTGGCTAGTGGCTACCATACTGGAAAGTTCAACTCTAGTCTATAAATTCCAGGATGGCAGGTGCCACTTCTCTTTGGTCACTGCTGTATTCGCAGAGCCCAGCATAGACCCCAGCCTATGGTTGGAGCTCAGTTAACTATTTGTTGAACAAATCAAAAGCAAAGGACTTTTCAGGTGCTCTAATATGACTTCATTGACACCCAAGCATTGATTCTTCAGGTTCCCTGCCCAGCGGACATCTAACCTCAGCTTGCCCAGGAGCTCAGGCCTCCCAAAGCAGTAAGAGAGGGAGCACCTCTCAAGATGAAAGACAATGGATGGAGACAAATCTTCTAAAAGTTCTACGGAGCTAAACTATCTCCCTGAAATTTCTACTTACTAGTCCTGGCACGCTAGCTCACAGGTCTGGGAAAAACAAAGTAAGTTATGAAACAGCCCTTAAACATTTTTTTTTCCTTTTTTGCGGTACGCGGGCCTCTCACTGTCGCGGCCTCTCCCGTTGCGGAGCACAGGCTCCAGACGCGCAGGCTCAACGGCCATGGCTCATGGGCCCAGCCGTTCCGCGGCACGTGGGATCTTCCCAGACCGGGGCACGAACCCGTGTCCCCTGCATCGGCAGACGGACTCTCAACCACTGCGCCACCAGGGAAGACCCCTTAAACATTTTTTTAAGATTTTTTTTAACGTGGACCATTTTTTTAAAAAGTCTTTTATTGAATTTGTTACAATATTGCTTCTCTTTTATGTTTTGGTTTTTAGGCATAAGGGATCTTAGCTCCCCAACCAGGGATTGAACCCGAACCCCTGCACTGGAAGGTGAAGTCTTAACCACTGGACCGCCAGGGAAGTCCCAGCACTTAAACATTTTTAAATATAGGATTATATCTGTAAGTCACTTTCTTAGTTAGTATGAGTCCAATCCTAGTTCACTGTAAGGCTGGTTAAACAACTACATGACTGAGATCTGCGTGTGGGGAACAATCCTCCAGTGTCAGGGTTGTGGCCCAGGACTGCTATCTCCGCTGACTTAATGTATTCAGTCCCCCCCTCCGCACCTCCATAAGTGAGCCGCGGCGTATACAGCTAGACTCCCAACGAGCGAGGCTCTATTCTCCAAGCAAGGTTTGGGGATCCTGGCAGAGCAACTCACGTTTTCGTGTCTCCTTGATGTATTCTTTCTAAGTGCAAAAAGCTAAGCTTCCATACATCTCCTATGAGCTGAGGACTGTGGCAGACCCAGGAGATACAAAGAGAGCTATAATGTAAGCCTTCACCAGGGGCCCATATCTAGAAAGGGTAAGAGGCGCAATCTGCAGAGCATTACCCCGTGCAAGTTACTGAAGGACGATCAGGAGAAAGACATATAAACCAAACACCATCAACTCAGTGTGACACATGCCATAACAGACACATGTACAAAATACTGAACTAAAGAGATACCCAGAGGGACCCTGCGCCGTGCCTTGCACACAGCAGGCACTCAGGGCAGTGAAATGAATCAAATCTTGACGAACAGCCCCTTTAAAGGCTGAGGAAACCACAACTCAGATGGGTTAAGTGACTTCTCAAGGTGACCCAAGTTGTTAGTGATGGGGCTGGAGATGGCACCTGGATCTCATCACTTACCAGCCCAACAGTCTATAATCCATCTCACGGCACTTCTTATCCGACCCTTCAGGGGGAGAGTGGCAGGGTCTGCCCACTGCTTGTTATTACATCCATCTCAGAATAAACAATGGATTTATTTCTGGACAACTGTATGTTGGGGATTCTTGAAAATCTGAGGAGCTGCTGTATGTATACCATCTCAGAAACATGCGTCCAATCATTTAACAAACATTTCTTGGGAATATACTATATATCAGGCACCTGTTTAAAGGCTTGGATAAAGAGATGAAACGAACTTCTGGTCAGATCAGAACAGCCACATTTATCTCTGCTCTCTCCCAGAACCCCACGAAAAGGCAGCAGAGGAATCTGTTTTTTAATGGAAAGGAGACGATGGCTGATGAGATATGTTAACAGAATTCTGGAAGAGACAGAGCCGATTGCCATGCGGTCGCTGATTCGGGTTTCTGCTTCATCTGTTCTGCTGAGTGCAAGGAGGGGAGAAAACCACTGAACAAATGGTGACTTATGTCACAGGAACAGGAGAAGGCTCAGGAATGGGGGGCACCAAGGACTGCAAGGGGAGAAGCAGGACGGGACTAGAAAGAGGGGAGCCTGCAGAAAGTTGGCAAAAGGAGCAAAAAGATGCCAGGGTCTCTCCTGCAATCTGCTCAGTCTGGTGACCTCCCTCCCTCAGCCGGCAAGAGGGGGAGGTTCACTGTTTAGGCAACTACACCAGAGACTCTCTGGATTCAGACACAGTTGAGGGAGAGACACAGCTGAGGGAGTTAGGGAGAGGGGGGGCAACTTTCCGAAAACAGATGGACTGAGTGAAAATCTGCATACCAGACAGGGTACCCAGCCTCCTTCCCCATCAAGGCTCCCAGGAGGAGCAACAAACAGGCTATTACACCCCCAGGCACACTCCTCTCCGGGAAAACCCAACATTCCCAGAGAAAAGATCTATATGCACTGATTTCTAGGTGTCCTCAGTGGAAGAAAGGGAGGCTCTCTAATGAATCACTGTACCACGAGGTTCACAAGCCCCTTTCTTGTTGCACAGGTGCCCAATCAGCATTTTGGTCTCCACTCTTAAAATATGAATGGACAGTCAAGGATCAGCATGCATGGAAGGATGGTTCCAATGGGAAATACAGTAACCAAAAGAAGCAGAAAAAAGGGACTTGGAGGAAACAAAGACAATGCAGGGGAAGGAGAAAAACACCAAAAAACGAAATACAACACATATAAGTGGGTTTACTGCACCCATGAAGCAAGAACAAGATGCTATTCAAAACAAAAAAAGAAAAATGAGCCTTCAGAGAACTAGCAAATTCTAGAAAGTAAAGCATGCAAAAATGTTGCAAGCAAAACCATGAAAGCATAAATTAAAAATTCAAAAGGGTTATTAAGGATAAAGCTGAAGATGTCTCTCAAAAGTAAAACAAGGGCTTCCCTGGTGGTGCAGTGGTTGAGAATCCACTTGCCAATGCAGGGGACCAGGGTTCGAGCCCTGGTCTGGGTGGATCCCACATGCCACGGAGCAACTAAGCCCGTGCGCCACAACTACTGAGCCTGTGCTCTAGAGCCCGTGATCCACAACTACTGAGCTCACGTGCTGCAACTACTGAGGTCCGTGCGCCTGGAGCCCGTGCTCCACAGCAAAAGAAGCCACAGCAATGAGAAGCCTGTGCACCGCGATGAGGAGTGGCCCCTGCTCTCCACAACTAGAGAAAGCCCGCACACAGCAACAAAGACCCAACACAGCCAAAAATAAATAAAATAAATAAATTTATAATAATAAAAAGAAAAAGTAAAGCAAAATGGAAAACAATAAAAGATTTTAAAATTACAAACTTGACCCAGGATGTCCAACATCCAAGTAATAGGAGTTCCAAAGACAAAACACAAGAAAAGGGGAGAAAATGAAATTAACAGAGAAAAATATAAGAAAATGTCCCCAAACTGAAGAATTTGAGTCTTCAGATCAAAAGAGCACACCAAGGAGCCAGCATGATAATTTTTAAAGCAAGAACAATCCAAATACAGGGAAAGAAAGAGGATCCTAAAACTTTCCGCAAGAAAAATGCAGGTTACCCGTAAATGATCCAGAATCAGAATAGCATCCAAATTCTGACATCAATATTGGAACCTAGAAGACAGCGGAGCAATGCCTTCAAAACTAAGGGCAAACGGCTTTCAATCTAAAATTCTAGACAAACCAAACCACCAATCAAGTGTGAATGTATGATAGAATAGAACAGCTCAGACATGCAAATGTGAGGTGATCAAGTTGTACAGACCCTCTCTCAGAAACTCCTGAGGAATAAATCAAGAAATAGGAAACAGAGGATCCAACCCAGAGCAAGGTGAGGGAATCCCCATGATGAGTCATGCCCCAGGCCTAGAGGTCAATCAGCAGGGAATAAAGGTGAGGGATGGAGGCCTCTGGGAGGGAGGTCTCCAAGGACAAAAAGACTGTAGTGAAATAAAAAGGAACTTGTGTTATGAAACAGAGATATTTTAAAATGCCATCAGAAACACTGGGAATTAGTAATAAGTACAAAGGAAACTAAATAGGAAAAAAAAAGCAATTATTAACTCAAAAAAATAAAAAAAAGAGACATACAAGAAAGGAAATTTCATTACAGTACAACTATAAGGCTCAGTCATGAACACTATTTACACAGTCAAAATAATATAAGTATTGACTATCGTTGTAACCAAACACTGTGACATAATCACACTGGGAGGACATGAAGGAAGGGAAGTATGTGAGGAGAGGAGGAGTGAAGAGGGGAATAAGGGCTCCTCTCGTCCATAGCAGGACAATAGCCATATCAAGAGAAACAGCTAAAAGGGTTGGAAGTGACTATGGTAGACAGAATAATGGTCCCTCAAAGATGAAGATGCCCATACCCTAATCCCCGAACCCATAAGCATGGTACATGGCAAAGGGGAATTAAGGTTGCAAATGGAATTAAGGTTGCTAACCAAATGAACTTAAAACAGGGAGATTATCCTAGATTATCCAGGTGAGCCCAAAGTAATCACAAGCGTCCTTAAAAGCGGAAGAGGGACGGAGAAGGGAGTCAGGAAGATGTGACTATGGTAGAAGGTCAGTGATGCATGGGAGGACTCAACCGGCCATTGCCGGCTTTGAAGATGTTGGAAGGGGGACATGAGCCAAGGAATGCAGGCGGCCTCCAGAAAGGGGAAGACGCAAGGAAGAGAATGCAGCCCAGCTACCATCTTGATTTTAGCCCAGTGAGACCCTTTTCAGACTTCTAACCCACAGAACTGTAATTTAAATTTGTGCTGCTTAAAGCTACTACATTGGTGGTAATTTGTTCCTGCAGCAACAGAAAATCGTGTTCTGTGACTAACCCTGGGGAGTGGGTCACCAGGATGAGGAGGGCTGACACAGCTTTCTTTATAAGGCTTGCAGTGTTATTTGACTTTTAAAACTATATATATATATATATATATATATATATATATATATATGCGCTTCCCTGGTGGCGCAGTCGTTGAGAGTCCGCCTGCTGATGCAGGGGACACGGGTTCGTGCCCTGGTCCGGGAAGATCCCACATGCCGCGGAGCGGCTGCGCCCGTGAGCCATGGCCACTGAGCCTGCGCGTCCAGAGCCTGTGCTCCGCAACGGGAGAGACCACAACAGTGAGAGGCCCGCGTACCGCAAAAAAAAAAAAAAAAAAGAGCTGAAACAAATTCTCTCTTGCCAGATCTCACAATCTGGTAGAGAAGACAGGGAAACAGCTACTGCTGAAAGGCAAACACAGGAAGAAAACACCTCTTTGAGACATGAGGGCGTCTGAAAGGAGTAGAAGTCAGCCGGGCAAAGGAGAAACAGGCCTTCCGGGGAGTGGACAAAGACCAGGGGGACGTGTAAGAGTTCTGAATGACGGGACATCAGTGGGTCTGGCAGAGTCAGCAGGAATGCGTGAGTGGGCAGGTCCCAGCACCCCAGGTGTGACACCTGCCCCACTGCTGGCTTCTCTGGCTGGGGTCTGGGACCTGCTGTGTATATTTAGGGCGGGCATGGACAAGCAAAGACCCCAGACAAACACAGCATTTTCCTGGACCATCAACTGTAGTCAACAGTAAAGCATTTTAAATACTTTTATACTAAAACCAGAACAGATGTATTACAGAATACAAAACTCACATGAATTTTTTAAAAAATATTTATTTATTTTGGCTGTACTGGGTCTTGGTTGAGGCATGTGGGATCTAGCTTCCCGACCAGGGATTGAACCCAGGCCCCCTGCAATAGGGAGCACAGAGTTTTACCCACTGGACCACCAACGGAGTCCCCTCACGTGAATTTTTAACATAAAAACTGGAGACTTCAAGGCAACTTCTTGTTTGAGAGGCCCACTTTAGACACTAAACTATCTGCTGACCACTGAGCATCAAGACTCAGGCTTCTCTATAATTAATACGAGTCAGAAGAAAGGTTAAAACACCATAGCATGCATCCATCAAAGCACCCGGGACTTCATAACAGCAACCTGTCAGTGGCTGCCTACACTCCCTGTGTCACACAAGATGTCCCTTGGGTCCCAACACGAATGGGAAAGTTGAGAAGCATCTCATTCTTTTCCAAAGGGGTCTGGGTCCTACTACTGCCGGATGAGTTAGATCTGCCTGGGGAAATAAAGAAAAACCACCACACTGAACTTTTCCTACATGTCCTCTCTTGTCTCCCTCCCACCCACACTCTAAGCATTACCAGGATCACTGATAAAACCTCAGCTCCCCCATCAGCTCCTCCAAACCCTTACAGTACAGGTCCCTGTTAGAGAATACGCTGGAAATACTCTTTCCATGGGAGGAAGTCAAGAAATAGGGCACATCTCTTGGGAGAGGGTGTCCCTTGTGTCCACAAACAAGGGGGAAACTTTTTCTATTGTTGTAGCTGGTTTTGTTATAAAAACAATAATATCCACGTGACAGTGAGCTGGGAAATTTCTTTTTCTGTAAAGAGCCACTACTGACCACAGAAGAGGAGCAGAGG
Organism: Delphinus delphis; assembly: GCF_949987515.2. Classification (NCBI taxonomy): domain Eukaryota; kingdom Metazoa; phylum Chordata; class Mammalia; order Artiodactyla; family Delphinidae; genus Delphinus; species Delphinus delphis. The sequence goes on along the minus strand of NC_082698.1, from coordinate 31,813,161 downwards.
AAAAAAAAATCAATGGAAGGCCACACAGAAGTAAAAAGCAATTTAATTGGGTTTGTTTTGTTTGTTTTTTTGTGTGTAAAACACATATACACACATTCAAAAAAGTGAACTCAACTGATTTCAAATTAAGAACAGAGAGGATGAGATTTTAATAACACAATAAATATATTAAAATACACTACAGCGCTATGTTATTGACAGTAAATAAAAGATGGAGGAGGAGGTCAAAGAAAAAGGTATAATAGTAGGAGAGAAAAAGAAAGGTAGAGCGGGGGGTGTGGGAAAAGAAGGATGGGAAGACAGCAAGATACAGGGACAGACAGACAGACATGAGTAACCATACACAAAAAGAGGGAACAACTAAAGGATCCACAGAAAGACTTCCTAGGCCAAAGTAAATTACACTGTACATGGCCAGCTGTAGGCTTGGGCTATAGACTTCAAAGTATTATCACCTTTTATCCTTGCCTTTGAATGGTTACTAATGTGGTTAACCACTGTTCCCAGCTCTTTAACTGCTCATTTAAACATTCTGAGGCTTAGCTCAGGTCATAGGCCGGAAGCTCCCTCCATATGAGCTACAGTTCAGTAAATCAGTCACCTCCAATATCTCCTCTGAAAAGGAAGTACAAGAGACACTATCACACAAATCGCTATCTCATAAAATGTACAAAGCACCAATGAGAGTCAGTGGAGAAAATGCTGTTTGAGTTGAAAAAAAAAATTCCATGGAAAAATTTTTTTCGTTTTAAATTAAAAAAACAAAACAAAACTGGAACTTCAGCAGAATGGGTTCCCACCTCAGCATTCTCCAGCATCACTCCCGGCACATCTGACTTTCCACGTGTTCAAGTTCTGCCTGCCCCACTGGCTCCAAAGGCCTGAGTTGGCCCTGAAACTAAATCAGCCTCCACCACACACTGCAATCTGAGGGTCAACAGAGAGATCCCAAGAGACTCCAAGTCAGTCCCAACCCTGGCCTGGACTCCGTTCACCCATCCCAACCCGTGTCTAAGCCAAGCCTCTCCTTACTTACTTCACTCTAAGGGCTGTAGAAATCTGCTATTTCACAGCTGATAAAGCCTCCCCCTTCCAGCTCCATCCCTTTTTCCTCCAAGCCCGGTGTCTGTTTTCCCCTTCCTCATCTGACCTGCCCCCAACCTCCTACCTGGTCTGTTTCCCCAACCTCTCCCTTCTACTGCCCCTAATTTCTCCTTTCTTTTCTCTACCGCATCTTAGTATCATTTCTCTCAGAGGAAGAGGGGACTTAAGAGGTGTATCTAGAACAAGACCTAAAATCTATCCACCTGGGATTTTTGCCCAGCTCTGCATCTTGCTAGCTGTGTGACCTTGAACAAATGGCTGAGCCACCCAACCCCTCAAATTCCTCAGTGAGGGGGGCTGAACCTGGCAATCACAGAGGTCTCTTCCAACTCTCAGGTTCTAAACATTCACCTGTATAACCATAAATAAATCAGTGAGTTAAACATACACAGGGAGAGAGAATGAACTATAGAAACTCCCTTTCCTCAGCATTCTGTCACCCCACCTGGTCTCCCAACCAACCACCCACACTGAGGGGCTGTGTCTCACTCTGGGCTGTTCTAGCTCTAAATTATTTAGATACAGCAAAACCTTACCAATCACACTAATCAAGGAACAGATGCATCTGAATCCAACAGAAGGCTGAGTCCTGGAATGTTTCTTTCGTGCCATCGAGTAATACTGTGAATTTAACATCAGCTTAGCAAAGACTCTAGAAATGCCATCACAAACTGTCTTGTGAATCTAAGAACAGTAATGCTGTCGGGAACCCTGGAAAACAACCTACCCCAAAGTCCTCCACTTTCCCAACAAGGACACAGGCCCAGAGAGCGGAAGCCACTAGCCCAAAGCCCAAATCAGGTTGGAGCCTGGATCAAAGCCAGCTATCCTGCTTTTGGTCCAGAGGACCTCCACCAAAGCTTTGTGATACCATCCGTTTCCTTTTTCAAGAGACAGATTAAATCCCAAATTACCAGGGAGTGCCCTCTACAGCAAATCTATTTGCAAGTCCAGGGGAGGGGCCAGAGCTAAGTTTGGATGGCCAGATGACTACTAATGCTGCCTAATACAAGCTCTCTTTCCTGAACCCTGCCCATTCATTCTCTGCAAAGAAAACCCCAGACTGCTATCTATATGGGACTGTATTTTGGAGAGGGGAGAAAGGGAGAGTGGCACAGTTCTTTGTTCTGCCAGTAAGAAGCATCTGCTAGTCCTTTCCCACAACTCCTACCTCACCTCCCAATATTCCCAGTACCTTCGGAAAAGTTCACAGAAACTCGCCAACTAGAATAAAAGAAAGCAGAAGGTAACAGGAGGAAAGGGCCAACAGCAGGTGAGTGTCAAACGGACGGACGGTGACAATACCCTCCCAGCTCTTCGTCCTATGGGGAAGAAAGCATTTCTTTTCAGTTGCTAATACCCTGCGGGGAAGTCACCCGAGCTAGTTCAACTCAGCGCCCTCCAGCAGAGAAATGAGCTCTCTGCAACCCCTGGAGAACTAACCCTTTCCTAACCATCCACTCTAACAGTGCCCAGGGCAGAGGTACCAAAAGACCAACCCTCCCCTCCCCTCCCCTCCCCTCAGGCCAAGAGCCTGAAACATCGGAGCTTGGATGGCAAGGAGCTATTTAAGGCAGCATCAAGAGGGTGGGGCAGAAAATTGCTGGCAGCATCCTCCTCTCCACCGCTCCCTCACAGCCAACACACACACACACACACACACACACACACACACACACACACACACACACACACACACACACCCTCTTGCTCCACACACACCCATCAACCTCACCTGTCTCTAAGGGCTGGAGATCAGGAGTCCCCAAATATCCAGCATATGTTTTCTGTCATTGAGGCTGCTGTCCCCATCTGCTGCCCACCCCACTCTTAATCCACTCCGTTCTCTTCAATCACAACCCAGCCACCTTTCCAATCAAAAACACAAAACTGAATCTAGAGAAGCTCACAAACCAAGGAGGGGGGCATGGAGACAAGCCCTCCCTGGCCTTCACTTCGGAGAGAAAAAGGGCGCAAGGGGTGGGGGGCGGGGGGCGGGGGGTGATGTCAGAGGCCTGACATGCCAGACAGGCTCCATGATATCTCTAAATGAACCTCCCTCCTATTGACGGTGAAATCAATTCCGGCGATTTCAGCAGGTCGGCCCTGTGACAGGAAGGGTATCCCAGCGCTCAGTTTAAAACAAAAAATCCAAAGGCTCAGCCAGAACATGCTGGGAAAATCCAGGGTCTGGATAAAACGAGCAACGCTCAGTGGGATCCTTTCTGCTTTTATGTAGCAATGTAATAGCGTAATAAATTCTGTCTGCCTGAAGAAAGCATGCACTGGTGAATTTCAAAGCCATCTTACGACAGCGGATGCACGGGGATGCAGAATTCGACAGCACACTCCCCTGTGAATAAAACGTAATGATTTCAAGCCTCTTTCCCCCTCTATCTTGAATGGCGCTAGCGCTTATCAAGGAAGCCACCTCGGAAAGAAGCCAGAGGAGAGCCGGGGATGCCCGGGGAATTCGGAGAAAGGAGTTGCTTTCTGTTCATCTCGGTGAGGAGCTGGCTAGCAAGAAGCTGCCAGTCACTGAGGGATGAAGGAGCATGGGCAGATGAGCAGGCACCGGCGTCCCCGGACACGGACACACACACACAAACGTACCCGCTCATTCTGGCGGGTCCTAGGCCAGACCGGTAGTCCGTGCTGCCCTCCCGCCTTCCTCTCCTCCAGAGGGATGCTGATGAATGAACACACCTGAGATGCCTCCATCCTGCCGCTCGCTCCCTCCTTCCTCCTCTGGCTACTGCAGAGGAGCCTCTCCTCGGTAGTTTCACTTTACAGCGCAAACCCACGCGGGCTTTGATGTCTCCTCCACCCACCCAAATTGCAGCCAGCCTGAAGCAGGCGGACATTCTCTCCTAGCAGAGGCCATGATCGCACGTACCCTCACCCACCAATAAAAATAAAAAAGACAAAAACCTGGAATCCTCCAAAACCCCCGCACCCTGGGGAACTTTCCCTTAAAGACTGGGGATCCACCAAGCAGGCAGGAAGGAGGGTTCCGCCGAGGGGGACCACGGTGTTCCCCTTGACCACGGGGGATGCTCTGGGGGAGGGGGTCCCTCAAGTCCTTCCAACAGCTGGCCCTTTAAACGCGCCTCCTCCGAGCGTGGAACAAAGGCGCCGCCCGCGGGGGCCGGGCCGGCGCACGCCCCCCGCGCCGGCGCTGACAATCAGGCGAGCGCGGGCTGAGGGGCCGCTGGCGCGGGCTTACCTTGCGGGTCTCCGGGCGGGCGGGCCAGCTGCGCGCGTCCTGCCCAACTCGCACTACACTCTGCAGTTGGCCCCGCTCTGTTTTTCTGGGACTCGGCGCTGACTTCACCGACACTCTGCGGCCGGCCAATGAGCTGCGGCGGCCGCCCCCTCATTAGCATGCGTCTGGAACCATCCACTCCGGCGGCGCCTGGGAGGCGGGCGGTGCTAGGGGGCGGTGCCGGACCCGGCAGTGACAGGAAGGGGCGTGTGCGCCAATGGGAGGCGATGAAGTGCCCCGCCGCCCCGCCCCGCAGCATTGTGAGCCCGGCGCGCGGGCCCGCGGATCTCCTGTCGAGAACGTGCGCGCGGTCCCAGTAACCCTTTCTGTCCCGGCCGGCCTCGGGCTGGGCGGGAGGCTGGCCCGGCGCGCCCTCTGATCTTTCTAAGGGGTCGCCCACGGGGAGCTGGGAAGGAATCTTAGGCATAATAAAAACAGCTAACCTGTCTTGAGTAGCTTACTCAACTCCTGTGCCCCAGTTTGCTTATCTTTAAAATGGTATAATAACCAGTACCTATTTCGCAGGACAGGACATAGAGAAGATTAATATAGTTAACGTATGTAAAGCATTTAGATCAGTGCCTGGCCGTCGCGCTATATAAATGTTTACTACTATCATTATTATACTGTATGTCAGCCAGTATGCTTAATACTTCTTAGTTTTTCTCTCTTTTGATCCTCATAGTCTTTTAAGATAGTCACTAGTACTAATCCATATTTTTCAAGTGGGAAAACTGAAATGGTTTAAGCGGCCTGGTCAAAGTCACACAGAACCGGTGCAATCAGCATTGGAACCCAGGCTCTGAGATTTCATTCATGTAATACTTTTATTCAGCGGCTCTATGGCAGGCATATACTAGGCCCTGGGGTTACTGCCTAAAATACAACAGACAAGACCCCTCTGCTCATGAAGCTTCCATTTTAGTGAGGGAGACAGGCAAATAAACGAGTGAATAAATAAACAAGATAATGTGCAAAATAGGGTGAATAAAACAAAACAGGGTCATGCACAAGTAGGGAGAAGAGTACTTTGCTAGATGGGTACAGAGGTAACCACTGTGATACCATCCTGACCTCCTCCGGTCCCCCTCAGTGTTACAAAAAGAAAACAGAACGCAGAGAGGGGAAACTTCTTGCCCAAGGTCACCGCCAGCAAGTAACCGGCCTGGAACATGCTCCCTCCACGCCTAGCTTCCCACATCCCTGGGGCATCCCTGAAGGTGGGGCAATCATCCCTTGGGCTGAACAGAACTGATTTTTGTCAGCTGCCCTTGGCGAGAATCTTCAGCCAGGGCACTTCCCAGTTAACAGGCTGTGTGTGCAAGGGAAAGAAAGGCTTTGATGACTGCACAGGCTGATGGGAAACACATCTGCTAAGGTTCTTGGATGTCAAGGAACAGTGTCAAGTCTTTGCTGAGCACCTGCTGTCCCCTTCTGTGTAAAGAAAAAAAAAATTAGAAGTCTCCTAGCCACCTGGGAACTTATTCTACAACTGAAGAGACAAGAAACTACTAGAAAGCTATTCAATCTAGGGAGCCCCCAGACCAGGTGTCCCCCAGCTTGCACCTCATCCTGTGTTTTGCAAAGAACACTAGACTAGAAGTCCGGCTTTGCAGGCTCTACTATTAACTTCCACCACAATCTAAGGGAGGCAGTTCCTCCTGGGCCTGTAAAGTAATGAAACGGCTAATGCACTTGTCCCTCAGTATCTGTGGGGGATTTGTTCCAGGAGACCCCATGGATACCAAAAACTGTGAATGCTCAAGTCCCTTATTTAAAATGGAGTAGTACAAGGAAGACAGTCGGCCCCCCAAAATCGGTGCATTTCACATCTGCGGATTCAACCAACTGCGAAGAAAATTTGATCACATTTGATTGGGTTGAATCTGCAGGTGTGAAACCTGCGTTTAGGGAGGGCTGACTGCATGTCTAGTCCGCTGTGCAGTATAATGTATTTATGCTAAGAGCATAAACTGACCAGTTTAATATTAACTGACCATAACTGTCCATTCATACATGCATTAACTGACCAATACCACACAGCAACCCCAGGAAGAAATGCTACTGTTATCTTGAGTTTATCCACAGAGGAGGAAAATAACTGCTGGAGTAACTAAGTAAATTGCCTACCCAGCAAATTCAGGGTAACACCACTTAGAATAGCAAAAAAATAAATAAATAAAAAACAATCCAAATGTTCAGTTTGAGTGGATTGGTTAAGAAAATTACAGTACAACCATAAGAAAGAATATCATACAGCCATGAAAAATGAAAAGGTATACTGACTCATTAACAAAAATATGCTCATAACATATTCCTGAATAGAAAAGTAGGTTGAAAACTAGTTTTGCACTGCAATCTCATTAGAACTATTTCTTGTGGGATTATGAGTATTTTTCCCTCATCTATATTTTTCTGATTCTTTTCATCATAAACATCTATCAAATTGTTCAATGAAAATAAAACAAAATCATCTTAAAATGAAAAATCAGACTCTACTTGTGGAGATTTGATCTCTCGGCAAGGCCTTCCCTTGTAAGTGGGAAACTGCCTGGGGAAATCTTTAATGAGGCCTCGGTCTTTGAGTCATCCCTCAAATGTTGCACTCCTCTGCTGGTTCCAGTCTGTATGTCATTAGGGTTTATGAGATAAATGGGAAAATACTGAAAGGACAGAAGGGAAGGGAAACAGGGTAGATAAAGGGAAAGAAAAATCCTACTATCCTTCAAGATTCATCTCAAATGTCTCCTTCAAGAAGTGTTCAGAATCATGATCTAATAACATTTTAACACTGAAAGTGCCCCAAGAAAACATCATGTGTACTCATGTCAACTCACTGTTGTCGCCAGTCATTCATGATTCATCTGAGTAGCAGGCCATGTGCTAGGTGCCGGTGAGACCTGCCTCCCCACCTCCCAAAGGTAACCCCTGGGGTAGCAGAAGCTCAGGGAAGTCCTGCTTCATGGGCGTGCTAAGAAGAGTCCCACACTTGGGTATTGCTTTGCCCTCGCCATCTTGAAATTCTTCATTTTCGAACAAGGGAACCCACATTTTCATTTGGTACTGAGTCCTATAAATTATGTGGCCTGTCCTGGGGAGGAGAAATACCAAGGCCTTATTAGTACAATAGTATATCAGTGACCGAGTCTGGAGTAAAGCTCGGGGCTTTCTACTCTCATCCCAGCCATTCTCTTATATCATATGGCCTCATTCCTGGCTCCCCAGGGAAATGTGAGCACTCCCTGCTTTCCAGCCCTACAGCACTTCATTTATTCCTTTCTCATGGAATTCACCATATTTGGCATGAACTCATGTATATATGTATGCAGTCTTATTCCTCATCCTCTCTCCCCACCAGATTGTAAATTCCATGATGTCCTGGCTTGTGTCTGCTCATCTCAAAGAGTGCTTAGCACTATGCTTTACACAGTTAAAAATGTGCTTACATTTAATTTAATCTTACTAGTAACTCCTGGTTTTCTCTTCTTGTGCATCAGATTATTCCCAGCAGTCCTTCCACTGTTGGAGAGAAATTAAAATATCAGGCAGGAGGGTCAAGAACACAAACCAGGGTCATAAACGTGCTGTAGGAAGCATCCTTCAAGCAGGCCATTAAGTGTGAGGGATTGGGAGAGGGTCAAGCAGGATTTTGTAGATGTCAGCCCAGAGTCGTCAGCCTTTCCTCCATCTTCAGCGTCACACACCCTGGGAGAGAGGGAAAGAAACAAGATGATCTAGAGATGGCGGGAAGTATAGTGGTTAAGCCTGTGGGCAGAATCCTGGCTTCAATGCCTAACGTGGAACTCTTGTGCAAGTTCTCAGGTCCCTCATCTGTAACAGGAGGGAGACACAACCCTCCTCAGGTTTACTTGTGAGCTGTAGATGACAGCACGCATGTAAAGTGCTTACACGCTGCCTGACACATAAGCACTCGCTAAGAGGGTATTATTTTCTTTTTCATATAAGCATTTATTTTTATTAAAAAATTTTTTTGGGCTGCGTTGGGTCTTTGTTGCTGCGTGCAGGCTTTCTCTAGTTGCAGCAAGCGGAGGTTATTCTCCGCTGTGGTGCGCAGGCGTCTCATTGTGGTGGCTTCTCTTGTTGCAGAGCACGGGCTCTTAGGTGCTCAGGCTTCAGTAGTTGTGGCGCACGGGCTCAGTAGTTGTGACTCGCGGGCTCTAGAGCACGGGCTCAGTAGTTGTGGCGCACGGGCTTTGTTGCTCTGTGGCATGTGGGATCTTCCTGGACCAGGGCTCGAACCTGTGTCCCCTGCATTGGGAGGTGGATTCTTAACCACTGTGCCACCAGGGAAGTCCCAAGAGGATATTATTATTAATATTACTAGGAGGCCAAGTTGTGAAAGATGCTTTCTTAAAATGTGTTGGTTTGGGTAACTTGTTTCCCCAGTTACCCAAAAGATTGACTGTAGTCATTTTCAGACATATCAGCTGGAGAACGCCAGGAGGGAAGAAGAAAATCAAATGATAGAAAGGGAATTATGAACCCCTTTTTGTGTTAAATCACTAAAAACCCTGGTGGCCATATGCACCTAATTTCTTTTGTAGCATCTTGAAGAAAATGAAGCAAGTAGTGGAAAGAGCAAAACTTCCTTAAAGAATGGATTCTCTTGCTTCTTGCTGATGAATTACTGAGAAGCAAATCTCTACACTCATGCCTGAGGGCACAAAACTGATTTGACTATCGTGGGATGCCAGATCCAAGAATTCCGCATTCTTTGGAGGTCAGGGGGAGCAGATGCTGCTTTGGGGGATTTTGGAGAGACGGGTGGAGGTTGGTCAGGAAGGGGCCAGGTAGAGAATGAGAGCAGGCAAGGACATCGCTGTGCTTCGGAAGCAGGGCCGAGATGAAAATGAATGGGTCACACCAATGGCCTAGCCTTCAGGCCTCTGTTCATCAATCTAAACAACGCTTGCTCCAATATGCCACATGTTGTTGCTCGGATGAAAGCATGTGTACATAATAAAATCCCAACTCTATACATTTGTACTGTATTCGACCAAGGGTGTAAGGTTTGGCTTTGAGAATGTTTCATGCTATTAGGTAATCAAAATAAGACGTTTAAAGTGTTGAGCTGGGTGGACGTTTGAGAGTAACCAGAAGGACAGAATGCACTTCTGTCCACTTCCACTGTATTAATGGAAGGGCCTGCCCTAGGTCAAGGGTTTGGGTGGGGGACAAGAGGAGGGGACAGGGCTTCCCTGGTGGTGCAGTGGTTAAGAATCCTCCTGCCAATGCAGGAGACATGGGTTCGATCCCTGGTCCAGGAAGATCCCACATGCTGTGGAGCAACTAAGTCTGTGAGCCACAACTACTGAGCCTGCGTTCTAGAGCCCATGAGCCACAACTACTGAAGCCCTTGCACCTAGAGCCCATGCTCCGCAATAAGAGAAGCCACTGCAGTGAGAAGGCTGCACACCTCAATGAAAGAGTAGCCCTCACTTGCTGCAGCTAGAGAAAGCCTGCGCACAGCAACGAAGACCCAACACAGCCAAAACTAAATATATTTATTAAAAAATAAAAGAAAAGAGGAGGGGGCAGTTTGAAGGCAGCTGCTGCTGGGAGACCCATTTTTTTCTGACTGGGCAGGGGATTCATTAATTAGAATATGCTGCGTTTACTTGAGAAAGACTTGCTACTCTAAAGTAATTCAGTTAATGAAGCGTTTACTTGAGAAAACCATTTTTATGGTTGGTGAATAGAGCTGACTACTCTGAGAGATGCATTCTGATTGAGGCTGGAGAGATAAAAGGAGGAAGCCAGGAAGAGGGAAAAAAAGGTGGCACAGGGAAAGAGGGGTAGAACCAGAGAACATGAGAGAGACGGCAAAGGAGAGGAAGACAGGTCACTTTAAACGTCCTGAGGGAAAAAATACAGCAATTGCAGAAATGGGGCAACAAGCCTCACCAAACTAATATAACCTCAACGAGGTTAAAAAATCAACAGTAATGGTGTTAAGGTAATAACTGACATTCTGGAAGCTGTTGGAAGCTTGTCAGTGGTGATTGGAAGAGTTCACTGGGGGAACTCATTACACAAGGCCATACTGAGTCACATGGGTGTCCTGGGAAGGTTAGCAACACTTTGTCAGCATTCATCAAGAGGAGATGCTGAGCACCGTGGAAAGGGCAGAAGGGAAGATGGCGGGCGTGCCTATCGGGTATCGGCCCTTCTCCATTACCTCAGCAAGTCTGTCCTGTCTCCAAACTTGCTTGCCCTGTCTCTTAAACCTGTCTTCTAAACCTTCGGTTACCTCGACCCACTTTTATGAATGCTATTTTAGTGACCATCTCTAGTCACTGGGCCATGCCTCTTAGGGATCTTCCTGCCTGCTGCCCCAACTGGCTGAACCAGGCGATTCTTCCAGGCATGCATGGCTCTCTCTGTGAGAGGAGGTCTTGGAAAATCACACATTTCCAGGGATGTTTGAAGCCCTTTTTAAATTGGCAATCTAAGTTGTGCTTGCATGGCCTACCTGTTTATCTGACTCTGTAAGAAGGAGATAATCTGAAAGAATCGTCCTACGGCCCAAGGAGTAAGGGCAACTGGACTTTATACAAGGGAGAAGTGGACAGAGATACCTATCACCTCCCTTAGGCCAAAAGAACCAAGGGCTTCTTCATCTGACCCTGATTAGAATTAGAACAGAACCAGAAAGCATGCTAGACCCTGGTTCTCAGAATCTGTTGCAGCCCAGGCTGCCACTTCCAAAGAAGGAAGGTTAATCATGGTGAGCACTCCAACAGGAGGAAAGTAAGGACCCCAAGGGGTCAGTGGCAGCCCCTCTGTTTGACTCAGTGTGACCCCTGGACAAGGTTCAATGGAGTTAAACAATGTGATTCCACCAGTTGGTATTTAAACTGAAGGCTGCTCCACTCTTAGATTCCAGAAGATACTATACCTGAACTAGGGCTTCTAACACTCAGGCTTTTTCTGGGCTCGACTCACAGCTTGCAGAATTTTAGCTCCCCGACCAGGGATTCAACCCGGGCCCTGGGCCCAGGCAGTGAAAGTGCCGAGTCCTAACCACTGGACCACTAGGGAATTCCTGACCCAGACCATTCTTGAGGGTTGGGAGCAGAGCCAGCCAGGTAGCCCTAGGCTTGTGGGAAGAGAACTCTCAAGTCGTTCAGCTAACAATATCATGTGCCCTCTCTGTTCCAGGTCCTCTACTTAGGGCTGGAGAACCAGAGGACAAGGATAGGCCCTCATCCTCGAGGTGCTCACAATGGAGTGGGAGAGACTGATAAAGACATGGGTGATTACAAGACAGTGTGATAGACACACTCTTTTTTTTTTAAATTGAGATATAATTCACATATCAGAACAGTTACCCTTTAAAAGTATACAGTCCAGTGGTTTTTAGTATATTCATGAGGTTGTGCAACCATCACCACAAACTAATTCCAGAACATTTTCATCACCGCAGAAAGAAACCTTACACCTATTAGCAGTCACCCTTTGTTTCCCCTCTCCCCCCAGCCCCTGGCAATCACTAATATACTTTGTCTCTATAGATTTGCCTATTCTGGACATCTCATATAAATGGAATCATACAGTATGTGGCCTTTTGTGTCTGGCTTCTTTCACTTAGCGTAATGTGGAAAAGGTTCATCCTTGTTGTAGCGTGTATCAATACTTTGTTCCTTTTTATGACTAAATAACATTCCACTGTATACATATACTACAATTTGTTTATCCTATCATCAGTTGATAGACATTTGGTTTGTTTCACTTTTTGGTCATTATGAACAATTCTGTTATGAACATTCATGTACAAGTTTTTGTATGAACATATGTTTTCAATTCCCTTGGATGTATACCTAGAAGTGGAATTGCTGGGTCATATGGTAACTTTATGTTTAATTTTTTGAGGAACTGCCAAACTAGCTTGGGTCAGTTTTCTGTTCTTTTAACTGGCAGAACCAATATACCTTGCTGAATGAAAAGCATGGGCCGCTTTATTATTTTATGTATTATTACCTTATATATTTTAATAAAAATTTTCTGAGGATATGTATATGTACTACTAATCATTTTAGACAATTTTGAAAATGCAGAAAAGTTTAAAGGAAAAAAAACCAAGAAAAGCGTCCATATCCCTCAATGTCCAAAGTTACCTCTATCCCCGTTTGGTTTGCTTTTTCCCTTTTAATCTTTTTTTCTGTGTCTACTTTTTATAAAGCAATGTCATACTGTATGTTTAGTTTTGTATTCTGCTTTTCTCTCCAATCATTATATTGTAAGTAGTTCAGCACTCACTGTTTTATAAACTGGTCATCAATTTTATTTATTTTAATTTTTCTTTAATGTTATCTTTATTTTTCTTACTTTTGAAGAGGGGCTTAAGGTTGGGAGTGGGGGGATTTGGGGGCAAGAGGAGGGAGGTGCCAAATAGAGTATGTACGTTGAAAGAGAAAGAAAAGAGAGCAGAGATGGCCCTTGTTTGCTTTCTTATATGTCCCTATTTTATCCTACCTGGTTCCAGGAAAGACTTAAGGCACTGCTGTCCTTGTGGCCGTAGGACAGCCCTTCAGTCTCTTTCCGGTGGCCGCACTGCAGGGGCTGCTGCTGTTCCATGTGCCTGTGCCCTGAGGCTGAGCCAGAGCCGGCTCCTGCGGGCTGCAATGCAAGACGGCCAATTCGCAACCCTAGCAAAATCAATCTATTGGAAACTAATGAGGCACAAATAGTTCATGCACTTTGAGGCTGATCTGCCAAATGAGATAAACAGGGCTCAATCAGCAGGGAGAGTCAATGATGCAAAAATGCATTTCAGACTAGCATTATTTCCCCCCTGGGATGCCCACGACATCACATTCTATTGTTTTGATGCTTCTGTGGCAATTCTTGTCTAAGCCTCTGTGGGCCATGCCAGGAGAACTCCCTAACCCAGGGTTTCCTGTGCCCAGGGGTTGGTCAATGTCAAGATTCGGCAGCTGTGAATAAGGGGCCTGGGCAGCCAACATGTATGAGAAGTGGGACTTTCAGTTTTGTAAGAAAACGCTAACTTCTGTGTTTGTAAACCACCCTCTGTAACAGGTGATGTAATTAGCAAGGAACAGCATTATGAACTTTCCAAGAGAGCAAATCACAAAAGGATTGTCTTAGTAATTCACATTTATAAAACACAAAATATAGAGTGATTTTTTTTTTAATTCTATAATTTCTTGTGCCACTAAGTTTATTTTTCCTTAAACAGTCTATTAGGAAGATATGATCATTGTGAAAAAATTGGAAACCGTTGATAAGCAAAATGAAAAACTTTTTTTTTTTAATACTTTGGCCACACACGTTTCTTTTTTTGATATATATATTTTTAAATTTAATTTTATTTATTTTTGGCTGCTTTGGGTCTTCGTTGCTACACGGGCTTTCTCTAGTTGCAGCTAGCGGGGGCTACTCTTCGTTGCTGTGCGCAGGCTTCTCACTGCGGTGGCTTCTCTTGTTGCGGAACATGGGCTCTAGGCGTGCGGGCTTCAGTAGTTGTGGCACGTGGGCTCGGTAGCTGTGGCACATGGTCTTAATTGCTCCGCGGCATGTGGGATCTTCCCGGACCAGGCTCAAACCCGTGTCCTCTGCATTGGCAGGCGGATTCTTAACCACTGAGCCACCAGGGAAGTCCCAAGAAAAACTTTTAAATCATCTCTAATAAATTTTATTTTTATCTTGCAAAATTTCTCCCACAATGCAGAATTATTTTAAAAATAAGTCCATGTAAGCAACCTAAGTGTCCAGCAACAGATGAATGGATAAAGAAGATGTGGCACATATATACAGTGGAATATTACTCAGCCATAAAAAGAAATGAAATTCAGTTATTTGTAGTGAGGTGGATGTCATACAGAGTGAAGTAAGTCAGAAAGAGAAAAACAAATACCATATGCTAACACATATATATGGACTCTAAAAAAAAAAAAGGTTCTGAAGAACCTAGGGGCAGGACAGGAATAACGATGCAGACGTAGAGAATGGACTTGAGAACACAGGGAGGGGGAAAGGTAAGCTGGGACGAAGTGAGAGAGTGGCATGGCCTTATATATACTACCAAATGTAAAATAGATAGCTAGTGGGAAGCAGCCACATAGCACAGGGAGATCAACTCGGTGCTTGTGTCCACCTAGACGGGTTGGATAGGGAGGGTGGGAGGGAGACATAAGAGGGGGGAGATATGGGGATATATGTATATGTATAGCTGATTCACTTTGTTTTAAAGCAGAAACTAACATACCATTGTAAAGCAATTATATTCCAATAAACTTGTTTAAAAAAAATTCCATGTAATTCATGCTGTTTTATAACCTACTTTTTATTCCAATCAGGCCTTTTCCACAGTGTCATGACATTGCCTGGGAGGGTCTCACGCTCTGTCTGTTTGGTAGCCCATTTGGCCCTTGGGGGCCTGACTGGAATGGTTTGGCTCAGGCAAGTGGGGAAGGGACAGGTTAACATAAAATCTAATCCCTTAAGGGGGTGTGTCCTGCAGGAATTGGGGTCCAAGATGCATGAGAAGAGTACAGAGGATTTAGGAATGTAAGTAGTTTTTGGGTTTTTTTTTAATTAATTATTTTTGGCTGTGTTGGTTCTTCGTTGCTGCGTGCAGGCTTTTCTCTAGTTGCGGCGAGCGGGGGCTGCTCTTCGTTGCAGTGCGCAGGCTTCTCATTGCGGTGGCTTCTCTTGTTGCGGAGCACGGGCTCTAGGCGTGTGGGCTTCAGTAGTTGTGGCACGCAGGTTCCGTAGTTGTGGCCCATGGGCTTAGTTGCTCCGCAGCATGTGGGATCTTCCTGGGCCAGGGCTCAAACCCGTGTCCCCTGCATTGGCAGGCGGATTCTCAACCACTGTGCCACCAGGAAGCCCAGGAATGTAAGTAGTTTTAAGCAAAAGGCTAGAGATATTAATTGAGGCTAGAGTGTAGTGGCCTTGGAAGCTAAGGTCATGATCTTGAATTTTATCTGGTAGCCAGTGAGGAGTAACCAAAAACTTTTAAACAGGGGGGTGGTGTGATGGAGGTGGCATGTAAGCACAAGCCATCTGGTGGCAGCAGCAGGATGGACTGAAGCTGAGAAAGACGGAAGGCAGAACAACCAGCTGAGAGGTTACTTCAGTAGTCCTGGTGTGAGGTAATAAAGGCTGGGAGGTGACCACGGGCAATGGAAAAGAAGAAACATTTCGTTCATCTTCTCGTTCATTCATTCAAAAATTATTAACCACTGAGAGTCAGGAACTGTGCTAGATCTGGGGACTGAATCCATAAAGGAAGACATGGCACGAGTTGCCTTCTGCTTAGATACAAGGTCCTAAGTGAAAGGTTACCAAAGACGACCCCCCCCAAGATGACTAGGATCATGGTGCTGTCATTAAGAGAAATAGAGGAGTCAGGATAAAGTCGAAATTTGAACGTCTAAGAAGAAATCATTCTGAATTTAGTTTGGTGATACAGTAGGACAGGAAGGTGGAACCACTCATCAGACAGGTGGAGATGTAGGACTTGAGCTGGAGAGGGAGGTCAAGGCAGAAGGTGGGGAATGTGTGTACCTCAGGTGTGCTGTGACTTAGGAATTTCTGAGCAAGCCTGAATGAGCTCCATTCCACACTCAGAGCAGCAAAAGAACAACACAGACCTGGTAAAACCTGCTGCCTCATTCCTGTGATTCCTGACACTCTGGCTCCATCACACACGTTGAGATGATTTTTCAGAAGTTGATGATTCAAAGCCTCCAATCTGACTCCTGTTTCACCTCTGGCTTTGATAGTGCTCTTCCCCCTCCCAGCTAGGAAGGGGTGTACTGCGGGCAGATGGTAAACTGTGAACAGAAATAAACTCTCTTAACATGTAGCAAGTATATTTATATCCAATCCTATAATATTGCTGCAAGCATAATTATAGCCAATCCCATAATTGCGTTGCGGGTATCAGGCATCAGAAACCAGCTCATTGTTGGTGATCAGGAAGATATGGCTACTGGGACAGGAGCCACAGGGCCAGTTGCTGCCCACCTGTGAGAGGACGGGGTGACACGGGGCAGGGAAGTTTATAGAGTGTCCAGGGGCTCTACCAACACAGGTGGGGAGGGAGGGGGTAATTTTGTGGGATACATAGCTCAAACTCATGCTTTTAGTCTTACTTTTTAGTAGAACTGCATGCTTTTAGTCTTACTTTTTAAAAAATTATAAAATCAATGCTTATTCACTGTATAAGGTTTACGAAATATGAAAAACTATCTATAATCCCACAATCCAAAAGTAACATTGTTAACGTTTTTATATTTGCCATTGCAGCGTTTTATTTTGTATGTATGTGTTTTGTGTCATACTGTAAGTAAAGTTTTCTAACAGATTTATTTATTTATTTATTTATTTTTGGCTGCGTTGGGTCTTTGTTGCTGCATGTGGACTTTCTCTACTTGCAGGGAGCGCAGGCTACTGGTTGTGGTGCGCAGGCTTCTCACTGCGGTGGCTTCTCTTGCTGCGGAGCATGGGCTGTAGGTGCGCAGGCTTCAGTAGTTGTGGCACACGGGCTCAGTAGTTGTGGCTCATGGGCTCTAGAGTGCAAGCTCAGTGGTTGTGGTGCATGGACTTAGTTGCTCTGCTGGCATGTGGGATCTTCCCGGATCAGGGCTCGAACGCATGTCCGCTGCATTGGCCGGCGGATTCTTAACCACTGCGCCACCAGGGAAGCCCTGTCATACTGTAAGTAAAGTTTTATATCTTGTTTTTTTTCTCACTTAATATCTTGAGTGCTTCCCTATATCATTTACATATGCTCCAAAACATTATTTTAAAACTTTTCATTATTGTGGTATATTCAAAAGATGGAATACTCTACAGCAGTTAAAATGAATGAACTAGAGCTTCATGTATCAACACAAATATTTTTAAAGATAAGATTAATAAAAAGATAAATTGCAGAGTCAAATATATAATTCCATTTTTGAGAAGTAAAATATAAAAACCAATATTATATATTGTTAATGTTGACAGACATGTAAAAAGTATAGAAAGGGCTTCCCTGGTGGCACAGTGGTTGAGAGTCCGCCTGCCGATGCAGGGGACACAGGTTCGTGCCCCGGTCCGGGAAGATCCCACGTGCCGCGGAGCGGCTGGGCCCGTGAGCCATGGTTGCTGAGCCTGTGCGTCTGGAGCCCGTGCTCCGCAACGGGAGAGGCCACAACAGTGAGAGGCCCGCGTACCACAAAAAGAAAAAAAAAGTATAGAAAAATGGGTGGAAGGAATTTTCTCTGGTGAGGGAGGAAAGAGGTTGAAATTAAATGGGAGTGATACAAAGAGGCTTTGTTTCTGTAATTTGTTATTTCTTTAAACAATAATCTAAAACAAATATGGCAAAATCTTAAGGTTTATTAAATCTGCGTGGTGAATAAATGTGTTCGCTATATTCTCTGTATTTTTCTGCACATTTGAAATATAGAATAGATTTTTTTTTAATTAATAGACTATTTTTTAGAGCAGTTTTAGGTTTACAGAAAAATTGAGCAGAAAGTACAGGGAGCTGCCATATACCTTCTCACCACCCCCCAGCATACACAGTTTCCCCTACTATCCACATCTTGCCTTAGTACGGTACATTTGTTACAACTGAGCCAATATTGATATATTCTTATTAACTAAAGTCCATAGTTTACAAAAGGGTTCATTCTTTGTGTTGTATAATCTATAGGTTTTGACAAATATATGACATGTATCCATCATTACAATATCACACAGAGTAGTTTCACTGCCCTAAAAATCCCTCCTGTTCTACCTATTTCTCCCTCCCTACTCCCTCCCTCCACCCAAACCCCTGGCAGTCACTGATTTTTTTATTTTATTTATTTATTTGTTTGTTTTTGTCTGTGTTGCAGGCTTTCTCTAGTTGCAGTGAGCGGGGTTACTCTTCATTGTGGTGTGTGGGCTTCTTATTGCAGTGGCTTCTCTTGTTGCAGAGCACAGGCTCTAAGGAGTGCGGGCTCAGTAGTTGTGGCGCACAGGCTTAGTTGCTCCGTGGCACGTGGGATCTTCCCAGACCAGGGCTCGAACCCGTGTCCCCTGCACTGGCAGGCGGATTCTTAACCACTTCACCACCAGGGAAGTCCCAACTATTGATCTTTTAACTGTCTCCATAGTTTTGCCTTTTCCAGAATGTCATAGAGTTGGGATGATACAGTATGTAGTCTTTGCAGATAGGCTTCTAAATAAATTATTTTATTTTATTTTATTTTTGCGGTACACAGGCCTCTCACTGCCATGGCCTCTCCCGTCGCGGAGCACTGGCTCTGGACGCGCAGGCTCAGCGGCCATGGCTCACGGGCCCAGACGCTCCGTGGCATGTGGGATCCTCCCGGACCGGGGCACGAACCCATGTCCCTTGCATCGGCAGGTGGACTCCCAACCACTGCGCCACCAGGGAAGCCCTAATTAAATTATTTTAAAATCAAAACTTTCAAGCCAATCATAAGAAGAAAACAAAATCCACCAGGAATTTCACTATTTTGAGATAATCACTATTAACCATGCACACCATGTAACTTCTTTTCATGTAAATGGCATCACTATTTGCAAAATGTTATATTATTTTTTTTCATGTCACAAAAATATATTATGAAACCCATGTGATTCAGAATTCTAAATCCTTTAAGAATGTTTTGTGTTGTGGGATAGTGTATCAGTGAGCTTACCCTTTACTATTGGACATTTAAGCTGTTTTCACGTGTGGCAGGAATCTTTTCTAGCTTTAGGGAGCCCCCCTCCCCCGCTTTAAACTAGAAAAGGCCCTTGAAATCTCCAGACAATTGGGAGTATTCAGTCTTCTAGGTATGTGTTGCTTAGACAACATGCTTGACAGTGACTGTGATTTCCTTACAGCCAAAGATACAGATTGTTAACTTTTTTTCCTTCTCTCATTGCCAGACACAGAGTCTAGCACAAAGCGGTTGCTGGGAAACATGAGTTGAATGGATCTAAGTGCCTCTAAGCAAGGTACTCTGGGATGGACTCTAAGGAAACTCCCGAATCCCAGAGAGACAGACTTTTTCAAGAGCTTGTATCGTTCACTAGAAACCCAAGGAAGAAATCAGGGAGGCCTGTTTTGTAGAGCAGAGCTATCTGAGTGCCATGAAGAACTGGGACGCTGGCATTGGACAGGAACAGAGGGCAGTGGGCGTGGATGCTGAGAGGCTGTGGCGCGTGGGACAGTGAGAATCAGCCCCAATGCCCTGGGATGACTAGAGTTTTGTGTAGGTGGAGGAAGTGCTCAGGCTCCCCTGAGAGTATTTTCTTTTTTTCAGTCAGTTTAATCATACTGGTTGAGTGCTTGGGGTCTGGAATGGGACTTCTGGTTCAAATCCCAATTTTGCCACTCTCAGGCTATTTGACTTTGGGCAAGTAGCTAAACTGTGATGTCTTCAGCCCCCAAAGGAGAATAGAATACAAAAGCACCTGAAAGAGTTGTTGTGAAGGGTAAATGAGATTATATAAGCAAAGCGATAAGCAAAATGCCTGGCACTTACTAAGTGCTTAGCAATAATAATAATAACAATAACAGCAATGACAGCAGCAGCTTAGCATCTTTTCTTTAAAAAGGCAAGGTGATCAGACAGGAAGAGCATGGATTAGCCAAACCAAGAAAGGCTGCCTGATTCTCACACACACACTTTCCTCCTAGAGAAAGGCCCAGCACATGTCACAATGCCAGGTATGGCCTGGATCCGAGTGGGTAGGGAACTATAGGAGCACGAAATGGAAACACCCTACATTAGGTAACTCACAAGAAATTTGAGTTACTTTACTGATTTTTGCAAGCTACCTGCCAGTCTATGTACAATCCCTGTGCTTTTATGTTTATTCTCATATGTAGCCATCTCTAGCTCCCATCTTTTGTTTGGTTGCTAAGTCCAGCCACTGCAAATGGATTTTGCAATGGATACATGGCTTTGAATTCACCTAGTTCTACTTCCCAGTCAATGAGAGGATTTCTATCCCTAATATCCCTATATCCCCTCGTCTAATCTAGGAGACATTCTGGATTCCTCCCTTTCCTTCAGTCATTTCCAAGCAAACCTTGTTGATTCTTGTTGAGATCTAAAATCTCTCCTCTCCCTGGTATCACCCCTGGCATCCTCCTAGAGCAAGCCTTCATCCCTCACCAAGACTGCTAGGATCCTAACTGGTCCCCTTACTTCCACACTTGCAATCTCACAGTCTATTCTCCCCCAGAATCAGGGTACCTTTTAAAATGTCAGTCACATCAGGACTCTCTCCTCATCTTAGGTTGAGTTCCCCAGAAGCAAACCCCAAGACAAGAATTCATAAGCAAGTGTTTTATTTTAAAAAGTGCCCCAGGAGAAACTGGTAAGGGAGTAGGGGAAGCTGCACAGGCAAGCGGAAGGAAGAAGCCTAGAAGGCTGCAGCCCCCTCCCCCGAACGTTGTTTCTGGGCTTTCACACTCCTGCTCTACTGGCTGAGTCCTGGGCTAAGGGCAGTTAGGGGTTGCTCTCTGCACATGCAGGTAAAGAGCTCCAGTGGCCCAAGGGCTCTCCTTGAAACTAAGTTACAGGAGTCGATTCTTATAGCAAAAGTGCACAGATGCTGAGGGACTGGCACACAGTAACCATGATGGGATCCAGGGAACCCTCAGCGGAGCACCCACAAGACCCACTCCAGTTTCCTCCCTTATTGCCTGTCTCAGACCCTTGTTTATTTCCTTCATAACCCATGGCATGATTTATAAGTAGTTTATATAATTATTGGTCTCTGTATTTGTTTATCGCCTGTTTTCCCCAATAAAATGCAATCTCCAGGAGAGTAGTGAGCATATTTGTCTCCCTAGAATACAGATGGCACACTGTGGATCCTCCACAGAAATCTGTATGAATGGATGAATGAACGATGGCCACCTCCAGCAATGGGGAGTTTCTGCAGCCAGAAGCAGCTCATCCCACTTTCAGAAAGCCTTGACTGCAAGTCTGACCCAAGACTGAACTGTAATCACCTCCCCATCACACCCACGGGTCTCCTCTCTGGAATGACTCTGGAGATGATCACCACTTCCAAGTCAGTCCCTCAAATATCCAGTGTCCCACCTTTCTCTCCTCCGGACTAATCAACCACAGCTTCTCCAAAGGCTCCTCTTTTGACATGGATTTTCGAGCACTGGCATCTGTAATTTCACTAGTCTGAGAAAATTCTTCTTCCCTACCTACACAGTGCATAGCAACCCCTCCCATACCACCCTGAATACACCCAGTCTTGGGTGGTAAACTGGGTCAAGCCAGATAAGAATTTGGAGAAGCGAAGCTGAACGTTACCCAGCCAGGGCTCCAGAATCAGCAGCCTCAGGTTGAATCCCAGCCCACTTATCGTTAAATGACTGATCTTGGGCAAAATACTTAATTTCTCTGAACCCCAGTTTCTTCACCTGTACAGGGGAAAAAAATAAGAGCACCTACCTAACAGAGCTAGTGTAAGGGTTAAATTAAATGAGACAGTGGATGTAAACCACTTAGCAGAGTGCCTGGCACATCTCTAAGGACTTGGAGTTTCCCCAAACCTTACCTTGGACCTAACAGCTCTCCACGCCTCTGCACGCTGCTTCTTTCCCAGCCAAATCCTCCTGCTAACCCAGCTCCATCTCCGACACCCCCATGCTCCTTCAGTCAAGATAAGGCTTCAAGCCCTGTGTCAGGATGCTTTCCTGGCTCCTATTTCTTCCCATTTGCTCCTGCTCGCTGTCCACTTCAGGCTTCTACCTCTCCATCCTACCCCTTGCTACCTGTGCATCCATCCACGTGTCCATTCTCCGTTTCTCTTTTATTGTCCTTCTTGCTCAATTCTTGCTTTTTGTTTTTCCTCCTATCTTTCTTACATCATGTCTTCTCTCATGGAAACCTTAGTAAAGTTCTTTTTTTTTTAAATTTTTTTAATTTTCCTTTTCTATTCTGCCTCTTACCTTGACTCCAGATAGACGAGAGGAAATGATCAACCTAGTAACAGATTGGTTAAGTGCTAATTGTGCTAATCGGTTAAGTGCTAACAGGCATCTTAAGCTACAGGCCATTTTCCATCACTCCTTGCCACAGACTGAGTGGCAAAATCAAGGCTGGAAAGGAGGCCATCAGCAGTGAGGACTGAGGGGAAACAGGAAGCTCTCTTTCCCTCTCACCTACATGTATGCTTCCCGTTCCTTTCCTTGTCCGCCGCGTTAGTACACTACAGTGAGTTGCCTGTTTTGTTCCTGACTTTAATGGAAATCCTTCAAATATTTTGCCATTAATTATGATTTTTTTCTAGGTCTTGTACCAACTAGCTTTTGTCCAATGGGGGGAGTTCTCTTTGATATCCAGTTTGCTAAGCTTATATAATATGCAGTTGTGAGTTTCTAGGTTGGAGGTAAAGCATGAAAATCAGGGAAGCAGGGTGATAAGTAGGTTGACTTGTGAGGTGTCCTGGGAACATCAGAAGAAAGAATTGAGGCCAAGAGCTCAGGCTGGGGGATGATGGAGCATCCTGTCCTGAGGGACTTTCATGGCTCTGAGAGTTACTCCTATACTCAGCTCTTATAAACTGTGACACTGGGGTTCAAAGACTCTCCTGGACGCTTGAGTGTATCAATGACAAAAGTTGGCTCTACTTATAGTTCGTGTTTCTTCTTTCATTAATTTAAGTAAGAAATTCTGAATTTTCAAGAAGCTTTTGGAACTTCTTGAATTGGAGCAGATAACTGAAACTTCATCCCTTTTCACGTGAAAGTTTTTTGGAGGTGGATCTGATCCTGGTTTTCCATTCCAATCAGCTGCTGTGAAAGCCACTTCTTGTTCTTGCTGGGGGCAGATCAAGCCTCTTTTTCTCCTTGATAGAAATTCAGGAAGGAAACCAAATAATTCCCAACAGAGACCAGAGTTGACCACAGTACCATCCAAAAGCACTTTTAAAGATCTCAATCTTGAATATGAGAACACTGGCAACTGAGGTTGGTTACTGGCTCTACACCGTCAGCTAGATAGAGGCTTGGGAGATGTGGTTCTGCCATTTTGACAGGAAAAATCTTCTTTGATGGAGAAGAGGTTGCAATTGAAGCATCACTGAGGTGCCCTTTAACACTGGAAAATTTCAGTAAAAGTGTTTGTGACAAGCATCCGAAATAAAATACTAAACTCCCACATGTAGACATTTCTCAGTAAACTAACCTGCACACGCTCTGGGACTGGTGAAAGGAGGGACATTCTAACATCAAAGTTAATCAGCGGGGCATCTACTGGTTGCCGTTCTATGCCTATTATGTGGTGGCCCTGGGGGTTTTTGTTTTGTTTTTACCATGATTGACAGAAAATTGGCCAACCTGCCCCCAGATAACCAAGAGTTGTCTGTGCTTGACTTATTCACTTAGTTCCACTCTTAACTGAAGAGGGGTGAGGAAAATAAGTGCTAAGAAACCTGTCATAGAGGGAAATTTGAAACAAACTGGTAATGTGTCAGACAGCCTTGGAATAGTCCAGAAGGTGGCAAGTAAATAAATTCTATGAGGGAAAATTGAAAAAACTGGCATAGCTGAGCCTTAAAAAAAAAAAAAAAAAAGGGTGACAGGCTCATATATGATTGTTTCTAGTACAGCAAACTAGGTAATGTACATATTCCCAAAACACCTCTGATGCTCAGCTGACGATACACTGGAAAAAGTAGTGGACTTAGGAGAACTAGGCACTAGTCCCACTTCTGCCAGCCGATGACTGGGCAGTCTCTTTGTCTACCTCATTTTCACCTCCATAAAATTTTATAGCTGGAGAACTTTGGGGTTCCCAGCCAAGACTCCCTTTTAGGCTCCACAAAAGAAGAAATGTTTGGACATTTCAAAGCACTCCAATGATATAGTATTTTATTTATTTATTTATTGAAGTATAGTTGTTTTACAATGTTGTTCTTGTTGTTTATATTTTATATATAGTAGTGTGTATGTGTTAATCCCAAACTCCTAATTTATCCATCCCCCGTTTTCCCCTTTGGTAACCGTAAGTTTGTTTTCTGTGTCTGGCGTCTATTCCTATTTTGTAGATAAGTTCATTTGTGTCATATTTTAGATTCCACCTGTAAGTGATACCATATGGTATTTGCCTTTCTCTGTCTGCCTTACTTCACTTAGTATGATAATCTCCAGGTCCATCCATGCTGCTGCAAATGGCATTATTTCATTTTTTCTTATGACTGAGTAATATTCCGTTGTGTGTGTATACATATACATATATATATATATATACACCATACAAAGATACGTAATAAATACCTTTATTTAGTGATCAGAATCATTTAAACATGGGGCTTGCCAGGAAAAAGAATAACAGAAGAGGTGCTCAGTGATAAGAGTTTGGGAACCGGGCTGTAAGACACTCTAGAGGAGGGATGGTGCCTGCTTCATCTCAAGATCCTCAGTGCTGGCATGTACCTCCTTAAGTGCTCATTAAGATCCAAACATACACAGTGCAAAGAGAACATAAAATAAATTCCCATGTGCCCATGGGAACATGGGAACCCAAGAATCATCCGTCAGGGCCAATCTAGCTTTCCTATGCTCCCACCCAACTGACTTCTAAACCTGCTCACAAATTATTTTGAAGCAAGTCTCAGACATTGTATAATTCTACCCACAAATATTCCAATATGTCACCCTGAAAGATAAGTACTTTGTAAATACAACATCATTACACCTAAAAAATGAACATAATTCCTTAAATATCATCTAATATAAATTCAGTGTTCAAATTTCCATGATTATATCCTAAAAATGTTTTTTAGAGTTTGTATAAATTAGGATCTAAAGATTGTTATTGGTCACAGCAATATATTTTTGGATCCATCTCCTAGAGAAATGTAGGTAAAAACAAAAATAAACAAATGGTGGGACCTAATTAAACTGAAAAGCTTTTGCATAGCAAAGGAAACCATACACAAAACGAAAAGACAACCTACTTAATGGGAGAAAATATTTGCAAACGATGCGACTGCCGAGGGATTAATTCCCAAAATATACAAACAGCTCGTACAGCTCAATATCAAAAAAAACCAAACAACCCAAGCAAAAAATGGGCAGAAGATCTAAATAGACATTTCTCCAAAGAAGACATACAGATGGCCAAAAGGCACATGAAAAGATGCTCAACATCGCTAATTATTAGAGAAATGCAAATCGAAACTACAATGAGGTATCACTTCACACTGGTCAGAATGGCCATCATTAAAACTTCTATAAATAATAGATGCTGGAGAGGGTGTGGAGAAAAAGGAACCCTCCTACATTGTTGATGGGAATGTAAACTGGTACAGCCACTATGGAGATCAGTACGAAGGTTCCTTAAACTAAAAACAGAGCTACCATATGATCTTTCAATCCCACTTCTGGGCATATATTGAGAGAAAATCTATGTCAAAAAGATACATGCACCGTAATGTTCATAGCAGCACTGTTTACAATAGCCAAGACATGGAAGCAACCTAAATGTCCATCAACAGATGAATGGATGAAGAAGATGTGGTATATATATATGCAATGGAATATTACTCAGCCATAAAAAGAATGAAACAATGCCATTTGCAGCAACATGGATGGACCTGGAGATTATCATACTAAGTGAAGTAAGTCATACAGAGAAAGACAAATATCACATGATATCGCTTATATGTAAAATCTAAAAAAAAAAAAATGATACTCAGGAATTCCCTGGTGGTCCAGTGGTTAGGACTTGGTGCGTTCACTTCGGTGGCCCGAGTTCAATCCCTGTTCGGGAAGCTAAGATTCCACAAGCTGCACAGTGCAGCAAAAAAAAAAAAAAAAGATACAAATGAACTTACATACAAAACAGAAATAGGCCACAGACATATTACAAAATACTGAGTATAGTTCTCTGTGCTATACAGTAGGTATATATATACATAACTGAATCACTTTGCTGTATACCTGAAACTAACACAACATTGTAAATCAACTATACTTCTATAAAAAATAAAATACATATCGCAATTGGGTGATATGTATATTAAGTTTTGTTTAATCTAGACTCACCATACAAACACACACACACTCACACACACACACATTCTGCTTGTGATTTACATTTTGCAGGGGCCAGGTCTCTTGTCCTAGGGTTTTCCACAGGGGATGTTGCTGGTTGCCTCTCCATCATATCATTTAACATGAACCTTGCATTTCCTACAAACTGGTAGTTAGATCAAAAGATTACTTGTGATGGTTCAGGTTTCTTTTGTTGTTGTTTGTTGAGAATTCTTCATAGGTAGTTTTTTGTATTTCCATCAGGAGACACATAATGCCTTTTTTTTTTTGAAAGGGCTTTTAAAAAAATATTGATTGATTGATTGATTTTTGGCTGCGTTGGCTCTTTGTTGCCACGCTCTGGCTTTCTCTAGTTGTGGTGATCGGGGGCTACTGTTCATTGTGGTGCGCGGGCTTCTCATTGTGGTGGCTTCTCTTGTAGTGGAGCACAGGCTTTAGGTGTGAGGGCTTCAGTAGTTGTGGCACGCAGGCTCAGCAGTTGTGGCTCACGGGCTCTAGAGCACAGTCTCAGTAGTTGTGGCACACGGGCTTAGTTGCTCCATGTCATGTGGGATCTTCCCGGACCAGGGATCGAACCCGTGTCCCCTGCATTGGCAGGCAGATTCTTAACCACTGTGCCACCAGGGAAGTCCAATGCCCTTTTTTTTCACATTAGCAGCCATTGATGATCATTGCCTAGATCTATTATTTCATTAACAGTTGTAAAAATGTTGATATGCTAACCTTATTTCTTAGCTTCATGTCTTCTTAATTTATTTGCTGGCATATTTCTATAAAAACTTCCCCTCACCAACAATTTGGCTATCCTGACATACAGTTGGAAAAGGCATTGCAGAATAAACACTGTTTCTTTACCTTTATTTACCAGTTTCAAAATAATAGGCTGATTCCTGGAGTAGCCTTCAAAAGATGACAAATGAGGTGTGTTTTTTTTTTTTATTTTTAAAGTGCTGTATGAACTCATGAGTTTAAACATATTTAAAGAGCTTGAGTTCAATGAAGTTCTAATTCTTACTGACTATCCCATCATTGGCCAAGGGGACTGTGGGAGCCCCCGATCTGCTCCTGATCCTTTTTGGGCCAACTCCAATAGAGTTTGATAGGCTCTTACTTTCTGTGGACTCAGCTTCCTAGATAATGTCTCACGTCCTTCTTAGCACTGCCCTCAGACAAGGGGAAGAGGGGGCCTGCCCTTGGCGTCACGTATCATATATGTTGAGACACAATGTGTTTTTTCTTCTTTTGGTCTCTCATAGGAAAGTTTTCTGAAAGGTAAGTGAGTGATCGAGTCATAAAGGGAGGGGACGTGTTTAGGCCCATCTGGTCCTCTCAGGCCAGAGAACGAGGGCTGAGGCTGCCCGTGAGTGTGGTAAGGGTGGGGGATGAGAGGACAGAATCACAACTTCTGCCCTGGGAAGTCAGGGAAAGAGTGCCCACTCTAGTGTACAGTTGGCCCCTCAAATCAACCCAAATGGGTGTCTAGACAGAACTCATTCCTCAGTAACCACCTTCCTGCTCATTCCTCCTTTCCCACTCCCTGCTCCTTGGCTGTGATGGCATCTAAAGTATCAGGAGGCAGCCAAAACTGAAAAGCAAGGTGTGGGGAAAGGGTGACCTGCCCACCTTAACTCTGTTCTGGGATTGGGTACATCCAGTCACCACCCAGGAGTCCTGGGCCCAGGACCAGCTTCTGCCCTGCCCTGTCCCAGCACAACCATGCTACATACGACTCTGGCATCCAGCTGGAACAACCTAGGGAGAAGCTGGTTCCTTTAACTTCCACATCTCAGAGAAGTGGGCTATAGGGGGAAAGAAAGACCTGATTGGGAGCATGGGACATCGGTGGATATAGCTTGATTTATAGCTTTTAAACATTTAGACATATGGTACATGGGGAAATATTTGCCCTTTTGCAAATATCAGGGCAGCGTTGGTCCTTCCGGCTCAGACATTCCAAGTCAGTTTTTGTGTCTCCTAAGTAAGGAGATGTAGACTTCACAGTCCAGTCTAGTCCTTTGCCCAAATTTTTCCTCTTCCTTTCCCAGTCATCATGGAAACAGACTGTCTTTGGCGTTACTGAATTGAGCATGCTTAGAATTTGGCTTGGGGCTTCTGCTTTTCATTTAAAGTTGGTGGAAACCTGCAGTTTTGGAAGAACATGCAGGAGCATGAGACACATCTTGGGCTCACCGTGGTTCTCCCTTCTCTCAGAAGAGTCCTGATAACAAAGGGTGACCTTCCTCAATTAGTAACATCTATATGGCCCTGCATCTTGGCTATAGTTGATTAATTACAGGGCAGACATCTTGCTCAAACTCTCTCATCTGAGAACTCTGCCTCTCAGAGATGCAGAGGCTGAACATTTCTGAACAGTCACATCAATGGCATGATCTATGGATGCTGGCTGCAGAGGTATCTGCTATTGGCCTAATTCTTTCCTTGTCTAAATCTTCTTTGTTCATCTCTTTCTTCATTTAGGTGACACACTCACTGGCCTTCAAAAAACTATTTTTTTGTACATTAGTTTGAGCTAACCTATGCCAGTTTCTATTGCCTTAGGCACACATACCAACAAACAAAAACTCTTAACTAAAACCATTGTTAGAAGGACCACTGGATGAGGAGCCAAAGTACCTGGATTCACCTCTTTCCCTCTGACACCCCCATCCCTGTCATCACAACTTTAAATCCCAGACTTATTTTTCTCTGCCTGTAACCAGAGCTGAAGCAATAAGGTGAAATAAAATAATAATAATGATGATGGTAAAAAAAATAATACCTATTATTCTTTTGAGCACTTTTTATACCAGGAACTATGTTAAGTGCTTTACCTAAATTATATGACTTAATCTAATCCTCAGTAACAACCCTGAATTCATCAGGAAGATTTTGACTCTACATAAGCGAAATCTCAAACTCACAATAGCTTAAATGTAAGGAAATTAGTTATTTTATATGTAATAAGAAGTCCCTAGCAAGGGCGGCTTCAGGATTGGTTAAATCAGAGGCTTGATAATGTCATCAGGGACCCAGGTTTTTTCCATCTTTTTGCTCATTTGGCTTGGGTCTCCAGGCTAGCACCTCTCATGACTAAAATAGCTGTTGAATTTCCAGGCATCCAGTTGAACATGACAATGTTTAGCAGAGGGATGGTCTCTTCTTTGTATCTCTTTTTAATTTTTATTTATTTATTTTTTATATTTAATTATTTATTTTTGGCTGTGTTGGGTCTTAGTTATGGCACGCGGGATCTTATCTTTGTGATGTGCAGGTTCTTTGTCGCGGAGCAGAGGCTTAGTGGGCCAGGGGCCCTTGGGATCTTAGTTCCCTGACCAGGGATCGAACCCATGTTCCCTGCATTGGAAAGCAGACTCTTAACCACTGGACCACCAGGGAAATCCCCTTGTATCTCTTTTTTAAGTACAAGAAAAGCTTTCCAAGAATCTTCTGGTTGATCACCCCTCTCACCTCAATGGCCAGAACTGGGTCATCATACACACATGCTTAATCCAACCATTGCCCAGGGAGTAGAATTACTACAATGGGCCTAGACCAAGCATGATTCACTCCTGAGTTGAGAGGGAAAGAGGTGAAACACTCTGGAAAGAAAAAAAAAAAAGAGGCCTTTTTCAGCAAACAAGGGAGGGAACTGTTAGGCAGTTAACCAACAGTGCCTGCTACCAGCATGTGAGACAAATAGGAGAGGCAAAGCGACTTGCCCAAGGTCAAACAACCAGCTAATGGCAGGTGTGGGATCTGAACCCAGAATGGTCTGTTTCTAAATCCTGCTCTCTTGCCCTACACTATGAAAGGCAGTTAGTCCTCACCAGATTATTTTGCCTTTGAGGAACTCGAGTCTCTACAGCTATCCTGGGCAATTCATGAGATGAACTAGTGTGGGAGCTACCAGACAATCAGATTCCAGGGACCAAGCAACATAGCAACCTCGCTCCTATGGAGAGGACCAACCTCCTTTGGTCTCCTCTCCACAGTTCACTCCATTCTCCCTGGCCATGGTGGAGAGGAAATTTAGAATAATGTAAATTCAGCAAATAGCAGCCTTTGGTTCCAGATTTCTGGCTCTATTAGTGAGCGTCATAGTGAACAAACATCCCTTTTTATGTCCTTTCATTTTTCCTTTTATTCTGGTATCGCCCCCTTTGGGGGATTCCTTCTCCCCAGCTTCAATCATTTGGTTCTGGTGAGGACTTTCAATGACAGTACCAAGGAGTGACATCAAAGTAGTTGACAAATGGGAAAGCACAGACACCAACCAATCAGAAGGGATATTTGCAGCAGTGGTAAAGCAGGGTCCTGGAAGCCCCTGGCTGGGTCAGCAATGAACTCTTTAGTTGTTGGATCATGGGGAACTCCAGGATGGTCCAGGGAGGGCCAGTTAGCCATGGAGGTGGACGATAAGGAACTCAGGAGGCTTGGGCCAGTAGGTATTTACCAACTGGTAAGGAAGCATTTCATTTAGTGAGTTCTTAATTTCAGATATTGCATTTATCAGTTCTAGAATGTCTATTTGACTCTTTTTTTTTTTTTTTTTTTTTGTGGTATGCGGGCCTCTCACTGTTGTGGCCTCTCCCGTTGTGGAGCACAGGCTCCGGGCGCACAGGCTCAGTGGCCATGGCTCACGGGTCCAGCCACTCCGTGGCATGTGGGATCTTCCCGGACCACGACATGAACCCGCATCCCCTGTATCGGCAGGTGGACTCTCAACCACTGCACCTCCAGGGAAGCCCTGATTCTTTTTTTACAGATTTCAATTTTGCTGAAATTCTTTACCTTTTCATATATTGTGTTCTTTTCATTTTCTATATTTTCTCTCACGTTTATAATACTTATTATAAAGTCCTTGTCTGCTAACTCAAATGTCAGAATCATTTGTGGGTCTGCTTCCATTCTCTGCTATTTCTCTTATTAGTTATATTCCCCTGCTCTTTGCATGTCTCATAATTATATAATTATAATTATAATTTATAATTTATATTTATAATTATAATTATAAAAGAACCATAGAGGTTGTAGATGATATTTTCCTCCAGTGATGATTCTCTTTTTCTTTTTTTTGGCTGCTCCGTGCGGTATGCGGGATCTTAGTCCCCTGACCAGGGATGGATCCCGCCGCCCCCTGCAGTGGAAGCACGGAATCTTAACCACTGGACCTCCAGGGAAGTCCCTCTCGGATGGGGTGAGGGACTGATCATCTCAATCTAGTCAGGGATTCAGCTGCGCTGGGGCTGGATGGTAGTTGTATTAGTCCCAGTCCAACTTTGAGTCATCTTGTTCCTTGGAGGGAACCCACTCAAGCTTTTGATTGACAGTATGGTGCGTCTCTGTCTTCTCAACCCTGAGAGCCTGTGCAAGATTCAATTCTGTTCTTAGGAGCTCAGGCTCTTTGGTTTCTTGCCCCACACAGTTTCAAAATTTAGCAAATGTCTTGAGGGGAGAGCCGTCATGTTTGATGCAGCCCGCATCCCTCTAACGGGACTTTGTTTCCTACCTACTGCAAGTCTGTGGGAAATTTCCCTCTGCTATGAGACACTTCTAGCTCAGCCTCTCCTGCTGCATCCCAGAATTCAGCAAATGTTGCATGGGGAAAACTGGCCATGTGTTTAGAGCTCCTCTAGATTCCAGTGCCAGATCACATGGATCATCAAAAGCTCTGCCAGTTTCTATTTGTCCCAGTAAAGACCTTATGCCCGGGTCAAGCTCTGATTTGGCAAATATACCCAGGTAAGAAAATGGTCAGAGATCATCAGCTCATTTAGAAAAGGCTCTTTCCTCTCCAGAATTTTAATTCATTAGTCTTTGTTGCTGCTACACCTCTCCAGTGCCTTTAAAAATATGATTTTTTAATTTATCCAGTTTTTTCTAGTTCCAACAGGAACACTGGATTATTGCTACATACTACATCCTACCAGAAGAGGAAGTCCTACGAAATTATCGCAAGATTTAACCATGGCATGGTTATACAGGTATATATGGCTGAATCAACCCAGACCATGCCATGGCCCCTCCTCTACATCTTCACTACAGCGGGGACAGG
The DNA here is from genome assembly GCF_949987515.2 of Delphinus delphis. NCBI lineage: Eukaryota > Metazoa > Chordata > Mammalia > Artiodactyla > Delphinidae > Delphinus > Delphinus delphis. Next base: position 31,780,668 of record NC_082698.1, on the reverse strand, counting down.
TGGCCCAAGTAGACCAACTAGAGTCCTTCTGCACTGGAACCGGGAGCCGAGAGCCTTTTTATTTTTGTGGTTGGTCGGGGGCGGGGGGTGGGGTGGGTGCAACAAAGCTGTGAGAATAAGTCTGGAAGCTTCCACTGGCTATGTCCCATGCTCATGAAAGAAGCCAGTTTCCAGCAGGAGGAAATGCAGCCCTCATGCAGAAAGGAGAAGCATAGGAGCGCTGAGGGGATGTTGGGATTCCTGATTCCAGTCACTCACTCTTGCTGTGGTTTGCTAACCTGAGGCACAAATTTCTCTTTTTTGCCTGAGCTAGTTTCAGTCTCTTGAAAGGTGGGCCAGCTCTAATATTTTTGCCCTCGGGCTTTATGAGGCACCCTGTGTCCATATAATACATTAGCCTTTTCTTCTTAGGCAAGGTGGAGGTAGTTTATGTTACCTGTAACTCAAAGAATCTTAACTAAGACTGCTTCTTTAATGACAGGCAGGTTCAGAAGGGCCTGGTGAAAGGTTATCTCCCTCACTGCACAGAAGGAAGAGAGGGAGGATGCATGATAATATTGCTGAGACCTCAGCTTTGGATCTCGAATCCTCACTACAAGGAGAAGAGGATGCTTTTAGATTCTGGACACCCAACTCACCATGGGAGGAACTTCAGACTTACCTAAGAAGTCAGCCAAATCTGTCTGCCAAATTCATGCTGTTTTACTTCAATCAAACTGGGAAACTGCATTCTTATCCTCAACAATATTCAAAGATGGGAGGGAATGGAAAGAGGTGGATTCCTGTGTTTGCACGTTTTACCTACTCCTGGGGCTCCGACTCGCTGATGAGCCTGAAGTTTACACCAGAGGGTAAACAAGATAGCTATTTGGACATCACACACCGCTTTGCCAGTTTCCGTTCTCTTGAATTATTTACCATCTAATTGTATGCATTGAAACAGAATCTGGCAACGCAGAGTCAGAGATGTAGCCTTATTTGTGCGTTAGAGAAGGAAAACTCGAGTTCAGTGAAGGACCTGGAGCAGAAACACTTTATGGCTTTCTGACGTTCCCTGGCTTTGGGAGGGCTGTAAGCACGGCGGTGAAACCCGAGCAGCAACACAGCGCAGACGCACTGGGAGCCACGGGTTGGAGGCGCCCTAGAGCTGACTAGTCCAGTGTCTCCCCTGAGGCCACAATCCCCCTACAGGGCAGAGGCCCGGTTCCAGGACTTAGCCCCCTGAGCCTTGATTTCTTCTCTGCAAGACAGACTGCAAAGGGGGATGAAATGGAAAAATAAGCCTCTCTAGATTTAAAAGATTGTTATCACAAATTTTATTTTCACCATCATACCACTAATTTCCCTCAGGAATAAATATTAGTAGCTATGAAAACAAGAAAAATATTCAAAAAATATTTCAAGTAGTAAAAAAGAAACTTTGGAAAACAGAAAAGTATAATGGTGAGTAAAACTCACTATTAATCCCACTACTCAGTAACAATTGCTCACAATAGAGGGTGTGGAGAAAAGGAACCCTCCTACACTGCTGGTGGGGATGTAAATCGGTACAGTCACTATGGAGAACAGTATGGAGGTTCCTTAAAAAACTAAAAATAAAGTTACCATATGATCCAGCAATCCCATTCCTGGGCATATATCCAGAGAAAACTCTAATTTGAAAAGATCCATGCACCGCCCCCCCCAACAATGTTCATAGCAGCACTGTTTACAATAGCCAAGATATGGAAGCAACCTAAATGTCCATCAACAGATGAATGGATAAAGAAGATATGGTGTATATATACACAGTGGAATATTACTCATCCATAAAAAAGAATGAAATAATGCTATTTGCAGCAACATGGATGGACCTGGAGATTATCATACTAAGTGAAGTAAGTCAGATAGAGAAAGACAAACATCATATGATATTGCTTATATGTGGAATCTAAAATCTGACACAAATGAACTTATTTACAAAACAGAAATAGACTCACAGACAGAGAGCACAGACTTACGGTTACCAAAGGAGAAAAGATGTGGGAGGGATAAATTAGGAGTTTGGGATTAAAATATACACACTACAATACATAAAATAGATAACCAACAAGGACCTACTGTATGGCACAGGGAACTATATACTCAATATCTTTTAATAACCTATAATGGAAAATAATCTAAAAAAGAATATATATATGTGTGTGTATGTATGTGTATATATATATATGTATACACACACACACACACACACACACACATATATATATATAACTGAATCACTTTGCTATATACCTGAAACTAATATAACATTGTAAATCAACTATATTTCAATAAAGATAAAAAAGAATCACTCATAATATTTTGATACATTTTCTTCCAGTCTTCTTCCTAACCAAATATATATATATTATAATTGGGAAATTTTAACTAACCTCTTTAAAGCCAAGTTTTTTCTTATTTTCTTTCTTTTCAAAAAGAAAATACTTATTATTTACCTACATTATTCCAGGCATTATAACAGGGATACAAGAAAATTCGATCAAAAATAACTTGGTTAAGATGTCAATATGAACAATAAATATCTTTTCACTGTGGTTTTCTAATTATGAAAGAATTCAAAAAGAGAAAGTAACATAACAGACATCACTGCCCCCACCATCAAGACCAAATCTTAAAATTTTGCCACATGTGCTTCAAATATTTTTTCAAGGAAGATAAAATATTACAGATATGGCTGAAGTCCTACTGTCCTGGACCCAGAATAACTACAGTTGACCTCTGAACAATGCAGATTTGAACTGTGCAGGTCTACTTATACACAGATGTTTTTCAACAGTAAATACTACAGTACTACACAGTCCATGGCTGGTTGAATCTGTGGATATGGAGAAACCATGGATAGAGGTAAAGCCAAGTTTTTTCTTCAACATTTTGTAGTGAGCCTCTTCTCCATTCAATCAATATTCTTTACAAACAAGGTTTTTAATGGCTAATTGTTTTCAAATAGTTCACTGTAAAGAGATATATACCTAAAATACTATTAAGATTCAATGGATTCAGTTTGATTTCACAAGAAAATCTAATTGGGGTACTACAAAAGATGCTGAAACAACACAGACTCACAGACTAGATAGAGAGGATGAGGAACAGACCTGGAAGCAATTCTTTACCAGGACAATTGCAGGCTGCACAGTTACCCCACTACTGGCCTATGAATAGGAAGGGAGAGAAGGGAAGCGACAGATGGATTGTCCAGGCAAGGGGTGCATGTGAGCACTCACATGAGGATGTGGGTGGGGAACAGACCCTAGAAAGCTCATGACGCTCATCACTGAATTTATTAGTAAGTGCCATTTTGTTACTCCATATGCTACTGTGGTATAAAAACTGTAGGCCAAGTGCCACCTTTACATTCATATTTCCTTCTAGTCTTTTTTCTAAGCATAGTTTTTTTTTCCTTTATGTAACTGAAATCCATAGAATGAATATTTTTGACAAACTCAGTCTTTAGGTTTGACTTGTATAACCTTAGGATAGAGGAAAAGGAACTGTGTATCAGTAGAAAAATTTATCCATTTACTAGCTAGGGTCCTATTTACACCATCAATTTCAACTCAGACCAACATTATTTTGAGATTTGCAAGGAAAATGGTTCACTTCTTACAGATAATTTTTGGAATGGAGAATGAAGGAGGTAGACACACATACAACGTGGGAAGGCTGATGCTTCTTTTTCCTCATAGGCAACTAGGGGGAGGGGAAGGGGGTCAGTAAAGGCATGTTTGGGGGAAAGTCGGAGAAGCATCCACACCTGCTCATTATATCAAATGTCTAGGGACTCTGTAAATAATTCAGGTGCAGTCGGCTCCCTCCAGGGGCAGGTGTTGAGGAGAGTTTCCAGACAAGCATCTCCTCTTGCAAAACTGGAGCAGACCTGGGATCTGATTACTTGAAAAGGGGTCTAGTTAGTAGCTATGGCAACCTCCTTCTTCTGCCTTACAACTTGCCTTGGGCTAAGATGCAGGAACTTCTGGGAAAACACTACTGCTACAGCCTGCTGTGGTGGTTAAGAGCTTTGAAGTCTAGTTATCTGTTTCTAATCTAGGTTCTGCCACGTTGTAACCGGGTGACCAGGGAATTTATTCAACCTCTCTGATCCTTGGTTTCTGTGCCTATAAAATAGAGATAATTCATTCAGATTGCTGTGGCATCATCTGTAAGGCTCTTGCTATAGTGCCTGGTACATAGTAGATTATCTCCTAAGAGTGTCCCCACCTCATTTCCTAGGAAGAGATGTTTGGACTTTAAATAAAATAGCAATGTACAGAACTAAGTGAAAGCTATTCTTCAGAACAAAATAAACAGTGCAGCTAACAGTTATTGAAGATTTACCATAAGCTGGATATTGTGCTGAGTGTCTTATATATAATTTCACAAAACCCACTTATGGATAAGTTTATCAAAGTTCTGAGATGTTAAGACACTTTCCCCAGCTCAGACAGCTAGCAGGTGGTGGAATCAAGATCCAAACTCTCATCTGCCTCTTATCCAAAAACAGCCTATGTTCTTACCTTCTAAGTAAATGGATCTCTGGAAGTTATTTTACTGCGCCAGCACTTCATCTCCAGGTGGACAGTCTGAGGATGCTGGCACATGGAGCTCATTCAGACTTGGACCGACCTCCTTAGGTCTGTGGGGCCTGACCGCCCTCTAGTGTTAGAAGAATCTTAGGGCCAGGTGGAATCCACAGCGAGTTGTTTTTTTTCTGAGGTGGTAGTGAACCTGCGTCCCCTCCTGTCTGGAGATCTGTCTAGTCTGGTGTCTTCTTATTGGCCAAAGGGTTTCTCCTAGGAATAGGGGTAAAATAGGTGGTAGAGACTGGGAGTTAAGAAGAATAATTATCTGGGGATAGAGCAGTGATGCTCAGGTTAAGCTTTGAACCGTTGGCGGGGGTGGGGTGGGGATAATGTCTCTTATTCCCAGCACATGGCACATAATAGGTGCTGACTGAATACTGAATGAAGTTTTACAACTCATCCTCACTAAAGGGGGAGGGGGAGTGCTGCCAAAAGAATGGTTTAAAGGTCTTCACTGATCTTTGCCAGAAGCACCAGCAGAAAAAACACTGTAACATTAACCCACCTTCCACTCCAACAGACTCCAAGGCATGTTTCGAGCACAGCTAGGCGAGAATGATGACGCTGCTCAGTTACTAGGAAATGAGTTGGGGTCAGCAAAGACATATGACCATTTCAGGCTGCCACCCTCCCACCAGTGTCCCGAATGGTCCACGGATCTCAGAGAAGTCCCACTTCCGCCTCCATAACTCTGCCCAGGTAGTCCATGTCACCAGGTGGTCGGTGAGCACCTGTGTGCACTGCTCCTCGCTAGACAGTGGGGAATCCAAAGACAGGCTTACTAGGTGGCTTATCAGAGGGAGATGAACACCCCCCCCACCGCAAGTCACAGAGACTGAGCTGGGTTACTGCAAAATGGGAAGAGATGGTTTCATAAAATAAAGGATATAGAGCAGACAAATAACATCTACTATAATCCAGTCCTTGGCTGCCCAATTTTCCTCCCATATGAATAATTCTGTAAATGCCCCCATAATATATGAATATACTGAATCATTCAGACATTAATTTTATCACTATTATATTTACCTTTATAATTATTACCATCTTTATTTCTAAGTAACAGAAAATCTAAACCCAAGTAAACTTGGCTTGATGAATAAAAACATTTGTTGAGGGCTTTTTTTCCCCTTCGGTGGGGAGGTGGGAGTTTCAGGATTGGTTGGTTCACACCCGGTGCTGCCAGGAGTTGGTGGCCAAGAAAGGGAAGTAGCAGGGCAGGACCACAGAAGGGATTTCAGAATAAAAAGCCAGCTTCCTATAGTTAGGACAAGCCACATACTGGAAGACGGCCTGGGTGGGGGTCCCTGTGAAGCTACGGCTGCCTCCTGGCCCTCTTTTGGGAATCTCTCTGCTTTTGGTGGAAAAACGGAGACTGATGGCCCACACTCTCTGCAGAAATGGACTAAGGACTGAGGTGCCTGCATAAGGGAGAATGGGCTTGTTGGATGACAGAGCTTTAGCTGCATTTTCTGCACTAAACTCACCCCCATCCCGCGCCCTAAGAAGGGTGGCTCAGGCAGAGGTTGTCTCCCCGCTGTCTTGGATGTACTACCTTCCTGTTTACCCACATGAACTTCAGCCCCAAGCTGGTATATTCACTGCTCCCCAGACCTGCATTTCATCCCCACCTCTGGCTTTTGCTTCCCCAGTCCCCTGCCTGAATGCTCTCGCCTCTCCTTACCCTACAACTTGTCTTTCTCAGGGCCCAGCTCCAGGTCTGCCTCCTCAGTGGAGTCTTCCCCAAGGGCTTGGCCTTCTTGGGTCACTTTCTATTTTCGATTCCAGGGGCGTTTGTTGTGTGGTTGGGAGCCGATAGTGGTATTTGCCATAGAGTTTCAGGCAGGACTTTGTTTATTGCCTTTTCAGGCAAGCTATGCCAGAACTCCCCACTCAGAGGGCGGGGTGGGCAGGGTAACGTGGCCGGCCATGTAAGGGTCTGGAAGAGAGGTGCAGCCTGGAGCCAGCCGGGAACATGTTCCCCACACGACACCGTAATTCTTGTGCTCATAAAACCTCCTCAGAGGATAAAAAGAAACATGTAAGTCAGTACTTATTTCTTTGGGAGGGCCCCCACGAGACAAGAAATCTTTCAACTGCAGACTGTCAGGCACCAAGGACCTGAAGAACAGGATGGAGGGAGGCAGGGAGGGCTTAGGGCCGTCACTGAAGCAGGCGATCCTGAGGCAACGCGACGGGCAGAACAATCCACGTGGATGCCGTGTGGACATGGCACAAGGACAGCACGCTCACGTCAGTCACACCCATGAACTTCAGACCATCACCGTGTTTTTAGTCCCTAAGCTCCTGGGGCTTCATATCATGTTTTCCTTTCCTCTCTCTCAGCCTGAGTTCCTCCCCTGGGGATCTGCCTGTGCTGCTTCCACTGACACTGCTGAGGCAGATGGCCTCTGTCCCCAATCAACTTCCAGAGAAGAGACTGTGTAACAGTGGGGTGTGAGGGCCACAAGGGAGGGAAGAGGAAGAGGGTAACAACAAGTGACGGAGAAAGCTTAAATCATGCACACAGACTTCTCATAAGAACTTTATTTCTCAAAAAGGGGGCAAGAATCCAAAGTATTAAAATAATCCTCTAATTTTTGTTTTGGAGGGAGAGGATAGGATGACAAAATAATTCATATAAAAATTTCAAGCACAATGGCTGTAGGTCCTTCATCCTGAAACTTGTGCCTCCTGTCTGCAGCTCCAGGTTCTAACCATGTCACAGGTAGCGCCAAGCTCCTGGATTCAGAGGCTTACAGCATCTGGAATGCTTGTTTATATTTACTCCACAAATAAATACAAAAGGTCAATCTTCCTAGTGCAGATGGTTCAGTCTATGTTTGTGACTGTTTCTAATGAGAATGCTAAAAAGGGCTGCCTCTCTCTAAATTCCAAATCTTTCCTTTCTGAAGACGACTAAGAGAGTGAAAGAAAGGAAATGTGGAGACTTATCAGGTACGACTGGCTCTTATAACAACCACATACCAAGGGAGACTCTACCTCATTGAGGTGATAAAAGGTAAAAAGCGACCATGATTTTTCCATTGCCTTTTATGTGGGGAAACCGCACCTTTCTGTTTCTACCACTGAAGGGAACTGCACTATGTGAAGCAAAGTCCCCCTCTAGCAATTAAGCAAAATCCCTATCCAGAGCAATTAGTTTCTACCTTAAAAAGAAAGAAAAGGGTGAGCGGGAATGAGAGTCCTTAGTCCAGGCTGATGTTGCCACACGGCCCAGTAAATGCTGAGGGGCACTTTCCAACAGGCAGGCCCTTCCAGGAGGTGGGAGAAAAGACCTGGTTCACCCCGAGAGGCTTAAGGTGAGTTTAACTGTGAAGACCGCTCGGAACATGCCCGGCTCTCTGAATGCTTTCAGTTGGTGCTTCTCTGAGGAACAGGGAGGTTCTCGTGAAGGTACTTTAAACTTCCATGCTCTGAGAAGTCCGAGACCACGTGGTCCTGGCCTCGCAGCAGCCACTTGGTAGTAAGCAGTCCCTCCAGTCCCACTGGTCCCCGGGCGTGGATTCGAGATGTACTGATCCCCACTTCAGCTCCTGTGGAAAAGCACGGATGAGGGTGTGGCTTTCCCAGCCTCTGCTTCCTGACCACCCGCCAGGCCTGCGTCTCTTCCTTCTCCTCACTTGGCCCCCTCTCTCTGCCCTCTCCTGACCCATCCTCCCTGGGCTAGCCTGACTTCCACTGTCCCCATAAACATGTTCTCTGGTTGCTGCGAGTCACGGTCAGGCCCCTTCTTTAAGAAGAGAAGAAGGGGCCTGACCGTGGGCCTCTCCTTTGTATTTTATCCCCAATCCATTTTGACAATACTACAAGTGCTGTCTCCGATATCTGTCTTGTGTCTGGATTGCATACCATCATCTGACATCTGGGTACTGTTTCTGGTGTACGACAGTGTATAGAGGTTTCATCTCCCCGAGTATCCTTTAAACCCTAGATGGTAAGGGACATGTTCTAGGTACTCCCCAGAACGCCTAGCTCCTAGGTGCTCATGAAATGGCTGCTGACTACACCAAAGAGAGCTTTTCATTTTCCTCCCTCCTGCTCCAGCCTCAGACGTGGGGCACCGGGGCTCTTCCCAGGTCTGGCTTGGTGTTCTGCACCGTGTGCAGTTGAGGCAGGGCTCCTTTGCTTATCACAACTTCACTGAGCAGGCACTGGGCTGGGACCCGGGGATGAAGTGGTGAACAACTGATGTAATTCATGGAGCTTGTATTCTTGTGGGCAAGGCAGCCGAAGAACAGTTCAACAAATAATTCCATGTGGTGATGGGGTGCAGCGAAGGGTGCTGGGACGGAGACTGTGTGGCAGGGCGGCAGCACCCTGGATAGGGTGGTCAGTGGGAGACTCCCTGAGCAGGTGCCTTTGGCTGAAACCTGAATGAGAAGGAGCCGGCCAGGGGACAGCAGTGGAGAGCCGCTGCAGGCAGAGAGGAGCAAGCGAGGTGCCTGGGGCAGTGGTCGGCAAGGAGATGGTGACCACTGGCTTCAAATTCTGGGTTAATAGAGTAGAGATCACATGACTTTGGGCAGGTTACCTAACCATCTCTTGCTTCAGGTTTTTCTTTTGGAAAAGGAAGAAAATAATAGAATTCATTATGTAGAACTAAGTGAGATAATGCACGTGATGCACTTAGCACGGTGCCGGAAATACAGTAAATGCTCAATGAATATTATCTGTTACTGTTATTCATGCATTTCACAGGAACTTAACCCAAGCAGAGTCTGAGCGTTTGCTCTGAGCAGCTGATGGAAAGACAATGGAGTGGTCTTTGCTCCTCCCCCATCTTGGACTTTCACTTGAAAGCTGGGCACCTCAGCCCTTACAAGTGTGCTATTTCTTCTTCAAGAACATGGAATACAAAGATCAGTGCAAGTGATGTGATAATTAAATCAAACCCCAACACAACAGAAACAGGAAACTAAAAATAAAGAGTCCAGTGACTAAGAATAACAGCAAAATTCCCTTTAATAACCTTTAACAATTCAGCGAGAACTATTTCTCTAGGCAGTTCTCTATTCAAACGTTCAGAGGGATTAAAATGTTTTAAGTCGTTGAAATAATTCTCCGATGTGCCACAAATGCCTTATTGGAGCTTTGTAAATGGTGCCCCTGAAAACCAGCGACTGTCTGAGAACTCCTTATACTACTGGGGGATGGAGAATTTATTACTAATGATGGAAGTGGGGAGGGTGCCTTTGTGAAGCTTTTTATTTCAAAGTCTGCATTAGAAGTCAACCTTGCACCTCTGGACTTACCTGTTTGTTTCTGATGCTCATACTTCAGCCCAGCATAGGTACTAACACCTTCTTTTGTCCTGTCCTCAGGGTGGATTCCTAGCTCTGAGGCAACCTGGCTGTGTCCCTCTGAAGGAGCAAGTCTGCAGCGGCAGTGCTCCCACGGGACCTTGGCATGCACGCCTGTCATAATCCATGCATGCAGACACACTGTGGTCTGCTGTACGTGGCAGAGTCCAGGCTCTGGACTCACGGAAGTCTGGGTCTGAACACCAGCTGCATGACTTTGGGCAAGTTACTTCATTTCTTTGAATCTCAGTATCCTCATCTATGAAAAAGGAAATACAAGTACCTACCTTCTTAGCATGTGAAATGCCTAGAACACAGGACTTCTACCAGTTCATGGTAGCTGTTATCCTTCTCTCTCATAAACCCACCTTCCCTCGGTATGTCTGCGTCATCTTGCTCATGCACGTGACTGTAAAGGCCAGGTGTCTCCTCCACCCTCACCATGCTCCTCGGGGCCACACAGGGATTCACAAGGGACTCCTTTCTCCCCGACCAGACTCCTTCTTACCCAGTCCGAAGCGGTAGCCATCAGAGAAGCGAGTGCTGGCGTTCCAGAACACACAGGCACTATCCACGTGCTGGAGGAAGAACTCTGCTGTCTTCTCTGCAGCATAAAGGGAAGAAATTGAGTTAGGGTGGCCCAGGGAGAACATCCCTGCTTCCAGCCACTCAACAGGGCCTGACGGGCAGGGCCCAGGCCCCTGAGGTGCTTCCCCACGTATTAAACATGCAGACTTGTGAAAGCAAACCAGCTTCATCAGTCCTGTTGTTGAAGGAGTAGGTACCTGGGAAAGACTGGGTTGGAATCCAGATCTCCCTGCAGACATACCCTCAGTGCTGCAATGGCCTGTCTACACTATCTGTTTATAGGCTCTGAGTCAAATGCCAAAGTCTCAACTCAAACTCCACACCCACCAGCTGGGTGACTGTGGACAGGCTTCTGAACCTCTCTGTGCCTGAGTACAATGGGGACTGACAGTATTACCCAGCTCCCAGGCTTGCAGAGAGGATAAAATGAACCAACAGCATGGAGCACTCATCCCAGAGCCTAGCAGATGGCGAGTGCTCAAGTATTAACTGTTTTCACTGGTGGTGCTGTGATTCCCCAGTAAACTGACTGCAAGTTCCCTGAGGGGGCCATGCTGGCATCCTTTACCATCGGGCCTCCAGTGCCTGACACCCAGGCTCACCTGTGGAGGGAATGAGTGACTGTGGAGAGTTGGTTTTGCCCTAAACTAGTTGGTTCTGCGCTTAACCTCCTGAACCTTGATTTCCTCAGCTGTAAAATGGGTTTATTCCAGCAACCGGGAAAGACTGCTGCATGGATTAAATGGTAACGCCTCTGAGACAGAGTGAGCCACGTATAAAGTGGAGCGAATCACCTCTTCCCTGCCTCTTCCCTCGGGGCCACTGAGACAACACAGCGAGGTAACAGATGTAAAAGCACTCAGCAAACCAGCAAGTGCCGCCCACGCCAGGCACTGTTATCAGTCCACTGAGATTACGTTCTCCTGCAGGCTAAGAGGGGCTGAGAGGAGCAGGGTCAGCTTGGAGATCAAGGCAGAAAACGCAGACCCCGCAGACCCCGTGTGCTGCAGCCCCTGCACACTTACCATTCTCTGTGACGATGACGTCCGTGTGGGAGCTGCCATACTTGTGGATGTGGTCGATGGCCTCCTGCACACTGTCCACCACTTCAATGCACAGTTCCAGGTCCCCGTACTCAGTTCGGAGGGACTTCACTTCGGAGGGGCTGAAGGTCAGATAGGAGGCGAACTTGGGGCCTGCGTGAATCTTCACCTGGGACAGAGGAAGTCCGGGGCAACAACATAAACACAGCAGAAAGAGGCAAGCGCACACTCCTCCCTCTGGGATCCAACAGCAAGATGAGCCTGAAGATGATGAGTCCAGGGCTCCTGTGGCCTGGAAACTAAACTAGTCCCTGCTTCCTTTTAGAGGCAGCCTTCCACCCTCCAGGATGCTCTGCTTTGGGAAATGCTGACGGCCACCTGTCAGCAATGGGCCGCCAGTAAAACTGGAGCAGGGATTTCAGCAGGAAGCCTCTGAATGTGAAGAATGTGCAAGGCATTTAATGGGCTACTGACATAAGCCCTTGACTGCTGGCATTTTACTAAAACGAACACGTGACGAGAAAAATCCCATTCTTAGCATGTAGGACTTAGGCATTGGACTCAGACGGAAAGAGGGAGATGCCACAAACACACTTCTCCTCCCTCTTCCCTGGAGAAGTCCTAGGCGTGCTTTAGAGGAAAACAGTACTTGGTTGGAAACCACTTCAAACTGTGGTTAGTCGTTAGATTTCTGACTTTGTCAGTCTGGCCCCATTTCCAGGTTCAGCTCAGGTCCAGATTCTGGGGCTAACCCTGCTTCTGGCTGGAGGAATTTAAGGATGCTGAGGCTGGTCATTGGGGACCCCGGTCACAGTGTGATCCCACTCAGGCCTTGTTCTCCGAGACCTTCCCAGGGCAGCGTTCACGCCTCGATTCTTTAGGGCCAAGTTCTTGACTTGGCTCAAGTCACAACAAACCACATTTGTCATGTCCTCGTTGCTCCCAAGGCCTTGAATGGTTTCCTATCTGGGACCACACTTCCTCCAGGCCTGGGGTCCAACCATGTTCCCCAGGGGCTGGAACCCCACCCGTGTGCAAGTCGTCCTCTGGTGTACTTCCTGCACTACAAGGTGCTGAAGTACACATGCTGGCTCATTCTGACTTGAGGGATTTCAAGGCAATGCTGAGGATGACTGAGGATGTTGTGGGTTTGTCTGAATCAGAACTGGGGGCTTCACTCCTGGATACAGGAGAGCTTTCCTCCTGTCCAGTCCAGGCCAGTGTGCTGCCTGGCATACGTCAGCACTCAAACAGGCCACCAGTGGAAGGTTAGGCCCCAAACGTAAGTGATCATGTGATCTAACTCCCTTATAATTTGTGGGGTACATTTATTTTCATTTTCCAAACTGGGACCATGCCACATTTATAAGCTGACTGAAGTCTTCCTTTTCAGCAAAAGGATGGAAGAGAAGAGACACATGCTCAGGGTCAAAGCAACGAAGACCAGCAGTCACTTTCTCTACTGCTGTGCTAGTTTACATAATTCTGACATCAGATATTGAAGCTTAAAATGCATCCTGACAGAAAATTTAAGATTGTCCAGTTTCACCTGGAGAACATCTATCTTTCTTGCAATCAGGAATTTAGGATGGAGCATACATTTATACTCGAAACTTACTGGCACTGGTGGTTTATAATCTTAACGACATGGTAAGAAAATAATCCAGAGAGGACATTATACAAACTGCTCACTCCCAAATATCACTGTATTAATAAGCACATTGATATTGGTAATTGAAGACATCTGTGGAGGAGCAGCTATATATAAATCTTTGGTTTGAAAACATTTCTGCACAATCTTTTCAAATCAAATCCAAATAAGAATGTGTGTTCAGAAACATAAACTGTATGCCGCCTGAGTAAGAGGTGGCAGGAAAGAGTCCATTCAGTGGGCTGCCATGTGACCTGCTTTATCTTTGAACCCTCTTAGCACTGAACACACACCACTTTGGAATGAAGCTATTTGTGTATGGGTTTCTTCCATCCACTAGACTGTCAGCGGCAAAGGCATGTCTTACTCACTGTGTACTCAGCACAGAACTTTGTATATGGCAGATGCTCAAAAATATTGCTTCTCACACTTCCTTAAATGGTATGGCAGCTGCTCCCAGTCTGATCCCACAGCTTCTAAATCTCGGGAGGGAAGACAGGAAGTGATGGACTTGTCCTACCTGTTCCACTCTCAGCATGTCAATGATCTGGTCAAATAATGGTGTTCTCAGCAGATCTCGGTGGATTAACAGAGTCTCTAAAGCATTACAGGCGGCTGGATATTCGCATTTAGAGTCTCTAACTGAAAGAGGAGGACAAAAAATGGTTTCTATTAACGTGATCCTGAGCCACCGAGGACACGACAAGTATTTTGCCCGCATGAAACGGGACACCATTGAGCTCACCTAGTCTGGTGACCTTGTCGACACTGGCCTCTGAGTCCACGTACATGTGGCAGATGCCTTCACTGTGCCCCATCACTGGAATGCCCTTAGCAGCTTTCTGGATGTTTCTGACCAGCTGAGAGGAGCCGCGTGGAATGATTAGATCTATCATTTTGTCTAGGCGGCAAAGATCTTCCACTTCTTCTCTGGTATTCACCTGAAAAGGCAGAGAATAAAAGGTAAAGATGACATCTTCTGATCACACAAAATATGGAAGTAGCAGCATCCCTTTCACAGATAAATGTCTGTATCTCCTGAGAACTAAGTCTGATGCTCTGAAAACTTATTCCAAAAACAAGATTAAGGAACATCCCTGGTGGTCCAGTGGTAAAGAATCTGCCTTCCAATGCAGGGGATGTGGGTTCGATCCCTGGTCAGGGAACTAAGATCCCCCATGGCACGGGGCAACTAAGCCCGTGTGCCCCAACTATTGAGCTCACGCACCTCAACAAGAGAGCCCGTGTGCCACAAACTACAGAGCTCAAGTGCCCTGGAGCCCACGTGCCACAACTACAGAGAGAAAACCTGCATGCCACAACTAGAGAGAAGCCCGCGTGCTGCAACTAGAGAGAAACCCGAGCAGACCGCGTGCCATAATGAAAAGATCCCGCATGTCTCAACAAAGATCCCATGTGCCACAACTAAGACGCGACACAGCCAAAAAAAAAAAAAGGAAAATAAATAAATATTAAAAACAAAAACAAGATTAAGTTCCTGATCATGGGAATTGAAAGTTGTCCAGCAAATGCTTATCAAACTCTACACATTAGGTCCTGTGCTCCGCATTACAAAACATGCAAGACAGGGTCCCTGCCCTCAAAGAACTCAGAGTCTGATAGGGAAGACAGGACTACCCTGTAACTAGCCATAACACAGGACAGACACTTCTAAGATGCTAGAAGAGGTACAACGTGCTATCTCTGGAAGGTCGAGGAGGTACAGAGTATGCCAGGCTATGAAGATCACAAAAGGAAGTGGCTGCTCCGTTGGCTCTCTAATCACAGCCTAATGACATGTTGGTCTTGCTAGGGAGTCACGGTTCCCCACGACTCCTGCTGACAACCTCTACCCTGGGATGCTGGCTGGAGTGACTAAAGTGCTTGTGTTAGAACTCTGAGATTATGGACATTTTTTCCTTCCTCTTGATTTTTAATTTTCCCCCATATGGACATGTTACTCACAAGAGAAGTACAAATATACACACATGTACAAGAAGGTTCATGGCAACTTTAATCTGCATTGCACCAAACCAGAAATAACCCAAATGTTCATCGACAGAAGAAAGGATAAGCTGTAGTACGTGCATATAAACGGAATACTACACAGCAATCAAAAAGGGAAAAGTACTGCTAGATGCAACAATGAGGATGAATCTCATGGACATGAGAAAGAAATACCTGAACAAAAGAAATACAGATAAAAGAGTGCGTTTTGTATTATTTCACTTATATGAAGTTCAAGAATAGGCAAAAGAAATTGAATGTGAAGAAAGTAAAAAGATAGTGGTTTCCTGGTGGTGGGGTGGGGCCTACTGATGGGGAAGGGCACAAGGGAGACTTTGGGGTACTGGAAATACTCTGTATCTTGATGCGGGGGGTGGTTATATGCGTGTATATAAGCAGACACAATTACAGAGCTGTTCACATGTGATTAGGGTACTTTATGTATGTTATACATCAATAAGAAGGAGGAGAGGAGGAAATCTGTCGAATTAAACTAGGGTATGGAGCAGCTGGGATTGGAGCCCCTACAGCCTGTGCTCTTTCTACCCACTATGTTGCTGTAAGAATAACCCAGCTTCTTGTCAGGGAGCATGTAACGAGGCAGGTTTGTAGACACCCTCCTAGCAGCCAACGGAATCCTGGAATGTTGGAGTGAGTGGGCCTCAAGGGAAAAAGAGAAGGATCTGGAGTCAACCTAGGTCCAAATATAAATTCTGGGTGATTCTGGCTAAGTTATTTTACCAATGAGCCTATTTTTCTTCCATCTATAAAATGGACCTAATAATTTTTCTCACAAGGTTGTTGTGAGGATTAAATGAGATAATGGAATGAAAGTGCCTTGCCCACAGTAGGTACTCAATAAAACTATCTAGTACTTCAAAACCTCCACTGGATGGTTGAGGAGAGCGACACAATGGTTCAAATAATGACCATAATAATAATAGTGTTAACAGCATGACCTCATACTTACAAGTTGCATGACGGTTTCCGACAAACCTTCATAAAATGTATCTGTCTGACTTGGCCTAAATCACTACCAGTGAGCAGAACCCAGGCCTCACTCATAGTCTGGGTCTGGTATTCTTGCTGCCTGTGACCTTAAGAATGAAGGGCTAACAGGCATTCTTGTAAATCAGCGGTACCAGGACACAGCTGTATGAGACAGCTGAGCCACTCAAGACCCTTCTGGGTCAAGGCAGCCCTGCCATTGTCTAATGTCACCGGCACACTGGACCTGCTGCTCCTCCAATCAAACCTGTCTGCACTGGCTTGGCCTTATGTGGCCTAAGCTTTGCTTCAAACACCCAAAGACGTGACCTGGCCCTCTGGGCCTGACCTGGCTCATTCCCAGGGACCTACCAGCTGTACGGCCTCCTTGATTCCATGGATTGAGAGGGCCTCCTGGGTCAGGAGGTGAAGAATCCGGTTGCTGTGTGAGGCCTCCTTCCCTCCTTTGAGTAACAAGCCATTACCACTTGCGATAGCCAAGGCTGCCACCTGCAGATCAAAGAGGAGAGCAATGAACCAAAGGGAAAAAGCAGTAAAAGTAAGGGTAACATTAGTGCTCGCTGAGCACATTTCCTGTGCCAACCACTGTTAATCACTTTGTAAGGCCTACCATGTTTCATCTTCACAACATTCCAGTGAATTAAGTACCTGTTTTATCCTCTGCTTTACACATAAGGACACTGAAGCACAGAGAAGTTGGTGACTCCCCAAGGTCACACAGCTTATAAGCGGCAGAGCTGGGGGCCTTGACTCCAGAGCCAAAGCCCCGGATCGTAGGAACTCTACTGTACAGCTTCCTTAGCACCATTACGCTGTAACCTGAGTTAAGTGCCGAGGGTCACATAAGCACTCCCGTCGCTGGCCACGGTGGAGGACAGGTGCTCAGCAGCCTCTTGACTCAGGTGTTGTTCCACCTGACGCAGGCTGGGTGGCATCTCTGGCCACATCGTACCCTGGCCCTGTCATTGTTCCGAGAGCTCTAATAGCTGGTGCTGAGACCCTGGAGAGGACTAGAGCCGCCAGCCCCTGGACAGCTGCGGCAGAGACTGCTGGGAGGAAGAAGCAGGCTATCCAGGAGGGGGGTTAATTACCCTCTTAGAGCCAAGGCTAATGACACTCACCTGACCATCCAAGGCCTGAAGCTGAACTTCCTGAATGCTCTCAGGATGAATGAAAATCTTCCCGTTTTTGTAATGTATCAAAAGAAACTTAAAAAAACTTGCTTGAACACGTTAATCTCCACATGAATGGTTCTTAACCCCTTTTTGTTTTTGCTGCTCATGATCCCCTTACGAAAATTATGTAAACTTTTCCCAGATAAATGCACAAACACACAGCATTCTACATATAACTTTTAGGATTCATGGATTCTGTGATGCCATGTGAGGAACCTCAGCTGTAACTGGCTGAAGAAGAAACCTTTCCCTCATGAAGTATTCGCTAGTACGGATAAAAGGTAGCAGAGAAAACTTAATGAACACGGCCAACAGAGAGACTTAGGACCCACTTCTACCAGCTGATGGGAGTTCTGCAGTTATCTCTGGGGGTTCTCTGTGAGACAGATATACAGCCAGAAAGGGGCTGAGGACAGACCCCAATGGTATGAGAGTCCCTTGGTGGACCAGCTGGTTTTAGGTCATGTCAGGGAATAGCCTCCACAGAGCATGTGGGACTCCCATGGTCACCTATGCCCTAGCATAAAAAGGTACTGGTTCTTATTTATTTATTTATAAAATTATTTTTTTTAAATAAATTTATTTATTTATTTTTGGCTGTGCTGGGTCTTCGTTGCTGCCCGTTGGCTTTCTCTAGCTGCAGCAAGCGGGGGCTACTCTTCATGCGGTGTGCAGGTTTCTCATTGCAGTGGCTTCTCTTGTTGCGGAGCCTGAGCTCTAGGCACGTGGGCTTCAGGAGTTGTGGCACACGGGCTCAGTAGTTGTGGCTTGCGGGCTCTAGAGCGCAGGCTCAGTAGTTGTGGTGCACGGGCTTACTTGCTCTGCGGCATGTGGGATCTTCCCAGACCAGGGATTCAACCCGTGTCCCCTGCATTGGCAGGCGGATTCTTAACCACTGCGTCACCAGGGAAGTCCCTTTTGTTTGTTTTTAAATAGAATCTCTCTGTGACACTTTGGGGCTAGTGCAAAGAAAAGGCTGGTATCATCCTACTGGACAGTCCAGTGGGGAAGTGGTTCCAGATTTCTGGGCGAGAATTTAGGACAATGAGCCAGACCACCCTCTAATACCACCTTATACTTCAGAGCATGGCCACTTGGCAAAACCTCCGCCACATGGTTTTGCCTCAATTAGCCTGTGATTTGTCAGATTTCTTAAAGGGGGTCACACGCTAGTTTCCATTAACTACTGAAAGTTCTTCGTCCTAAGAGATGTACCTACAGGAAGTTATCTGCGACACTGATAATAAATGGGTCTTTTTCACATGGGCACAACCAGCTACTAGGTGAATGAGCCTGCAGTAGGTTAGCAGGGACTTTGTGGTCAGGGAACAAAGTGCTCCAGTGAGCTAAGTTTTTGTTTTTGGCCGCACTGCACGGCATGTGGGATCTTAGTTCCCTGACCAGGGACTGAACCCGCACACTCTGCAGTGGAAGCACAGAGTCTTAACCACTGGACCACCAGGGAAGTCCTAAGTTTTTTGGAAATGTACTCCCGTGTCATGGCATGCGAGATTTATCTGGGCTGGAGGCCCAGCTCCATCCTTACAAATGTCACAGGAAAATTAACTTCCATAAGCTTCAGTTTCTTCAACTGTAAAATGGACGTATGAATTATCTTTTTTAGAATTACCAGAAAAATCAAAAACATAAATTGCCTTAAGCGCAACCTGAGAATAAAGTCTCAAAAATTACCTCTGGGGGAAGGAAGGAAGGAAGGAAGAGAGGGAGGGAGGGAGGGAGGGAGGAAAGGAAAGAAAAGAAAGATATCTTCGGGAGATTTATCTGTGTCCTGAAAAGAAGCTCTTCCTCCAATTCCCTACCCTAATGGCAGGCATTAGTCGCATACCTGGGGTAGACAGTCAGGGCGAGATTCAAAGATGACCAGTAGAACTCCAATTGGGACAGTCACTTGTTCGAGCTCCAAGTCTTTGGCAATTCGGGTCCGGCGCAAAACCCGCCCCACGCTGTCCTGTGAGGAGGCTGCGATCTGCCGCAGACCAATAGCCAGGCTGTTCAATTTAGACGTGGAAAGGCTCAAACGTTTCAGCAGAGGGGCTGCGAGTCTCCCTGAAGAGGTGTGAAGAGCACATGATGAAGCAGTAGACCTGGGAGGGCTATGGCTGTTTTACTGAACACATGGCACTGTGTTAGGAACAGACATGGAACTCAGGGGGTCTCAGGGAGACAAGGACATATCATTTACACAGCTTTTCTGGGAGGGGCAGTTGGGCAGTATACATCATCATGTAAAGGTGTGGACACACCCACACCCTTGGTGTCAGCAATTTTGGTTCCAGAAATTTGTCATTTGTATCAGCAAACCTGCATGTAGTGAGGATACTTATCACAGCATTTTTATTATAGTGGGAAACTGGATTCTACCTATAGATTCAGCCAATGGGGTACAATGCAGTTACTATAAATAAATGTCTATATTTACTGATATGGAAAGCTGTCCAGGATGTAGTTTGTGAAAAAGGCAAACTATAAAACAGCATGTATGACATCACCCTAGTTAACACACATTGCATATACATGTGCAGAGAGATGTCGGAAAGCATCAAGAACAGTGATGATCTCTGCCTATCTTTCTGCGTTATTTAAATTTTTTATAATGAGTGAATTATTTTTATAAGCAGAAGTAATAAAGATGTTTTCTTTTGAAATAAAAACTTAAATAGAATTATGGTAAGTTCATATACAGAATTTTCTTTAAATTTTCATATAAAAGCATGCACAGTGTGATCATCTCTCTCTCCACACACACAAACACACACATACTCAGGAAAACCATTTGGAATCACGTATCATAAATCATTACTATGGTTAATGTTGAATGATATTATGAAAAATTTCCCCTTCTTTTTTATAGTCACAACCACCAAGACAAAATTATAAGAAGACTTCTACTTTGGAGGGGAGGAGCCAACCTTATATTAAGAAAGAAATGAAACCATAATTTTATCAACCAATTACATCAATGTAATTAATTTTCTTCACTTCTCCCCATGTGCTAAAAATCGTTTTAATTGTAGTGCATATTAAATATTATACTCTAGTTTTTCACCTCAATGCACGTACATTTTCCATGTTGCCAAAATTATTTTAATTACTACTAAATATTCCATTGAGTTGATACAGTTCAATGTACATGACTGTACCTATGTTATCAGACACTCAGGTTGTTTCCAGTTTTCAACGGTATAAATAATCCTGCTCTAAGAAACTTTATATACAGAGCTATTTTTTCCTCTTGCAATCTTTTCTTAGGGATAAATTTCCTGAAATGGGCTCACGGACTCAAAGGTGATTACCATGCTTGTGTATACCTGAGACTTTGTTCTTAAGCCATGTGTGTCCTTGCGGATTTCCAGAGAGAGATAACTGGGATCAGAAGTCAGAGTTCTACCAACAACTAGGTGTGTGACCTTGAGCAGCAGCTTTAACCCCTGTGGGTCTTAATTCTTTTAACTTAAAGAATTGGATAAGATGTCAATAATAGTAATAAAGATTTCTTCCGTTTATTTAAATTTTTTATGGCTTTCCAATACTGCAAAAATTCAAAAGACCAGATGTAAAGTCTAAAGCAAGTTCCAAAGTAATGGCTCAAAAACGTTTTAAGGAATGAAAATAATGTTGATGAGCCCTGCAAGGTTTCTTCAAAGGGAACACCACTAATTTGGATGTTCAACTTGAGGCACATTTATTCACAAGAAAAGGAAATTTAAAACCCCGTAAAATCAACCCCCATTATTTTAGGGTGGAAAAGACAGAGAATTAAGAAAAGGAGAGAAAGATGAGGGCCTCCCTGACTCCACATATTTAGCTGTCTTCAGTGAGAGTTCAGCCATCTCACTTATGCTACCATTAGCACCTCAAGGGCATTTCTGGATGGCAGACTACATACTGGTTAAGGAACTAGGAGATAAGCTATCTTTCAACACAGGCTGCACAAACTATTTCCACAACTATTTTATATGCACTGTCCATCTGGGTTTCGTTCCCAGATCTGCTACTGGCTGTATGGTTTTAGGCATGTAACAACTTCTCTCCGCTTTAGTTTTCTCCTCTGTAAAACAGGGATAATAAATAGTAGGTACCTTATAGGTACCATGTTCTGAAGAGAAAATCAGATCCTGCCTGTTAATCCCTTAGCATAATGCCCAGAAACACAGAAAGGCCTCAGTAAATGTTAGCTGCTATTAGCTTAATGTCTAAAATAGTGAGGTCCTCAATCTTTTTCTTTTTTGTCTTGAAATTGCCACAGTAGCCATGGCTTGTGACTGTGGGGAATGGAAGGAAAAAGCCCCTCAGTGGGTGGGGGGTGGGTAGGTGTTATATGGAATATCTGAGAAAAGGGGTGGAGGTAGTTAGTACATGTACTTTGAAAACTCCCAATGAATACCAGCCACCAACCCTCAATAAAAATGATGTACACAGTATGTAATTTCTTCCATGACCATCTTGACTTTAGGCAGACTATGACATAAGAATTATTAGTAAAACAAAGAATAAAACCCCAAATAAATCTCTCTAAAACTAAGTTGCCTGGTCTTTACCTTCTGCCTCCTCCAAGTCTTTTTTGTTGGCTAACAGGATCTCATCTCGCTGGTCCGTCAACAGATCAGCCAGATGATGGATAATCTCTGCTCTCTAGGAAAAAAGGTAAAACATTAAAACAAATAAGCAAACACGTTACCCCATAAAAAACGCACACCAAACTTTTAAACCTACTCTTCTGAGTGTGCCCGGCCTCGCTCCTAAATCCCAATCGTCAACGACTGAAACCTCCTTACTTCACTCATTCGTTTCCCACCACTGCTCCCCTCATTTTTCCTTCCTCTCTCACTACTAACCTCCCCATTTCTTCTCACTTTTCTTCCTCTTTTACCACTCTTGATCATGATGATTAGCAAACCACAGCCTTGTGGTGGGGGAGAGGGTGTGATGAATTATTCAGTTTGTCCATGAGACAGGCGCCAGCACTTTGAATCAGCATGACATACACATCTCATTTAATAGCACCAGCTGTAAAGCTGATTTCCCAGGTAAGTTTTTGCATCTAGTTCTTCTTTTTCGACAATTATTTATTAAATGAATTCAGTCAAAGGGGAAAAACCTAGTCCTGGATGCTGGAGGAGACCCCAATCCTTACCCACCTAGATAAGGAAACATGGCAAATCAGAGTAGTGATTACTAAAGGAGTAAAAGAATTGATTTAATAGAGAGAGAAGCTAGGGTTCTCCTGGGCTTTCCTTTTCCTACTTGTAGTTATTTTAAATTTTCTTCTCCCTTCTCAGGCCAAAGTACTCCCCAGAAGAAACGTATATACATCACTTTCAAATCCAGCCCTAACACCGCAACCCTTGGGAAGCCAGCAGCCTGCTTCCACCCGACCTTCTCACACTTCATCGTGTCTGCTACTTCAACTGACTGAGTCACTGTGGACAGGGCAGGGCTATGACATGGAGCAGGCTCTGAACTTCCATCTTCTAGGTAATCTTGGTGATTTGGATGAGGTGGGAAAAGTTACTTTCCTACATTTCCCTGCCCACTATGTGGCAGGATTTGGGAGCCTCTCTGGTCTCATGATTTTCATGATACTTTTGATCAAAACATCATAGTGATGCAAAGCTACCTTAGGCTTCAAGCCTAT
Source organism: Delphinus delphis (assembly GCF_949987515.2). Lineage (NCBI taxonomy): Eukaryota > Metazoa > Chordata > Mammalia > Artiodactyla > Delphinidae > Delphinus > Delphinus delphis. Next base: position 31,757,597 of record NC_082698.1, on the reverse strand, counting down.
AAAAGACAGAAGGGAAAATGAAATTTAGAAAAAGAAAAAAGGCAGAACAAATCTGAATCAGAGTTGTAACTCAGATCTAACTCTACAGGACTCGAGGAATAAAGGGGGAAACAGCAGGCTTGACTGTGCACTAAACCTCACAGTTATGACTCACTCTGAAAACTAACAAAACTATCAGCTAGGGTTATTACCTGCTCAGGTTCCAAAGTGGCCAACATCCTTCCTCCTGATCGAGCCATTTCTCCCTGCTGCTCCACGGTAGGGCCTGCAAGAACATTTGCAAACATCAGCTCACGGTCAGCTCACTGCCCCCTCACTATCCCAGATGTGCATGGGCTCCTTGCAGGCACACAGCACACGCTCAGGGTCTTGGCGTGCTTTTTTCACATCCAGAGATCACTCTGACCAATAAACTGGCAGAAGAGCATACCAGATTAACTCAGGCAGAAACACAAGAACCTGTCTGCATTTTTGGGGCAGACAATATGATTTATGTCTTCTAGAGTTCTTCTCAATTCCACTTTGGCTTCCATTTGCTAATGTGTTTGCATTTCTGAATGCAGATTATATGGCAGTGCTGTCTTTGGGAACACCTGAGAGAGCCCATACTATTTCGTATGCATCTTTGCCTCTCCAGTGTTCATTAGTATCTGGCATCCAGCATGGGCCTAGCAACTGTTTCCTGAGAAAATGGATGCTTACACTCTTTCACTTAGTGATTTTAGTGGGAACAGGAGGCCTAGTTAGGCAGGTTAGATAAGTTTTACAAAACCAAAGTAGAATCCAATTTTGCAAGCAGTGTTCGAAACTATACCATATTTCATAATGTTAGCACATGAATTTTGTAAGCTCTCCTCCCAGAGGGAGAGCTCAGTCTTCAGCCCCATCTAGGCCATGGAGTTACTAGCAATCATCCAGAGACCATGGGACTCTATGAAGAACTACTTACCTGCAGGCTTTACTTCGGAAAAGAAGGTGCCAACTTTCTTTCCCTCCACAATGTCTGTGATGACATGCCCAGACACCTTCGGGTGGGTCCCATTGGCAATGACCACAGAAGTACCACCTTGCAAAGCCCAGAGGGCTGCTTTCACCTAACGGGAGAAGTTAGATCCATGGATGAGATTCAGACCTTTGTAGGGTCTAGGCCCCTGCACTTTAAACATGCAAAAACATAGCAAATACAACATGATATTGAGCAATTTAATTATCTGTAGGAAGGTTCTGCACAGCTCAGAAGCTCTCAAGACACGCTCAGCCCATGCACTCTTCCCAACCCAACCCTGGCATGTGTTGTCTAAAGATAAACCAATCCGCCCCTTGTGCTCAGCGTGTTCTCTAAGCCTCTCTAGTACTGGGACGCATAACTTCTACATTTGACTTATTGTGCCAGCTTGCAGCATCCAGCTTGCTGCTTGCCTGGAATCTGATCATGAGCACTCTTGGGCTTTTGTACCTGGGGTTCTTGTCCTCCTCTCTGCCATTGCTACGTATGATTCTGTACCTAAAGGGTATAACTTCTTAGAACAATTAATGGGAGAGAAGAACTTTTTAAAGGTTTCATCAAGAAATATTTGAGCTCTGGGGCTTCCCTGGGGGCACAGTGGTTGAGAGTCCACCTGCCGATGCAGGGGACGCGGGTTCGTGCCCTGGTCCGGGAAGATCCCACATGCCGTGGACCGGCTGGGCCCGTGAGCCATGGCCGCTGAGCCTGCGCGTCCGGAGCCTGTGCTCCACAACGGGAGAGGCCACAACAGTGAGAGGCCCGCGTACAGCAAAAAAACAAAAAAAAGAAAGAAAGAAATATTTGAGCTCTAATATTAACACTTAGAGGATTTATGAATTATGAAAAAATATAGACCCTGCCCTTGAGGAGGTTATAATATGAACACACGCTTAATATATTAATAAAAATACATAGAAAGACATCACTAAATATAGGTACACAACATGCATTAAACCTGTATTTAGATATGTGTATCTTTAAGTGTGTATGTGCATCAGCCCTCAACTACAAAAGTAAGAAGGATAAAATACAGTTTCGTTTGTAAATTGTTACGGGCAATAAAGGCACCAGATTCTTACCTTGGCTTCCATGCCACCCATTCCCACTCTGGACTTGGTTCCGAATGTCACAGACTGCTGATCACCAGGATAAAATATATCAATGAGCTTTGCATCATCTGACCCTGGGGGGTTGTCAAAGAGGCCTAAAAAGTGGACAAGAGTCGGTAATGCTGTTTAACAGAAGTGAGCATCCCCCAAGACAGACCTCCACAGGGACCTGCCAACTATAACTACTCTGTACTCTACTCATCCAGATAAATTCTGCTATTCCACCAGCTCGAACAAGAAAAGAGGTCAAGGGATTCGTGGAGTCTACTCACACCGAAAACCAGCTCCAGGAGGACGCACCTTACATACTTTTATAACTTTGCCTCATAAATGAATGTTTGCCAGCAACAGAGCGCGGCCATATCCCTGGCACAGAATTTACCGGCCCTGCCCACAGTCTACAGGGAAGCTATCCTCACCTTTGCCATTTCTACTATGATGCTGAACCTTAAGGATGCAACTGAAAAAGATGAGTGGCTTTTGCACAAACAGTGCAGCAGCTGTATACTGTTTAATGTGACTCTTTCCAAGGGCATGACATATGAAACAGGTTCTCATTAACTCTCACAGTACCCTTTGAAACAGTCACATTATACGCCCCACATTATGGGTAAGCCTTTCTGAAGGTTAGGCTGAGTCAGCAGAAGAGCGCATGACTCTTGGCTTTCAGTCTGGATTTGTCACCACAAAGACTGTGTCCTCTTTATAACTGAGTAGCGTGACATAAAATAAGAGGTACACAAAATGTTACATGCATATCATCTGAGATTAAAAATCCTCACAATTTCACTTCAAAAAAGAATGTGTCTGAGCCTTAGAAGGGGAAAAGAGGGCCTGAGAAAATGGAGTCATGTCAAGGTCTAAGGGGGACACAGACAGGGAGGAACTGCTAGTGGTCAGGAACTGGCTGAAGGACATTTTAGGCAGTGATGTTTTTGGTTTTTAAGTTACTGCTTTTCCTGTGCTAAAATACACCCCTGTGCTTCACTGTTCCAAATCTTTTTTTAAAAAATTAATTAATTAATTTATTTATTTATTTATTTTTGGCTGTGTTGGGTCTTCGTCGCTGTGCACAAGGTTTCTCTAGTTGCAGACAGTGGGGGCTACTCTTCGTTGCAGTGCATGGGCTTCTCATTGTCGTGGCTTCTCTTGTTGCGGAGTACGGGCTCTAGGTGCGCAGGTTTCAGTAGTTGTGGCACGTGGGCTCAGTAGTTGTGGCACATGGGCTTAGCTGCTCTGTGGCATGTGGGGTGTTCCCAGGCCAGGGCTCGAACCCATGTCCCCTGCATTGGCAGGCGGATTCTTAACCACTGCGCCACCAGGGAAGCCCTATTCCAAATCTTTAACACAACCGTGTCATGTGCACCCTCTCTAGGAGAGTAAGTGAATCGGAGCAGTGAGGACATCAGTGTCTAGTGCACAACAAAGTAGTGCAAACCATGAGCAGCAATTACAGGGAGAGAGAAATAACCTCTCACGACCCCTATCCGCCTCAACCCAGCACCCCACAGTTCCCAGGGTCTTCTGCTGGGTTCATCTCAGAAGGCACTATGCTATGAGATCATGAGTAGTACTGGACAATTCTAAGGCAAACCCCCAGAGATGCCTAGGACTTCCTAGCATTCTGATATTCTGCCTCCTCCTCTTCTTTATAGCAGCTCTCAAACCCACCAAGAGCATATTTAAAATTCAGATAATGTTCTAAAAATCAATATTCAGTGGATAACGAATCAGAGTGAAAAGCACAAGCCTGCCAACGACCAGTTTTGGGGTTTGAGGCTGCATTGAAACTAAGGTTTACTAGAGCCTAGTTCAAGTTGGATTTTATATATTGATCTCTCAAACTCATATCCTTTGCCTTGCTAGGCAGTATAGGAGAGAAGAGTGTAGATTTTTAAACTGAAAAGATTTAGATTCGAAACCAGCCTCTGCCAAGTACTAGCTATATGACTTTGAATAAACCGTTTAACTAATGTGAATTCAATTTTTAATTTCTTCACCTGAATAATAGGCTAACCTACCTACTTTGCAGGGTTGCTACAAGGGTGAATAAATTGACATTTATAAAGCACCTAGCACATATCTGTACACATCAGAAGTTGAAAAAAAATCTTGTGACTAACCAAAATGCCTTGTTCTCCAGAGTGGCTTACTCTTACCCCAGCTTAGTTGTTCCTATCCTGAGACTTCAAATTTACAGTGAATAAACATGGTACCAAGACTTCATACAGGTAAAGATACTGATCTGTAAGTATGATATCTCTGACCCTCCACGTGCGCAGGAGACAGATCACAGCACTGGTACCTGCCCCTGCCTCCACCAGGCAGCCCCCTGACCTTCACTTATGCTGCTGAAGTGTAAACTGGGGAAAAGTCCTGCCATGTTAACCTGCCATGGGTGTGGGCAGGGAACTAAATAGGTTTTTCTGACTTCCTGGGAATGTAATGGGAGACTTTTGGAATCCTGTAGGTTTGGCCTAATTTAGACATATCTACCATATCTGTGGGTCAAAATGTAAAACGGGAACAGCTTAAGAAAGTGAGACGAGTGAATGGAGAGCCAAGTTGGAGCCAAGAGGGGCCCCTCCACGAAGAAGGCGAAAGCAGAGAGGAAAAGAGTAACACAGAAGAACACAGTGGCCACAGCCTGGATTTTCTGCAGTGGCTCCAATTTAAAATAATGTGTCTTGTGATTTACATTAAAACTAAAAGTGATCAAGACCCCAATGAGGTATCACTTCACACCCATGAGGATGGCTACAATCAAAAAGGCAGATACCAAGAGGGAAATGTTGGTGAGGATGTGGAGAAACTAGAATCCTCATACACTGCTGGGAAAATGTAGAAAGGTGCAGTTGCTTTGGAAACCAGGCTGGTATTTCTTCAAAAGGCTAAACATATGATCCAGCAATTCTACTCCTAAGTAAAATAAAGAGCATCTTCACACCAAAACTTGTGCACAAATGTTCACAGAAGCATTAGTCACAATAGCTTAAATGTCTATCAGCTGATGAGTAGGTACATAAAATGTAGTATATCTATATAGTGGAATATTATTTGGCAATAAAAGTAAATGAAGTACTAATATGTGTATAATATCAATAAACCTTGAAAACATTAAGTGAAAAAAGTCAATCACAAAGGATCACATATTGTATGATCACATTTATATAAAATGTCTAGAACAAGCAAATCAACAGAGACAGAAGGTAGATTAGAGGTTGCCAAGGGCTGGAGAGTTTCAGGGGAAGTGAGGAACGATTGCTAATGGGTATGGGTTTCTTGATGGGGTGATAAGAAATGTTCTAAATTGTGGTGAGGGTTGAACAACTGTATGAATATACTAAAAATCACTGAAATATAAATTTTAAATAGGTGAATTGTATGTTACGTGAATTCTATCTCCATAAAGCGGTTATAAAAAACAAATTAAAGTGCCTGGAGGTAACAACATTTCAGCATTCAAACTTCATCTCCCAGACCACCCCCACCTTCTTTTGAATCACAAAACCCTTTTCGGACCATATGGCTCAGAAAATAATGGTCCACAGTTAAAAAGATCAGAAGCACTCAAACAAAGAGGGGAACTCATGTGCCCACACATACAGTATTTCAAACAAAGACTAGATAAAAAGAAAAGGCATTGCTTTGTACCTTCTACATCTGAAAGAACAATTAAGAGGTCAGTCTTCATTTCCACAGCCAGACGGGCAGCCAGGCTATCGTTATCTTTAACACTAATAACCTAAAATGCAGGTAAAAAGTCATGAGCTTTGCAGTTCAAAAAAGTTCACGGAAGTACTCAGCTAGGCTCTGGCAGGAAAAATCAACAACCCTGAGTATGTGCATGACAGCTCTGACAGGCCTTTCAGTTTGCAAAACACCATGCCTACTGGCAACCCCCTTTCCAAATATGCACCCTTCTATCCACTGACACACACAAGCCATGCTCACAGCACCACCTTAAATCACTATTGCGCCTCACCCAGTTGAACGAAACCCCCTGTCTTCAGAAGAGCTTATGCAGCCACTGCTCCAGGATGCCAGCTTCTCTCCCCATCTCTCCATCTTGTTTATGCCCAGCGTCCGGTGTTAGTACATGCAGCCTAGCATGGCATTAGTGTCTACAGCATGCTCAACCCTCGGTAATACTTTACCCACATTTACCCCCTGGAGATCACTATTGGGCTCTGCTGGGGGCACAACAGCATCGTTTGTGTTGACAATGGGGACGATGTTCATTCGGAGGAGCTCATGAAGTGTCCCATTGAGGTTCCGGCGCTTCTGCTCATCGTGGAAATCCAAATTGGTCACCAAAATCTATGGGGATATATGTATATGTATAGCTGATTCACTTTGTTATAAAGCAGAAACTAACACACCATTGTAAAGCAATTATACTCCAAAAAAGATGTTAAAAAAATAAATAAAAATAAAAGGGGTAAAGAGATTGAAAAACGCAGGAGACAGGAAAATGATGAACTTCCGAGGAACAGCATCCAAAGGATGCTAAGAGTAGAGGAGTTCAGAATGGAACACACATCTCTGGAGACTTATCCCGTACAGTTCAGAATGGAACACACATCTTTGGAGACTTATCCAATTCTTTTGGAGATTGGAAAAAAGTTAGAATCACCTGGAAGATTTATTTTAGGATGCTTAAGACTTTTGAAAAGTACTTTAATCCTCAGAGAGCTATGAAATCTCGTCCATTTACAAAACTAAGAAAATGAATGTATCTACTTTAGCGGGATACTGGAGGGAGTAATGACTGCCATAAATTTCTAAAATATCTTTGTATCCCAGCATCTGATTCAAAGTCTGGCCATACACAGTAGGTGCTGAAACATGTAGTGAGTGAATGAATGAATGGTTACTCTGCCTGGAAAATGTATTAAACCACAGGGAATAGGGCCACGTGGTTCCTGTTTTTGCTCTGTGGCTGACCACTGCCCGAGTCAGCAAAGACACGGTCAAGATGAGTCTGAGAGGTTTAGGGAGGTGAGTCTTTAGTCACAAACTGAAAGAAGGGCGGACAAAACTTCGCTCGGGGGACGGGATGCACACAAGCTGCTCAAAGGCAGCGTGGAGAGCCGGGTGTGGGGGCCGGTTAACAGCTCCACTCCCTGGCTTGAATCAGGGTATTAGGCAATGTTTAGCAGGAGAGAAAGATAAAGGGGGGTGACAGTAAGAAACAAAATGGTAACAAACTCCGAAGCTCAGGAATAAATGTTCAGTGAAATCCCTGCAACGTTCATGGAAGAGGGTTCTTGTGATGTAGGGCAGCGCTGACGTAGGAAAAGGCTGGAGGCGGATGGCCAAGAATTCTTGGAAGGTACTGAAACAGTCCAAGGGGGAATGGTTAAGCCCTGAACTAGGGTCTGGCTATGGTAACTGAGAAGATGACAGCAGCCTTAATGATATGGAAAATGTGGGCGAAGAAGACAAAATGATAACATCACCAAGGGAAATAATTTACTCACTCATTTGATAAAAAAGTTATTGAGTACCTCTGAAATGCCAGATCCTGTACTAGCTCTTGGGATGGAGAATAAAAATGTTGATGATTTGGGGAAGATGGAACGGGTTAGATCATGAATGTCTTTTCAGAAAGTTTAGCCCTGTAGGAAAAAGGCCTGGGACAAAGGTGAATATATAGATCCTGGTTCTGGTGGTGGAAGGTCAAACAATAAAAGTAAACACGTGTGTGTAGGAGAGGCAAGCCGGAGGTATAAAGGCCCAGTGAAAACACCTGTGGCTCCAACAGCTTAACAAACAAGACATGGGAGACAAGAGACCAGAGAGAAAAGTATGTGCTTGGAGAAGGGCAATCTGTTAGGATGCAAATAAGTTTCATTTCTATGAATGAAAAATAGCTGTTGTCCTTGTTTAAGTCTTTAATCTGACAAACAACTTATGGGAGATTTTCAAAAGCCCCTGATAATGGTCTTCAAAACAAGATTACTAAAGAAAACAAGGAACCACAGGATAAGGGGCAAAGGGTACAGATTTCTTACAGATCAGATCATGGGGAAGGCAAAGGTGTGGGAGTGAAGGGGCCCCTGGATGAAGGCTTGCTGGAAACTGGAGGGCACAGAGCTCTTTTACATCAATATTAATAAAAACAACGGCTAATGTACAGTATTTTTAATGATACTTTCACTAAAACAAACAAACGAACAAAAAACCTCAAGAAGTATCATACCTGGGAAAAAACAAAACAAAACAAAAGCATAGTTCCTGGATCTAAGTTTCCTCACCTGGCTCCATGCACTTAAAAAAAAAATTAAAGACTAAAACTGTTATTGCACTATGGAGGAAAAAAGAGCTGATAATAAAAGGAGACAAAAATTGAGATTTCCATTGCATTTATGTAACCGAAAAAAAAATCTAAGATTACAGAGAGTGGGGTCCCAGCCACAAACAAAAGTATCCAAGTCCATGCCTTTCTGTTTCAGCTCCCTTACTCAAGGACACTCTGGTATAATGCCAGAACGTCACTGTGGATAACAACTTAAAAATGATGGAGAGGGACTTCCCTGGTGGCGCATCAGTTAAGAATCCGCCTGCCAATGCAGGGGACACGGGTTCGAGCCCGGGTCCAGGAAGATCTCACATGCCGCGGAGAAACTGAGCCCGTGCGCCACAACTACAGAGCCTGCACTCTAGAGCCCATGAGCCACAGCTACTGAACCCGCGCGCCTAGAGCCTGTGCTCTGCAACAAGAGAAGCCACCGCAATGAGAAGCCCGCGCACCGCAACGAAGAGTAGCCCCTGCTCGCCACAACTAGAGAAAGCCTGTGTACAGGCAGCAACAAAGACCCAACACAGCCAAAAACAAAAAAAATAAAAAAAATAAATGATGGAGAACAGAAAAAGTGATAGGAAATGCAAGGGCCAAACCTGAAAGGATGTATACATAACATCATCTGTGTATAATAACATCTGTGTAAATGATAGGATCAGAGGCAGCAAATTGGAAAGTACCTTGGGGAGTAAGGTTTTTTCAGTTGTTTTGTGATATTTAGATGTTTCTATTTAGTGTGCAGTTGTATAGCTGATTAAAAACCCAACTAAAAAAATTCTGGAAATTTAGGTAAAAAAGAAATAATGTAGAAAGAAGGTTCTAGCACATTCAGGGGGACCACTAAAAATTTTTAAGTTCCATGAGGACTAGAACATGGCTGATTTGTTCACTGCAGTATCCCCAATGTCTAACAGACTCCTTGGTACACATGGTGCTCAATAAAGATTTGCTAAATGAATTAAAAACCAACCAACCGGGCTTCCCTGGTGGCGCAGTGGTTAAGAATCCACCTGCCAATGCAGGGGACACAGGTTTGAGCCCTGGTCCAGGAACACCCCGCATGCCGCAGAGCAACTAAGCCCGTGCGCCACTACTGAGCTGAGCCTGTGCTCTAGAGCCCGCGAGCCACAACTACTGAAGCCTGCAAGCCTAGAGCCCGTGCTCCGCAACAAGGGAAGCCACCTCAATGAGAAGCCCGTGCACCGCAACGTAGACCCAACACAGCCGGAAAAAAAAAAAAAAAGTTAAATAATTAAAAAAACAAAAAACAACCAAACACTAGCATTTCCCTTCAACACTTAGTAGATATCTATTATATAAGGCAACCAGGTGCAAAGAGAAACAAGCCAGCTGAAGTCAAAGAAGCCAATGAAATAAAGATATCTAACCTTTCTATCTTCAGAAGTATCAGTACTTGTAGTAGTCCTAAGAGTTATTTGTATAATAACAAGAGCTAACACTTACTGAGAAAGTACTATTTAACAGACATATTAAATGCTTTTCATATATTTTCTCACTGAGCCCTTCCAAAAACTCTTTGCAATAGGCACTGATGACATCCTCATTTTTCAGATGAGGAAACTGAGGCACAAAAAGGTTAGACTTAAAAACTTTCTCCAGATCTCCCAACTAGCAAGTGGTGAAGCTGAGACTGTATCCTGGCAGTCTGGCTCCAGAGCGCTGCTCGTATCACCTTGCTCCACGGGAATCACCCTCACAGGTCCCACACCCCCCTTGTGGAGGGTCAGCCTCTCACCTGGGCAGCGCAGATGCTGTACTGGGTAAACATGGCTTCATACAAGGCCATCAGCCCACTCTGTCCGGCGGCTGCACAGGCTCGGGCTTCTAAGACTGGAATTGCCTGTAACATGCCAACAGACAAGGTATGGCTGGGGCGAGGGAAGGGGGCCTGAGGACCCTGTTATAGGGGGTGGGGAAGCCACACTTACCATCTCCTTCAGCTGGTTCTGCCCCGAGTGTAGGGCCTGCCGCACGCTCTGAGACAGAAGGATCTCATGGCGCAAGCGTTGCTTGCCAAAGGCTACAGCTCCACTAGTCACCAGCATCATCTCTCGGCCTTGATTCTGCAGTACTGACACCTGACATTGAGGAAGGAAAAGGCACAAGTCCTTGTAATATCTCTTTCCTTTCATCACAAGAGATTCAGGGAGGATGGACTAATGAGTGGATCCCAAATGCCGGTTTACAGACCAGCACTGGGCTGGCTCTGGAAGTATCACCCAGGTTGTTTGGTAAAAACACAGACTCCTACATGCTTCCTCGAATCTGATAAGTAGGTGGCAGATAGAAATGAGAAGTTTTTAATAAGGAGATTCCAGTGTGTAGGTACGTTTGGCAACCACAGGACTTGAAGATATGTGGAGGAGTCTATAATGCGGAAGATCCAGTTGTTTCAGGAAATAAAGCCCAGAATACAAGTCTGGAGCCAGGAATTGCAACATAAACTTAGCAGATGGCTTCTCAAATTCTAAGGCATGACCTGGGGAGACGAAGCTGTTTCTGGGGCGTGTCTGATTCTCATGCTTTGCCTCTGGCTAGACCAGGGACAGTGCTGTTCCACTCTGTCTGCCTAGAACCAGTTTTGGTTACTTTGTTTCCCACCTAGGACGGATCCACATGAAAGAATCAAAGATTCAATATTCCTAACCTGTCCATTCCTCCTGATGCTTGAACCTATAACCTAGCTCAGGAACTCGGAGACAGCTATGATAAACCATGATCTAAAAAAAATAACTTATCATCACAGAAGATTTCATACTTAACCAAAGTGGTAAGAATCGAACTACAAAACCCTATGTACTCTTCACCCAGCTTCAACAACCACCTCTCATGGCCAATTTCTCACTCTCCAATATTCCTTTTATAGCTCCACCATTATTTTATTTTTTTAAAATATTTATTTATGTATTCATTTGGCTGCACCGGGTCTTAGTTGCAGCATGCGGGATCTTTACTTGAGGCACACAGGATCTTTACTTGAGGCATGTGAACTCTTAGTTGTGGCACGTGGGATCCACTTCCCTGACCAGGCACTGAACCTGGGCTCCCTGCATTGGGAGTGCACAGTCTTGGCCATTGGATCACCAGGGAAGTCCCTCCACCATTATTTTAATACAAATCCCAGGCTCCAGACACATTATTTCATTTGTAAATATTTCAGAAAGCAATTGCTAAAACAGAGGGTATAGGCACACATCCACAAAACCATTATTATCTAAAGTATTTCAATAATTTCCTAATATCAAATATCTGGTCAGTGTTCACATTTCCCCAATTTTTTCAGCTTGCTCAAATTAAGGTGAAAATTAAGCCCACACATTGCAATTAGCTGAAGTGTCTCTTAATTCACTTTTAATCCATAGGTTCCTCTCTATAATTTTTTCCCTTGTAATTTGTTAAAGAAACTGGGTTATTTGTCCTTTAGGGTTTCTCAGCTGTGATTTTCCTGCTTCTGTCTCTGTGGTATAGTATTCTATTTCTTGCAAACTGCTGTTAGGTATGAAGGCTTGATTTTTTTTGTCAAGAGTTCTTTACAGGTCGTGGTGTCCATCAAGGGGATACATAAGGGCTGACCGTCTTTCTTTTTGTGATGTTAGTTACTGTTGATCATCATCACCAAGACCTATTAATTCATTAGGGGCTATAAAATGCTAATATTCTAATTCATGCATTTCTTCTTTATTTACAGGCTGGAATAATTCCATAAAGGGAAACTTTCCTTCATTAAATATTTGGCTACCTTGAGGTATGGTTTGGATATGAAAGGCAGCACAGATATGTGTCTCTTTCCCTTTATTTACCAGTTTCCAAAATGAGTAGGTTCTCTAGAATCCCTCAAGATGACCAATGAATTTTTTTTAAGTATAATTGTGATTCATAGATTTAAACATATTTCATGTGTTTAAATTCAGTGCAGTAATTATTGATGTTCAGATATTCCCATCTCTGACCAATGGAAGCCTCTTTAAGTCAGCTCCTGAGTCCATCTAACATGATCAGATGCCTTGGACAAGACAGTTGCCTCCATATGTTAGTACTGCACTGATCTAGAAAACTGTTCCTTAAGGTCCAGGGGTGTCCCCAGAAGGAGAGCTGGCAACCTAAGCAAACCATTACCAGGTTCTCCCCACTGTTTTCATCAAGTTTCTCCTTTGCTCAAAATCTTCAATCTTCCTCCTAGACTGAACCCCAATTCCTCTACCTGGTTTCAAAGCCCTGCCTAATGGAATTATACACATCCTCCCTGATGAGATCACCACCACTCCTCTCACCTCCTCTCTGGCCCATCAGCTTGCCATACTCATTCCTGCTTTTGTCTCCCACCTGGAAACTACTTGTAGGGCCTCCCCGTCCCCAGAAACATCAGGCTACACAATACCAGGGGCACCATTCACAATGTGCACTTAGCAGCATGGAACATTTCCCCTCTGCTGGTGCAAATCCTATCAGTCACAAAGGCCCACCCTGAGTCTCAGCTCTCCTAGGAAGTCCCAAGAATGACCACACTCTCATTTGACCTTCCCACCTCTGGACCTGTCAGTCACTGTCATTTGTGCCCTCTCATTTGGATATTATCTGTCTTGAACAATCACCTAATTATTTTGGGAGTCCCAATCTGGCTCCCCAAGGGCAGAGACAACCGTTAGAGGTCTATTAAGGCCCTCACAATGTAGCCCTTTGATAAATATTTGTTACACTGCATTGATCTGAGGGACTCAATCTGAAAGGCAGATTTGATAATAATTGCTTAGTACAGAAAATATATGAAGAAAATTCCATCAAATTTCAGGTTAGTAGTTTTCTAATACCAACTCCAGCAAAATTGTTTTTTTTTTTTTTTTTTTTTTTTTGTGGTACGCGGGTCTCTCACTGGCTCCAGATGTGCAGGCTCAGCGGCCATGGCTCACGGGCCCAGCCGCCAGACGGGGGCACGAACCCATGTCCCCTGCATCGGCAAGCGGACTCTCAACCACTGCGCCACCAGGGAAGCCCCAAAATTGTTTTTTAAAACTGAAAATACGGCTATGGAAGATAGAGCTGAATTACAGCTAGAAAGGAAAAGCTCTAGTTTTATCTCCAGGATACTTGGATGTTTGGGATTTTTTGACTCTTGGTCAGGGGTTGGCAAACTTTGGCCTGCAGGTCAAATCTGACCTGTGCCTGTTTTTGAAAATAAAATTTTATCAGAACACAGCCCATGCTTGTTCATTTATGTATTGTCTAAGGTTGCTTTTGTGCTACAATGGTAGCTGAGACAGAAACTGCACAGCCTACAGAGACTAACATATTTAGTATCTGGCCTTTTACAGAAAAAATTTGCTGATCCCTGCTCTTGGAAAAGATAAAGGTAATGGGATTTGCGACGTGATATTTAAAGTCCAAAACTCCCATGATGACCCCGAAGGTCAGTTTCTTTACTGATAAACTATCAGTGGTCAGCCTAGTTTGACTCCATGGCCAGTGGGGCATAAAGTTCCCACTGAAAACTTCTGCTGTGAGGCCTTCCAAAGCCAAGATTCCTTGCACAGATCTTTTTGTGATTCAGTCTGGAGACAGAGTGTGGTCTCTGTGCAAATAAAAGACCCTAGGGGGTGGGGGATGGGCTTGTGCATAGGATATCTCTCAGACCCTCAATGCTTGCTTACACTCCCTCTGTGGCCTTGTATCCCTTTGCCTTTAAATGAAAGCCTTATATGGGTATTCTCTGTGGAGTCTGGTAAGTCCTTTCACTATAATCTGAACTTGGGAAATCTTTGCAATGATAGCTCATACTTATTTCAAGATTTCTAGTCTAACTAGAAAAGATAAAGCCCAGCAAAACAGGAAAAAAAAAAAAAGCTCAATATTCACACAAGTCCATCTGGGTACTCAACCCTGATTACATATCAATCACCTGGGGAACTTTAAAAACACAGATGCTGGGCTTCCCTGGTGGCGCAGTGGTTCAGAGTCCGCTTGCTGATGCAGGGGACACGAGTTCGTGTCCCAGTCCGGGAAGATCCCACAGGCCGCGGAGCGGCTGGGCCCGTGAGCCATGGCCGCTGAGCCTGCGCGTCTGGAGCCTGTGCTCCGCAACGGGAGAGGCCGCGGCAGTGAGAGGCCCGCGTACTGCAAACAACAACAACAACAAAAACCCCACAGATGCTTGAGCCCCATACCAGAGATACTTATTAAATGGTTGACTGTGAAGCCCAGGCACCTCCAGGCCTCTCAGGCGATTCTAATGTGCAGCCAGGATTAAGAATCACTGACATACAAAGCTAGTTCTCACTATGACGCTTGAGGGATGAACTGCATGAAATCAACTCCACTCCTTGACACCCCGTCTGCTTGCCCTGGGATGGTGTCTCCCAGTGGCACCTTCATCAGGAAACAGAGTTTTCAGACTGGGTTGAAATCTATTGTTCTCAAATCAGAATTATTTTTACGAGCTGAGAAACCTGAAATGACAGCTTAAAAAGCAGATTTTGTTTTAGTTCAGTTGAATTTTCCATCTTGGCAATTACCTGCTCAACAATAGACGCCAGGCGCCCCAGTGCCAGGCCACATTCATCCCCTCGGGTCACCACGGCACTTCCGAGTTTCACCACGATTCTCTTGGCATGCTTCAGCTCACTGCGGTGGGCAAAAGACTTGCCATGCGCACGACTGAGGGGTACCGTGATAAAGGGGATGTTGCTCCAAGAACGAACATGTCTGATGGCTGAAGGCTGGACACGACCTGCAGCCCCCGAACAAAGTCAAATGCAAGAAAAAAGGATAGAAATACACAATATAATTTCTCACTGAAAATATGCGTGCAAAATAGTAACCAGTTTGGCCGCCAAAAAATAGCTTTAACATTCTTAACTGCATAAAACCAGTGTATCAAAAGCCACACCGATCTAGCATGTTTTATTCTAGTATTGTGTGGAGTTTGTACCCAGTACACAGGTGACAGGTACACTCAAACACTGCTGGTCAAGAATTTAAATGAAACATTTTTCCCTGAAGACATGTTGGCAAAATATATCAAAAGCCTTAAAAATGTTCACAACTTTGATCCAGCAATTCCATGTTCAGAAATTTATTCTAAAGAACATATCAGAGGTGGAGACAAAGAGATTTATCAGCAGGCTATTCATCCGTATTATTTATAACAGGAAAAATAGAAGCAGAGTAAACATCCAAAAAAGGGACAAAAGATTTAAATACTTTTAGAATTTTCAAATAACATAGGAAAATGCTCATATGTTAGTTTCACATACATTTCTAAATGCATAGGAAAAGATAAATAAATAAAAATATTACTATTTTATCTCATGATGGGGTTACGGGTGATTTATTTTTCTTCTTTATTCTTGTTTTGTTTTCCAAATTTATGCAGTAAAAATGCATTGCTTTCACAATCAGAAAAATATGTGTGCTTTTAAAGAAACCACACCGCTATTAAAAAAAAGTGAGTCTGATTAGCTAAGACAATACAGAACAAAGTAACAGGTATTAAGTAATACGGGTATTAAGTAATAAAAAATCATAGCTAATCTCCCTACAAATTGCCTGTAACAATGAAGAAAGAAACTGGAGCACTTTCTGAAGGGAAAGTAACGTTGGAGTCAGATACTTCTTTGTATCCCTTTAGACATCTGCCCCTAATCAATTCTGTCCTGATTCTTTTTTCTTGTAACATGGAACAAAATTTCTAAGAGTTTAAAACAAAAACGAAAACAAAAAACCAAAAGAACCCCCACCAAAACAAAAAACCAAACTTGATTAAAAAGCTGAAAATCTAACAGTCACGGCTGAATGTCAGGCACTGAACCTCTTCACCACTGCTGACTGCCTTCCCCCACAACAAGTTCTCTAGGTATCACTATAGACATTAATAAATATTGGAATGAGTTACTAAAGTAATCATTCCGAGCCACCTTTCAGACTATTCTACTATAACTGTATTACTACAGAGTAAACTTCCTTCACTTGAATCAACCGTTATCACCTCCCTTTATATCTACAGACAGATTTCTCAGAATTTCTCTACCCAGTGCCTCTAACGCCTGACCACTCTGACCCATCTAGCTGTAATCAAGCATCCACTGTCTCTCTCTACGCTACAGAAACGGTGGGTAAAGCAGGCAGAATCCTATTCTCACGGACGAGAAGATCCCCGTTCTCCCCCCTCTGCCTCCTTCATGCACAAACTTGAGAAAGAACATTTTAAATGAAGTCATAAAGAGGCTTTCCTTCTCTCTTAAATAACTGTTTCTTTAAGTGACAATGTTTCAAGTCTGCTGGAGAAACAAGACAGATGATGCGGGTCTTTTTTATCAACAGGCTTGCAGTCCAGTCCCCAGCAGAGAGCTGCACAGTAAGCCCGTCATCTGGGATAGAACTGGGGCTTGGCACCCCTGCTATGGGCTGCCCTGTTCCTGCTGGGGGAGCCCCGAGGACGAAAGCACCGGTGTGTTGTGAGGGCCGTTCCGTGGAGAGCTCCCTTTCTCCATCAGGCTCATCAGTATAGGTGCCCTGGCCCCGCCTTCAGGAATATTACCCTAAGCAATGCACACACCTAAGTCTACGCTTAAAAGTTGTACCCATATAATAGTTCTGGCCTCGCTGACCTGGTGGAGGGAGGGGTGGTAGAGGGAGAGACTTACTCCCCTGGAGTTTGGACCTGGGATCATACCCCTCATCATCTTCAGCTCAGAGCTGCACCCAAGTACCACGTGTCTCTTTGACAGCTGTCAGAACTAGGCCTGCTGCCTACTTTTCTCTCCTGTGTACTGCAGGGCATGTCCTGGCCTGGCAAAGTGCTGAGCATGGGTGGGCAGCCTGAGAGGGAACCTCAGGGACATAGGTGGTGGCAAGC
Source organism: Delphinus delphis (assembly GCF_949987515.2). Lineage (NCBI taxonomy): Eukaryota > Metazoa > Chordata > Mammalia > Artiodactyla > Delphinidae > Delphinus > Delphinus delphis. The sequence continues at coordinate 31,740,306 of NC_082698.1, read as the reverse complement.
AGGTCAGTCCTACCAGGCCAGACTAGCATGAATGAAACTCCTGATCCGCAGTCTGTATCAGTAGAGGAGGGTGGCGTGGCTTGGTGCCGGGCAGGCAAGGGTCATTCTCGCGGCAGGCAACTGGGTCACAGCAGATCAGGGCTGATAAGCTTCAAGAAGAGGCTACATCTATGAACAAGGTGTGTTTTTTCGGCAGCGTGACATACGGGATCTTAGTTCTCCGACCAGGGATCGAACCCACACCCCCTGCGTTGGAAGCACGGAGTCTTAACCACTGGACCACCAGCGAAGTCCCTGAACAAGGTTTTAAGCAAGTAAAAGCTCAGTCATATCCAGTGGGTTCTGCACCAAGGAGAGCTCCATGGGGTCCAGGGCTTTTCTGGGTTTCCTATTCAATAATGCTTTCACCCTCCTAGGTTGACCTTATCTTTCTTGAGGGCATTTTTTTATGTGCTGCAGTGTATTATACATTTTAGGGTCCATATGAAGGACTAGAAGGCCTTGATTAGTTAAGAAAAATCCATGGCTTCTGGATGGGTAATCTCTTCCCATCTTCTAAGGAAACTTTAGGCTCTAAGTCTCAAAGAAAAGACATCTCCTCCTGTTAAGGATGAGGGGATACCGAGGTATATGTGTATGCAAATGTGTTAGGGGGAGGGGGTTGTCCATATTCCTCAAAGGTGCCATGGGTCACACTCCAAGGGAGGAGAAGCCCTTTAGCTTTTCAGCACCAGAGTCCTAATTCTCAGTAATAAATGAGGCTGTGTTCCAGGCCTGAACAGGAAGGAACGCTGACATGGTTTCTATCTCTCTTCCTGGTCTTCCACTTCCCTCTGTTTGTATTTCTATGCTTTTTCACTTTGCCTTTTTAATTTCTTTTCTGCTCTTCTGCTTATCATGGTCAGTGAACATGGGGTTCCAGAAAAATCTGGATACAAAGAAAAATCTAGGGATAAGATCAGAAAGTGCCTCCTTCTGTGAATGAGTCTAATGAGAATAAACAATAACATCAACAATAAAAATACTGAAGCGAACATTTACTATATACCAGGAACTGTGTTAACTATTCATGTACCTTATACAGAGGCAGAGGATATATGAAAGGACAAGTGTAGGCTCTGAGTCAGACTCCCTGGGCTGGAATCTCAACTCCTTCACTTACTTGCTGTTATCTCATTGATCTCAGAAGGTTGTTGTAGGGAATGAAATGAGTTAATGCATGAACAAGGACTGGCACAAAGTAAACCCTCAATAAATACTGGCTGGTATTATAAAAAAGTGTTAGCTATGGGCTTCCCTGGTGGCGCAGTGGTTAAGAATCTGCCTGCCAATGCAAGGACACGAGTTCAAGCCCTGGTCTGGGAAGATCCCACATGCCACGGAGCAACTAAGCCCATGCGCCACAACTACTGAGCCTGTGTGCCACAACTACTGAAGCCCATGCGCCTAGAGCCCATGCTATGCAACAAGAGAAGCCACCGCAATGAGAAGGCTGTGCACTGCAATGAAGAGTAGTCCCCGCCTGCTGCAACTAGAGAAAGCCCATGCACAGCAAGGAAGACTCAACACAGCCAATAAATAAATAAATTTATTAAAAAAAAAAAAAGGGTTAGCTATGTCTATCATCATCATCATTGTTATCATCATCTTCCTGAATTCTCATGAGTTAAGACTCATGAGTTAGGTATTATTATGAATTAGTTATTATTATTATTAGCTTCATTTTATAAATAAGGAAACTGAGGCTCAGACAAGTTGAGTAACTTACCACCATTACCAGATTGGAAAAATGGCCACAATACTTGAAGCTTCTCCCATTAACAGGTGGAGTCTATTTTCCCACTCCTTGAATAGGGGCTGGCCTTATGACTTGCTTTGACCAATACAATGTAGCAGAAGCCTAACTCTGTGTAAATTCTGAGCTTAGGCCTCAATAGACCTTATCACTGCCATGCTTGCTGTTCTTGGGAAGCATCATGTGAAGAAGCCACAGATAGCTTGCTGGAAGATGAGAGGCCATGTGGAACAGAGATGATCTATCATCCCAGCAGATTCTCCCCTGGCCCTTAACAATCAACCCTGAGCCAATGGAGAGCTGACAAGGACACAGAACCACTGTGTAGCTGAGCATGGTCCAAAATGCCAACTCATGGAAATGTGACCGAAATCCATAGCTGTGGTCGGTCACTAAGTAAGTAGCAGAGATAGTTTTCAAACACAGGGAGCCTAGTTCCAGACCCTGAACTTTTAAACTTTACACTCTTCTTTACATGAATAGGAAACAGATTTTTCCAATGATGATAAGCTTGATTAGCTGATAAGCATGTCCTCTTGCAGTAAGGTTTTGAGACAGACTGTTGATAACATTTAGGTGTTATCAAGAGATAGGCAACTCAAAACATCATAAACAGCCTTTCAACAAATGGTGCTGGAACTAGACCTCTAGATGCAAAAAAATGAACCTCGACCTAACCATCACACCTTATACAAATATTAACTCAAAATGGATCATGGAGGGAGTGCTGGCTACCCAGAGAGGGAGGGAGCAGGCAGACCCCAGCTCAGAGCAGCTGTCTGGACACCTTGAGTTTTGGAGTGGGGGGCGCTGGCTACTGTGAACTTGGACCCCATCATGGTAGCCTTCCTCAGGATGCTCTTTCTTTTGTCTGCCCAGCCCTGGAGTACAGCAGCAGCAGAGAATACTTGCTTCTCTGCAATGTTGTGTTGATTCATGGAAATTCTGATAAGAAAACCTGTGAGCCTTGGCATTTAGAGCACATCACTTTCTATGGTGTGAACTGTGCCATCACTGTGAGGGGTTAAAAAAATTGGGGGACTGGCACTTCCGGTCAAACCATCGTGTGTAGCAGCATTCTTCATCAAGGGTCTTGGTGCTCTGGCCGGGTGTCAGGCCTGAGCCTCTGAGGTGGGAGAGCCGAGCTCAAGACACTGGACCACCAGAGACCTCCAGGCCCCACGTAATATCAATCGGTGAGAGCTCTCCCAGAGATCTCTGTCTCAACGCTAAGACCCAGCTCCACTCAATGACCAGCAAGCTACAGTGCTGGACACCCCATGCCAAACAACTAGCAAGACAGGAACACAACCCCACCCATTAGCAGAGAGGCTGCCTAAAATCATACTAAGTTCACAGACACACCAAAACACACCACCAGATGCGGTCCTGCCCACCAGAAAGACAAGATCCAGCCTCATCCACCAGAACACAGGCACCAGTCCCCTCCACCAGGAAGCTTAACAAGCCACTGAACCAACCTCACCCACTGGGGGCAGACACCAAAAACAACGGGAACTACGAACTTGCAGCCTGCGAAAAGGAGACCCCAAACACAGTAAGATAAGCAAAATGAGAAGACAGAGAAATATGCAGCACATGAAGGAGCAAGATAAAAACCCACCAGACCAAACAAATGAAGAGGAAGTAGGCAGTCTACCTGAAAAAGAATTCAGAGTAATGACAGTAAAGATGATCCAAAATCTTGGAAATAAAATGGAGACAATACAAGAAACATTTAACAAGGACCTAGAAGAACTAAAGAGCAAATAAACAATGATGAACAACACAGTAAATGAAATTAAAAATTCTCTAAAAGGAATCAATACCAGAATAACTGAGGCAGAAGAGAATGGATAAGTGACCTGGAAGACAAAATAGTGGAAATAACTACTGCAGAGCAGAATAAAGAAAAAAGAACGAAAAGAATTGAGGACAGTCTCAGAGACCTCTGGGACAACATTAAACGTACCAACATTTGAATTACAGGGGTCCCAGAAGAAGAGGAGAAAAATGAAGGGACTGAGAAAATATTTGAAGAGATTATAGTTGGAAACTTCCCTAATATGAGAAAGGAAATAATCAATCAAGTCCAGGAAGTGCAGAGAGTCCCATACAGGATAAATCCAAGGAGAAACACACCAAGACACATATTAATCAAACTATCAAAAATTAAATACAAAGAAAGTATTAAAAGCAGCAAGGGAGGGCTTCCCTGGTGGCGCAGTGGTTGAGAGTCCGCCTGCCGGTGCAGGGGACACGAGTTCGTGCCCCAGTCCAGGAGGATCCCACATGCTGCGGAGTGGCTGGGCCTGATCCATGGCCGCTGGGCCTGCACGTCCAGAGCCTGTGCTCTGCAAGGAGAGAGGCCACGGCAGTGGGAGGCCCATGTACCGCAAAAAAAAAAAAAAAAAAAGCAGCAAGGGAAAAGCAACAAATAACATACAAAGGAATCCCCATAAGATTAACAGCTGAGCTTTCAGCAGAAACTCTGCAAGCCAGAGGGAGTGGCAGCACATATTTGAAGTGATGAAAGGGAAAAACCTACAACCAAGATTACTCTACCCAGCAAGGATCTCATTCAGATTCGACAGAGAATTTAAAACCTTTATAGACAAGCAAAAGCTAAGAGAATTCAGCACCACCAAACCAGCTTTACAACAAACGCTAAAGGAACTTCTCTAGGCAGGAAACACAAGAGAAGGAAAAGACCTACAATAACAAACCCAACACAATTAAGAAAATGGGAATAGGAACATATATATCAATAATTACATTAAATGTAAATGGTTTAAATGCTCCAACCAAAAGACATAGACTGGCTGAATGAATACAAAAACAAGACCCGTATATAAGCTGTCTACAAGAGACCCACTTCAGACCGAGGGACACATACAGACTGAAAGTGAGAGGATGGAAAGAGATATTCCATGCAAATGGAAATCAAAAGAAAGCCGGAGTTGCAATTCTCATATCAGACAAAATAGACTTTAAAATAAAGACTATTAGAAGAGACAAAGAAGGACACTACATTAATGATCAAGGGATCAATCCAAGAGGAAGATATAACAATTGTAAATAGTTATGCACCCAACATAGGAGCACCTCAATACATAAGGCAAATGCTAACAGCCATAAAAGGGGAAATTGACAGTAACACAATCACAGTAGGGGACTTTAACACCCCACTTTCACCAATGGACAGATCATCCAAAATGAAAATAAATAAGGAAACACAAGCTTTAAATGATACATTAAACAAGATGGACTTAATTGATATTTATAGGACATTCCATCCAAAAACAACAGAATACACATTCTTCTCAAGTGCTCATGGAACATTCTCCAGGATAGATCATATTTTGGGTCACAAATCAAGCCTTGGTAAATTTAAGAAAACTGAAATTGTATCAAGTATCTTTTCCGACCACAACGCTATGAGACTAGATATAAATTACAGGAAAAAATCTGTAAAAAATACAAGCACGTGCAGGCTAAACAATACACTACTTAATAACCAAGAGATCACTGAAGAAGTCAAAGAAGAAATCCAAAAATACCTAGAAAAAAATCACAATGAAAACATGACGACCGAAAACCTATGGGATGCAGCAAAAGCAGTTCTAAGAGAGAAGTTTATAGCAATACAATCCTACCTTAAGAAACAAGAAACATCTCAAATAAACCACCTAACCTTACATCTAAAGCAATTAGAGAAAGAACAAAAAAACCCCAAAGTTAGCAGAAGGAAAGAAATCATAAAGATCAGATCAGAAATAAATGAAAAAGAAATGAAAGAAATGATAGCAAAGATCAATAAAACTAAAAGCTGGTTCTTTGAGAAGATAAACAAAATTGATAAATCATTAGCCAGACTCATCGAGAAAAACAGGGAGAAGATTCAAATCAATAGAATTAGAAATGATAAAGGAGAAGTAACAACTGACACTGCAGAAATACAAAGGATCGTGAGAGATTACTACAAGCAACTCTATGCCAATAAAATGGACAACCTGGAAGAAACGGACAAATTCTTAGAAATGCACAACCTTCCGAGACTGAACCAGGAAGAAATAGAAAATAAGAACAGACCAATCACAAGCACTGAAATTCGTGATTAAAAGTCTTCCAACAAACAAAAGCCCAGGACCAGATGTCTTCACAGGCGAATTCTATCTCACATTTAAAGAAGATCTAACACCTGTCATTCTCAAACTTCCAAAACATAGCAGAGGGAGGAACACTCCCAAACTCATTCTATGAGGCCACCATCACCCTGATACCCAAACCAGACAGAGATGTCACAAAGAAAGAAAATTATAGGCCAGTATCACTGATGAACATAGATGCAAAAATCCTCAACAAAATACTAGCAAACAGAATCCAACAGCACATGGAAAGGTTCATACACCATGATCAAGTGGGGTTTATCCCAGGAATACAAGGATTCTTCAACATACGCAAATCAATCAATGTGATACACCATATTAGCAAATTGAAGGAGAAAAGCCATATGATCATCTCAATCGATGCAGAGAAAGCTTTCAACAAAATTCAACACCCATTTGTGATAAAAACCCTGCAGAAAGTAGGCATAGAGGGAACTTTCCTCAACATAATAAAGGCCATATATGACAAACCCACACCAACATTGTCCTTAATGGTGAAAAACTGAAACGATTTCCACTAAGTTCAGGAATAAGACAAGGTTGCCCACTCTCACCACTATTATTCAACATAGTTTTGGAAGTTTTAGCCACAGCAATCAGAGATGGAAAAAGAAATACAATGAGTCCAAATCGGAAAAGAAGAAGTGAAACTGTCACTGTGTGCAGATGACATGATACTACACATAGAGAATCCTAATGATGCCAGCAGAAAACTACTAGAGCTAATCTATGAATTTGGTAAAGTAGCAGGATACAAAATTAATGCACAGAAATCTCCTGCATTCCTATACACTAATGATGAAAAATCTGAAAGAGAAATTAAGGAAACACTCCCATTTACCATTGCAACAAAAAGAATAAAATACCTAGGAATAAACCTACCTAAGGAGACGAAAGACCTGTATGCAGAAAACTATAAGACACTGATGAAAGAAATTAAGGATGATACAAACAGATGGAGAGATATACTATGCTCTTAGATTGGAAGAATCAACATTGCGAAAATGACTATACTAGCCAAAGCAATCTACAGATTCAATACAGTCCCTGTCAAATTACCAATGGCATTTTTCACAGAACTAGAACAAAAAATTATACAATTTGTATGTTAACACGAAAGACCACGAACAGCCAAAGCAGCCTTGAGAAAGAAAAACGGAGCTGGAGGAATCAGGCTCCCTGACTTCAGACTATACTACAAAGCTACAGTAATTGAGACAGTATGATACTGGCCCAAAACAGACGTACAGATCAATGGAACAGGAAAGAAAGCCGAGAGATAAATCCATGCACATATGGTCACCTTATCTTTGACAAAGGAGGCGAGAATATACAATGGAGAAAAGACAGCCTCTTCAATAAATGGTGCTGGGAAAACTGGACAGCTACATGTAAAAGAATGAAATTAGAACACTCCCTAACACCATACACAAAAATAAACTGAAAATGGATTAAAGACCTAAATGTAAGGCCAGACACTATAAAACTCTTAGAGGAAAACATAGGCAGAACACTCTATGACATAAATCACAGCAAGATCCTTTTTGATCCACCTCCTAGAGAAATGGAAATAAAAACAAAAATAAACAAATGGGACCTAATGAAACTTAAAAGCTTTTGCACAGCAAAGGAAACCATAAACAAGACGAAAAGACAATCCTCATAATGGGAGAAAATATTTGCAAACGAAGCAAATGACAAATGATTAATCTCCAAAATATACAAGCAACTCATGCAGCTCAATATCAGAAAAACAAACAACCCAATCCAAAAATGGGCAGAAGACCTAAATGGACATTTCTCCAAAGAAGATATACAGAGTACCAACAAACACATGAAAGGATGCCAAAATCACTAATCATTAGAGAAATGCAAATCAAAACTACAATGAGGTATCACTTCACACCGGTCAGAATGGCCATCATCAAAAAATCTACAAACAATAAATGCTGGAGAGGGTGTGGAGAAAAGGGAACCCTCTTGCACTGTTGGTGGGAATGTAAATTGCTACAGCCACTATGGAGAACAGTATGGAGGTTCCTTAAAAAACTAAAAATAGAACTACCACATGACCCAGCAATCCCACTACTGGGCATATACTCAGAGAAAGCCATAATTCAAAAAGAGTCATGTACCACAATGTTCACTGCAGCACTATTTACAATAGCCAGGACATGGAAACAACCTAAGTGTCCATCGACAGATGAGTGGATACAGAAGATGTGGCACATGTATACAATGGAATATTACTGAGCCATAAAAAGAAACAAAATTGAGTTACTTGTAGTGAGGTGGATGGACCTAGAGTCTGTCATACAGAGTAAAGTAAGTCAGAAAGAGAAAAACAAATACCATATGCTAAGGCATATATATGGAATCTAAAAAAAAAAAGGTTCTGAAGAACCTAGGGGCAGGACAGGAATAAAGACACAGAGTAGAGAATGGACTTAGGGACATGGGGAGGGGAAGGGTAAGCTGGGATGAAGTGAAAGAGTGGTATTGACATATATACACTACCAAATGTAAAACAGATAGCTAGCGGGAAGCAGCCACACAGCACAGCGAGATCAGCTCGGGGCTTTGTGACCACCTAGAGGGGTGGGATAGGGAGGGTGGGAGGGAGGCTCAAGAGGGAGGGGATATGGGGATATATGTATTATGTATAGCTGATTCACTGTTATACAGCAGCAACTAACAAAACAATGTAAAGCAATTATACTCCACTAAAAATGCTAAAAAAACAAAACAAAACCGAAATGGGTCATGGACTTCAATGCAAAAGTTCAAAATTTTTAGAAAAAGAAACAGGAAATCTTCAGGATCTAAGGCTATACAAAGAGTTCTTAGACTTGACCTCACATGTACAATCCATAAAATGAAAAACTGATAAACTGGACCTCATCAAAGTAAAAAAAACTTTCCTCTGTGAAAGACCCTGTTAAGAGACTGAAATGTCAAGCTACAAATTGGGAGAAAATACTTTCTAATCACAAATCCGACCAAGGACTACTCTGTAGAAGACATTAAAAAACTCTCAAAGTTCAAAAGTAGAAAACCAAACAATCCAATTAAAAATGAGCAAATGACATTTCACTGACGAGGATATACAGTCAGCAAATAAGCACATGAAAAGATGTCCAACCTCACTGGTCAATAGAGAAAAGGAATTTAAAACCACAGTGAGATATCATTATATATCTATCAAAATGGATAAAATCAAAGAGTGGCAACATCAAATGCTGGTGAGGATGAAGAGAAAGTGGATCACTCATACATTGCTGGTGTGAATGTAAAATGGTACAGCCGCTCTGCAAAAACAGTTTGCCATTTCTTATAAAACTAACTACCACATGCAGCTAACATACAACCCAGAAACTGAACTTTTGGACATTTATCCCAGATAACCAAAACTATGTGCACACAAAGTCCTATACACGAATGTTCACAGCAGCCTTATTCATAACAGACAAAAAATGTTAAACAACCAGTTGTTCTTCAATGGTGAATGGTTACACTAACCGTGGTACCCCCATACCATTAAATCCTATTCAGTAATAAAAATGAACAAACTGACAGACACAAGAACTTAGATGAATCTCCAGAGATTTACGCTGAGTAAAACAAGTCACCCCCAAAGGTCACATACTGTATGATTTCATTTATATAACATTTAAAAATTATAAAAATGGAGCACAGATTAGAGGCTGCCAGGGGTTAGGGACAGAAAGGAGAGGACAACTAGAAAAGAGAAACTTGAAGGATCCTATAGTGATGGAAATCTTATCTTGACTCTATCCACCCTGGTCAATACCCTGGTTGAGATACTGCGATAACTGGGGAAAGGGTATAAGGGATCTCTCTGTATTAATTCTTGCAACTGCAAGTGAATCTATAATTATCTCAAAATTAAACACTGAATTACAAAGAAGGAATGAAGAAAAATAGCGTGCAAAAAATCCTGGGGGATTAAATAAAGGTAACACTTTATCTTTAAAATTTTTTTTAAATTTTGAGTTATTTATTTGACATACCAAAAGCTGTACAAAATTAACGTACACAAGTTGATGAGTTTGCAGGTAAGTATACACTCGTGAAACCATCACCATAATCTATGCCATAAACCTATCTATCCCCTCCAAAAATTTCACTTTATTGATAAATACAAACACGACGTTTCACCAGTAGGCTGCCTCCTTGCTTACCGCCTTTGTCCAATTCTGCCAAATTACATTTTTTTTACTTTTTAAAACCTTGTTGAAACACACTTGGACCAAACCTCCCACATATTTATGTTTCCTACGGTACCTACAAGATCTGGAGAGTGTTGTGGATTGGACCCAGGGCAGGAGACGGTGGGTGAAGGACGGGGACCCAGAGCGGCAGACTCGACTCAACATGCTGCGAGGTGGTCACTGACCAAGGTATCTGCAGAATGCATTTTAAAAAATGAAGAATCAAAATACTAGACAATTCACTTTATTTTCGTCCACCTCCCCACACTGAGAGTAAAAACTTGACTCTCCTGCTCCAAACTCCCCTGTATTAGAGAAACTCCCACCTCTTCTACACATAGAAAAGAGAGAAAAAACAAATGGCTCCTTCCCAGGCTCTGACTCTATTCTTCCTTTCTTACAACCATCTTGGTTTTTTCTTTAAAATTAATTAATTAATTATTTTTTGGCTGCGTTGGGTCTTCGTTGCTGCGCGCGGGCTTTCTCTAGTTGCGGGGAGCGGGGGCTACTCTTTGTTGCAGTGCACGGGCTTCTCATTGTGGTGGCTTCTCTTGTTGCGGAGCGTGGGCTTCAGTAGTTGCAGCGTGCGGGCTCAGTAGCTGTGGCGCATGGGCTTAGTTGCTCCACGGCATGTGGGATCTTCCTGGACCAGGGCTCGAACCAGTGTCCCCTGCACTGGCAGGCAGATTCTTAACCACTGTGCCCCCGGGAAGTCCCAACCATTTTAGTTTTTATGTAAACAAATTGAAACTAAGGATTATGAATATTTTGAGTGACAAAAAAATCTTTAAGGTATAATGTCTACGTATTGATATTAAATCTTCACCACAATTCCTATACCATTAAGGAGTCTCCAACAGATCAAAAAACAGATTCAACATTCCGTAAGCAGCCATCTCCACCTTCCTGCTTGCACCTCCCGACAGAACTCTGAAAACCACATATTTGAAACGTCAGCTTGATCCTTGCTGACACAAGAAAAGGGAGGAAAGGTCGGAGGCTGCTGTTTTGTCTTTCTTCTTGCCGTCCACAGGAATCCAAAGCACACTCTTGAATCCCTGGGAAGGAGTGGCAATGCCTGCAAATGGCTGACATCTGAAATGACCGTGGGCACATCTCTTGGAGGATGAGTACATACCTAGAAATCTCAGAGCTGAGAACATAGTGGCTGTGGGCATTTTCCCACGGTAGGTCAAGTTTTAGACAAAGATTAGTTTATTTCACAAATAGGTAGGGGGCTTCTTCATCTATCTATCTTCATATATACATATATATACAAATATATACACACACATATATATATATAAAAACACAGAGAATATGCCATTCATTATTGCAGCTGTTACACTACAGGGACATGGTTGTTTTCACAAGATAAGAAAAACACTGTGTGTTCTTTGCTTGCGGGTCTCCTTTTAACTTCTCTATGTATTGGTAGATATATTCAACCCTCTTAAACATGCCTCAACGTGCTTAAACATGCCTCAAAAGACTAGCATTTTGCCTCAAAGTGAAGAGAAACAAGGAATGGTTAATGCTCTTCAATTTATACTGCACAAAGGTACAGAAAGAAGAGAGAAGAGACTGGCAGGATACATCTGTTGTAAAAGATATGGCCTCTAATAGGCAATAGAAAGTGTTAAGTGCTCTCTGTTGACTTCAGTGTTTGTGACAGTATGGAAGGTCCCAAGAGAAAATTATTTGCATAACACTGAAGCATGATATGAGCCCATGATCTATATTTGCTGCTTTTACAAATTCCTTCAGTAATTATTGCTAAACAATTATTTACATATGAATTCTCCAAAATAACCCTAGAAGAGCCAAAAGGGTAAAATAATCAAATAGTGACACTAAAATTCTAATTCTATCTCCTTCACAAACTTTCCCCAGCAACTCTAGCATTAATTTCTGACTGGTTCATGTGCTACTGCTGATTTTCCCAACTAGATTATAAACTTCCCACTGACAGCATGGTAAACATGGGACACAAGGATTTTGGAGTTGGAGAGATTTAGGTTCAAGCTTCGCACTTGCTAGCTGTGTGCCTTGCTAGCTGTGGGTCTTCCAATCTTTCTAAGTCTCAGTTTCCTCATCTGTAAACTAGGGACAATAACAGTAAGGACTTCATAGAATTATTGTAAAAGAATGCATGGAATGCCTGGGTACAAGAGATGCTCAATAAACATCTGCTCTCCTCTGTCTGTCTTTCAGACACTAATGATATCTTACAATGCATTTCTTTCTTTCTTTCAGGACCTGTCACAGGCACAAAGAATTCCATATCCTCTGATAGACAGATGTAATCATAAATTATATTTATGGACTGTTTACCTCTCTCTTATCTATGAATAACTGAAAGCTCTGAATGTTTAAGGTAAGTTATCAGGTTGAAGACTGATCTAGAAATCAGGCCTCCCTGCCTCTCTCATGGCCTCTGACTGACCCCTACCTCACTGCAAAGGATAGTTCATCCTGCCAGAATTTATTATGCCCTCAAAAAGTACATGGCTAATTCCAGGGAGCAAAGGTTATGTGTGTCTGTCTAGACTCCATGTCATCAAATGAAAAGTTTCCATGTTTTGATTCAAGACATTTCTCAAGTACCTTTTTACAGGTTCTAAATAGAAAGCCCTTATCTTTCTTACTTGAAGAGCGAACTGAACTTTAGTCTCAACAAACGTCGCCCAGAAACACAGGCTTGGTATATGGTTCACCGCCTCTAGATAAAGCTCACCGCCTCTAGAGCAGAGAAAGGTGATGGGGGAGGGGATGGATCTGGGCCCGCCCTGATGTGCCAGAAGGAACTCTTCACAGACCGTATGCCACGCTGCGAAAGGCGGTGGTGAGCGAGCTCTCCGGCTGCGGGGTGGGGGGGAATGGTTTTCAAGAGGGGATAACGAAAGCCCGGGCGGGCTGCGAGGGACTGCACACACACGCCCCTGAGAGTCGCCGTGTGGACAGTCACAAACAGGGTGAAACCCCACCACCCATGCAGGTGCACTGGAAGCTGGCTCCGGACTCCTGGGCGGAGAAGGGGTCCGCTGGGTCGTCAAGCCTCCACATGGATCAGTTCCTGCATTTGGGTGTATCCGAGGGCTGCCACGGAGTTCGGGTGCCCGCAGTCCCCGCTGCGCCTGGGCCTCCGCGCCCGGGCATGTGGCGGTGCAACGCGCTCTGGGCGGCCCAGCCCGCCACCATCCCTCCGCGCTCCCACACTCACTCGCGGGCCCGAACCGCCACCCTGCTGCGGCCGCGCGCTCCGGCAGCCCCCTCGGTCGCCCGCGACCCTGCGCACACACCTTCCCTCGCCCAAGCCCGGGCGACGCCTCAGCCCCCGCGGAGGCACCGGCGCCACCCCATTCCCGCCACTGTCGCCGCCCGCCCGTACCTTCCTGAACGCAGCCGCCCAGCCCCGGCGCCCGGCCCGTACTACACGCGGACGGATTCTGGAGCCGGCTTACACTCCCTTTTCTTCCTTCCACGTCCCGCAAGGATGACGTTACGTCCACAGCGTTGGAATAAACCCAGGCCGCGCGGCCTCCGCTGTTGACGCGACGCAAGGGGCCGGCCCGGAGTTGCGCCGCGGCAATGGCGTAGGCGCCTTCTGAGAATCGGGCCCGCGCTCCACGTGGCGAGCCCAGCCCGCTGAGGCCAGGCGGACGACTGGGGGGCGGGGGCGGGGGCGACGGGGCGGGGCTGGAGCGCTCTGGGTGAATGTCCATGTCTCAGGAGCAGGCGGGAACTGGGCTGAAGAGGGTCGCCCATCGGGCCTTACAGGGAGGCAGAAAAGATGCCTGGATCCCTCAGCTGCTTGGTCGATCCCATACGGTGTGTTTGTCACTGTTGATCATCATATCCCAGGCACACCTCAGAAATATCAATCGGTTGGATCAATGTACACAATTTGAGGATCCCACAATCCAGGCAAACTTCTGCTGCCTCAATGGAAATATGTTGGCACTGTGATAAAATGATTTGCCCCCTAGTCGCCTGGAGATTTCCCCAAGTGTCCCAGCCCAACTCTCGTTCAGCAAGGGCATTGGTGAGACTACTGTAGTTTAAAATAGTTGTATTTAATCCCTGGCAACTGACACCATTCCAAAGGTGAATGCGGATCCACCCTTTAAATTAGATTTCAGACTCTCTCCCTCTGTTATACTTGCTGTGTTTTCCTCAAAGGGCACATTCCTGCATAGGCACAGAGGTAGTGCTGGGCACGCTGGGCACGTGGGGGGTTGGGGAGGGCAGAGCACTTGGGTGGAGGTCGGTGACGAGGAAGGCATCTTGCCCCTTGCGTAGTTGTCCCTGAGAACATTGCTGAGCCTATTTATTCATTCCCTCGCTCTTAAAACGTTGGCTACTTCATGTAGCAGGCATTCCCTAGGTTTGGAGGAAGACATCATCATCTCTCTAGATCAGTCCATAGCCTTATGAGAAGGCAGACAGGTGAGCAAAAGATTACAGCACTGTGTGATTAATATTAGAGGAGGGGGTGCCCAGGGGCACAACAGGCAAGGCTTTGAAAAGAGTAGATATTCGAATTGTGCTTTTTTTTTTTTTGTGGTACGCGGGCCTCTCACTGTTGTTGCCTCTCCCGTTGCGGAGCGCAGGCTCAGCGGCCATGGCTCACGGGCCCAGCCGCTCCGCGGCATGCGGGATCTTTCCAGACCGGGTCACGAACCCGTGTCCCTTGCATTGGCAGGCGGACTCTCGACCACCGCGCCACCAGGGAAGCCCTCAAATCGTGCTTTGAAGGACAAGAAGTAGTTCACGTGTAAGAGGGGAGCAGGATCACAGGAGGAAGAGGGAATGGAATATGCAGAAGCAGGAGACACCCTATGAGGAGAGGCTGCATGTGGGACATGATAGATGGGGTGTTGGGTGGGGTAGGCGCATCTTGCAAAATTTCTGTGCCATGCTAAAGGTTTCAAGTTTTATCATCCTCAAAGTTAGAGAACCATGACTTTTAAAGTACTGGAGTGGCATGATCAGATTTGTGTGTCTGAAATCAGTAAAGAGGGGTATAAGCTGGGAGCTTGGTTAGCCTATCGCAAAGGCCCAAGTAAAGAAATGATGACTGGGGAAAAGGCTCCAGTAGGGGGCAGGGAGCATAAAGGAGGGAGAGGTGACCTCGCTAACTCTTGAAAGGGGGAGGGTGAGAGACAAGGAGGGGTAGTTGCAAATCTGGTGGTGCTGCAACACAGTGTTAGGAAATAGATGAGGGGAGCAATTCTTTTGGGTGATGGATGAGAACACCGAACATGTGTTAAGTTTTGAGCACTTTGGATTTAAAGTAGGGTAGGGGATACAAAAGAAATAAAACTGCCCTCCAGTAGTTTCATTGGGTACTTGAGCTTTTAAGATTCTCACCATGAACTTAGAACAAAATAGGTAACTGTGGGTATAGCTAAAATCATTAGGGACAGAGGCTTTCTCCACTCAGGAAGTGCTGTTCTGTTCTTCATGTGTCCTTAACCCACACATCACCTTATGTTAATTGTTTGTCTGCCTTTCCTGCTAGAATATAAGCTCCCAAGAGCAGGGAAGTATATTCCTGGCACATAATAGCCAATAAATATTTGATAAATGAATGGACTTAATTTCCTTGGGCTTAGTTATCTCAAATAACTTCCTTGGGCTTCGTTTTCTCAAATAAGCAATGTGTTAATAATAATGCCCTTGTCTATCTTCTATACTTGCCTATATTCTATATACTATATTCTACATAAATTAGCCTATAGCATTGTTAAGATCAAATATGGGGCTTCCCTGGTGGCGCAGTGGTTGAGAGTCCGCCTGCCGATGCGGGGGACGTGGGTTCGTGCCCCGGTCCGGGAGGATCCCACGTGCAGCGGAGGGGCTGGGCCTGTGAGCCATGGCCGCTGAGCCTGCGCATCCGGAGCCTGTGCTCCGCGGCGGGAGAGGCCACAGCAGTGAGAGGCCCGCGTGCCGCAAACAAAACAAAACAAAACAAAACAAAAAGATCAAATATGAAAATCCTTTAACATTGTCCAAATATTTTCTATTTATTTTCATTACTGTCTTACTATTAATATTCTACTTCACCAATAAAGAGAAAGGAGTGGGATATGTGACTGTGGGTTGGGAAAAATCAAATACCAGAATTATAATCTAG
Source organism: Delphinus delphis (assembly GCF_949987515.2). Classification (NCBI taxonomy): domain Eukaryota; kingdom Metazoa; phylum Chordata; class Mammalia; order Artiodactyla; family Delphinidae; genus Delphinus; species Delphinus delphis. Next base: position 31,723,971 of record NC_082698.1, on the reverse strand, counting down.
TTTGCCTTTCCATAGAAATGAAGGAAATAGAAAATAAAACAAACTAGTGAATATAACCAAAAAAAAATGAAGAAAGAAAGAAAAAAGAAATCAAGGAAATAATACAGCCATGGTATCTTTCCTTCATGTAACTTAAAAAAAAAAAAGTGATTCTATTTGGATTGGAGGGATTTAACTTTTGTCTCAGCAAGTGGAAATAGGGCTGGACATGACCAGAAAGTCACAAAGGAAGTGGACTATTTGGAACTTGACTATAAGCATGCAGGATTGAAGACTGCATCTTTACCTGCCATAGAGTACTAGGTTAAAGTTATCTTAGGGGACTTCCCTGGTGGTCCAGTGGTAAAGAATCCGCCTTACAATGCAGGGGACACAGGTTGCATCCCTGGTCAGGGAACTAAGATCCCACGGGCTGCGGGGTAACAGCCCGCATGCCACAACTACTGAGCTCGTGCGCCTCAACTAGAGAGCCTGCGTGCCACAAACTACAGAACCCATGAGCTCTGGAACTCACGCGCCACAACTACAGAGCACACACGCTCTGGAGCCTGCACGCCACAACTAGAGAGAAGCCTGCATGCTGCAACGAAGAGCCCACGCGCTGCAATGAAAGATCCCGCGTGCCACAACTAAGACCTGATGCAGACAAAAATAAAATAAATAAATCTTTTAAAAAATAAAGTTATCTTAGTCTCAGGTTCTTTAATTGTTAGTAACAGAAACTTATTCAAACAAAACAATTTACTAGAAAGAGTAAAATGTAAAGAAGAGCAGAAGGTAAAATTGGATGTCATAACAGGTGGGTACAAGGAACTGGAAGTTGGGAACCAATATTCTCCTCCATTTCTGGGTTTCCTATTTACACTTCTGTCTGCAATCTGCTGCTTTTTTCTCCGTTTAAGATACACTCTTCATTAGTGAACATCTGGTGGAAAATGGCTTCCTCAGCCCTAAAATATCTTTAGTGCCTCCTCCCCACTGACTTTTAGACTTCATCCTAGTTTCATATTCCTAGAGAGAAAATCTTACTGGCCTAACTTGGTCCAGGACTCCATTTTTGGTCTAGTCAGCTGTGGCAGGGAGAGGAGGGGTCATGCAGGTAACTCCAACACAGTAGAGCTCTGTGTGGAGGGGATTCTCCGAGAAAAGGGAGTAGGCTAGGCCGGGAGACATGTTACGTGAGTTGGCAATGTTAGGACAAACACTTAACCAGTTTCAGCCAGACTATGCAATATAACTTTGTAGTTTCACAAACCAGGCTGAACATCAGAAGCACCAGGAAGGCTTTTAAAAGATACAGATTCTTTGAGCCCCAAGTGAATTAGAATCTCTAGATGCAGGGCCAAGGAATCAGCATTTTTAAAGAACCCCAGTTTATGATGTGACTGGCCTTTAGGAACCCCTGCTTTAAAAGACAGGCCCAGAATGCCAAACAAGCAAATATATCAACAGAAATGGGAAGTTACTCATAAATAAGGAACATTCCTATATACAATAAACAGGGAGGTTTTTCCTGGAGAACAAATATTTTCTTTAAAATACAGTTTTATTTTCTCTGATTATAAAAATCAGAAATGCTTATTATTAAGAAAAAATTCCCATTTTAGACATGTTAGCTTTCCAGATGTTTAAGTACATATGTATAAATATTTTTTGTTTTACAAAAATAGCACCATAAAGTATATGTACTATTTTGTAGCCTATTTTATTCACTAAAAATAGATCATGAATGTTTTCTTATGGCAATAAAGCCAGGTCTACTCAATTTTCGGTGGTTGTACAACATTGCAATCTATGGATACATCATAGTTTACTTAACTAATTCCCTATTGTTGGACATCCCCCCCCATAATGTCTAATAAGTGGAATTGTTGGGTTAAAGTTTGTGAACATTTTTAAGGCTTTTGATACATATTAAATAGCTATTTGCCCTTCTCTCCAAGTTTCTACCAGTTTATGTTCTCATTAAAAGTATCCGAGAGTACCTGTTTCTCCACACCTGTAACGGGCCAGCTGGGATTTCAATTTCATTCTATCCAAATTGCACATACCCCTTTACAGTAAAACTTGCTCCTTAAATTGAATACATTATTACAATAGAGACCTCGTGCAGTAAGAGACCTCCTGTATAAATAAAGGGAGGGAAGAACACTGCATTATTCTCTAGATGATTTTAAAAAATTTTTTCAGGGCTTCCCTTGTGGCGCAGTGGTTGAGAGTCCACCTGCCGATGCAGGGGACATGGGTTCGTGCCCCGGTCCGGGAAGATCCCACATGCCGCGGAGCGGCTGGGCCCATGAGTCATGGCCGCTGAGCCTGCGCCCGGAGCCTGTGCCCCGCAACGGGAGAGGCCACAACAGTGAGAGGCCTGTGTACCGCAAAAAACAAAAAAAATGTTTTTCAAAGGTCTGTTACAAGGGGAGTGACTGGAGATAAGAACATCATAAAATCTTATCTAAGATATGTTAAGCAGCTTTGTAATTGGAAACTAAGCTTACAAGCTAATCAAATTAGCAGAGGGGTAGAGAGGAAAAGAATACTTGCGGTATTCCTGCCTTGGAAGAGCAGATGTGCTCATTTCTAGTGTAAGATCTCATACACTACAGTTTAAAAAGGCATGGTAGATCACAATGAGATACCATTTCACACCCATTAGGATGCCTAATATAAAAATAACAAATATTGGGAAGGATGTGGAGAAACTGGAACCCTCACATACTGCTGGTGGTGCAGCCAGTTTGGAAAGTAGTTTGGCAGTTCCTCAGTAGATTAAACATAAAGTTACCGTATTGCCCAGCAATTCCACTCCTGCATTTAGGTCCTCTGTTTTCCTAAATGCTCTCCTCTGGTCATGAGTAGGTGAGGATCTGTTTAGCCAAGATAAGCAGGGTGCCTCTGAACTTCCCATGGGAAAAATTGAAATCTGCTTCTTCTCCTTTTTTTCACTTAGTCTCTAGGTTGAGAACTCCAAGTAGTAAGAGACACAGGATAAGAATGGGAGAGACTGAGCCTTTTTGAGAGTCTACTCCTCTGCTGAATACCATTTTGAAGGGAAAGAAGAAGTCCAATGGCAATTTCCAGTCCATTCTGGGTTGGCCTCTTGGAGGCTCTGGCTTCTGGGTAATGTCCACAAAGGTCACAACAGTTGTCAAAGGTACTTCTGTTTCTTGTTGGGAATCCTGCAGGAAGAATGTCTGTGACAGGTTAGTGCTTGGTACCCATTCAAATAGCCCTCCAATTTGACTGTTATTATTACTTCCCTGAATAAAGACTCAAAACACACTGCTCTAAGCAAGACAGACCTTTTTCTCATGTTGATCCTATGTAGTTCTCCTTCTGAGTGAGACACAAGGAAATTAATTTCTTAGCAATACTCGAGGACACCAGAACTGTGAACAATTACACCTACCAAAAGACTGACTCTAGCTTCCCGCAGTTGGGGACCTGTCTGATATCAAAGAAGCCACTGCTTCTGTTATGTGTTTAGCAGCTCTACCTTATCAGGTCCCAGAAGGTTCCAGGCTCTGAAACAGTACACACGTACTAGCAGTATTTCTATTCCTTCTTCAGTTGTAGAAAGAAATGTGAAACTTCATGGAAAAAGCAAAGAACTCAGTAATGTAGATTGAAAAACCATCAAATTCACAGAATCTCAGGGTTAGAAAGGATCCTCCCAACCAAACACCAATTCAAGTCAAATGAAAAAGATGCTCCTTGTCAAGCTGACTCAAGTATCTGATCCAATAGACACAGCTTTGGGTAGATATGGTTGCAGCCTGATGACTGGAATTAAGTTTGTCTAAACTGAATTCCCTTTGTTCTGACTCTGTTCACTAGGCAAACTTTTGATTATAATTTGACAGTAAATAACTATCTTGTTGAACCAGAAATGAAGATTTTCATTTACCTTCCTTCACTCTGATGCCACTTATCTCTGCTGTGGTCTTTGGCAACAGTAAATATCAGGCTCTGGGAACATAATTTTGCTCGGTATACCATTCCACAGGCATTTTTAAAATAAATGGATGTGGGGCCAGTGCTGTGATAATCTTGCATGTCATACTGACTCTTTGGATTTTTTTTTTTAAACAGTGATGCTCATATGGGACTTGGCATAGAACTAATGTAACTTCTGTGGCATTGAAAGACCCACATACATTCCAAGTACAGCCAGCTTAGGCTGAAGATGCTGAGGGTATCCTGACTCCAGCCAGGCATTGAAAACTGGCAGAGACTAACCAGACAAAGAAAATGGGGAGGAGTTTATTACTTAAGATTAAGTAATAAACTTTCTTTGGACTTTAACTTACAAAAGGATTTCCTGTTTAGGATTTTAATTTTTCCCTAGGAACTTTATAATGGGGAAAGGATATATATTCAATTTTTGGAGCAAATCTTTGCAGTTGACAGTATTGAAATATGTTAACATTGTTATTTAACCTCACTGCAGAATGCCTGATGAGCTATATGAGCTGGGATGGCTAGAAACACTTTGGAATGGGAAATAGAATAGGGAATGAATTTTCAGCCTTGGGTTCAGTGTTGCCTAAGAGTTGATTTAATTAATGGGCTGTTCTGACTCATTTCAGAGCCTTTAGGGGGAGGGGAGATTTTAAACTGCCTACAAGCAGTCCCAGGTGTTGTGGTTATAACTAGGGTAGTGGCCTCATAATGGAAGAGTGTAGTTTTACATTAGGAAGCTCACTGCTACACACCCAAGCCAAATCTACCTATCTAGTGTTTATTAGTGATAAAGCTGATAATTTGATCTCCACCTGACTCTTTTAATTGGTTTCAAGCTGAGGTAGGGAAAAGTGTCATTAGCCCCTGCAAACTCCAAAATCAGGGAACTTCTGGAGCCTTGGGGTCAGCCTATACTGAGAACTGACCTCTTAGATAGCTATGAGCCCAAGAAGGCAAACTTTAGGCCCATGTCTACCCAAATATATATATACACACACACATATATACATACATATACACACACACACATATATATGTGTATATATATATGTTTAAGCCTATAGTGGTATTTCGATGGCTGGGAAATCCCACATGGTAAAAGTTCTTTGAACTGTTTTCTTCAGACTCACTTGGGATTAGGCTCATCAAGAGCTACTACTGGACTTGATTTTAGGATGGCAATGTAAAGACACGTCTTCTCTCTGTATATCTTAAAACCACTCCAATACAATAAGAAACAGATACAAAATTCCATCTTCACTGAAATGGAAAGATATCATAATATGTGAATACAGAAAACAGATGGAGGCAAGGTTTCACAGAGGGAAAGAAGGCCAAACCTAAAAGCCTTCAGAGACTAGAAGATCTCTGTAGAACCCTGAAAGACTCAGTAACAGAAGACAACAGGGAAGCAGGGATGAGGCAGGGACAGAAAATGGTTACTGAATGATACCCTCCTCAAGGCAATCAGACAACCACCCTTTCCCTATCTCAGCAAGAGACTAGAAAATTTAAACCAGAGAAATTTTGGATTTAGGGCCACTGGACATAGAAAAGGACAGAGTGAGGGCTTCCCTAGTGGCACAGTGGTTAAGAATCCGCCTGCCAATGCAGGGGACACAGGTTCGAGCCCTGGTCCAGGAAGATCCCACATGCTGTGGAGCAACTAAGCCCGTGCGCCACAACTACTGAGCCTGCGCTCTAGAGCTGGCGAGCCACAACTACTGAAGCCCGCAAGCCTAGAGCCTGTGCTCTGCAACAAGAGAAGCCACTGCAATGAGAAGCCCTCACACCTCAAAGAAGAGTAGCCCCCGCTCTCTGCAACTAGAGAAAAAAAAAAAAAAAGCCTGCACACAGCAACGAAGACCCAACACAGCCAAAAATAAAAAAATAAATAAAATAAATAAATTAAAAAGAAAAGGACAGAGTGAGGTATGGAACTAAAAATAGGGCAATTATTATGTATAATGAAATCCCTTCCCCTAGTCTGGCTTCAAAATGGTGAGAGATGGTCTTATACACATACCCTTCAGTCAGGAGCCAGGAAGGGTTTTTTTCTGGAGAAAATTAACAGTCCCAATAAGAAGATAAAAAGATAATGACATTGGCAGTCCTACAACCCTCAAAGCTACAGCACCTAACCACCCTACAGTGAAGCCTACAAGTCAGTAAGTCTCACTCATGATCACAGAGCTGTCCATCAGTTTAGCACCTTACTCTTATTTTGGATAGACAGCTAGAGATTGCCAGGTAAGTGGGAGAAGTTTCTCATGTTAAAGAGAAAAACTGTACCAAATGAATGGAATAAACAAATTCAGAGGAAACAGAGATTAAAGATGAAGACAAAAAATTGTTAATATCTTAAAAATAGATAAGAAAAGGATATTATGAAAAGATACAGAATAGGAGTGAGCTCTCAGATATTAAAAATGTGATAGCCAAAAGAAATTCAGTAAAAAGACTCAAAGACAAAGTTGAGGAACTCTTCTGGAAAGAACAAAAAGATAAAAGAGAGACAATATAAGAGAAAAGAAAAAATTAGAGAATCAATATAGTGATCCTGTAACAGATTAACAGGAGTTCCAAAAAGAAAGAACAGAAAATAGTGGGGAGGAAATTATTAAACATATAATAATAATTGAAATTTATCAGAACTGAGCTTTAAAAGAGTAAAAAAATCCCATGAATTGTTTGGTATGATGAATGAAGAAAAAATACTACCCAAGGCCTCATTCTGTGGAAACTTCAGACTATTAGGGGTAAAAATAATATCTTAAAATGGCTTCTCAACAGCAATATTGGAAACTAGAGGAATGCTTTCAAAATTGAGAGTGAAAATTATTTTCAATCTAGAATTCTATACCTAGCCAAATGATCAACTATGCATCATGATAATGATAACGATGGTGGTTAAATAAAGTTATCTTTAGATGTGGGAACTAAAGAAAAAAATGTATTTTACATGCTCCTTTTTTCAAAGATGTTATTAGAATTTGAGCTCCACCAAAACAAGAGAATAAGCCAAGAAAAATGAAAAGGTAATGTCTAGTTAACAGCAACTCTAACACAAGTAGGAAGCAAGGGGGAATCTCCAAGATGACAGTAAAGGAAAGTTCCAAAACAGCTGCTGGGCAGCAACTAGTCCATTTTACATCAGATTATGGAGCTCTCCATGAAGAAAATACGTAGGAAAGGTAGAACAAGTAGCACTATTGGCAAGTTCAGCTGGCAATGCAGCTGGAAAACTGCATTGAGAGAAATTTTACAGAGCTGTTAGAGTATGTGAGAAGTTTTAGCCATTAGCTCAAAGAAAATTAAAGAAATGAAATATAAGGTAATTATTAATTTTAGGAAGAATAAAACATTTTACAAAAATTTAATTACTTGGCTAAACATAAATGTATGATCACAAAAACGAAACACTGAATATTGACTTAATAAAACATTTTGATGTAACTATACTGGGAGAGTGGTGGGAGGGGTAGGAGAAGAGTAACAAAGCTAAACTCATCTACCAAGATAGGATGTCAATAGATTATATAAACTCTAAATTTAAGAGATAACTGAGTATGATATTGCTTAGAAATTGAGACAAATACCAGCAAGAAAGAGGAAAAGAGTTAAACAGGTTAATTTCTGGAGAGCAGGGGGCATATGGGACTTTATTTTTTGTTAAGAGATCCTCTTTTCTAGCATTTTTTGACTTTAAAAATATGTTTACATATTATTTTGATAAAATATACAATTATTAATTAATTTGATATATTATACCATTATGTAGCATTAGCCTAAGCTGCAGGGGAATTCTGAGCTATAATGTAGGATTTACAGTTCCAACAATTTGTGTGCTCCCAACCCAAGGCAAGGGAGTTGGGCTCTCATATTCCTATGCCCTTAAGTCATTAGTTAAGAGCCATCTGGGAGATGTATATTTCCAGGCACTTGACAGGCAAAGTGGGTTCCAGTAGCTTGAGGGTGGCCTTCCAAAACAAACAAAACAAAAAAGGAAGAAAAACTTCAGAATACCTACCAAATTAAAAAAAGGGTGGTGGTGGTGGCGGTGGGGGGGGCGGCGATGAAAGATACAAGAGTTACTGCAAAAAGTAGGATTACATTTGGTAGTCAACAGGCTGTTACCATATAAGATATAAAAGAACTGAATGAAATGTCCAAACTGAAAACTATCCATCATCCTTGACTCATTCTCTCCCTCAACCTCTGCATCCAAGCAGTCAAGTCCTATCCGTGATAAATCTCCTGAACTCTGTCTCCTTCCTGCAACCCTCACATCTGGGCCCAGGCTATCAGCATATCCTGGATAGTTTCTGTAACAGTGTTCCAAACCTCACCTCGGTACTGCTCCACACCTTCTGTAAGGGTGGATGACGTCTATCTTGTTTACCACACTGTATCTAGCACCAAGCATGATACTTGGCACAGGGGAGGCACTCAACAAAGATCCTTTGTTGCACAAATGAGTAGAGGTATTTTGGAGATAGGGAACTAATATAAAGTAAGAGGTAAATAAATCACAAGGTAGTAAGTATGCCATAGCTAATTTGAGAGTCAGCAATTACAGGTTACTTTGACTCCTTATCCTTCCCACCACACTGTAATTAGGATCTCTAAAGGTTGTGGTTCATTCATTCATATACTTATTTGTTAATATTTCAAATGAAATGCTTATTCTTCATATATTAAAAATATGCCTCCATATTTATGTGGAGGTTTGGAACAAGTGCAGTCTAGTAGATAATCCAATAATTAAAAGGAACTTGAATGCACTTGCCAGGTCACTGGATAATACTGAATGTTATTGACCCATTTTAGAACCTGTGTTTTAGTGCCACATGAAAAAGATTTTAAAGTTAAGTTCAGTGTGTTACACATGAATTCTTAAGTCTAAACTTTTTTATTTGCATTTTAAAAGTTACGTATAAGCAAAATTAGAGAATTCACTGTTTAGCATGTGTAGCAAGAATACTGAAAAAAACAAAACAAAACAAAAAAACAAACAAGCAAACAAAAAAACCCCAAAAACCCTCAAAGTCCGGTTATTGGGACTTCCCTGGTGGCACAGTGGTCAAGAATCCGTCTGCCAATGCAGGGGACACGGGTTCAATCCCAGGTCTGGGAAGATCCCACATGCCACTGGGCAACTAAGCCGGGTGCCACAACTACTGAAGCCCGCACGCCCAGAGCCCATGCTCTGCAACAAAAGAAGCCACCGCAATGAGAAGCCTACACACCACAATGAAGAGTAGCACCCTGCTCGCCGCAACGAGAGAAAGCCCACGCTCAGCAATGAAGACCCAACACAGTCAAAAAAAAAAAAAAGTCTGGTCATCTCATTTCTTTTATCAAAACAAAAGGCACAAAGCCAAGTCAGCACAATTTCTTTTACTATGGATCTAGTTCTGTTATGTATGGTTGACAATTTATTTCTACCTTAAGCTATAATATTTTATGATGTTTGCCACCAGCAATTCTGTTTTAACACTTTGTGAAGCTTAGGGGATTTATTTGTTTCAGTTCAGTTTACATGCACCAAAATACTTTGTCCCCAAGTAAGATTTACTGTTTAATAACATGAAAAGTTTGGATTAGATTCTGTTTGGCTTTGGTAATAAGAAGTACACCCTATATGTTACTATATTATATATTTATAATGATAACTTTTAAACCATTATGTGCTAATCCTCTATGTCAAATCAATACAAATGAAAACTATCACTATTAGAGAAAAAGCTGTGGATACCATCTCTTAGATTTATGTTTTTGTAGCTACATATTTCAGACTATGGACTATGTGCTATTAAGACTAAGGCTGTGATGAACATTCTTGTACAAATCTTGTTTTGGACATATGTTTTAATTTCTTTTGGGTAAATAACCAGGAAAAATTGCTGGGTCATAGAGAAGATGAATTTGTAAGACTAAGTGATTGTACCATTTTTCATTCCCATTAGCGAAGTATGGGAGCTTCAGTTGTTCTACATTCTTGCAAGATTTCATGTTATCACAGTCTTTTTGATTTTAGCTATTCTAGTGCATATTCTTTTGGATATTCTAGTGAGTGGTGTCTTATCTTTTGCCCATTTCTAGTGGGTTTTTTTTTTTTGGTCCTTGCATTATTTATTTGTTGGTGTTCTTTACATATTCTCAATATGATCTTCTGTCAGATAATGCATTGAGAAATATGGTCTCCCAAGCTGCAGTCTGGCTTTTCATTTTCATACGGTATCTTCTGATAAGCAGAGATTTAAAATTTTGATGAGGTCGAATTTATCAAGTTTTTAGTTTTACGGTTAATGATTTTTGTTTCTTGCCCAAGAAATCTTTACCTACTTCAAATTTGCAGATATTCTGTTTCTTTTAGAAGCTTTATGACTCTGGATTTCACATATAGGTTTATGATCAAGGCATAAGTATTTTTGTGTATGGAGTTAGTTCATTTTCTCCCCATATGTTTATTCAGTAGTTCCAGTTTTATCCAGTTGTTCCAGCACCAACTGTTTTAAAAAAGTCTTTTTCCTATTGAATTTTTTGTGGATCTATCTTTAGATTTCCTGTTTTTTTCTCATTGGTCTATTTGTTACCAGCACCACACTAAGATTTAGAGTAAATCCTGAAATCAGTAAAGTCCTCCATCTTTGTTCTTCTTTTTCAAAATTGTTTTGGCTATTCTAAGTCCTTTGCATTTTCATGTAAATTTTAGAATCTGCTTGTCAACTTCCACAAAAATGCCTACTAGGAGTCTTGGGGGTTTGCATTGATTCTATAGATCCAGCTGGGGACAGATAATGGATCTGTCTTCTTCTCCATGAACATGGTATATCACTCCATTTATTTAGGTCTCTTGTAATTTCTCTCAGTAATGTTCTATAATGAAGAGGTTTTGCATTCTTTTTGCTAAATTTGTTCCTAAGTACTTTATGTTTTTTCATGCTATTGTAAATGAAACTGAATAAATTCATCTTTAAAATAACATCTAATTATTATTATTATTTTTAATTTTTGGCCATGCTGTGCTGCTTGCAGGATCTTAGTTCCCTGACTAGGGATCAAACCCGTGCCCTTGGCAGTGAAAGCACAGCCACTGGACCACCAGGGAATTCCTGAAAATAACATCTAGTTATTTTTAGATGTTTTCTTAGTGACTTTGAGAAAGTTTAATTATTACAAAAGCAGTAAATTATACTGTAAAAAATTAAAGAATAATGATAAATAAAAAAGATATAAAAACACCATATTTCCATCACCAAGAATACCACTATTAACATTTACATCTTTATCTATACACACAGACATTGATATATGCATTTTTAACTATATGGGATCATACTGTATAGGCTGTTTTATAATCTACTTTAAAAAAATGAATCTCTGTTTTTTCATGTTAATGGTATTTCTATCTAAAATATAGTCTATATTCAAGTTTCCTCAACTATCCCAAAATATATTTTACAATTGTTTGTCCAAATGAGAATCCAATGCAAAAACATGAACTACATCTGCTTGTTATATTCATGAGTCTCATTTAATCTAAGACAATCAGAAATGGTGGTATCTATTATGATTGTTAGAACTTATAAGTACATGATTTTTAAGAAGTTTGCTGATATCTGGTATTAAAGCTGATTTTAGGAGAACTAGTGATTTAAATACAGTAAAATCAATAATAATTTCTGAAAAATAACTAATGAATTATTTATATATAACACTTTCCAGATAACATATACATTATTTCTCCATATTTTCTTGGGGAAAAACATATATTTGAGGGAAAAACCAATGAAAAATTTTAATACCCTCACTTATTTTAAAGATGTCAGTGAAGTTATCAAGATTTTCAAATGAGTCAAGAGAATGAGTATGTTAGAGTAAATGTTCTTAAACCTCATGTGTCAGGGAGAGATCTTAGCTGGTTATACATTTTAACATATGGAACAATGAGCATAACTTTAAAAAGTTCTTTAAAAAAATGAAAAGAGGTAATAAGATAACAGAACAACCCAGTGAACTAGGTAAAGTTCTATACAGGCTACTAAGAACCACAGAAAGGGGCAGAGAACTTCTATAGTCTAATCATTCATCGAGAGAGAAGCAAATAGTGGTTGACTGATCCTTGAAAAAGAAAGACTTTAGTGACAGAAACTTTACTGACTGTCATAGCAACCAAGTCCACTGGCGGTGTTACTGTTGCCCCTTCTCGGAAGAGAGGTCATTTGGTATTCTCCAATACATCAACAGAAACGAGAAACAGAACTGTTTGTTACCAATCCAACCACTTCCTAGTCCTTTCTTTCATAGCAATTATTTCAAAAAATCTAATTCTGATTTATTCTTATTTTGTTTAGTGTTCTTTATCTTTCCTAGTATACTGCCTGTTTAATTAAGAGATTGTGGCAGAGATTCTTAGCCAGGCTTCAAGAAATCAATAAATCCCTTGAAACTATATAAAGAATGTTGTGTGTCTGTGCATTTTTCTAGTAAGTGAATAGCTTTCAACAGATTCTCAACAGGATCCATAAAATTAAGAACCACTAGCTAGACTGATAGCTAAGTTGGCAGTTTTTCTGGCATATGCTATTTAATTGAGGCATAAACACTGCTAACTTTCATTTACAATATAATGAATAAAAGGCATTTATTAAACAATATATTTAGTTTTGAAATGTAGTCAGAGATACACTCTCTAAAAGTTTTTCAAATTGCAAATTGTGACCCACTAGTGTCTACCATTAAAAATAAAACAGAATAAATTACAATAGAACAGACTATCACAGAGTGTACTGCATAAAGATAACGTTTTATAAAAATCTTATTTCAGTTTTATATAAGTATGTGTTATAAGCTGGGTTGTGATGTAAAATATATTTCTTACCATGGATGATAGCCAACAAAGGTTGAAAAACACTGCTCTAATTCCTGCTTATCTCTTTTGTGTTTTGCTTTAAACCTATTTGATATGCTATTTATATGGAAATTCAGAACCAAAAAAGGTACGATAATAAAATAATAATGATGATATGATGAGCGATATTTACTGAGTATTCACTATGTGCCAGGAAATGTTAAATGTTTTATTTTATGATCTCATTTAATCTGCACAACCTAATGAAGTATTATTATTAATCTCCATCTTATAGATGAGAGTAATTAGATTTAGAGAAATAAAATAACTTGATTTGGGCCTACGTCTGTCTGACTCATGCCTGGGATCTTAATTACCACCCTTAACTTCAGGCAACAGGTCTCCTAGATAATCCAAAAAGCTTGATGATCCACTTAAATAGAAATGAATATTATAATTCTAGAAAGGTTCAGAGCTTTGATCCTGTGATGCTACACTGTTCTTTTACCTCACTTATTATTTTGGTTTTATTGATTCAAAATATTCTTTATAACTAGTTGTTTCTTCCTTCAGATATATTTTCTTTTTTAAATTAAAAGAAAGTTTATATTCAGACAGAAGACATGATGTATTTTATCAAGACCCAAACTTAATGATCCCTTTAAAGGACCAATTAGTACAAAAACATAAGCAGCAGAGTACCATGTAAATAAGTCCTATTTACTTCATGGGTTTGTTGTGAGAATTCAATACTAAAAACACATAAAAAATATTACCAGTGCCTGTTACATAGTAAATGTTCAATAAATGTTTTGCTATTATTATTATCATACAAGAAGACAGGGAAGTCTACACAGTGTTTTGCTTAAATTCTTCCCTATTTTGTAGTTTGTTGCTGGGAACATTCCAAAAATTTTGCTGCTTTACTTTTTATAGTGAGAGGAATCTCAAGTGTTTCTAAAGCTACATTTATACCATGAAAAGTCATTCAGACAGTTCAGTTCAAAATTCAGCCGACCTTCATTTCAAGGTGCAAAAACACAAATGCCTACCAGCCTAAGCAAATAACCTGAATGAGAGAAGTGGGATGGCTAAGGGTAGGTAGGTATAGGCTGTGTGAATGGGGTACTCTATTAGTTGAAATAATCATTCAGCAGCAGGAGAGTTTATGCCATGCAGTAGTGTAGGATCTTTACCACCAGATTTTCAAGAGAAGTCAGAGATCTGGATGTGAAGGTAAAATTTCTTGATTTTTAAATGTTGACACAAATTTAAAAAACAGAACAATTTGTAGAGGGGGAAGACTAACCTGAAAAGCTAACCTTTACTAAATACTAGAAAAATATAATGATTAAAAATATCTAGACAAGAAAGAGGCACTGGGTAGCTTCAATGCCTAACAGAGCCAGAGATTCAGGAAGATTAAAAACAGTCCTGTAGGTATACTCCCAAACTACACAGGTATTCATAAATAAAGATACAGTTCGTAAAAATAAAACAATAGATTCAGTGCAGTATCTGTAACAGATTAAATGAGTCTTACAGAGAGTTCTATCTTATTCAGTAAACCAACACAGGGAGAATGGAATGTTCTCATTAACACAGTTTCCAGCAACCTAAGTTTTAACACATTTACAGGCATAGAGAGCTAAGGTGGTCAACTCTGTTGTGAGGGAGGAGCTAAAGGTATTTTACTTCTGACTTAAATGTAGTCTCTAGTTTCTTTTCTGGGAGGTAAATGCAATGACTTACAGGTAATAATTTCAATTAGTTTTAATTTCCATTAAAAGTTAATAAGTTTATACATGAATCAGTTCACCAGGACCTAATGATTTCTGTTTTTGAACTTCTAAAGCTAAGTGTTAGGTTCTAAAACCAAGACAGACGCTAAAGCTGTCCTAAGGCACATCATAAACAATGGGTATATGTTAACTACATATTAAAATTATTTATTTTAGGGAATTTCCCAGCGGTCCAGTGTTTAGGATTCTGCACTTCCACTGCAGGGGGTACAGGTTCGATCCCTGGTCTGGGAACTAAGATCCCACAAGCCGCATAGTGCAGCCAAAAAAAAAAATTCATTTTTATTTATTTATTTATTTTTGTGGTATGTGGGCCTCCCACTGCTGTGGCCTCTCCCATTGTGGAGCACAGGCTCCGGACATGCAGGCTCAGTGGCCATGGCTCACGGGCCCAGCCGCTCCACAGCATGTGGGATCTTCCCGGATTGGGGCACGAACCCATGTCCCCAAAAATTAATTTTAATGGAGTGCAATCAACCAAGAATTGATGACTACAAACTAGCTACAGTAGTAACTTTAACAGCAACCAATAGGCCCAGAGACTCTAATTAGCATGTGACTGTCACACTGAACACAGTTATGGAAAATCTTTTCTGTGGTTGAATCAACCAGTGTAGTAATACTGGTATGATTAAGTTAAAAGAACTAACCTATTACTATAGTCATGAAATTAAAAAAAAAAAAAAAACAGAAAAAAAGGGATATAGATTGTATTCACCATAAAAACATGTTAAATTTCAGTAACCAGGCAGGGAGGATTGACTTGAAAGTTAATTGTGTCAGCTCATTCTAACCAAACATTGGCTGGTAGCATAAATTGGCTCTCAGAAGTTAAAAAATTATCTGGTCATCAAACGGCTGATAAGACAATCGAGGCTTTGTAAGGCTTGGTGGTCCTTTATGAGCCAAGACTTACCTGTATGGGCTGACAGTGGTATAGGAATCGGGCTCCTGACACATGAGCTTGTGGGTTGGACTGGAGGCCTACATATGCCCACAGTATCTGGATCTCCAAGGAAACTGGTATGACACAGCAGGAAGTACAATGCATAGCCTGCAGAAGGGAAAAGAAGCATTTGCTTCAATTGCTGATGGTTGCCTATAGTTATTTACCATGCATTAAGTAGCCACTGTTTCTTAAACATTACACAATAACAGAGAAGGCAATGTGGCTTAGAGAAAGGACACAGAAGTTCATAATAGGCCATATTACTGTCCATGAGCTTAAAACATTAATATTCTAAAATGGAAATACTAATGTAGAGATTAATAAAACATGAACCCATGTACAATGGTTATAAGATGTGCTCAGTGAGTGGTGCAGTCAGTACTGTGGAACGCCAGAAGAAGAAACAGCCATTTCTGGTTGAGGATGGTTTTGTGGAACTGGGATGAGTAATATGTGACTGGAAAAAATAGTGTTTAAAGGAAAATTTACGTAGAGAGATGGCATATAAAATGGTATGCAACTAGAACAGCATATGATGCCACTGAGGGACAGTTGCTGATTAATTAGAATAGTTACTGAGTGTCTCCTATGTGCCAAACATGTGTGAGGCACTGGCCTTGAGCAGATCACTTGACTGAAGCAAAGGATTTAACACAGGAACAGCCAAAAGATTAAGGAAGGACATTTCAGGGTTAGATTATGAAGTCCAACCAAGCAGTGTGACCCCCAGGAGGATTAATTCCAAGATGCAGGTAGCACTGATGGAAGTGAGGACACAAATCAGGAGGTTACTATAACTTAGCAGATACAAACTATCCTCAAATATGCCTGTGCTTTTCTAACTTCATACTTTTTATAGTAAGGCTCAGACACAGGCAATAACATGTCTAAACTAGGACTAGGGGAAGACAGACTATGATTATGTTCAATTTATTAAGGAACTGTCAAACTCTTTTCCAAATCGGCTCCACCATTTTGCAGTCCCACCAACAATGTCTGAGGGTTCCAATTTCTCCACATTCCTGCCAATACTTGTTATTGTCCATTTTTAAAATTATAGCCATCCCAGTGGGTATGAAGTGGTATCTCCTTGGGGTTTTGCATTTCCTTAATGGCTAATGATGTTGAAAATCTTTTCATGTGTTTGTTCCAAATATTTTAAAATACTTTTTCTTTCATTTATTCTATCTACATTAGGAAAAATTTTCCATGTTATCAAATATCCTTCAAAAATGTGATTTAAAAATATAAATAGTAGGTTTAAGAATAATAAAGAGTAGTTCCACTATAATCTCAATCCTTGTCACTAACCATCCCTTTTCTGTACTCAGCCATGTATTACCCAAAACCACACTCCCTCAGTATGGCTGTATGAAGTTTAAGAGAACTCAGTTTGACTGCAGTTCCCCAAAAGCTGGGTCAAGTACATGTAGCTACTTATCCCTCAAGTCTCATTAAAGGAAAGAAGTATACAAGGAATCAAGTCATCATAGTGCTGAGAAAGGGAAAGGGGGCATTTTAAAAATAATCTCTAAGGGGAAAGGCCTTTCAAAGTCTGAACCAAAACGTGAAAGTTGAAAAAAAGAAAAAGAAGATTGATAAATCTCACAATATGAAAATCAATTTCTGCATGGCATGAAAGCCATAAACAAAGTCAAAAGACAAATAACAAACTGGGAAAATAATATCTACAAATCATACAAGAGAAAAGAGCCAATTTCTCAAATACAAAGATTTTCAAGTTATAAGACAAGTAATCAATAAATGGGCAAGAGATATAAATAGATCATAGTGAAGAAAACACGAATTGTTCAACTATATGTCAAGATACTCAACCTTACTCACAGCAAGAGAAAAAAAAAACTACAATGGAATGCTATTTTTCACTTATCAGATGAGCAAAGATTAAAAGTTTGATAACCCAGTGTTGAGGAGAGTATGGGGTAACAAGCCACCTCATAGATGGATAGTGGGACTGTAAATTGGTACAACCTGATGGGAAATAAATTGGCAATACTTATTAAAAATTTAAATGCATATACCCTTTTTTTTTTTTTTTTTGCGGTACGCGGGCCTCTCACTGCTGTGGCCTCTCACGTTGCGGAGCACAGGCTCCGGACGCACAGGCTCAGCGGCCATGGCTCACGGGCCCAGCCGCTTCAAGGCATGTGGGATCTTCCCGGACCGGGGCACGAACCCGTGTCCCCTGCATCAGCAGGCGGACTCCCAACCATTGTGCCACCAGGGAAACCCTGCAAATACCTTTTGATCTAGCAATTCTACTTCTAGGATTTATCATATAGGTTTATTTTCACATGTATGAAATGGTGCCTGAACCAGGTTATAAAATGCCACACTTGCAGTGGTTAAGAATCTGCCTGCTAATGCAGGGGACACAGGTTTGAGCCCTGGTCTGGGAAGATCCCACATGTCGCGGGGCAACTAAGCCCGTGCACCACAACTACTGAGCCCACACACCACAACTACTGAAGTCCACATGCCTAGAGTCTGTGCTCTGCAACAAGAGAAGCCACCACAATGAGAAGCCCATGCACCACAATGAAGAGGAGCCCCTGCTCGCCGCAACTAGAGAAAGCCCATGCACAGCAGCAAAGACTGAACACAGCCAAAAAAATTAAATTAAATTTAATTTAAAAAAAGGACTTCCCCAGTGGTGCAGTGGTTAAGAATCCACCTGCCAATGAAGGGAACATGGGTTCGAGCTCTGGTCTGGGAAGATCCCACATGCCACGGAGCAACTAAGCCTGTGCACCATAACTACTGAGCCTGTGCTTTAGAGCCCGCGAGCCACAACTATTGAGCCCACGTGCCACAACTACTGAAGCCTGTGCACCTAGAGCCTGTGCTCCGCAACAAGAGAAGCCACTGCAATGAGAAGCCTGCGCACTGCAACGAAGACCCAATGCAGCCAAAAATAAATAAATAATTTATTTAAAAAAATAATAAAATAAAATAAAATGCCACACTGTAACAGCAAAAGGCTGAAAACAACCTGAATGTTCGCCGATAAAACTGGCTAAATAAATTATTTATGGTTCATCCATATAATGGAATAGTATGCACCTATACCATGCAAAGAATGAGGAAGCTTATTATATACTGATATGGAATAAACTCTGAAGGTCAAGTGAAAAAAGCAAAGTGCAGAGCTGTGTTTATGATATTATAGCATTTGGATTAAAAAAAAGAACATGAGTATTTTCTTGTGTGAGCATGCAACATCTCTAGAAGGAAAGAAACTAGTAATTTCGTTTGCCTCTGTGGAAGGGAAGAGTTGTCTGAGAGAGAGTTTTATTTTGTACTTTTGAGCCAAGTGTATGTATTATTTATACAGAAAAATAAACAATTAAAAAGTTTAAGTGAAAGGAAATAAAATGAAAGGTACAGTTGATTAAAGCCAGGAGGTAGGGGGTAGGCAAAAGAGGAAGAAGAAAGATTTCTTTATTTTACTTAGACACACACAGATTTCCCTATTTTACTTAGACTGGAATCAAGAGGTACACCTGCTGAGCACTGATGTAGTGGCCACCAGAAACAGTAAAAACAGAAACAGCTAAATGAGATTTCTTCAGGGGCAGTGGGTACTGAGGTTTTTACTTTTCATTAACACTATTCTACATGGTTTGAATTTTTACCCTGTTAATGTATTTTTACTAAACATAAATGTAAAAGTTTTATAACACAAGGAACACAATTTCAACCTCAAAGAAAGAATCTGTGCTGACCAAATATTCAAGAATGTAAGAGAACATTTGAAATATATATGAAATATATTTAGTTTATTCTTCTCCTATTATGAGTAAGGTTGATTTTGAACCAGAGGCCAATCTCTAGACTTCCTACCTTCAAATTTTTCTCTGAGTGAGGAAAGTTATGTATAAACCTAACCTGAAATAATGACTTCAAATGGGCATGGTTTCTTATATTCTTTCTTTTATGACAACCACATTATCTTTCTTCTATGACAACCAAATCAACTATGGAAACAGGGCTGGTGTTAATCTTAATAAACAAAAGAGGAAAGTGAGCTTTGGTCAGAATGTGTATTTCTCTCCTTACTGAAACACTGCAGTTCCTGCTGAGGATCCTGGTCCACTCTCCCTTCTGGGCTGGGTCAGCATTACCAAAGATGGCAACGTGCTCTGGTCTGGGACTTCCATGAAGAGTCTGATGAATCTCCTGCTGCAAGTGGCTGCAGTCCACCCTTTTCAGCCTGAAATGAAACACCACGGAGGCTGGAGTCCAATGCTAACATAATAATGTAATTCATCCAAACATTAGAAATGATATCTTAAAATAAACGGAAGGAAATAATCCTTAGCAGATATAAAGGACTCTCAAAAAAAAAACTCTTAGTGATATTAATATTATTTAAACATTACTCCTAACTAGCATTCTCTGAACGCTGATTTCAAAATATAAAAGTTGCCACATCAACATATTCCCTACAGGCAGAGACAAATTTGTTGGAAATGATGTGGAAGCAGAGACCTACCTGAGCTTGCATCCAGATATAGCATTCACTCCAAATTGTACTTCATGTCTCTTAATAGAGCAAGTTCCATCACCCTTGCTCTGTAAGAGGGTCATCTGAGGTGGAAGGCGATGGTCAAGGAGATCATAAAAGAAAAAAAAGTAGGCAGATTGGAAAATTTATGCTTCTTATTATTTCCTTAACGCTTTTTGTACTTTATTAATATATTATTCAAGTCACAATTCTTTTTCCTCTGGCAATGAAAACATAGAGAAACAATTATTGTTTTTCCAAAAATGGATGACCACACACCAGCATATAAATATTTCATTAAAACAAACAAAATTCAGTCAGGATCCTCACCTATGGCCAGGCTAATGTAAGTTCTAAAGCCTTTGGTAGCATCAACATTTGAGATCCTAATGTATTAATGGTTTAGTAAAGGAAGTCCTCAATACCTAAAAAATGGGGGAACCTCAGAATTGGAAAATCCAAAAGATCAGTAGTTAAAGCTTTTCTCATTAGGCTGCAATAGGCCACCCAGAGACCCAAAAAAGGATACTGAGTGTCTTCTATCACCGGTTAGAGCCAGGAGTGGCTTCTCAGCAATATAGCCAGGATTCCCACTTCTAAAACCAGTAAGAGAAGCAGCTGTGCTCTGTTGAAAAGCCTGCAGAAAGAGTGAAGGAAAAGTCAATATGGAGAAAAGCATGCTCTCCCACCTTCCAGTGTGGCTTCATACCCTTCCTTTAGGCAATGCTGTAGGTTAGCTGCACTGAACAATCTGGCTTCCTTCCACAGTGCAGCATTTTGTAGAAGTTGATACTTCAGCATCTTTTACTGTTTTTTATTCACTAAAATAAATCCTGAGGATCTGAACATTGATGTTCACTACATGCTACTTCTACCAAGGATTACAGCTAAAGATCTATAAACGATCTATCAATCCTGTTTTTCAAAATTACTATTAATTTAGGGCTATGTTCAGTGTGGCTAAAACCAGGAGTTTAAATGTAATTTAGAAATGTATTTTAATTAAATGTAATTTAGAAATGTATTTTAATTAACTATAGATGTTCCACAGATGAACTCTGAGAGACATGGGATTCGGTTGATCACTTGTGGGCAGAGTTGAGGAGAAACTGGACTCTACTGGGTTCAAAGAGAAAGAAAGTACAAGAAAGCCAAAAGGTGGTGATCAAGACTGGAAACTTAGATTAAGTGGGAAATGAGTAAAATGCTGAATGCCCAGAAACATGAAAAAAGCTAGTTAAAGAATTTTTGTGGGATATTAGTTGAGTTTATGATTCAAAATGACTATTTAAAAAAAGAGTTTGGATTTGTGAGTGAAGTCCTGCTTTGCTGGGGGAACATGCTAATGAATAAACACTGTTGAATCCTTATCACTTGAAGTTAAATTATGGAATATTAAATGTTGAGGCTTCAGTTGACAGATTGAACTAGTCCTTCATATTCTTATTCTATCTTGCATGTGTTACAGAAGCAGGGGTGCTACTTCTAACCCGATATTTCTTTCTTCTTGATCCCCTGTAGGAGAAGGGCCCTAACCCTGAAGCGAATGATGAAGTGTTGCTGGAATGAAGTGCCTGGCTCAACAGTCAGGTTGGTTTGCCCAAAACTGATGGAGACTTTCTGGATTCCAAATGTCCCATTGGTTTCTATCTCATAGATGACCTGAAATACAAAAGTAGAATCAATTAATAAAAATTATTTTGTGGGCCAATTGTGTTTAGGACAGGAAGATTTCCTGTCTTTAAGGGTTTTATTGTAACTGAATGAGGGAACAGAATGGTGACTGTAGTTAACAATATTGCATTATATATTTGCAAGTGGCTAAGAGAGCAGATCTTAAAAGTTTTCATCACAAGAAAATAATTTGTTAACTATGTGTGGTAATGAATGTTAACTAAACTTATTGTGATGATCATTTCACAGTATATATGTGCATCAAATCATTATGTTGTACACCTAAAACTAATACAATGTTATATGTCAATTACATCTCAATTTTAAAAAGTAACTGGATGAGAGAGACTAAAAAAGTAATCTTAAAAATGCCAAATACAAATACCATGAAAAGATAAAATTTGACTTCATATTATATCTACACATAAAAAAAGAGACTGGATGGAGCTCTTTGAAAGAGTTCATGGGATAGGTGAGTTTACGGTAAGAACTGAAAGGGAAGAAAAATAAGTTTTGATCTTGTGCAGAGGAGGTGAGTAGAAGCACAGGCAGAGGTGAGCATGGAATGGAAACCTGGTTTGCCTGGCTCTCACAATGTCCGAGGATGAATAAAGATGGCAGCTGGAGACGGAAGTCATGAAAAAGTGAAGGTAACCTGAGATTTCTGAGCATAGTTTTTAAAATGATGCTTTCCAATAATTCTTACTTTTGTTGGTTGATTAGAAGAGAGAGAATAAAGGAAAAGAAGTTGACTAGTCTATTTCAGAGGTTCAGATGATACTGACTTTGTCAATAAAAGAAACTGTGGTCAGTAAAAACCATAACAGACTGCACATGGGCAAAGAAAGAGGAACCAGA
Organism: Delphinus delphis; assembly: GCF_949987515.2. Taxonomy (NCBI): domain Eukaryota; kingdom Metazoa; phylum Chordata; class Mammalia; order Artiodactyla; family Delphinidae; genus Delphinus; species Delphinus delphis. Next base: position 31,701,340 of record NC_082698.1, on the reverse strand, counting down.
AATAATTTTAATGTTCTGGATGTGAAATGCAGGAGGATGGCAGCAATGGAAACGACTGAAACATGTGGGGAGGAAGGTGATGGGCTCAGTCCTTGATGTGTTAAGTTTCAGGTAATGCACAAAAATTCACGTGGGGTTGGCCTGGTACTTAATGGAAGATGAAGCACCTCTGCTAATGCTGATCAACATACATCAGTCCAGAATCTGAGGTCAGCGTCCCTACCTGGGAAACAACATTCTGACAAGTGTTTCCAGCCAACAGAGGAGAGTCAGCCTGTGAGACAGGTGTTACAGGCACCTGGAACTAGCAAGGGAAAGAGGCAAATCAATTAAAATTGAAAGCAGCACTTTTTCTTCTAGTTACATATTATGCTGAAATGAGTATTTTTCCCTTTTGACCATCACCTTCCTCTCTCCTTCCATTGCCAGTCTACAACTTAAGTTCAAAAGTCATTCTAATTCAGCACTTCTCAAAACATATATTTTGGAACATTACTTCTATTAGATATAAAATAAAGGTTCCATGGCCAAATAAGTTTTAGAAATACTATATCTGGCACTTCCCTCTTAGAGATTAAGAAGACCCTCTAGCATATTAAAGACTTCAAGTAGTCCATCCTAAATATAATGTTTAACTTTATTTACCCAAAGTTTCTCAAACTTACCTAATATCTTATGATTCTTATTCATATGATGCTTATTAATTATATAGAACAAAAAGAAAAACACTCTTCTAGACTCATACTTGAACAGTCTGACGCATCACAAACACATTCTTTCACCATTACAATCTAGAGTGAGACTGCCTCAGATGTAAAGGGACCAAATATTCTCTTTCGTTTTTCCTGATAAAAAGCATCATACCTTTGTATTCTGCAGATCACTCAAACCTCTTGGAACCTAGTATAAGAGAACAGCAAGGACATGAGTGTGCATATATCTTAACATAAAATCTCCAGGAGCTTGTGGTTTCTCATTTTGCGGAAAAAAAAAAAAATCAACATTTTTTTTCTACCTGACTCTTCCTTACACTAAAATGCCAGAAGCAGGGCTCAGCTGAGGTTGGATGGACTGTGATGCCCACCTACTCTGAGTAGAGCTCTAACAAACAGCAAAAGCAAGAAGTTTTGGTGAAATAGTGAGATGTCACCCCATCCAACCTCCCCTAGCAAATTCCACTAGCCAGAAAGGTGAGAACCTCTTACCCTATCTATCCCTACTTCTTTCATCTTTCTTCAGATGACAGGGCTTTTAGGCCCTCTGCCTTCTACATAGCTCTTGGGCATCCTGACTTCTAGTTCAGTGCTTGTGGGAAGCATGATAACTTTTTAAGTCCACAGCGGTGACAGTGGGGGGAGAGAAGGGACACCCACCTTCAAGACTGTGAAGTTATGATAAGAGGCAGCGTTGAGGGTGGGATCCAAGGTACAGCTATCTGCCAGATTCTTGAAGAAACGAGCACAGGTTGTACTTTTACTCTCCAGGAAACCTTAGAATTAAGGGAGTGGTACATGAGAAAGCCTATTTTAAACTGAACAAAAAGGCTGGCGCTTGTACTCCAGGCTCACCTGCAGGATTGCTCTCAGCACAGAGTCCCCCAGCTCCGACTCCTGCAGGTTGCCTCAGCAAGCCTATTACAGACCACTTGGGGAAGTAAGTCAGAATGGGGTCCCCAGCCTAAACAAAGTACAGCAGAAATTTATTCACAGCGAGATTGGACTGAACTCCACCAGAAAAGAATAAGCAGAAACAAGTTAACTCAATAGGTTGTTAACATGGACAATACTGCCCTCCAAAAGAGCTGACAGTGGCTTACCTAGTTGCAGGTGGGTATCTCAAAGATACCTCGTCAATTGTCAGTATGTGGGGAAAAACAAAACCAAACGATCCCTCCCCCTTCCGTAGGCTCACCCTGTAAAAAGGTGGTGGTGACTGGGTTTGGAACGTTGAAGTGAATGATTCACCTCCAAACTCTGTAGCCAGGGCCTGGAAGCTGCTTGCATTGACCTTTTGGAGCTTCTGGAAATAGGTTAATTTTGCTAAAATAATTTTAAAAAGAAAAGGGGTTTAGATAAAATAAAATCATTTTTAAGTATCTGGCATACCAAGAAACTAATCTTTAAAAATATTTTTATTGAGGCGTAAAATATACACAGTAAAGTATGCAAATGCACTCATCTTAAGCATAAACTCAAAGAATTTTTAAACATTTATATACTTTTATTACTACTACTCAGAACATTTTCCCAGGTTCCCAATCAATATGCCATCTTCAGAGATAATAACAATTTTGATTTCTATCACCTAATAATTTATTTGTAATTTGTTAATTCAATTATTGCTTTAGTATTAAGATCTGAGATAAGAATATGACCAACGAATGCCAGTCAGTTCCATGCCTCTGATGCCAGGAATGTGTATGATTAGCAATTTGTGATGAAAATAGGAGTCTCAGTAATGCACACATTTGTCCCATACCAGAGGAGTCTCTAGTACAACAAAATGGTACTGTTTCCATAGGAAGATGGCAGAATTGGAGACAATATTTGACTTGTCTTCTCCAAGTCTTCCAATCTCCTCTAAACTTCAACTAACCAGTCCTCATAAGGCTTCCATCTCTCAAGTATATGGATTTGTTGTATTTTATTCCTTTCACCTTATAATTTCTACATTCAAGATTTTTCAAATACACTCAAAGGGTATTTTCTCTAACAATTCTGTAATTTATATTATAGCAATGTATAAATCTATCCAAGCTCCTGCAGCCATCTCCTTACGGCACTTCAGAACCAGGAGAGAGATGTAGGTAAAAGCCTCTGACATTCTCCCCTGCCCAGAGGGTGGCCAGTAATGAACAACACTCTGCTTTACCACCCAAGTTTTCTGCTAACTTGAAAAAGGGATGTAGCAGAAAATTGGCCCATACTAGTTTCTTTCTTTCTTCATAATTACGGTCATTTGGACAGACTCAAAAGGAAATCAAGACATGTAGCACCAAAAGCTAATGAAGATGCCACATAACATAAGCTTGACCTTTATCCTCTGTGATCACAAAGTCCTACTCATTCAACTTTTCAGCTTTCTGACGGAAAACGAAATGAAGGTAACTCTCAATTCTGGGGCCTTTCAGGCTACTCACTTTCTATTTGTCTCCTAGATCTTTGTTACTCAAAGTGTGGTGCACAGACTAGCAGCCCCAGCATTACCTGGGATGTTGTCAGAAATTCAGAATCTTAAGCCATGTTCCAGAACTACTGAATCAGAATGTGCATGTTAACAAGATCTCCAGGTGATGTGGGTGCATATTAGGATTGAAAAGCCTTGCTCTGGAACAGGTGATGCTAGTGCTGCTGGTCTGCAGACCACCTTCTTCCATCTCTGATCTGAAATGTTCAAATTTTAAAGCTTCCAGGCGCTGTTTAATATTTCCTTCAGAACTCATACCCTGAAAACCACATGGAAGAAATACTTACCTCATTAAAAAATGTAGTTATTTCTATCTTTATAAATGAAAGAAAAGTTAAGCTAAAAAAGAAGGTACGTTGACGGGCTTCCCTGGTGGCACAGTGGTTGAGAGTCCGTCTGCCCATGCAGGGTACAGGGGTTCGTGCCCCGGTCCAGGAGGATCCCACATGCCGCGGAGCAGCTGGGCCCGTGAGCCATGGCCGCTGAGCCTGCACGTCCAGAGCCTGTGCTCCACAACGGGAGAGGCCACAACAGTGAGAGGCCCGCGTACCAAAAAAAAAAAAAAAAAAGGTACGTTGAGATGGAAAATATCCATCTGAATATTTTTTTCATGGCTTAAAAGAGTAAGAGAACGTTAACATTTTGTCTCTCACTGTAGTGCAGGGATATTGGTGGTAGTGATGGTAAGCAGGAATAATGCAGATAAGAAGCACAGGCTAAGGATAAATAGAATTTCTACCTAAAAATTCTACCATCATATATGGTATATTATACCCAACAGTGCTTAAAGGTATTTAGACTTAGATTGATACAATTTCAGATGTGGAAGGAAGCCCAGAGATCATCTGGTCCAATTCCATTAGGAAATTTCGATCCTAAGAGGTAAATGAGTTGCAAAAGGCCACAGAGCCATCTGGCAGAGCCAGGAGTAGATCACAGATCTCCTGATTCCTGGTCTAGGATTTTTCCCACTCCATCATGTTTTACAGCCTCTAACAATGTCTGTTACTGATGATTATTATCAGCAAATATTAAGCACCGTGGGCAAAGATATGGTCCATCCTTTCTATGCGCCGACAATTTACCTGGGGAGATACAACATTCATATAAAATGATAACAATTCAAAGTATCATATAAGTTCTAAAGGAGTGACTCTCAGGTGTTGCTGGGGAAAGAAAGTTCAGAAACACTGGTCTGGAAACAGTATGGCATGGGAAGCAGGAGGGGATTAAAAGCAGGCAGCACCAGTTGAACGCTACTGCGATATCCCTGGAGCATTTTCATGAGGCTAGAACTAGAAAGCAACGGGAGATTTGGAAAGGATGGGAAAGCTGCAGCTTTATTTTATTAATTTATTTTTTATTTATTTTTGCTGTGTTGGGTCTTCGTTTCTGTGAGAGGGCTTTCTCTAGTTGTGGCAAGCGGGGGCCACTCTTCATCCCGGTGCACGGGCCTCTCACTATCGCGGCCTCTCTTGTTGCAGAGCACAGGCTCCAGACGCACAGGCCCAGTAGTTGTGTCTCACGGGTCTAGCTGCTCTGCGGCATGTGGGATCCTCCCAGACCAGGGTTCGAACCCGTGTCTCCCGCACTAGCAGGCAGACTCTCAACCACTGCGCCACCAGGGAAGCCCTGCAGCCTTAGTTTAAAATGCAGCATTTGCCTTGCTCCCTTTACCTTCTCACAACCTGAATGGCCGCAAGGCTCCTGATAACTGCTTCCAAATTCAAGTCCCCTCAAACCCAAACTTGGTTGCTTTAGGAAACAAATATAGTTTTGCAATTTATTTTCTAACAGATGAAACCAGGATGAGCTGACTTCCAGAGTGTAAGGGACATTTAAGTCTATTTTATGTGAGAACATTATCTTGCTTCTTAGACAATAAATTAAAAAAAGATATATTAGATGTACATCTTTAAAAATGTTATACTCATCACCAACAAATTTTTAAGTCTATTCATTTATTTAGGCTGTGTTGGGTATTCACTACCTGCTTCGTTGCTGGGCTTTTCTCTAGTTGCGGTGAGCGGGGCCCACTCTTCCCTGCGGTGCACAGGCCTCTCACTGCGGTGGCCTATCCTGCTGTGGAGCAAGGGCCCTAGGCGTACGGACTTCAGCAGTTGTGGCACGCAGGTTCAGTAGTTGTGGCGCACAGGCTTAGTTGCTCCACAGCATGTGGGATCTTCCCAGACCAGGGCTCGAATCTGTGTCCCGTGCATTGGCAGGCGGATTCTTAACCACCGCGCCACCCCAGAAGCCATCTAAGTCTATTTAAAAACCTTAATAACAACTACCTTTCATTTTTATTGCACTCTACAGTTATAGAGCACTTTCACATTCAGAATTAGTGGTATCATTTCTCATTCTGCAGTTGAAGAAATGAGCCTGGAAATTTGTTCAAGACTGTGCAGTTGGTAAGTAAATGAAGGGCTGAGACACAAGTCAAATGCTCTTTCCCCTATATTGCTGCCTCTTAAAATAAAAACAAGGTTGATGTAGACTCATTTGTCAAAGACATTCATTCACGTATTATTTGGTGCCTCTTATGTCAGGCACTGGGGATTCAGTGAGCCCCTTCATGGAGATTGTAGCAAGTGGGAGACATAGTCTGTCTGTAATCCTCTGAGCTAAGAGGGCTGACTGAAATTAAAGTTCTGTATGGGCTTTCTGGTCCACAGCCAAGAGGGCAAAAGAGATTGCCAATGTTCACTAATAAGAGAAAACAAAAGGGGCAGGGGGACAGGTGGAAGGAGAGGGAGCATGATAGAGATCCAAAGGGGGGAAAAAAGTTTAAAAAACAAAGAAAAGGAATAAACGTCAGAGACTAAGCTAACCCCCAGTAAATGTTAGGCAATAGGAATAGCTAACATATTTCTACTCACAGTTGTTCACATGGACACAAAACTGCTTAATTCCATTTGAATCCATGAAAACTCTTGAAGGAAACGGGGAATTACTTCGGAAGATAAGAGAGTTGTCTACACACACCCAACTTGAAGACCTGAGGAAACAGGAGGGAGAATAGATACATTTAGAATGAGGATTAGGTCCCAAGAAGGGTGCCCCACCGGTATCAGTCAGATGCCAAAGATAGGACTCCTTGGGCAGCCACAGGACAACACGAAGATTCTATTCTATTGGCCAGCCCTGCTCTAGAGCATCAGAAGTGGAACGGCTCTCCTGGGAAAAACCAAGGTAGTTCCATTCCCAGGAGTGGAAGTGGGGATGGGAGGCACGAAGGCTAACTCTTCCTACTTCCAAATGTTACTTATTCTATTGCCCCAATCCCCTTTAGGATTCAACCTGAGCATCGCAGCTCACCTCACGCTGCCTGGAAGGCAGAAGGAGAAAACTGTCCTGGGATGGAGAAGATAGCAGTCCCTGTCGCAGCAGCAATTCATATCGCAGGCACCGGGAGTCAAGTCACAGACACAAATCGGTAAGACTATAAAAGTACAACATAAAGCAGAGCAAATGGGGTGTGCATCCCCAAACTCTTCCAAGTGTTAATTCCCCTTCTTCCAACAGCCCCACTCCTTACTTTATGGGAATTCACTTTGTTCACAGAATTTGGATCTGAGTCAACAGTTTCCAACCCCGCATCCTCTCCCCTCACCTGGGAAGAGATCCACGGTCCTATTCCCAGGCGCCGAGGGAGTCACGATAGTAGGACTCACTGTAGAGACGCCAGGCACCTCCGAGGAGGATTGAAGGGTCTCGCCCTGCGTCCTTGGCCCCAGGTTCGATTGGGTGGACACTGCCCCAGACGGGGACGGAGATGGCTGAGGCCGGACGCCCACGGGGACCATCAGGAAGAACACCTGCAGCAGCGCGAGCTGCGAGGTAAACATGCGGTAATACAGACGTCTCCACCAAAGGGTTTGAGGTGGATTTCGCTGGTCTCTAGACGCGTCGCTAGAGAGTGGGTGGGAGGAGTCGCATGGCGTCTGACGTCATCCGTATGCGTCTGCTCATTGGCTCATGGCAATGGCCGAGCGCTCTTCAGCCAATAGAAGGCGGCTTTGTTACAGATCCTTCAGCATCTTTCAGTCCGCGCCCTCCTCCTTAGGCCAAGCCCGGCACTGTCTCCGTCGCTCGGCAACCACCAAACTGGCAAAGGAGCCCTTGTCTCTTCTCTCCGCTGAGTGGCAGTAGGAGTTCAGCCCAATGCCCAGTGTGCACAGACTTCGCGGCCCAGAGGGCAGAGCCCTTCCTTGACAGAGGGAAGCCTTAGAGGCTGCAACTAGAATTGCGTATCTTTTTCACTCCGGATTCTAACGGTGAGAATCCTTTCTTTCTTTCTTTCTTTTTTTTTTTTAAGTATGAGCCCATTTTTAGAGAGCTCGTTTTATTTATTTAAAATTTTATTATTTATTTATTTGGCTGCATTGGCCCTAGATTGCTGCGTGGGGGCTTTCTCTAGTTGCAGCAAGCCGGGGAGCGGGGGCTACTCTTCCTTGCCATGCGTGGGCTTCTCATTGCGGTGGCTTCTCTTGTTGCGCAGCATGGGCTCTAGGCACACGGGCTTCAGTAGTTGTGGCACACAGGCTCAGTAGTTGTGGCTCGTGGGCTCTAGATTGCAGGCCCAGTAGTTGTGGCGCCCGAGCTTAGTTACCCCGCAGCATGTGGGATCTTCCTGGACCAGGGCTCGAACCCGTGTCCCCTACACTGGCAGGGGAATTTTTTCGTTGTTTATTTTATTTTTGGCTGCGTTGTGTCTTTGTTGCTGCGCATGGGCTTTCTCTAGTTACGCCGAGCGGGGGCTACTCTTTGTTGCGGTGCGCAGGCTTCTCATTGCGGTGGCTTTTTTCTTGTGGTGGAGCACGGGCTCTAGGCGCCCAGGCCTCAGTAGCTTTGGCTCTCAGGCTCAGTAGTTGTGGTGCACGGGCTTAGTTACTCCACAGCATGTGGGATCTTCCCGACCAGGGCTCGAACCCATGTACCCTGCACTGGCAGGCGGATTCTTAACCACTGCGCCACCAGGGAGGTCTGAGAATCCTTTTCTAAAGGATAATCTTAGGGAGGAAATCACACTGACGGTCACACTGAGAACTTATTTAAATTTAAAAAATAGCCAAGGGACGGAGAAGAAAACTTATTTTTTGCGATTATTATAAATCGCCACTTCTTTTTTTTTCTTTTTGGCTGCCCCGCGGGGCTTGAGGGACCTTAGTTCCCCAATTCCCTGATCAGGGATCAAACCCAGACCCCTGCCACTGAGCATGCCAAGTCCTAACCGCTGGACTGCCAAGGAATTCCTTAAATTGCCACTTTTTGTAGCCCTCTTTAGAAAGTTTTGTTTTTTCCCAGGAGTCGTGTGCCTCTTCTGATTCCCTAGAATAGCACTGTCCAATAGAACTTTCTGCAGTGTGGGAAATGTTCTGTATGTACACTGTTCAGTATTGCAGCTACAGGCTATATGTGGCTACTGTGCACTTGACGTGTGGCTAATGTGACTGAGGAGCTGACTTTTAAAATTTTAATTAATTCAAAGTTAACCACACATGACTCGTATTTAGCATATTGGATAGTACAACTCTAGGATATCAAAATCTTGTTCCTGCTAGACTCACTGTTTTTGTCAATCTGCACAGTCCTGATATCTGGATTATTTCAATTGCTTGGTTGGGGATATAAATTAAGATCTGTTAAGAGTTGCCTGACATCTAATACCCTTACCAAAACCTAGCTAATACCTTCTTTTCCAAGTGAATTGCTTAGGCAGATAAATTTTAGGGCACCTGACCTTGCTCACGTTCTCTGACAAGATATTGATATTCTGTTGTTTTGAAGTCAGTGGCTAAATGTATCTCTGTGTTATAAACGTTCTCAAAATCTTTTTATGTGATTGTGTGTTGGACTGCTGTAAGAACTATCTATATTTGTGTTTGGGCATAAAATATTTATCTACCTTTTTAGTAATTTCTGTAGGAAAAGGCCACGTTCATATTATTCAAATTATATGCATTTATCAGAATATAAGCTCCACAAAGCAGAGGGTTTTGTCTGTTTTGTTCACTGCTTGTATCCCCTGCCTAGAACAGTGCCTAGGGCATGTTAGATATGCATTAAATATTTTTTAAAAGATTGTTTTGTTGAACTCTTTAGATTTAGCTGCTATGAATATTTAGTGTTTATATGATTTCAGGATTGCATTTATTTATATAAAATTTCTATTGTACAACCAATTGGAGACCATTTTAGATTTCCAAGTTTGCATTTTACTCTTTAATTCTCAATCAGTGGTAAATCAATGATAAGTTATTAATGAATTTATTAGTGTTGGCAAAAGAGCCTGTTGATTGAAGTAACTTCCGAGTTGAGTGTAGGGAAATAACATTTCAAGATTACTGAGTTGCTTTTTCTTATTTTTGAATTTTAGCACTTTACATATTTTTTAAATACTCTTTTTTGTTATAGTTGAGCAAAAATATTATTTATATTTTGTTGTGATATGTTTTTGGGAATTTCTGTAATGCAGAACTCTCAGGTCTTTTGAGATATTAAAATCTGGAAGATAATTTTGAGGAATGACAATGAAACTTATTCACATGTGTCATGCAGATGCCAATTTCAACATGGGGATTGAGTCTTAAATTGAAATAGCTTAATATGATATCACCTCAGAAGCAGAGCTTTCCAAAAAAGATCATATGATACTAGCAGCTGTCTGTGTTTGGTACTAAAAGAGTTCAATATGTGCTTAGAAATTTAACCAAGAGGTTGAATCAAGATGGCAGACCAAGAACAAGTTCTAGCCTCTCCTGACTCCTCCCCTCTTTAGAAAATCTCTAAAAATTACAGGAAAGTTAGATGAATACACCCTCTCATATGCATCCATGTACATACGTTGATATTGAAAAACATGAAGGAGTGCTCTCAATGGCCCAGACATTATGACAATCTTTAAAAAAAGAAGGCCAACGGGACTGGAATATAGTTGGACAAACAAAAGTTGCATAAGCAGAGGCTTAATATAGAAGTAGGAGTGGCCCTTGGGGGTGTTCTAAGCACACAGAAAGAAGCTATTGATATCTGTAGGGCCCTTGGACAATTGAGTTATTGATTGGGGTACCACTGTAGGAAGAGTCAGATAGGTCAGCCTCTCAACCTCGCTTCCATGTGAAAGCAGTGGATCGAAGAACTTGCTCCTAAAGAAGGCAGGGACAGTCATGTAGGCACTTTTGTTAAAAAGATAGGACAGGGCCCTGGATGGCTTTTGACAACTAGGGGGAAGAGAGAGGCCCCACATCTTGAAGACTGGTATCAACTCCCTTTATCAAGCTGCACACCCAACATTCCCTCCTCCACAAATCTACCAAAAATATAGTTTTAAAAGGACATATTACTTTCAAAAGAGCAATAATAAGACTCACACCTGACTTTTTAACAGAAATAAGGAAATCCATGAAAAGTGGAATAATGTTTTAAAAGAAGTTAACCTAGAAATCTATACCCAGCAAAATAGACTTCAAAATGAAGATACAAATGTGTTTAGAAAATGAAAATTGAGAAAAAAAACTTTTTTGTTACAGACCCACACAAAGAATTGTTAAAGAGAGTTATTCAGGCTCAAGGAAAAATGACCCAGATGGAAGCACAGAAATGCAGGAATAAATTAAGAGCAATGGAAAGGATAAATACAAGGTCAGTATATACAACTCAATTGTATTCCTATATTATAGCAATAATAAATTAGAAAATAAAAAATTTTAGGTGATAAAATTTATAATAATATAAAAAATTAAATACATATGAATAAATCTAAAATAGTGCAAGATCTCTTCATATCAAACTATATACTATTTCTGAGAGGAATTAAAGAAAACCTAAATAAATGGAGGGCTGCACCAAATTCAGGCTAGGAAGACTTTTAATGAAAACATATTACTTCTTCCAAATTGATGTATAGATTCAGTGCAGTCCCAGTAAAAATTGACATTTTGTGGTAAAAATTGACAAGCTGATTTCAAATTTACAGTTGACCATTGAATAACATGGCTTTGAGCTGTGTGGGTCCCCTTACATGTAGATTTTTTTCGATAGTAAATACTAAGTTACTAGATGATCTGTGGATTTTCGACTGGGTAGGGGTTGGCGCTCCCAACTCCCTTGTTGTTCAAGGGTAAACTGTATATGTAATTGCAAAAGGCCAAGAATAGCCAAGAGAGTCTCAAAGAACAACAAAGTTGGAGGGCCTATACCTACCATATATCACCTCTTATTATTGAGATAAGCTCATTATTAGGATAAAATGGTACAGCTTTGGCTCTAAGATAGACAAATAGACCAATAGAAAAGAATAGAGGCCAGAAACAAACCGACACATATATAGTCTTTTGATTTATGACAAAAGTGATACTGCAGTGCAGTGAGGAAGTGTGAGCTTATCAATAAATTATGCTGGGTCAATTGGATATTCATAAGACCAGTGTGTCTTGACTCCTAGCTGTGTATACCCAAACATCAATTTCACATAGATTGTAGACTTAGGTAAAACAACAAAGCTACTAGAAGATAACATGAGAGAACATCCTTATGATCTGGGGAAGGCAAATATTTCTTAAACTGTACAGAAAAATCACTGATCATAAAAAGATTGATAAATAGTTTATCATTAAAGTCGAGAACTTCTCTTAATAAAAATATGCCATTAAGAGAATTAAAAGGCAAGCTTCTCAATTTTTTTTCCTTAAGAAAATAAGCAATGAATATGCATTGAATCATTTTCATCAACTGATATTTTTTAAATTAAATTTTAAAGTTTATGATAAGTGTATATTCACGTGAAGTTGTAGGATATAATACAAGGAGATACTGTGTACCCCCTAAAGATAACAACTTGCAAAACTGTGGTACACACAACCAGAATATTGGTATTCATACAATCCACCCATTTTCTTCAGATCTTCCCAGTTTTACTTTTACACGTGCGTGCGTGTATATTAAGTTCTATGCAGTTTTATCACATGTGGTTTCATGCATCCACCACCACAGTAAAGATTCAAAGCAGTTCCATCACCACAAAGTTCCTTCCTGTTGTTCTTTCATAACCATTCCCACCCCACCCCCCACTCTGTCTCCCCAGAATGCATTTTTAACCATCATTAATTTTTATAATAACCACGATTAAAATAACTATGTAATTTATTTATTTTTTAAAAATTTTTATTTTTTTGGCTGCATTGGGTCTTCGTTGCTGCACGTGGGCTTTCTCTAGTTGCAGCGAGTGGGGGCTACTGTTCATGGTGGTACGCAGGCTTCTCATTGTGGTGGCTTCTCTTGTGGAGCTCAGGCTCTAGGTGCATGGGCTTCAGTAGTTGTGGCACACGGGCTCAGTAGTTGTGGCTCGTGGGCTCTAGAGTGCAGGCTCAGTAGTTGTGGCACACGGGCTTAGTTGCTCTGCGGCATGTGGGATCTTCCCGGACCAGGGCTTGAACCCATGTGCCCTGCATTGGCAGATGGATTCTTAACCACTGTGCTACCAGGGAAGTCCAATAACTGTGTAATTTAAACAGTGGTTCACAAGCATTTATCCAAGTCAATCAAATAAATGGTGCCTATATGTTTAACAGAAAGCAAAAGTTTAGTAACTCTGGAGGAATTAATTTCCTTGCTTGTTAAGAGATTAATAAACAAAGAATACATTATAGAAGGAAGAAATATGTTTTCACTTTGAAACCACTTAAAAAAATTTCTTTAGCTGTTAGTATTAATAGTAAGTATTATACTAATTAGACACTGCCTACCATTCCTAAATAGAAACTCACTTATGATGTTATCCTTCTTAATGCAGGAGGGATATCTATTCCTTTTCTTTTCCATTCTTTTCTTTTTTTACTTTTCTTCCTCATTTCATCCTTTGGAGACTGTCTATAGTCCCACCTTTTCTCCAGTCTGAATCTTGAGTAGACTGATAATTGCTAACCGCATACCCATTCTCCTTTCTCTCAAATAAACAGAGTCCCAATTTTCTACTGAGCACAATGTAGCCAAAAGATAACTACATTGCAGCAAGTTGGAGTTTTGCATATAGTTCTGACCAAAGAGATATACATTAATGAACTGATGGGACTTCAGGGAAATCTCTTGAGAAATGAAGGCTGTTCCCCCTTTTCCTCCCTTCTCTATCCTGCTGCTTAAGTTTTGAGTGAAATGGCTGGAGTTTTAGCAGTCATTTTGGAACATGGGAAGACATGTAAGTAAAGCTAAGCAGCAAAATGGAAGAAACCCGGATCCCTGACACCCATAAAAACAGGACTTGCACAGGACTTGCTACCTCTGGACTTCTTTCGTATGTAAGAGAAATAATTTCGTAAAGGAAATCATAACATATTTTAGCAGCTTACCCATACTTTCATAATAATTAGAACTCCCAAAGACTGATTCACATGATTACTTTAAATATATTTACATATTTAAATCAGAATTTTTGCTAGAAACTAAGGTAGAATTTAAACTAGAGTTAAACTAGAATCTCTGTGTTGGTGTCTATTGATTATCTTTCGTCATTCAGTTTGTGATCTTAGGTTATAGGTATGATGGATTTTTGGTCAAAACTTGGACATTTTGGTTATTATGTTATGGGGCTCTGTATCTTAATTTACTTCTCTTTTAGCCAGCTTCCTCAGATACTACTGTGGAAGGGATATGCTGCCCCATTACTGCCAGGTGGCAATGAAAGTCCTGGTTCCCCACTCAGTCCCCATTGATACCCAAGGGAGCAACACTGCTTGTTACTGCTGGGTGGGAGTGAGAGCCAGCTTCCTCCAAGTCTGGGATGTATAAGGCAAAAATAAATCCTAGGGAACTCATCACTGTGTCTTTTCTAGGGTCTCTAGGTCACTAGCCAATCTGCCTTTTTCTCTCCATCTTATAGAATCTTCTTATTTTTTTATATACAGTGTCTAGAGTTTTCAATTGTACTTAACCAGCAAGAATATGGAAAAATATATCTATTCATTCCTCCTTGAAGCATTTATGTGTTTTATTACAGAGAGGCGTTGCTGAATCCCTCACGCTGCCAAAACTGGAAGTCCTTCTTTCTGCTTTTGTCCCTTAAACATTTTTTTCCTTCCCTCCACTTTTACAATTTCTATCACTAGTTTAACTAATAATCATCTTCAGTAATATAAGTTAAAAAATAAAATGTAACTGTATTCAAAGCATTCTAGTTATCTATTTGTGCATAACAAACCAAACCAAAATTTTGTGGCGTAAAGTGACAACTACTTTATTGTCATTATGGATTCTCTGGGTCAGGAATTTGGGCAGTGTACAGCAGAGATGGCTTAGCTTTGGTTCATGATGTCTGAGGTCTCTGCTGGCAAGACTTGAAGAGCTGGGGGAGACTTCACTGGCTGGGTCCAGTGTCATCTGTAGGTTTCCTACTCACATGTCTGGTGCCTGGGCTGGGAATACTTGAAGACTGGGTTTAGTTGGGTCTATTAACTGGAATGCCTATTATGTGGTCTCTCTTTGTGGTTTAGGCTTCCTCACAGTATGGCAGCCTCAGGATAGTTGGACTTTTTAAATGGTGGCTCAGGGCTTCACGAGTGAGTGTTCTAGTGAACAAGGCAGAACCTGAATGGCCTTTTTGATATAGACTTAAAAGCCATATAGTGTCACTTCTACTTTACTTCATTGGCTGAAGAAGTTTCAAGCCTACTCAGAGTACTATATGGACACCCCCCCTGACCTCTCTATGGGAGGTGTGTAAAAGAATTGAAGCCAATTTTTTAAACTGCCACAAAATGTATACAAACTTTGAATACCTTTTATACAGAAAGTTTAAATTAAAGTAAATGTAAAAAAGTTTACAAACAATGCCTTCAAGAAATTATTTTTCTTCTAGAAAAGGACCTACAAAAACAAATCCAAAACAATTAAGAAAATGGTCATAGGAATATACATATCGATGATTACCTTAAATGTGACTGGATTAAATGCTCCAACCAAAAGACACAGGCTTGCTGAATGGATACAAAAACAAGACCCAGGGCTTCCCTAGTGGTGCAGTGGTGGAGGGTCCACCTGCCGGTTCAGGGGACACGGGTTCATGCCCCGGTCTGGGAGGATCCCACATGCTGCGGAGCAGCTGGGCCCATGAGCCATGGCCGCTGAGCCTGCACATCCAGAGCCTGTGCTTCACAACAGGAGAGGCCACAGCAGTGAGAGGCCCATGTACTGCCAAAAAACCCCCCAAAACTAACAAACAAACAAACAAAAAAAACAAGACCCATATATATGCTGTCTACAAGAGACCCACTTCAGGCCTAGGGACAAATACAGACTGAAAGTGAGGGGATGGAAAAAGATATTCCATGCAAATGGAAATCAAAAGGAAGCTGGAGTAGCAACACTCATATCAGATAAAATAGACTCTAAAATAAGGAATGTTACAAGAGACAAGGAAGGACACTATGTAATGATTGAGCGATCAATCCAAGGAAAAGATATAACAATTATAAATATATATACACCCAACATAGGAGCACCTCAATACATAAGGAAACTGCTAACAGCTATAAAAGGGGAAATCGACAGTAACACAGTAATAGTGGGGGACTTTAGCACCTCACTTACACCAGTGGACAGATCATCCAAAATGAAAATTAATAAGGAAACACAAGCTTTAAATGACACAATAGACCAGATAGATTTAATTGATATTTATAGGACATTCCATCCAAAAACAGCAGATTACACTTTCTTCTCAAGTGGGCACGGAACATTCTCTAGGGTAGATCACACCTTGGGTCACAAATCAAGCCTCAGTAAATTTAAGAAAATTGAAATCATCAAGCATCTTTTCTAACCACAATACTATGAGATTAGAAATCAGTTACAGGGAAAAAAACATTAAAAACACAAAAACATGGAGGCTAAACAATACGTTACTAAATAACCAAGAGATCACTGAAGAAATCAAAGAGAAAATCAAAAAATACCTAGAGACAAATGACAATGAAAACACGATGATCCAAAACCTATGGGATGCAGCAAAAGCAGTTCTAAGCGGGAAGTTTATAGCTATACAAGCTTACCTCAAGAAACAAGAAAAATCTCAAATAAACAATCTAAGCTTACACCTAAAGGAACTAGAGAAAGAGGGACAAACAAAACCGAAAGTTAGCAGAAGGAAAGAAATCATAAAGATCAGAGCAGAAATAAATGAAATAGAAACAAAGAAAGCAATAGCAAAGATCAATAAAACTAAAATCTGGTTCTTTGAGAAGATAAACAAAATTGATAAACCATTAGCCAGACTCATCAAGAAAAAGAGGGAGAGGACTCAAATCAATAAAATTAGAAATGAAAATGGAGAAGTTACAACAGACACCGCAGAAATACAAAGCATCCCAAGAGAATACTACTAGCAACTCTATGCCAATAAAATGGACAACCTGGAAGAAATGGACAAATTCATAGAAAGGTATAAGCTTCCAAGACTGAACCAGGAAGAAGTAGAAGATATGAACAGACCAGTCACAAGTAACGAAATTGAAACTGTGCTTAAAAATCTTCCAACAAACAAAAGTCCAGGACCAGATGGCTTCACAGATGAATTCTATCAAACATTTAGAGAAGAGCTAACACCCATCCTTCTCAAGCTCTTCCAGGAGGAAGGAAAACTCCCAAACTCATTCTATGAGGCCACCATCACCCTGATACCAAAACCAGACAAAGATACTACAAAAAAAGAAAATTACAGACCAATATCACTGATGAATATAGATGCAAAAATCCTCAACAAAATACTAGCAAACAGAATCCAACAACACATTAAAAGGATCATACACCATGATCAAGTGGGATTTATCCCAGGGATGCAAGGATTCTTCAATATATGCAAATCAGTCAATGTGATACACCATATTAACAAACTGAAGAATAAAAACCATATGATCATCTCAATAGATGCAGAAAAAGCTTTTGACAAAATTCAACACCCATTTATGATAAAAGCTCTCCAGAAAGTGGGCATAGAGGGAACCTATCTCAACGTAATAAAGGCCATATACAACAAACCCACAGCAAACATCATTCTCAATGGTGAAAAACTGAAAGTATTTCCACTAAGATCAGGAATAAGACAAGGATGTCCACTCTCACCACTATTATTCAACATAGTTTTGGAAGTCCTAGCCATGACAATCAGAGAAGAAAAAGAAATAAAAGGAATACAAATTGGAAAAGAAGAAGTAAAACTGTCATTGTTTGCAGATGGCATGATACTATACATAGAGAATCCTAAAGATGCCACCAGAAAACTACTAGAGCTAATCCATGAATTTTGTAAAGTTGCAGGATACAAAATTAATGCACAGAAATCTCCTGCATTCCTTTACACTAATGATGAAAAATCTGAAAGGGAAATTAAGGAAACACTCTTTTTTACCATTGCAACAAAAAGAATAAAATACCTAGGAATAAACCTACCTAGGGAGACAAAAGACCTGTATGCAGAAAGCTATAAGACACTGATGAAAGAAATTAAAGATGATACAAACAGATGGAGAGATATACTGTGTCTTAGATTGGAAGAATCAACATTGCAAAAATGACTATACTAGCCAAAGCAATCTACAGATTCAATGCAGTCCCTATCAAACTACTAATGGCATTTTTCACAGAACTAGAACAAAAAATTTCACAATTTGTATGTTAACACAAAAGACCATGAACAGCCAAAGCAATCTTGAGAGAGAAAAATGGAGCTGGATGATTCAGGCTCCCTGACTTCAGACTGTACTACAAAGCTACAGTAATCGAGACAGTATGGTACTGGCACAAAAACAGAAATATAGATCAATAGAACAGGATAGAAAGCCCAGAGATAAATCCATGCACATATGGTCACCTTATCTTTGATAAAGGAGGCAAGAATATACAATGGAGAAAAGACAGCCTCTTCAATAAGTGGTGCTGGGAAAACTGGACAGCTACATGTAAAACAATGAAATTAGAACACTCCCTAACACCATACACAAAAATAAACTCAAAATGGATTAAAGACCTAAATGTAAGTAAGGCCAGACACTATCAAACTCTTAGATGAAAACATAGGCAGAACACTATATGACATAAATCACATCAAGATTCTTTTTTGACCCACCTCCTAGAGAAATGGAATTAAAAACAAAAATAAACAAATGGGACCTAATGAAACTTAAAAGCTTTTGCACAGCAAAGGAAACCATAAACAAGATGAAAAGACAACCCTCAGAATGGGAGAAAATATTTGCAAAGGAATCATTGGACAAAGGATTAATCTCCAAAATATATAATCAGCCTATGCAGCTTAATATTAAAAAAACAAACAACCCAATCCAAAAATGGGCAGAAGACCTAAATAGACATTTCTCCAAAGAAGACATACCGATGGCCCAGAAGCACATGAAAAGCTGCTCAACATCACTAATTATTAGAGAAATGCAAATCAAAACTACAATGAGGTATCACCTCACACCATTTAGAATGGGCATCATCAGAAAATCTACAAACAACAAATGCTGGAGAGGGTGTGGAGAAAATGATGGAGGGTGTAAATTGCTACAGCCACTATGGAGAACAGTATGGAGGTTCCTTAAAGAACTAAAAATAGAATTACCATATGATCCAGCAATCCCACTACTGGACATATACCTAGAGAAAAC
Source organism: Delphinus delphis (assembly GCF_949987515.2). Classification (NCBI taxonomy): domain Eukaryota; kingdom Metazoa; phylum Chordata; class Mammalia; order Artiodactyla; family Delphinidae; genus Delphinus; species Delphinus delphis. The sequence continues at coordinate 31,682,495 of NC_082698.1, read as the reverse complement.
CATAATTCAAAAAGACACATGCACCCCAATGTTCATTGCAGCACTATTTACAATAGCCAGGACATGGAAGCAACCTAAATGCCCGTCGACAGACGAATGGATAAAGAAGATGTGGTACATATATACAATGTAATATTACTCAGCCATAAAATGGAACGAAATTGGGTCATTTGTAGAGACGTGGATGGATCTAGAGACTGTCATACAGAGTGAAGTAAGTCAGAAGGAGAAAAACAAGTATCGTATATTAACGCATATATGTGGAACCTAGAAAATGGTACAGATGAACCGGTTTGCAGAGCAGAAATTGAGACACAGAAGTAGAGAAAAAACATATGGACACCAAGCGGGGAAGGCAGCGGTGGGTGGTCGTGGTGGTGTGATGAATTGGGAGATTGGGATTGACGTGTATACACTGATGTGTATAAAATGGATGACTAATAAGAAAAAATAAACATAAAAAACCAAAACAAACAAACAAAAAAAAATTATTTTTCTTTGAATATATTCAATATTATCTGCTAAGTTCAAAGGCAAAACATAATAATAATGACTATCAAAATTTAAGTTAAATTTAGTTAAATATAATTGAAAGTTTTAACTGTTTTTTGAAATTTAATTAAGTATTATAAATTTTTTCTATAAACCTAAACTATTCATAATTGTAGCTATCAATGTGAAGAATAGGTGTTGTGTTTAATATATGTTTTACCTAGACTTACATATATACAGATTTAGGATATTATTAAATTGTTTAATATTGTAAATTTTTCTCAGATACCATGTGCAACTGTTGTAAAAACTGTGCTAAATTGTGAATATTGGATGTAGAGAGTTCAAGACAATGAACACTCTGCTCTATGACAAATAGTTTGCTATTCAAAAATCTGTTGTGGTCATGATATTTGAGAGAAAAGATATGATGAGCTAATTTTTTTCTTACCTAATTATTTCTCCAACTCAAATGCTCCTCATACTCTGAAGCATTGTCCATCTCTGATATCAGCAGTGCCACAGTCCTCAATTCTTCATTTGAACATAGTTGTCTTTTATGGACACAGGGTAGTGTAGCAGAGTGTTTCTCTGGTGCCTAAATGGTGTGAATCACAGCAGCAGATGTGTTGGATTGTGAATTGCCCAGTGTCATCACTGAGCACTGGGTCCTGAGTGACAGAAGTACCAGTGTGATTTTTACCAAATTCATCATTTATGGTTTTCTGGTTTATGGGTCCGTCTAAGGTGCAGGACTAGGGCAGGGGCCTCTTGCCTGGGTTTGAAGGCATTACCACTTCTCTGGGAGCATGAACTTTCAAACTTTGTCTAATCACACTCACTGCTAGCTCTAGTTCAGAGTTTATAATCCAGGGAGCTTCCAAGAACATGAAGTTCCTTCAACAGTGTTTCCACAGTAAATTATGCCCCAGCTTAGGTTCAGAAGTTGATAGGATGCCCATTTGTCCCATAATATGGAGCTCTAACATCAGGGGTTGTGATCACACTTGGTACTCACAATGTTTGCTGACCTTTAGAGGTGAGTCGTAGCTTTGGTACATTGAATTTTCTCATTTGAGGGGAAAAAGGACTCATTTAATCAAGCAAAACTCTTGTATCAGTGAGCCTAGACAACCTCCAAAATGTAAGGCCTCTATTTGTATTTATTCTCTAGAATTTCTTCTCCGTATCTGAGTACTGGGGTCAGAATTCAGTCTAGAGATGACCTCAAGATCTCTACCTTCTGTTTGGAAGTTGTCTAGGAATTTCCTGCAGATAATATGTATGCAGTTCATACTTTACAGTCATAAAGATTTATTTTAATTAATACCCATTTCATTGGGAAAGAACTCTCTCACTAGTCAATCAGCCATAGAAGAACTCAAAATGTGTTCTGGGGAGAGCATAACCTCTCTATCCCCTCTTTCCCATTTATTGGTCAGATCAATATTTACAATTCATATCAATATCAATATTTATAATTCATTTAAGTACATGCATTTTCTTCTTTTTTAAACCTAGAAATGGTATCTGTTGTTACTTTTCTCATGGCTATTTACAGCTAATTGTGGAGTGAATTTGTCCACAGTTAACAGAGGTCTAAAATCTCAGCAGGCAGGTGGTAGAGGTATTTAAATTTTGATTGAGGCTCTCTTAACAGCACCCTAAAAATAACACCCAGATAATATCTATCTGTTTGATTATTCCTAGCAGTCTGATGCCGAAACCCAAACCAATCTATAGAGTTTCCACATTTGGAAAGAAAGTTGTGTAAATATCAGAGTATTCACTTAACATTCTTTGTAAATTAAATTATTTGAATATTCCTTCCATCAAAACCTTTTTTTAAATCCTAATATAAGTTTGTTGTTTTAGGTATTACAAATTGGAATAATCTTTAGCAACTTTAGGAATATAAAAATAATAGCTTATTAAGGCTAGCTAACCGCTGAATATATTTCATCTTACTTGAATTTTCTTCTCCAATATTCTCCCCGTATCTCTCTCTCCCTCCCACTTCCCTCCCTCCCCCCTCTTTTTTTAAGCACATATCAGACATTCTAGCATTTTAAATGGAGTTTCTAACAATTATATTCAGAGAAACGTAAACATGGACAATGAAAATTACCTACATGGAAAATGGCTTATCATTTCATAGAGAATTTTTTTTAAGTAGTTTCCTTTAACCTTACTGGGAGGAGGGTCTATGCAAAAACTTTTCTGGAGTGGTCAGTCCTGAGGTGCTATGTCTGTTATGCTTCTTGCCAAAGTTCAGGAGGGCAGTATCTCTTTCCTCAAGATGGTGTGATAATGGGGTATTGCAGTGTTCTTGATGTGAAGCAAAGAGGTAACAGCCAGAAAGCTAAGTAAAATAGAGTTAACTTGCTTTAAGGAAAAGGGCAAAGCCTTTTCCTTCCCCCTGCTTTAAAGTCTTCCTGTTCCCACCCATCACGAAGACTTGAAACAACAGAGTCAGCAAAAAGAATGATATCTTTATGTTCACTCTTTTTAAAAAAATTGTTCATTCTTATGAAATGTCTTATTTTGTTTCCTTAATGACTTTGTCTCCACTTCCTCTACCTTGTAGATGGGTAAGAACTATGAAATGCTTATTTTCCTAGTGGTGGTACATTTAAAAACAATCTCCCCTCCCCCAGAGTTCCTTCGTGAAAACTTTAGGCCAGCCAAATGAGTTACTACACTGGTTGGGATCTTAAGGCAGTAAGAGTGTGATAACACCACAGGAAACACTGCGTTTTGTTTCATGAATTTCTCTGGGTTAATGTTATCTTGATTCCTGATTTGTAACAAGGCAGCAACTCTGACATCTCCATTTAGGAACAATAATTGTAACTTTATTCATTCCTTGGATTGGCGATTGCACCTAGAAGATGTTCTACCTAGTATTTCTTACTATAATCTGATGGTGCCTCCATCATTAGCCTTATTTTCTACATTAAAAGGGAAGTGAAAAGAGAAAAGACGTAGAATTGTGATCTTGGGCATGATTACTGGATCATCAGAAATGTTGAACACATAAGGATGAAAGAAGAAGTGGTTAAAAGAGTAAAGCACACTGTCAACAATAAAAGGAAATAACTAGAGAAAAATGACTATGCCTATTCATTAGAAACTGATGTAATTAATTGAATGTAGATTTTTTTGGTGGGGGATTAGTGGTCAGAAAATAATTATAAGTAAATACATGTTAATTATTTTTGCCTTGTCTCATTAAAAATTTTTGTGGTGGTAGATATGTAAATATCTTCCTAATTGAAAAAAACATAGTTAAACAAAATAGTGGCATTTCCTTCCTAAATGTGTTTAAAAGTGGTATTACTTCTCATCTGTCTGGAACAGTGAGGGTATACTAACACCTCACTGTATAACCCTTTTAATTACAGGGTATTTTATATTGTTTTGATTTTCATAATATCTTTGTTATGTCAGTAGGACCTTGCCCTATTATAAGGATGAGGAAACAGCCCGAAGTACTAAATGACTTGCCCAAAGTGGCATCATTTGTAATTATTAGATCCAGAACTAGAACTTAGGTCTCCTCTCATTTTCTTAGTGCTCTCTCTACTGCTTGGACTCACAGAGATGTTTTCCAAGGTCCTTTCCAGTCACAGGTTTCTTTAGTTTTAGCGAAGATATAAATGTATCACAATAATTTCTATAGTCAAAAAGTGCTGTCCTAGATTTTATTTTATTTTTTAAAAAAATATTTTATATATTTATTTATTTGGTTGCACCGTGTCTTAGTTGTGTTATGTGGGATCTAGTTCCCTGACCAGGGATCAAACCCCGGCCCCCTGCATTGGGAGCACAGAGTCTTAGCCACTGGACCACCAGGGAAGTCCCTGTCCTAGATTTTAAATATAGACATTTGGAGACAGTGGGAGGCAGATGTGCTAGATATTCTCTGCTTGCTCCACAGTCCACTGTTCATCCTCTTCCACCCTGATCTGTGCCACGGGAGGTTGTTCAGAGTGAACTGAATCAAGGGGCTTCTGATTAGGTTCAGCAGGAGATGGGAGGGCAGAGAGTGAGGTCAGGTATTTATTCCTCTGCTCCTTCCCTGCTGGGCCACAGTGGCAGTGGCTACAGTCCTTAACTGAAGGTATAGCAGATGCCATAGGTCCCCTGCCCAGGTACCCTCAGCCCTCACCATGCCTGATGTACGGTGGTGGCTGCTTCCTGTGTGAACACCCGCCACTCTCTGCCTGAGGGCTTTTTCTGGCCATGGAAGCATGACTACCCCATGCGCAGGGCAGGGCAAAGGTACTGGACAGTTGATATCCCCAGGGAGCAGCCCTTAACCAATGATGTATGGGAATTGGTGGGTAAACACCCCCATGTCCTCTCCCCCAGGTTGGGACAACTCTGAGCCTTGTTCTTCACCATCTCCTAGAGGTCCCTATCGAGACTGAGCCCCATTTGCACTCAGTGGTGATCTGCTGATCAGTGCACACTGTGTTGGCCTCCTTCCCTCCCCTGTCTCACTTACCCACCCACTTCCAGTGCCTCTTGGAATTGCTTCTAAATAAACTACTTGTGCTGAAATCCTACCTTTGAGAATTACTTCTGGGGGACCCCAACCCAATGCAGAAGCCACAGTTCTTGTCAGACGACTGTCTTCTGTAGCTACAGCTTACTCTGTGGATTCCAGGAACCTCTTCCTTCCTCTCCCTGCCCCTTCAGGTCAAGTGTAGTCATGGATACCCATTGTTGCTAGCCCCAGAGTGATTCACTGCTCTTGTACACACAGCTGCAAAATAGGCTGGGCAATGTAGTCTTTATGCCGGGTGGCTAAACAATGGATATTGTTTTAGATCGGAAGAAAATGAGAATAAGAGGAGTGAACAGCTAGCAGTCTCTTCAGAGGAACACTTCAAATTTTAGAATTTTTGGAGACATACTGTGGGATAATTAAATGGTTGATAGCAACACAAATCAGGCCAGCAATGATTATAACGCAATCGCCACCATAATGTCAATAAAGGTATCAGGGTTATCTATGGGTTGCTCTTCAGGATAGCTGCTGTTGGAGAAGAGCTGGTTTTGCCCGGCTGTGCTCTTCTCGGAGGCAGAGCTCGTGGAATTCCTCTGTAGCCCTATCTGGTGATATGCTAACCTCATACTGCTTAGTTACAGCAAAGCTGCTCTACACTCAGCTGCCTGATATGCTTCATTTCATGCCTCAGGCATTGCTGTGACAATATTTATACTCAACTGTAGCAAAAAGTTTTTTTAAAACATCAGTAAAAATTTGGAGTGACTAAATTTTTACTGGGGAGGGGGGATTTGACTTCTTGTGTGCAGTGGTTGAGAATCCCCATGTTAGGTATTTTAGAGGATATAAAATGAGTAGTAAACTGTCCATTCCCTCCAGAACTCCAAGTCTAGTAGTGATGGAGAGTGTAGTGAGGACTGAAGGGAAATTTGGGGTGGGAAGGAATGGTAACTCAGTGTAAGAGGCAGGATACTTTGTTAAGGTGTTAGTTATTGTGGGTCTCCAATCCTACCCTAGCTTGTTATTGAAATTGCGCAAGGTGCTCTGAAGCAATAGAGTATTCAGGAAGAAATAAAGGGGTACCTTTGAGGGCCAGGGAAGAGTGGAAATTCTGGAGCACTGGGAAGGGGGTGGAGGTTGGTGGGCCATGGGTACTGGGCACCCTTGACTGTTCTGTGGTTGTGTCCTGGTCAGTAGGATGGCCAGCACTTCCATCAGAGGCAAAGCTCCCTCGCCAGTCCTCCTCCATCCCCATTCAGCACTGGAACAGAAAGCCTGTCACATTTCAAGGCTGGGCAGTGAGAATATCAAAAGGGATCAAAGTAAATGAGAGATTAGGAGTCCTTCCCCTATTTTCTGATACATGCACTTCTCCCAGATTATGGTGTAAACCAGGGAGGTGAGGGGACTCCAGTAATGATTGTGATTGATTTTCTTGGCAGCTCAGAGGGAACTGAGATGGGTTTAAGTTGATATAAAGAAAATAAACATAGCAAAATTTCTTGGATACCTAAATGTGGTGGTTTAAGATTGAATCTGCTCCATGCATAAATAACCCAAACAAAAGCAGAATATGACAAGTGCTGGCTGTATGGGAGGCTAAGGGATGTAGCACAGCTATAATAAATCATGGCATACTGTTTGGGAGCACTGCAGTCTCTTTTTCACAGGGCTTTTCTGGCTAGGCAGAAGAAGGAACTGGAGGGCAGTTAAGCAGAGAAGGGGAAAGTATTCTTTCCCTCACTGATTCTCTTCTAACTTACTCCCTTTTCAAAGCACAGTAACATAATTGTACATGTGGTAAATATTTATATATTAGTCAAATATTAATGAAGTTTTTTTTTTTTTTTTTTTTTTGCGGTACGCGGGCCTCTCACTGTTGTGGCCTCTCCCTTTGCGGAGCACAGGCTCCGGACGCGCAGGCTCAGTGGCCGTGGCTCAAGGGCCTAGCCGCTCCGCGGCATGTGGGATATTCCCCGACCGGGGCACGAACCCGCGTCCCCTGCATCAGCAGGCGGACTCTCAACCTCTGCGCCACCAGGGAAGCCCTTAATGACGTATTATATCCTGGTAATTCCTTCTACTTTCCTCTAGTTGCATGTCACGCTTGAGTATGTCCTGTAAAATCCATGTTGTCCATCCTCCGGATTTATGGCAGCAGAAAAAACATTGTCTCGTCTGCAAGGCATTGTTGACACACAAAGTGCAGATCCTTGTGTTCCCGCGTCGTCCCTCCCACAGACACCTTTCTCATCCGGCAGCTTTCTCTTTGCCATTGCAGAGGCTTTGGAGCAGGGAACCCTATGTAATTTCTATTTTTCCTGGAAATTAAGGTGAACGGTTGTGTGGGTAGGCTTACAGACATTTTCTATATGTAGTCTGTATATCCTTAATTCTAAAACACGTGATAAAAACAGATTTTAATGTTTTGAAATTAAGTGTGTGTTTCGCAATTAATGTCAAAAGAAATCAGTCTGTTTCCAGGCAGAACTGTAAGTTATGCTGTGTTTGTCTTTGTGCACGTGCATGCTTCGTGTTGTGTGGAAGGTATCTTTTCATCTGATTGCCAACTCAGATGAGCTGTTTGTAACAATGCCTAATGCAGGTGAATTTTAATTTAATTCATGACTCCCAGTTGGCTTTTGAAACCTTTTAAAGATTACAGTTCAGCAGTGGAAGATTACCTGTCATGTGCCGAGTAATGAATTTAAAAAAACAATAGGAATTGTTACATACTTTGGACTAGATCAGAAAATTTCGGAGTTGGGAGAGATTTGAGTGACCAATTCATATGCTGAGAAGGAGTTTTACTTGAGAATGGTTCATCTATTAAAAGGTTCTAGCTAACTTTTCCCCCTAAAATTTAAGCACATATGCAAAACCCTGGACTGGGTGCTATGGAATATGGAAGATATGGATGGGGAGGAGAGAAAAAGAATTTGCAGTCAGACTCTATGTTGTGCATATGAGATAAATCACACTTGAAGCTAGCAATGCAAGGCATTAAGCAAGTGCCAAGCTATTTGTCACTTAGAGAGAAGAATTATGCTCTCAGAATTTGGAGGAGCTGGAAGGCTTTAAAGATTTAAGGTTTGAACTAGACCTTGAAGGATGAGCTGGGATAACTGTCTAGGCTAAGTAATAATCTCAAAAGCCAGAAAATCACTATTATCGTTTCCCACTTTATTATTTCTTCAGGCTTTGATGGTCCTGAATGGATGAAGGGCCTAATGTAAAGGAGTGCAGGGTGCCTGACTTTGGCCTTGTCTCCAGGGTTTGTCACCCCAGGCAGATCTCTGCAGAGGCAGAGCATTAACAGCAACATGGGAGCTTCTTGCTACAGACTGGCCTGGTATTACGGGCTATTATTGTCTTCAGAAACTGGGTGTTTGAGCCATCCTGTTAAGGTCTTGAGCATAAGATTCTAGAAGCCATGTGTTCTTTAAGAATTTCCCCTGCCTCCTAGGACCAGAAATGTCCTAAATTAGAAGACAGAGATTTGTGCCCTTTGTAATCTTGATTGCTTAGCAAATGCAGTCAGGCACTTAGGGTCAGTTAAATATGATGAATTTTTCTTAACTCCAACTTTTCGCCTTCTCGGAGCTACTTTAAGTTCTCTGGCAATGTTCCCCTATGACAGTGGCCGTCTGAAGAAGCGTAGGCATTTCCCTTCCTTTATTATTATTTTTTTCAAGTTCTGGAAGCAGCAGTCCGTTCTCCTTCCTGCCCTCACTTGGCCCCAGAGTTTCTGACTTCTCTCCAGAGACACTTATTTGGAAACTTTTTGAGCCAGTGGGGAATCAACTTAGAGGCTTTTTTTCTTTTAGACCAGTGGAAATATTGTGTGTCATGGATGAAAAGATTTGAGTACTACCAGTATCACACTGAGTCTATATAACAAGGCTGTTTCCATGTCTTGGCCCACAGCCTGAGTTAATTTTGCTTTGCTGGATGTAGAGACAATGAATTGTTTGAACAAGAAATCATGTGTAACAAATGCTTTTGCAAAACCGTGTCCTTTTAGCAGTTACTTTAGTAAAGATGTCCTTCAGCAAGGGGTTTCGGTACAACAGATGCCTTTAAACACCTATACAATGCTTAACAACATAATTTTAAAAATATACTTTTAATTTTAGAATAGTTTTTGATTTACAGAAAACTTGTAAAGATAGTACAGAAAGTTCTCCTATACTCCATGCCCAGTTTCCCCTGTTAACATCTTAAATTAGTGTGATAGATTGTTATAATTAGCCACTTACCCTTGCCTGTCTGTAACCTTCCGCTCCAACAGTGAGAACCCTGACTCCTACTGTCATCTATTTACATAATTGTTCAATTCCAATATACATATGTAGTGGTCTCAGAATTATGAACCTGTATCCCCATGGGAAACAGCTTCATCAAATAGAGTAATATGTTTTTGTATAGTTCCTTTTGCCTTTAGTCTTACAAACTTTACTCATTTCCAAAGTGACTCAGGTCAGTACCCTTTCCCCTACTCCCTTCAATGAGGCTCTTTCATACATTCGTAATACAGTTAGATTCTTTTGTCACAATCAACATTCCATTCAGGGATCCCTTAACCCCATGGATGATTTTTTTTAAAACTGTATACATTAAGGTTCATTTTTGTCCTTTAAATTTCTATAGGTTATGAATATCGTCACGTTTACATTGGCATTGCAGTATCATACTCAATAGTTTCACACTCTAAAAAGTCCCCTGAGCTTCACCTATTCAGACCTCCCTCCACCCCAGTGAATCTCAGGCAGCCACTGATCTGTTTACCATCTCTATTTAAATTTAACATTTAAAAAATATGTTAAAATTAAAAAAAAATTTAAAATAGTTGGGGCTTTTATAAATCGATTGGACTTTCATAGATTGTGAGTACTTTCTTTGGAAATGAATGTCTTTGACCTTAAAGATGTTATAGCTGTTATCAGTTATTATACCTGAAACTCTTGGATTTGGGGCCTGCCTCTTGAGTAGCAATACAATTTTATCATTTTTTAATGAAGGGACACTTCACTCATTATGTCTGCAAACCTCTGAGACATTCAGAGGAATCAGGGCACTTGAAGTGGGGGTAGAAGGATGAAGGAGGTAAAGGAGATGTTTCAACAGAAAATGCAAGAGATTTCAGCTAATGCGGGGGAAGTAAGAGGTAGTTGTAGCTCAGATAAGAGTGGTTATGAATCAGTTGTGAAATACTTGATGTAAACCAAGATAATGCTTACACAACACAGACTTCATCAAGTACTGGGATCAGGTTAGGCATTTACCTGCAGTTCAGGACCTTTATTTCAATTCTGCACACTCCTTATTGAGTGTCTGCTGTGCTTGAATTTGCTGTGCTATGTGCTCTGAGCATGCCTTCTTCTGGTGCAACTGTTTGGTCACATACTTCCACTTTGGAAGAGCTGGCCATTCTGCAACATTCAAGGGCTTCCCCTAACTCAAGAGTTCAGGGCATTCCTTCCTGACTACCAAGGCCACTTGCTTATCCTGGAACAACAAAGGCATGGGTGACCCTTGGTCATACTTCACTCCCCAATCCCGTCTCTCAGCATGTCCCTAGTCCCACAGTTGCTGTTGAATATGTAGGATCACATTAAATTTGGGGAAGGGAGGTGGAGAGGTACTATGTGCTGTTGGAGGGAAGGGACTTCTGTTCTCATTCCCTTCAGTTGCCCTGGGGTTACTTCTGAAAAATAAATGGAAGATATGGGAGGGGGAGAAGGTCTGAAAAATAAATGGAAGATATTGGAGGGGGAGAAAGTAAGGGACACAAGAAGAGAAGACAATGTTTTATTTAATCTGAACCATATATACCTAGCATATAAGTGAAGAGGAAAGGAACTCAAACTTGTTGAGTGCCAACTATGTGCCAGGGTCTCTGTTGGGATTTCTTACACATTTATTTCCCTACAATGACTCTATGAAGTAGATTTTTAAAAAAATCTTTATTTCTCAGATAAACTGAGGTTCAGAGAGGCTCACTAACTTGTCTAATTTTACACAGTGAAGATTCAAACCTAGATCTCCTTAACTCTAAAACCCTGGCAGCACATTAAAATCACCTGAGCCCTTTTATGAGAAATCCTTATCTGAATCCCAGACCAAATTCCAATTTCTGAGGGTAGGGATGAGCATTAGCACTTTTAAAGCACCCGCAGTGATTACATATAATGTATAATGTGCAGGTAGGGTTGAGAACCATGGCTCTGCTCTGAGAGACAGTGCCTTTCCTACTCCTCTCCTAAAAGAAGGGAAGGGGCATTTTCTGAACCAGTGTGCATTCTAAATACTCTCAGAGTACTTTTATATCCACCCCATGCCCTATTTCCTATCCCTCACAGGGGTTTTTATCATCCCTAAATACCTGTAAGCAGGCAGGTGGAGTGGGGGCAGAGGTTATTACTGATGGTAGAGAACTACAAATATGATTGAGTTAATCTAAACAATTTTTTTGATAAGATGTGCATGTGGTGCTGATAGATTGTCAAAGTACAATGTCAAATAGTGTCAAGAAAATTTGATATGATTTTCAAAAGGTGCTGGCAAATTTTGTTTGTTGAATATTCATACACCAAATACCAAAGAGTACTGACTTAGTATCTTAGTTTAAAGCAGGTGTAAGAAGATGGGATTTGGGTGTGTTCCTGGTGGAAAAAAAAATCTATGAATTCCTGAGATTAGATTTGTTAATTGCCATACAACATTTAACATGTTTCTTGAAGTATGATTTATCATGCCTCTGACATCCCTATCAATGATAAAACCCCATTCTTTTGCAGTCTCCTTTTAGCCTTGAAACCAACCATGAGTAAGAACCATTTAAATAATATCAAAAGGACATAAATAACCACACAGCTCATTCCCCCAGGTCTTCACTAAATTATTACCTTCTACCCCTGGGAAGTCCTGACATATATACACTATTGATACTATGTATAAAATAGATAACTAATGAGAATATACTATATAGCTCAGGGAACTCTACTCACTGCTCTGTGGTGACCTAAATGGGAAGGAAATCCAAAAAAGAGGGGATATATGTATACGTATAGCTGATTCACTTTGCTGTACAGTAGAAACTAACACAAAATACATATTGTAAACACATATGATAAAGCAACTATACTCCAATAAAATTAATTAAATAAAAAAAGAGTAAAAAATTTTTTTACCACAATAGCACAGATATCAAACCAATATTATTAGAAATGGAGTCTAAACTGGCTCGGGAGAAGGCATCCACTGGATTTTCATTTAGTATAATTAGTTTTTATTATAAATGGCAAATGCTGTAAATCTGAAACCTTTAGTAAGGTGAAGAAAGAGTATTGTACAGACCCAGATTTATTAAAGCACCAAAATTTTTATTTATTTATTTTTGGGGGCCGCACCATGCGGCTTGTGGGATCATAGTTCCCTGACCAGGGATCGAATCCATGCCCCCTGCAGTGGAAGCGCAGTCTTAACCACTGGACCACCAGGGCAGTCCAGCACCAAACATTTATTGAGCACATACTATGCTGCTGAGCACTGTGCAGATTGCAGAGATGCCTAAACTAAAAAAAGCCCCTGCCTTTATTGAAGTATGATTAAAAGTATAATGGAGAATATATGTTATATATAGAGTCAAAAACAATCTTTATTGGTGACAAATTTAATGGCTTATGGTATATTTGGAAGAAAAATGTCTTATGGTACAATTGGCTTTAGATACCACCTCTCATGCTGAAGAAACAGTGTAGAAAGAGCATGAACTAGCAATCAGTGAAATCAGATCTATGTTCTGCTTTGCTGCTGTTTATTAACTCAACCATTTATCAAAAATTTACTGAGAGCCTACACCGTGGGAGGAACTATATTAAGTGCTGGAGAGCACGGTAGCAACCAGCTCCCTGCTCTCAATGTGAACATGAACTTGTAGCTTAACATCTCCACGCCTCTATCCTTGCTTAGACTAGATGTCCGAGGTCTCTTTCAAATCTAAAATGCTAAGGTTTGTGACAGCCTTGTGGAGGGGGAAGCTGCCCAGACAGGCAGCCCTGGGACTTGGGAACTTACCTTCCTCTCTGAGGCTTGGCTGTTGTCCTGATTTCAAAATAACTTCATATACACAGTTTTAAAATGTTTCGGTCAGTTTCTCATCTGCATTTGGGTCATGTTGGCAAAGCCTGGGTGTAGCAATTCTTGCTCATAAGACTTCAGAGATAGGAGGTCTAGGTTTGGAAAACGTAGACAACTTGCATCAGTACAGCTGGACAGCTGTTCCCAGCGAGCAGCCTCCCCTGCCGTCCCACCCTGCCTTCTGACCAATACCACGCTTTCTCCCGCCACAGCATCTTTTGCTAGGGTGACCCGTTGCTCTTCTGGTGTAATGAGCCTCTAAAAGGGATTGCTCATTAGGGGACCAGAAGTGATCAGATTCATGGGGCTGGAAGAACTGTTCTTGGGTCCCACAGTTTTTCCGGTGGGTATCAAGGTAACAAGTTTCTTGGACAGTGTCCTTGTCCCCACGGTGAGCCACAGCCACCCCCCGCCTCTGCAGGAGACGCTCCAACACTAGCAGGTAGTCCTTTAAGATCAAACACATCCTAAAAGATCTACATTGTTGCTGGTTTCCAATTCCATGGGCTTGGCCGGCTGGGGCTGGGTGCCAGCGGCTGGTAGTGGCAGGCGCCCGCTGAGCAATAGAAGCCCAGAGAAAGAGGGAGTGGCAGCAGCAGCGGAGAGGACACCGCGGGAGAGAGGCCAGGAGCGAGGAAGGGTCCCTGAAGCCCGCCCCCTACCCAGCGCCAGACTCTGTGGGCACACTGGGTGAGCATGGTCGGCGGGCAAGGTTGCAACCGTGTGGATGAAAGGCTCTTGGTGCTACAGCCAGGAGTCAGTGCTGTGCCTCTGAGGTGGGAGAGCCAACTTCAGGACACTGGTCCACAAGAGACCTCCCAGCTCCACGTAATATCAAACGGCGAAAATCTCCCAGAGATCTCCATCTCAACACCAAGACCCAGCTTCACTCAACGACCAGCAAGCTACAGTGCTGGATACCCTATGCCAAACGCCTAGCAAGACAGGAACACAACCCCACCCATTAGCAGAGAGGCTGCCTAAAATCATAATAAGGCCACAGACACCCCAAAACACACCACCAGACATGGACCTGCCCACCAGAAAGACAAGATCCAGCCTCATCCACCAGAACACAGGCACTAGTCCCCTCCACCAGGAAGCCTACACAACCCACTGAACCAACCTTAGCCACTGGGGACAGACACCAAAAACAACGGGAACTACGAACCTGCAGACTGCAAAAAGGAGACCTCAAACACAGTAAGATAAGCAAAATGAGAAGACAGAAAAACACACAGCAGATGAAGGAGCAAGATAAAAACCCACCAGACCTAACAAATGAAGAGGAAATAGGCAGTCTACCTGAAAAAGAATTCAGAATAATGATAGTAAAGATGATCCAAAATCTTGGAAATAGAATAGAGAAAATGCAAGAAACATTTAACAAGGACCTAGAAGAACTAAAGAGGAAACAAGCAATGACGAACAACACAATAAATGAAATTAAAAATACTCTAGAAGGGATCAATAGCAGAATAACTGAGGCAGAAGAACAGATAAGTGACCTGGAAGATAAAATAGTGGAAATAACTACTGCAGAGCAGAATAAAGGTAACAAGTTTCTTGTTATCTTGCTTCAAAATTGCAAAAAGTAAGTAGCTTTTTTTTTTTGCTTGCAGCCAAGATATACTTTTTAGGGGAAAAATGGATTTCTGTAACAAAGGGAGAGGGAAAGAGCTGAAGAGAGATATCTGAACATACATTGTTTCAGGATACAAAAAATTGCAACCTGGGGAAGCTTTAGGGGAATGAGCTGTTGGACTTCTCGGCCAGTCTGTCCTTTCAATGAAAAAGACATAGGGTTTGAGGTTCCTTCCGAAACGGGGCAGGCTAATTTAGCCCCTCCCACGAGCCCGAGGGTCTGTTATATCTCTGTTCCTTGAGTACCTCTCTCACTGAGACCGACCACAGCAAGCAGAGGCTGAAAAATAAAGAGCAAAGAGGAAGAAAACAAAAGCTGCCAATTATGGAAGATAGAAGGGGTAAGAGCAAAATTGATTTGATCTGAATCCTTAAGAACAAACAAAAAAAAAAAAAAAAGGAAAAAAGAAAACCAAAAGCCCGGACCAAAAGCAAGTACTTGAAAGAGCAAGAGGCAAAAAGCCCTAAATACACTTTTCCACCCTCTCCTTCTGAGAGGAGGCAGAGAAAAAACTCTGGGAAACATTTTAGGAAGCCAGGCTCTGGGGTTAGAGTCAAGGGTGGCTCCTGAGCAAGCTGGAGCAGCTCATGAATATTCATTAGCAATTGGTATTCAGATCTGGTTTTTTAGAGGCAAAAGACTTCTTCCGTCCCCTCGCAGTTTAGGAGGCAGCTGCCTCATTTACAGTCCAGAGTCGTCTTGCTTCGGGTCAGTACCTCAGTGAGTTTGCTTGAAGATGCTGGGCTCTGTGTGTAGATTTGCCTTGTTCTCGAATTTCCTGTGTGCGTTCCTGTTGTGAAATTAGCAAAGGCTTCTCTGCCTGGAATTAGACAGAGAAGTTAATGTGGCAAGAGCCTGTCACAACAGGACCCGAGAGTATGTCTTACAAAAGACTAAACTTTTCTTGGGAGGTGTGGGGGAGTGTGCATGGGTGTGGGGAGGGAGGGAAGGGGTATAGGTACGAAGAACAGTTTTATTTTTAAAAAGCAAGGCTTATCGGACGGACTATATTTAGATTTTGTCTAAAAACTGCGAGAGCAGCCTGGTTTGTACAGATGGTGTGCGGTCTCTGTCCTTTACCTCTTTTGGGCATTTTTTGCCAGGACAGAGAGCCAGCTGCTTGCCAGCCCGTGGGAGCCAGGAAGAATGTCTGCAGCATCGTGGTTGTGTAGGGTTGCAAACCTTCATCAGCTCTGGTCTCTAATATCCCCACATGTTTTTATCACATACAACGTGGAGGAATGGGATGAGTAGTCAGTAGAGTTCTTAATAATGACAGTAATGATAGCTGTTAACGTTTTCGTCTTTACTCTGTGCTGGGAGCTGTTCTAAGCGTATTACACGTGTTACTTATTCCTCACAGCAACTTATAAGGTGAGTGCTATCATTATCATCCCCATTTCCCAGATGATGGAGTTGAGGTAGTGAGAGAGTAGCTTACCTTGGGATCACACAGTAAGTGGTGAATTTGAATGCAGGCGACAGACGCAGGGTCCGAGGGTCTATTTCCCTACCCTGTTGCTCCACTTCAGAGTCTCTTGTTACTGCTTCCACGTTGTTGATTTGGGTTTGCAAATCTTTGAAGCTACAGGGGAAATGATACTGGTGAAATCTCAAGTCTGGTAAGGAATTTGTTCTTTGCTATCAAGTTTACATGCATTTTTCCCATTTGGTGCCCGTGGCCATTGTCTGTGGTAGGGCCCAGGTATTGTTATTATTGACTTTTACAAAAGGGAGAGACTGAAGCCAGGAGGGGTTAGATGGCAGGAATCACACAGCTCGTTTTCAAAAGTCCAAAGCAGACTAGAAATCCCCTGCCTCTGGTTTCCCTTCTAACCTGCAGATTGAGCTGAGTCATCTCTGAACTTCTGTCCCCACCCCCAGACACTTTCAGTTCCTCAAGGGACTTGGGGAACTTCTTTCCTCCCTTCCAGATTGTTTCAAGACACTTGCCTCTGCCTTGAAGGCTGATTTGGCCCTCTCCTCCTCCTTTAGTCTGGAACCAAGCTGCTCAAGTTTGAATCCCAGCTCCACCCTGTCCTGTGAGCCTCAGTCTCCTCATCTTTAAAATGAAGAGAATAATGTTATCTACCTCACAGGGTTGTTGTAAGGACTAAATGAGGGATTCATGCAGGGTTCTCAGAACAGGGCCTGATGTATATAATATGTGCTCAATAAATGTTAGCTGTGGCAATCACTCCTTCAAGCCTCATCTTGATTGTTAGTCCCTCCTTTAAGCCTTATAGTAGCCTTATATTGGATGTTTCTGCAATACCTCACCACTTACACCTAAGGTGGCACTTGTCATATTTGTCCACACTCCTGCCTTCTGCATTGCTTCCCAACCTTCCCCTGACTATAATTTCTTTATTTACCTTTGGATCTGCAGTGTCTAGCACAGTGTTTAACACATAATGGGCACTCAATAAATATTTAGTAAGCTAAGTAATACTATCTTAGTTGATGTTCATCCAAGCGTCAGTAGGCTGGTTTAAAAGGGGACCTTTGAGTTTGCAGTGGAGTCCTGCTGGTACAAACAGCTCTTTTGTGCAATATGTAAAGACATCCCTCTAAGTGAATACACTGAAAAACAAAATGCATTTCTTCTGGGTGGGTGACCTTCAGAGCTGATGTGACTCTATGCTAGGGCACCCCATTTGGCCCGTCCAGTTCTGGCTGAACTTCAGCCCCCAGTCCCCTTTCAGCTGAGAACCAAACTGGAGATTTCAGATGCCTCGCAGCACAACTTCACTATCTCTGAACAGAACATCTGGTTCCAGAAATAGTGTCCCGCCAGCCCAATTTTATAGCGACCAATCTTGTAGTCTGAGACAACATACTCTGGTAATAGAAGAAAAACAAACACCACAGAGGTTGGCCCTGGATAAAATCATAAAGTACATTAAATTTGTTTCAGCACCCTCCCTTTCCTTTTCTTGGCGTACCTTCAAACCCGTTTGACAAATATTATTGTGTCTTCCATTTGTAAGTCCCTGTGCCAGATGTGTGGGATATAAACAGTTTGCTCACAGTCTAGTAAGGGAGGCAGACATATATACAACCAACTCTAATTGAAGCCAGACTGTGAAGTGCTAACAATCATAGCTAACATTGGTTTTTTATTATGTGCAAGGCACTGTAATTTTTATACATACATCTGGCATTGTCTCATGTCATCTTCCCAAAAAAACCTATGATAGAGATTTCTGCATCTTACAGCTGTGGAGGGAAGTTACTTGGCCAACATCATCCAGATAGTAATAGGCAAAGGGGGAATTTAGACCAATATAGTTAGGCTGCAAAGCATGGGTTCCTAATAGATAAGTTCTCCTACCTCCCTAAGAGCCATAATAGAAGTTTAAGGAAAATCCCATGAGAAACAGAACAGGGATTGATGATTTGGGGGAAAACTTCTCAAAGATGTGGAATGCTTCAGTTGGACCTAGAAAGATGAGTAGAGTCTGGTGCCCACAATAAGCCCTTCCACATCCCAGCAGTGCTTAAAGACCTTTCTCTTTTACCAAAACTGCAGCCTAGATTTAAGAATAAAAAGCTTTTTTCACTTTTTTCCAGGTTCCAAGTAGGGAACCTATTTACATGTTCATCCTGGAGATTTGCAGGCAGAAGTCCAAAGTTTAGCCTTGATTATGAGTTTGGGATTACCAGTCCTGTAATCTAATAAACCTTTACAAAGTCAACAGGTGCATATTAAATGATTTCTTTAATCATGATTGTCTTGCATGGTCATTGGGCACATGTGGTAAACAGTTTTTTACAAATGGCAGTGATTGGTCTTGCTTTTACTTGGCCAAACCGTATTTTAAGAGTATTTTCTCCCTTGTGTTGTCTTTATGGTTGCTTCTGCACTCCATAACCAGTGGTTGTGCCGAAGGGCATTACTGTTTAATTCCACCTGCCTATGCAGAGTGAAGGTGAGGACTGGGGCACATCCCATCGGGTCTGTTCCTTGTGAGCTCCATTCCCTGAAAAAGTTTGGAGGGAGGCCAAAGTTGAGGGCAGCCCTTGTGGTGAAGAATCATCAAACCTCTTGAAGGTTTGATGGAAGTGCAGATGAGCAGAGGCACTGCCTTTGTCTTGGTGAACGTGTGTGTGTTCGGAGGCAGTATTTCTTAAACTTCGATATGCATGTGCATCATTGGGGATCTTGTTAAAATGCAGATTCTGATCCCGCAGCTCTGGAGTGGGGTCTGAGATTGTGCATTTCTAGCAAGCTCCCAGGTGTTAGTAATGCTGCCCCTACATAGGCCACACTTCGACTAGCCATGTCATAGTGTC
This sequence comes from Delphinus delphis, assembly GCF_949987515.2. Taxonomy (NCBI): domain Eukaryota; kingdom Metazoa; phylum Chordata; class Mammalia; order Artiodactyla; family Delphinidae; genus Delphinus; species Delphinus delphis. The sequence continues at coordinate 31,663,404 of NC_082698.1, read as the reverse complement.
ATTGCAAGCCGTAGTGTCAGGGCTTATTTTGGTACCAAACAACCAAGCCCTCCCTTCCCCAGTGCTCCCTGCCCCGCCCCCTCCTCTGAAGCTACCACTTTGAGTCACTGATCAGTTATGTCATTGCAGGATGATGGGAAACCTAATTCATGCATTCCTTTGTTCTTTCAGTAAACATATGTCCTAGAATTTTGCCATACAAGAAACAAATCTGAATCTTTATCACATACAATCTGTAATTGCACATAAAGGCCCTGTGTTGGATTTCCTAAACATCTCCCAGCTTTTCTCTGCGGCTCCAAGATTCCTTATGCTGCTTTCATTCCCTTCCTCCAACCTGAGAAGTACTGGAACAGAACATTTGGTTGCCCCAGAACCCTTTGCTGGGTGTTTGGAGTGCCCGAGAGCTGGGGCTAGCAAGGATTCAGGACTCTGAGACTGGGAGCAGCGTGCCAGGGGGGCACTGTCTGCACTGCAGAAGTGAGGTGAGAATGATCCCAGACGCAAAGGAGGATAGTGAATGCAGAGAGGACCGATAGGATTTCTTTGGTTTTGGAAAATTGAGGGAATCATAAGGAAAAAAGAAGTCGTTGGAGTAGAGAAGGCAAGAGGGAGTTTGCCTAACATACTTCCATCCCACAGTTTTTGTGCTAGAGTATCAAAATGAATTTAGAGACCCAGGAACAATGGCAGTACATGCCCTACGTAAAAAGGTGTTTCCTGGGCTTCCCTGGTGGCGCAGTGGTTGAGAGTCCGCCTGCTGATGCAGGGGACGCAGGTTCGTGCCCCAGTCCGCGAGGATCCCGCATGCCACGGAGCGGCTCGGCCCGTGAGCCGTGGCTGCTGAGGCTGCGCGTCCGGAGCCTGTGCTCCACAACAGGAGAGACCACAACAGTGAGAGGCCCACGTAACACACACACACACACACACAAAAGGTGTTTCCTTCTGATCCATAAGGAGGATGTGGACAATTTCTTTCTGTCTGTGAAGATATAAGTAATATGGCATATACTCATTAAAGAAGACATGAAATATGGATTAGAGGAGAAAGAAAAACAATCGCTCATGACAATATTTTGGTGTGTTTCCTTGTAGTTCCTTTTTCTATGCCTGGGTTGTTTCTCTTTTTTAGCACTTATTTGACTACAACCTTGAAAAATTACGAGGTGACATTGTGATTGTTAGGCTATACATACAGTTTTAAAGCCTGACTTTCAGTGTAGCAGTGAAGCACAAGTATTTTCCACCTTATAGCATAGTCTTCGTTAGCATAATTTTTATAGTCACATAGTTTTTTTTAAGTGTCCCTGTTATTGAACATTTAGGTTGTTCCCATTTCCAATAAACATCTTTGTGAGTGAAGTTTTTCCATATGTAGGGATGCATGCTGAGGATAGAATCTCAGAAGTAGAATTATTGGATTAAAATTTGTAAATGTTTTTTAAAGTTCTTGATTACTATTAACAAGTTGCTTTACCAAAGGATGGACCCTTCATGCTCCCACGAGGAGTTCCTTTTGCTGCATCCCTGACAACTTAGGTGTTTTGTTTTGTTTTTTTCTTTAAATAATCATGTCCACTTTTATGTTGTTTTAGTTTGTTTAATTACTGGTGAATTTGACATTTTTCACATAATGTGCTTCTTCTTTTGTATACTGTTTACATCCGTTGCCTGTTTATTACTTATTGGAGTTTATGTTTTAAATTAATTTATGTGAGCTCTTGATAAAATAAAGATATTCAGGTTTTTCTACTATATTTGCAACAGTTTTTCCAAAACCTTAGTGTTTTTATACAGAGACTTACAGCTATGAATAGATCCAATACATTTTTATCTGTGGTGTTATATTTTCAAAAAAGTTTGATATTACATTTATTGTCTCTTTAACCCAGGATAATTTTTTGAAAGTTCCAGGTAATTGTCATTTTTGTTTAAACCATTAATTTTTCATTTTATTTCACAATGATTAGAGAATATGGCTTTAGTATTTCTGAGGTTTCTTTATGCCTAAGCATGTAGTGAATTTTTATAAATGTGAACACTTGTGAATAAGATATATTCTGTTTTTAAGATATAAAATTGGATATTTGTAAATCTATCCAGTCATTTCAAGTATATGGTAATCCCTCCTCAACCATAATATTCTCCTATGTGAAATTGTAGTACATCTGCATTTACTTTTGTATACTTTTATTGTTACCTATGAGAATTTTAATTCCAGGAAAAAGAATGAGCTGTGAATAACTTTTTATTGTGGCTTATTAGAAAAGGGTGGGGGGCAGTGATAGAGAGTTGGGACTATAAAAGGAAGTAAAATAGATGCGGAGAAGGAGTAAGTCAATAAAGTCTTGAGAAAGATGAAAGAAGATGAGATAAAGTTCTCAGCATCTTAGGCAGCTGAACCTTGTATGGCTATATAACTTTAGGAAGTATTGTAGTATGGTGTGAGTGAAAATTACCAAGTCTTTCCCTCCCAAATAATCATGGCAGGCCCCAGGAGGCCAGAGCCAGGAGGTGGATCTGGTTGGCAGGATATAGGAGGTGAGGGTCAGAATCTCTGAACTATAAAATTGAAACAGTATTGCTCAAGTGGATAAAGACTCAGACATATGCACAAAAGACATCTGAAGCAGTGTGTCATCAGCAAAATAACTTTTTAGGCACTGAACTGAAAAGGCAGGGTAGGGAGGACTCGAAAAGTTTCCAGTGAACAAAGGTTGGTAAATAGAAAGTAATAGTGCAGTACTCATATTTTCTAATTTAAGCTGTGTGAAATGTTCTTGATACCATCTTTTGCTTAATGTCTTCTTTTTTATTGCTTTATTTTGGTGTACTTACAAATAATCGTTAGGGCTTTTTCGTAGATTTATTTTCTTTTTCTTCGTTTTTGGTTGATATAGTAACAGTGGTAGCCTGCAAAGATTACAGCTCTGAATCCCCAGAATTTATGAATGTTACCTTATACGGAAAGAGTCTTTGCAGATGTGATTAAATTAAGGAATTTAAACTGGGGAGATCCTGGATAATCACAGATGGTCTTATAAGAGGGAGGAGGAGGGAGACCTGACACAGAAGAAGGCAAGGCAACCACTGTAGCAAGATGCTGTGCTACTGGCTTTGAATATGGAGGAGAGGTCCACAAGCCAAGGAATGTGGAATGCGGAATGCATGGAATGCCATCAAGCAGATGGAAAAGGAAGAGTAGCCCTGCCCACACCTTGATTTCAGTCCAGTGAAATTGATTTCAGACTTTGAACTTGGAACTTCAGAACTGTAAGAGTAAATGTGTATTGTTTTAAGCCAATGGGTTTGTGGTAATTTGTTATGGCAGCTGTAGGAAACTAACAGAGTAAGTGTTCAATACATGGAAGTGGTGATGGTTTAGTTAGTTAATCTACAGGTTTGTAGTGTGTATTGAGCCACGTGTTGTTCCAGTCAACTTACAGATGTTAACTCAGTTCTCAAACAACTGTTTGAAGTTGATACTGTCCCTGTCTTACAAATGAGAAACCAAGGAATGAGTAGTTAAGTGACCTACCTAAAGTCTCTCAATTGGTAAGTGCTGAGGTTGAGATTTGAACCCATAGTTGTTGATCTTACTATTATTTTGAGATATAATTCACATACCATATAATTAACCTGCTTAAAGTTTACAATTCATTGTTTTTAAACATAGTCACAGAATCGTGCGGCCATCACTACAATCAATTTTAGAACATTTTATCACCACAAGAGGAAAACCTGTACCCGTTAGCATGAATTTAATTAACTTTAATATAGTTCTTTTCTCACTATGACTTGCCCCATTTTTGAGTTCTTAATTTTTGTTCCTGTCAAAATGATCTGGTGCATATGAAAGTAATTTTTTAGAAAGGGCATCAGCGTGGTAAGAGAGTGACAACTTGTCTAAATATAGATAGCTTATCCCCCTCAAGTAATTGGAAATATGCTCGCATTGTCTTGAGAAGTTTGATGCTGTGAAGTACTTTGAGGACACTTTTTCAGCCTGAACATTTTTCTGTTCTCTATTCCTGACATTTTCACAGTGAGACAACTGAGTATAGACTTCCTTTCATTGATTTTGCTTAGAATGTGGTAAACCCTTTTGATTTCCAAATTCAGGACTTCTTTAGGGGCAAGAAGGATTTCTCTTTTCATAACTTTAATCAGTGCTCCTACTCTGTTTGCTTGCTTTTCTTCTTCAGGGACCTATTATTTGGATCTCTTATCTCTGAACTTACTCCATCCGTTTATCTCTCCCTTTCTTCCCTCCCTCCCTCCCTCTCTCTCTCTCTCTCTCTCTCTCTCTCTCTCTCTCTCTGTCTCACTCTTTCTTTCCCTCTCTCTCTCCTTTCTTCCTTCTTTCTTTCCTTTCCTTTCTTTATTTTCCTTTGTATTCTGACAATATTTTCCTAATATTCTCTACATCACTGATTCAGTTTTCCTTAATTATTTGTAGTATAAACTTTCATTCAGCTGCAGTATTTTTAGTTTCCATGAAATCTTTTATCCTAATCTGTTCTCTTCTCAGACCAACATCCTCTTATATCTAACCAAAAAATAAATAAAGATTTCCCTCTCTTTCCTGCATCATATCTATTTTGGAAGCAAGCTTTTCCTCTACCATTCTTTCTACTTATTGCAAGATTTATTTAATCTAAGGCCTTATCCTTGAAAGAAAAGAGATACCTTCTGTAGGGGTGCACAAATGAATGTTATGTGTTTTTCATCTTATTCTAAAAAGAATTTAAGGAAGCACTAGGGGAGATTCATCCCAGTTCACTGTTAGAGATGGGGAATGCCTGGTCTACCCTTTGCTCCCTTAGATTCCGTTGGGATCCTAGAATAATGCAATCACCAAATGCAACATCCCCTTCTATGTGTGGGAAGACATCTCAGTCCTCTACCCAAGAAAGCTCACTGGGATCCAGGAAAGAAGGCAACAGTCCTGTTGCCATAGAGTCATGTTTCAGAGGATAGAGAGGCTAGGGCTCTCAGGATTCTGTCAGTATTTTTGTCCAGAGACATAAAGGCATTCAGGAAGGACCCTTCTCTGGGCCCATTTTCTTGCCTTTGCCCCTTTCCCACTGAGAGCAAATCTTCATTAAACTGCGGAGTGAGCTCCTGCGCCACTGCTTAGCACCTTGCCCAAGTAATGTCTTTGGTTGGAGATCAGTTCTAAGTCTCTTTATACTCATGGTAGAGTGAGCTTATCAGTTCACAGAGGCAAAAATAAACACACAAACAAGCAAAACAAAGCAAGACAAAACAACAAACCCGGGACTTCCCAAAGTGTTTCCTGTGCCCCTCCTGTCACACCATGCTTCTCTTCTCCCACAGTGCGCTTTTGTTGATCCCAAGTTAATGAGTGTTAGGTGGGCCAGCTGAGGCCTCTGCTTACTTGCCTCCCTCATGCTGCCTTGTCTCAGAAGAGGTGATGCTGGCCATTAGTGTCATTTCTTAATGCTAATGCACTGACGTTTCATTTGAGGAAAAAATATCATTTCTTTTAGGATACAGATATAGATTTTCACAAGAATGTGGGACAGTGTGGCAAAGTATTTTCACTTATGCTGTCATCATACTTAGTGGTCCTAAGACTTGGCTCTGTGAGATCACTCGGGCAGGAATGAACCAAGAAGTTGGTGAGCAATGGGAAGAAACTAGTATTGGGCTTTTGCAATAGTCCAGTGGGTGAGAGATGATGGGGACCTGCACTAAGGCATTGATGGTGGGTGGGTGGGGGAGAGGGATGGATGAGAGGAGCTGGATTTAAACAATATTTATGAGGTAGAGTTTGAGGTAGAGGGCTAGGTGGTTTGTTGGGAAGGAAGGAGGAGGAGATGTTAAGATTTATTCTCAAGTTTAGCTTTAGATGATTGGATTAATATTTATGAATAAGACTGGGAATAAGGGAGGGAGAGTGGATTTGGCAGGGGAGGAGGGAGATAATAAGTTTATCCTGGCACATGCTAAATAAGAGATGCTTATAAGATATCAAGGCAGAGATATTCTGTTGGTTGCTGGAAATGTGGATGTAGAGCTTGGAGAGGTCTGGCCAAAATCAAGAGATAATGGGAGTTAGAGTTGGAGCATGGAGTCAATAGTTGAAAATATGAGCATTTAAAGTATGAGTTACCCTGGAAAGTATAGGGGATGATTGTTATACAGCAGAAACTAACACAACATTGTAAATCAATTATACTCCAATAAAGATGTTAAAAAATAAAACAACAATTATACTAAAAACAAAAAAAGAAAAGAAAGTATAGGGAATGAAAACAGAAGAGATAAAGAATGGAACCCAAGGAAACACCAACAATAAAGGGATGGGAAAAGAAATGCCTTAAGAAGAGAGATTCAGAAAGAAAACCTAAAAAGGTAAGAGAAAGCCAAGGAGAGTCTGAACCCAGTAGCCAAGGGAGAGTGTGGTTTTTTTTTGTTTTTTTTTTTTTGTTCTTTTTTTGCGGTACGCGGGCCTCTCACTGTTGTGGCCTCTCCCGTTGTGGAGCACAGGCTCAGGACGCGCAGGCTCAGCGGCCATGGCTCACGGGCCCAGCCACTCCGCGGCATGTGGGATCTTCCCGGACCGGGGCACGAACCCATGTCCCCTGCACCGACAGGCGGACTCCCAACCACTGGGCCACCAGGGAAGCCCGGGAGAGTGTGTTTTGAGACCAAAGTTTCTAGAAGAAGTGCCAAAGCTGCAGATTAGACAAGAAGGAGAATGAGAAGAGGTATCGTATTTTCTATTCTTCGAGCACCTCCCACCCCTGCCCCACAGTGTAATGTTTTTGGGAATTGGGATGCACTTTATAATATTTCCTACCCACAGACCCTTAATCCCTCCAGCAAAAACCCTTAAAACTCTAATGGTACATTTTATAGTGGGAGAGATGTGGTGATTGGGTTTGAGAATTTGGAGCTTATAAATATCCTTGGTGAAAACAGACTTAGTAGAATATTAAGAGGTTAAACAGCAGAAGTTAGCAGAAAGTAGGAACAATGAGCTTATTAGATAACTCAAGAAGTGAGGTGATGGAGGGAAAGAGAGAGCTGACGTGAGGGATGAGTTGGATCAAGGGAAGAATGTTGCAGACTAGAGTGGACTTGATGATGTTTGAAGGATAAGAGCCAACAGGGGGGACTCCCTGGCGGTCCAGTGGTTCAGGACTCTGTGCTTTCACCGCCAGACCCAGGTTCAATCCCTGGTCAGGAAACTTAAGATCCTGCAAGCTGCGCAGTGCGGCCAAAAAAACCCCAAAAGAGCCAATGGAAGGGAGATGGACTCATTCATTAACAAATATTTATTGAGCAAAGAGTATATGTCAAGCACTGTTCTAGGCACTGAGGATACAGTGGAAAGGAAAACAAAATCCTTAACTTCACAGGGTTTATGTTCTGGGTGGAAAGGTGGGGTGAGGGCAGACAGGTAATCATCAAAAAAAAAAAAGTAAGACGTATGGTATGTTAGTGATAAGTACTAAGAAAAAATCAAAGCAGGAAAGGGGGTTGAGAAGTATTGGGAGGTTACAATTTTACATAGGGTGGTAAAATAGAAGGTGATTGGGAAGAAAGACCTTAAAGAGGTAAAGCAGGCCAGCATGTGGCACTCTCTGGGAAGAATGTTCCAGGTGGCGAGGCCAGCAAATACAAAGTCCTGCAGAGAAATTAAGTGTTTAAGGAAGAGCAAAGAAGCCAGTGTGGCTGAGTTGAAGAGAGGTGACAAGGAGGTGAGAGCTGAGGGACTTCCCTGGCGGTCCAGCGGTTAAGGCTCCATGCTTCAAATGCAGGGGGTGTGGGTTCGATTCCTGGTCAGGAAATAAGATCCCACATGCTGTGCGGCCAAAAAAAAAGGGAAAAAAAATGCAGGAGGTGAGAGCTGAGAGGTGAATTTGAACTAAACCGACTGTCTAGGGTCTTGCAGGCCATTGTTAACCTTTGGCTTTCCTTATAGTGAAATGGGAAACCACTGTGGGTTTTGAGCAGAGTAGTGACTGGATCCAGTTCACATTTTGATAGGCTCCCCGTGGCTACTATGTGGAGAATAGACGGAAAGGGGGCAAGGGTAGAAGAGAGAGATCAGTTGGGAAACTACTTCAATAATACCAGTAAGAAATGATTGTGTCTAGTCCTAGGTGGTAGCAGTAGAAGTTGTGAGAAGTGATTGGATTTTTAAAGATAGAGGTAGAGTTGATTTACGATATTATATTACTTTTGAGTATATAGCACAGTGATTCAAAATTTTTATAGATTATACTCTATTTAAAGTTATTATAAAATATGGGCTATATTCCCTGTGCTGTACAATATATCCTTGTAGCTTATTTATTTTATACGTAGTAGTTTGTATCTCTTAATGCCCTGCCCCTATCTTGCTCCTCCCCCTTCCCTCTCCCCACTGGTAACCACTAGTTTTTTCTCTATGTCTGTGAGTCTGTTTCTGTTTTGTTACATTCATTCGTTTTATTTTTTAGATTCCACATATAAGTGATAACATACGGTATTTGTCTTTCTCTGTCTGACTTATTTCACTAAGCATAATACCCATCTATGTTGTTACAAATGGCAAAATTTCATTCTTTTTTATGGCTGAGTAGTATTCCATTGTATATATATACCACATGTTCTTTATCCATTCATCTGTTGATGGACACTTAGGTTGCTTCCATATCTTGGCTGTTGTAAATAATGCTGCTGTGACCAATGGGGGTGCATGTATCTTTTTCTTGAATTTGTGTTTTTGTTTTCTTTGGATATATACACAGGAGTGGAATTGCTGGATCATATGGTAGTTCTATTTTTAGTTTTTTGAGGAACCTTCATATTGTTCTGTAGTGGCTGCACCAACTTATATTCCCAACAACACTGTACAAGGGTTCCTTTTCTCCACATCCTCGCCAACATTTGTTAGTTGTGTTCTTTTTGATGATAGCCATTCTAACAGGTGTGAGGTAGTATCTTGTTGTGGTTTTGATTTGCATTTCTCTGATGATTAACAATGTTGAGCATGATTACTATTTTTGACAACATATTTTACATATTTCTCTTTTGTGTATCCCTTAACTGCTTATTGCAGATATAGATGATTTTACCACTTTTGTCTTAGAACTTTTCTACTAGCTTTGTATGTGGTTGACTTACTACCTTTACTGTATATTTGCCTTTACTGATGAGCTTTTTCCTTTTGTAATTTTCATGTCTTTAGTTGTGGCCTTTTCTTCTGTCTTAGAGAAGTCCCTTTAACATTTCTTGTAAAACTGGTTTGGTGGCCCTGAACTCTTAGTTTTTGCTTGTCTATGAAACTTTTGATCTCTCCATTAAATCTGAGCAAAAGCCTTGCTGAGTAGAGTATTCTTGGTTGTAAGTTTTTCCCTTTCATTACTTTAAATATATTGTGCCACTGTCTTCTGGCCTGCAGAGTTTCTGCTGAAAAGCCAGCTGATTATGCTTGATATAATCTTAGAGGTCTCTTAAACTTTCCTCATTTCTTTTTATTCCTTTTTCTGTTTAGCATCAGTGATTTCCTCTACTCTGTCTTCTGGTTCGCTGATCCATTCCTCTATATCATTTAGTCTGTTGTTGATTCCTTGTAGTGTATTTTTCATTTCAGTTATTGTATTCTTCATCTCTGTTTGGTTCTTATTTTTATTTTCTCTCTGTTAAAAACTTCTAACTTCTCACTCTGTTCATCCATTCTTCTCCTGAGTTCTTTGATCTTTATAATCATTACCTTGAATTCTTTATTGGATAGGTTGCTTATCTCCACTTCACTTAGTTTTTCTTCTGGGATTTTATCTTGTTTCTTCCTTTGGAACATGTTCCTCTGTCACCTCATTTTGCCTAAGTTGCTGTTTTTATTTCTATGTTTCTGGCAGGTTGGTTATATTTCCCAACCTTAGAGAAGTGACCTTTTGTAGCAGATGTCCTATGAGTCCCAGCAGCACACTCCCCTCTGGTCACCAAAGCTATATGCTCTAGGGGTGCTCCCATGTGGGCTGAGTCCTTCTGTTGCGGCAGGCTGACTGCTGTGGATGGTCTGGTAGGTGTGGCTGGCCCCCAGTCTGTTTGGTTGCCAGGTCCTGCCTTGTGTGGGGGCTGCTAGCTGCTGGTTGCTGGGGTTGGGTCACGAGGCAGCTGCCTGAAGAACCCCAGGGGTCTCAAGGCTAGCGCTGGCTCACTGGTGGGCAGAGCCAGGTTCTGGGGTGGTGGTTGTGGCGTCAGGGTTCCCTAATCTAGTGTTGGCCTGGTGGTGGGTGGAGCTTGTTCTTGACATGGCTAGCTGTGGGTTCTGGGGTGCCCTAAAGCTGGTGCTGGCCTGCTGGTGAGTAGAGCTGAACCTGGGGCAGCTGGCTGAGTAATTCAAGGTATCTCAGAGCTGGTGTTGATCTGATGGTGGGTGGGGCTAGAGCCCAGGGGATCCCAGGGATAATGTTGGCCCACTGGTGGGTGGACCCATGTCTCAAGGTCTCTGGCTACAGGGCCCTGGGGGTCCTGAAGCTGGTGTCAGCCTGCTCGTGGGTGGGGCTGGATCTCAGGGAGTCCCAGGGCTGCTGCTGGCCCACTGGTGGGCAGAGCCGGGTCCTAGAGTCTCTGGCTCCAGAGCCCAGGGGTCCAAGCACAGGTGTTGGACTGCTGGTGGGTGGGGCCAGTTCCTGGCACAGCTGGCTGCACGATCTGGGATGTACTGGAGTTTGTGTTGGCCTGCTGGTAAGTGAGGCCCCATCTCAGTGTGGCTGGCTGAGGGGCTCAACTTGCCTCAGAGCTGGTGTTGATCTGCTGGTGGGCAGAGCTGGGGCCCAGTAGGTCCTGGGGTTGGTGCCTACCTGCTGGTGGTGGGCTGGGTCCTTCCATGGCAGGATGCAGGGCTGCGGTTGTCCTGGGGCTGGTGTCTGCCCGCTGGTGGGTGGGGCCAGGGCCCGGGGTGTCCTGGGGCTGGTGCCTGCACACTGGTGTGTGAGGCTAGGTTCTGGGCCCTCTGTGGACAGGGCTGTGTCCAGGGATGGCTCTGGGCTCAGGGAATCTTAAGGCAGCCTGCCTGCTGTGGGTGGGGCTGTGTCCCGGCCTGGCTAGTTGCTTGGCCCGAGGCATCCCAGTACTGGTGCTTACTGGCTGGTGAGCGGGGCTGGGGCTAGGTCCCAAGACTAATAAGGTAAAGAGAGGATTCCAAAATGGAGCTTGCTAGCACCTGTGTCCACACAGTAGAACGAGCTCCAAAAAATGCCTGCTGCCAGTGCCTGTGCCCCCAGGGTGAGCTCCAGTTGCCTCCTGCCTCTCTGGGAGACTCTCCAAGATCATCAGGTGGGTCTGAGCCAGGTTCCTTTCAGATGACTGCTTCTGCCCTGGTTCCTGGAGCATGTGAGATTTTGTGTGAGCCCTTTAAGAATGGAGTCTCCGTTTCCCATAGCTCTCTGGGTCTCCCAAAAGTATGTCCCATTGGCCTTCAAAGCCAAACGTTCTGGGGACTCGACTTCCTTGTGCAGGACCCTAGGGCTGAGGTGCCCCATGTGGGGCTCAGACCCTCGCTTTTTGGGGAGAACCTCTGCAATTGTAATTATTCTTTCCTTTGGGGGGTCACCCACCTGGGGATATGGGTCTTGACTGTACTGTGCCTCTGCCCCTCCTGCCCATCTCATTGTAGTTCCTTCTTTATATCTTTTCTGGTAGGTTCTGGTCTTTCTCATCAATAGTTGCTCTGTAAATAGTTGTAATTTTGGTGTGCCTATGAGAAGATATAAGCTTCCTACTCCACCCTCTTAGGAACTCTCCCAAGAAGTGATTGGATTTTGAAGGCAGAGCCAATAGTATTTCCTGACTGGATCCGGATGGAAAACAAAGAGAGAAGGAAATTTGTTTCCAAGGTTTTGGGCCTTCCCAAAACGAGAAGGATGGAGTGGCCTTGAGCTGAAGTGGAAAGCTGAAGTAGGAGGAACATGTTTGAGTGGGAAGCTCAGGATCTCAGTTTTGGATGTTTTAAGTTTGAGATGCCTTTGATAAGAAATGCCTGTTTGGGGATTTCCCTGGTGGTCCAGTGGTTAAGACTCCCCACTTCCACTGCAGGGGGCGCAGATTCGATCCCTGGTCAGGGAACTAAGATCCTGCATGCTGCGCAGCGTGGCCAAAAAAAAAAGAAAAAAAGAAAAAAGAAAAGAAGTGCCTATTTGACATGGAGATTTTGAATTAAGCAGATGAATATACAAGTCTGGAGTTCAGGGGAGAAGACTGTGCTGGAGATACAAATTTGGGTCATTAGGTGGTGTTTAAACTCAGTGAGACTGGACTTAAATGCAACGAGACTGGATGAGAGCACCAAAGGAGTGAATGTAGATAGAAAAGAAATTCCAAGGACTGAGCCTTGGGATGCTACAAATTTAATGGTTGGGGACAAGAGGAGAAATCATCCAACAAGACTGAGAAAGAGAGAGAGAGAGAGAGAGAGAGAGAGAGAGAGAGAGAGGGAGAGAGAGTGTGTGTGTGTGTGTGTGTGTGTGTGTGTGTGTTGGGGTGGGAGGAGGGGATAAACTAGGAGAGTATGTTGTCCTGAGATCCAGGTAAAGAAAGTGTTAAGAGGAGGAAGTGGTTGGCTGGATCTAATGCTGCTCATGGGTCAAATAAGGTGAAACTGAGAATTGACCATTGCATTTAGCACAGTGGAGGTCCATGGTGATCTCGGTAAGAGCCTGTTTGGTGGAGTGCTGGGAACAAAATTCTCACTGGAGTTCATCCTACTGCTTCTCCTCTCCCCCTCCTTCCTCCCTGAACTAAGGAGAAATCAGTGGTACCTGAAGAACATGGTTGAGTGTGAGGGAGGCATGGTTCCTCAAAGGAAATTCAGAGTCCTAGTACCAGAAGAAGGGGAAATGGATTCTTGGCAGACAATACAGCAAATGTTCACTTTAGCTAGAAATAGCCTGTTCCTGTCCTGTGTATCCTATTTACAGTCTCTAGCATCAGTTCTCTGTAAAGATTTTTAGGAATGGAAACTTTTATAGGAAGGCATAACCCCTGGTGCTGATAGACCATCCAGATTGCAGACATTTTCTCTGAAAGAAAAGCCAGAGGCCCTACAGGGCTAGGAAGTGTGTTCTTTTACAAATGTGTCTTTCTCAGTGAGCTCACTCCAGGATTCAGACTGTGAAGATAGCCCAAACCCCAGGCTCCTAGTCACTGTTACACTTTCCAGAACTGCCTTATGGTTTCATGTGGTATATCTGTTTGCAAAATCCAGTGATTTGGAGGACTTTTCACTTTAAGAGAGGATAAGGGCAGGGTAGGAGTAGGAAATCACAATTCAAACATGGTCTAGATATTTCTGCATTTGGCATTTTAAAAAGACTCAGTGAATGTTAGTGCTGGAAGGGACTTGAGTATTCTCAAATCTCTTCATTAAAACAGAATTAATTACATTGCTGTCTTTTAAAATTACACAAATAATTCAAGTTTATTACAGGAAATTTGGGATACATAAAGAACAAGTAAGAAAATAAAAATTCTCTGTAAGCTCACTGTTCATACTTCTTTGTCATGTCCTTTTCTTGCTCTCTTCTTTCTCCTACTTTTTATTGTTTATTATTAATTTTTAAAAAATTTGGAGCCATGTTTTTCATACTGATTGTAATCTTCTATTTTACTACATAATTTGTCATGACAATCAAATGGCTTTTACCGTATGATTTTTAATGACTGCATATAGTATTCCATCATTTGAACATATACCATGTACTTATTTAACGATTACCTTTTATGGAATACTTAGGAAATTTCCAAATATTTTACTATTATAAAAACTGTTGTGGATCAATCTCAGTGCATGTCTTTGAAGATGTCTTTAGGATAAATTCCTAAAAGTAGAATTTCTAAATTGTTCTCCAAATTACAGCAGTATCTGAGTGACAGAAACACTGACGTCCTGAGTTAGGAAGGAGTATGCCCAAGTTACTCAGCTGGTCAGTGGCTGAGTGTGTTTTGGAGTCCAGCTCCCTGTCTTTTGAGAGACCCTTTTCCTTGACACCATGCTTCCTGTTACATTTCAGCTTCTTCTTAGTGATGTCCTGCAGGAACCGTTAGACCTTGATGACATATAAATTTTTCCTGCCAACTGTGTGGCTCCCACTCATGCCAAACTAGTCCTCTAATTCATCTGTGGGCGTGAACTCTGAACAGTTAGAGACACCTTTGTTCATGAGAGACGATGGTGCTCCTCAGATACCTTTCCCCTTTAGGGTGATAAATATTTCTTTATTAGTCAAGAGCCATACCCACTAGACATTTCCTCATACACATGAAGTGTTCCTGAGGTTTCTCTGACTTCTTTTTGCCCTTACTGTTTATATACTTTCTTTCCAAAATCCTGCTTCACAGTAGTGCTTCTCGATAGGAAGGCCACCTTTCAGTGGACTCCAGTGATTGAGTCCCCCTCCTACCCGAGTTGTGGTTCACTTTGACTCACCCCAACCCATCCAACCAGTTGGTAGAAACACAGCAAGGCCTACACGTTGGAGCAAGTTGTACTGGTGGCTCTTCCATAACTGAGAAACTTTTAAAAGGCAATGGCGATTTGGCCAATTCTTAGCCTATAAGACCTTCCCCAATTTACAAATATATTTATTAGGTTGAAGCTTTTGAAACTGACAGTTTTGTACAGTCAAAAATTGTCAAGTATTGGCAATTTCTTATGATTCATCCTAATATGTAAAATGATCCTAGATGTCAAAAATATGCTATAGAAAACATACCAGTTACACATCTCAGAATATCCCCAAGATAGATTCCAGAAGGTCTGCCACTGACCCCTGAACACCCAACCAGGGCTGTGTTTCTCACATATCAAAAGGCAAAGTTTTTTGTTTTTTTTAAAAAAATGTCCATTGTTGTTGAAGAGGTGGCCCAAATTGTTGGCGAGATTGTTGGCAATGGGTAAACTTTTTTAGAGGGAAATGTGGCTATAATTATTCAAAGCCTTAAAAATGTGTACACTCTGACCCAGAACATCTACTATGAAAACTCACCCTAAGTAAAGCAGCCTGGATGTGTGCATAGATGTGCCTTCAAGGATATTTATTAGAGCATTGTTTGTAATGGTGAACAACTATAAATAACCTGAAGTAATGTATATGTCTAGGTGAAACAACCAAATAATTAAATGATGTTGTGAAAGAATTTCCAAGGACAAGAGATAAAAAGCACTGTTGGGAGAAAAACAAGTTATAAAGTTGAACAATCAAGACCCATTTTGTTAAAATATTTAATAAATGTAGACATGAAATATACACAGGAGGAAGACTGGCAAGATATATAGTGAAATATTAAAAGGACTATTTATGGGTGATCAAAAGAGTGAATTTTATTTTCCTCTTTTATACTTTTCTGTATTTTCCAAATTTTTAACAGTAAGCATATAATATTTTGCAATCATAAAAAAATCTGTCATGGAAAACTTTTAACGTTAAATGAAAAGTAACTAATTGACTAGTAAAAAATTAAGCAGGTAAGAAATACACTTGAATTTCAAATAGCAGAAGCAGGTGAAAATAAGAATGAAAGTGAAATGAGGAAATTATGTTGGATTAAAAAAGAACATGTGTTTACAAAACTGAAAACTGTTAAACTCTTAACATATGGGTATAGTAAGGTTGGCAACGATGCTCCTTTGCCTGCCTTGTAAATGAAGTTTCCCAGCAAAGAACAATAGATCCACTAGAGGACATGAGGAAATCAAATAAGTCTCAAAGCAGAACAGGCCTTGATAACCGCCTAGTTCAGTGGCTACAGGAATTTTTTTAAAAAATAAATTTATTTATTTTTGGCTGTGTTGGGTCTTCGTTTCTGTGCGAGGGCTTTCTCTAGTTGCGGTGAGCAGGGGCCACTCTTCATCGTGGTGCGCGGGCCTCTCACTATCGCGGCCTCTCTTGTTGTGGAGCACAGGCTCCAGACACGCAGGCTCAGTAGTTGTGGCTCACGGGCCCAGTTGCTCCGTGGCATGTGGGATCTTCCCAGACCAGGGCTGGAACCCGTGTCCCCTGCATTGGCAGGCAGATTCTCAACCACTGCGCCACCAGGGAAGCCCAGGAATTTTTAAATTTGATGGACTGGCAGGATTTTTCTTTTTAAAAAGTCAATATCAATTTTTACCAAAGTAATACATGCATATAATTAAAAGTCAAGTTTAATAATCATAGCAAAGAACTGCAGTCACCCATCCCATCACTTTCTACCCTCCCCTCACCCTTAAACCCTATTCTCCAGAGTAGCCCTTTACATCTTTTTAGGATTTCTTTTGCCATTTGTGCTTCCTCTGCTAATTTAGATGTTATCTGTTGCTTTCTATTGTGGTAGCTGAGTACTTTGCTTTCTTACATTCCCTCAGGGTTGTCCTCTCCATACCACCTCTATATAGTGATATCACAATTTTGGGTTAAATCAGTATCCAATATTTACCTTAGCATGTCTAGGTAAGTATTGTTTGTGCCTTAGATTTCCTTTCCTTTACAACTTTTCATTTTTGCTGGTGTTAATAAGGTCTCATTTCTTCATCTATGTCTCTAATAGTAATTTTTTTTGCAAACCCTTTGATATAATTTCCTACATAGTAATCTTTTCTTTTTTGTCCCCCTTCTTTTCCTGTCTGTCCTTTTTTTAAAATTTATTTATTATTTTTATTTATTTATTTAATTTATTTTTTAAGGCAAATCCATTTATTATTTTTGGCTGTGTTGGGTCTTTGTTGCTGTGTGCGGGCTTTCTCTAGTTGTGGCGAGCAGGGGCTACTCTTCGTTGTGGTGCACAGGCTTCTCATTGCGGTGACTTCTCTCATTGTGGAGCATGGGCTCTAGGCAAGTGGGCTTCAGCAGTTGCAGCATGCGGGCTCAGTAGTTGCGGTGCCTGGGCTCAGTAGTTGCGGCACGCGGGCTCTAGAGTGCAGGCTCAGTAGTTGTGGCCCACGGGCTTAGTTGCTCCATGGCATGTGGTATCTTACCGGAGCAGGGCTTGAGCCCGTGTCCCCTGCATTGGCAGGCAGATTCTTAACCACTGCGCCACCAGGGAAGTCCCCCTGTCTGTCCTTTTTTAAAACCTCCTTTCTGAATCTGTTGTCCTGTTCTAGTCTAAGCTGGCTGCTCTCCTGGCCAGCTGCAGAGTTATCTTGCTGGGCTTCCCTTGACCTCTCTCCTGTGTTGATTCTCAGTTTGTATTATATCTCTTCCTCTTTCTATGTTCACTACCTCATTTGGGTGGAGCATACCCTTCAGTAACTTCCTGAGAAAAGGTGCATTGGAGGAAAAATGTTGAGGCCTTTGTGTATCAGAATTTTGAAGTTCAATGCTATTCTTATTCCCAATTATTTTTATATCACTTGTTCCTCCCACCCCACCCTCTGTTTCCAGGAAGCATTTAGGATCTTTTTTTATCCCTTACGTACTAAAATTTATGCTGATGTACTTTGATGTGTGTTTTTCATCCATTGTGTTAGGCATTCAGCCCCTCCCGTCTGGCAACTCAGATCTTTCAGTTCTGGGAAATTTTCTCATATGGTTTCTTTGATAATTTCCTGCCCACGATTTTCTCTGTTCTCTCTTTCTAGAAGGCCTATTAGTCAGATGTCTCTCTTGTGGTAATAATTTTCATTTCATTTGTTTTCTCTCTTTACTCTGACAGATGGCTCTACCTTCTAGGATATTTCCTCAACTTTATCTTTGAACCATTTGTTAAAATTTCTTATTTCAGTTATTATAGTTTAAATTTGTAAAAGCTTGTTTTTATTTTCTGATCTCTTTAAACAAAACTGTACACACTTTTGGTCTCATAGATGTAATATTTTCTTATTTCTCTGAGGCTAGAAATTGAAGCTTTCTTCTGTTTCCTCTTTTTGTTGTTTGTTTTCATTTCTGTCTTCCATGTTGAAGACTTTTTTTTACATATTATTATTATCTTCACACAATTCTATCCGGTTGATATTATTATTATCCTCATTTTATAGTTAATGGGTCTTAGAGAGTATATTATTGTTTTATTTTTCTTACCATGGATGTCTGAAAAAGTCATCATGGACCAGCCACATCCACAGTCCAGCTTCTCAATCAAGTTGGATTCTCTATTGAATCCTTAAAGTTTCTTCTTACCCTCCTATATTTTACTTCCCCGCAATACCCAGAGACAGTTGTCTTACTATGTTAGACAGCTGTTAGAAAGATCTGATCATTCTAATGTTTAACTGAAACATTTCTCCTTCCCTGCATTTTTCCTCTGACATTAGCACTATTTCTGTCCTCTGGGCCATAGAGATATGGACCAAATCTAAATGCCCCTCCATAGGATAGTCCCTTAGATATTTGAAAGGTTACTGTCATGCCTCCTCTGTGTCTGCCATTCCCCAGCCTGAAGAGGCCTAGTCTCTCCTACTATATTTCACTCTTTTGTCAAGCTCCAGTTGGCTAACATTTTGTAAGGCTTTGGATCAGCTCCTAGCTGTCAAGGTCTCACTTTAAGTGTAGTATCTGTAACTTAATGCAGACTCCAGATGTGCTTTGAAACACTGAGCCTTGAGTGGGATAGTCTTATTTTATTTATATTTATTTATTTATAGCAATTAAAAAAAGTTTTTTTATACAGCAGGTTCTTATTAGTTATCTGTTTTATACATATTAGCCTGTATATGTCAATCCCAATCTCCCAGTTCATCCCACCACTACCCTCCCCTGCCACTTTCCCCGCTTGGTGTCCATACGTTTGTTTGTGTCTTGCCATTGGTTTAGTTTTAGCCTGGGAAGTTTCATGTGCATCTTTTCCTAGTAGGTGATAGTTTTGATAAGTTTCTCACAAAGTTTAATTTCTGGGCTGCTTTTGATTAGTGTTATGGGTTTTTTTTTGTTGGGTGTGGGGAGGTGGGAGATCAGGGAGATGGGGATGCAGGGAGGTGAGGAGTGAGGGGAGGTGGGGATTCAGTGAGGTGAGAGATGCAGGCAGCTGGGGGTGTAGGGAGGTGGGGTCATGGAGCTGAGAGGTGAAGAGGTAGAGGGTGCAGGGAGGTGAGGGGGTACAGGTGAGTAGGGGCAGGGAGGTGGGACACAGAGTCTGCATCTGAGTCCTGTCTCCACAGGTCACCTGATTATTGCTGAAAACCTCTGTGAGGGTAGAGGCTCAGGGTTTGTTGCCAGGACTGAATAAGAAAGCCCATGAAAGCACTCATTACAGTGTCAGGAGGACAGCAGGCACCCAACAAAAGTTAGGTACGATTAAGTGAGGTGAAGTTAAGATCTAAGAAATGAGAAGGCAGAAACTGGGGGAGGATGTGGCAAGGGGAACATACAGCAGGAAAAGGAAACAGCATATGCCAAGGCCCTGCATCGGGAAGAGGCTTGGTTCGCGTAAGGGACAGGGAGGGTGTTGGGGACGGAAGTGTCTAGTGAAGGGTTGGGGGTGGGGGACTCTATGTTAGTTACTATTTTAACTTCTTAGGATTTCCTTTTCCAGGCCAGTTGCACTTGACCTTGGATAGTATTAACCCCAAACGGAGGTGCTAAGGTGATATTGAAAAATGGAAAGATCTTGTTAATGTAAAGTGCATAAATAAAAAGTATAATATGCATATTTGAAAAGGAAAGCACAACATAAACAGGGTTGTTCCAGGCACCATGTTGAATGTTTTGTACACATTACCTCACCAGACCTTTGTAGTAATCTTAAGAGATGAGAACTACTGTTATTCCCATATTAGAAGTGAGGAAGTGAGGGCAATGCCTCGTATAACTAGGAGGGCCAAAGGTGAGATGCAGACCTAGAAATGCCAGACTCAAGGCTGATAGTGTTGTTACCTAAAGAAATGAAGCTCACCCATTACACTTCGTGCTAATTATAGCTGATATTGTTGAATGGAATTATCTAATTTACTAAGGTATAATGCATCTTTCCCTTTTCTTTAAGAGAGCACACCAAACATTAAAAAAAAATGTATTTGATAGGTCAAGGTGATGACATTGACATTCTGAGTATTAATTTTTATGGTTCTTTACGAGCAGTGATTAAGTCTTATTCATATTTATATATCCAGTACCAAGCACATTCCAGGCAATCAAATATGATTCATATCCGTGTGCGCATGGGTATATGAATGAGCGCATAGTTAATGGATGAATGAATGGATGAAATTATAAGACAGTAATTACTATTAAAGTTTTTAGGTCTATTATTATTTTTAGACTTATTTGCCCCTATACTAAATCCTAAATAGACTGCTTTGCTCTATGAACTCATATGTCTGCTCTTTGTACATTTTTTCCCTCCTGTCAGTGTTCTAAATGGGATATCCGTAGACATGAGATATGCCTGCAGCTCTGCAGATGGGAGAGAGTGAAAGGAAGTTGCCCTGGTTAGTTCAGATCATCATGTCCAAGGGAGAGGAATAAACTCATGTTTGATCCAGGCCATGGCCATATTTAAGGGTTTTGATCTGAGGTGTGGGGTCCAGCTCCAGCGGCATCAGGGGAGTACATTCTTGGTCTGTAGCCAAATCGTCGGGGGGGCATCAGAAACTGAATTTAGATCCTACTTGAAAGGAGTGGACTGAAACCAGTAGAGGGAGTCAGCCCCCTACCAATTTGGTTAACATATATGGCCAGACTCTAGTCCTGGAGTGGAAATGAAATGTAGCCAGACAGACTGGTATACACTTTGGGATGGATTTAGCTAAAGAAGTTTTTCCAGATTCTCCCAAAGGGGAGATTAGAGTCCTTCCAGGGCACTTGACCCCAGGCATGGGAGCAATCATGGTTTTTCAGACGCTCTCCCGCTAAGGTGAAAAAGTTCCTAGTATGTTCCAGGACTTAGGTGGGGTTGCTCCTCAGGATGAAAACCAATTATATCTTTACCAGAGGAGGGCAAAGCTGGGCAGGGGCAAACAGAGAGGGACAAATTGCTGCTGGAAGTTCAGTGAGTAGGAGCTTCTTTCTCTTCTTTGGATCTTCTTCCCTCTGGCTTCTTAATGTCTTTCTCAAAACACACTGCTCTGACGTGTGTAGCTAATACTGCAGAGATAGTGCCATGAAGGCACTGATCTGCAGCGATCTATAAAGGACTTAGGTTGTGCCAGCCCCTATTAAGTGCTTGACTTTCACTACCTCATTTACTCCTACAACAGCCCTTTTTGTCCCCAACTTTATGGTTGATTTATTGAGTGAAGAACTGAAAATCACTTTATGGGTGGTACATTTCCTTTGTGCATCACATTGAAAGTGAGATGTTGATAAACTGGGTGGCTGGATGTGTCCAGAAAGGGGAAGGATCCAGAGGCCACGTTATATAAAGAACATGTGCTGAAGGGGGTAGGGACATGAATGTGACTGGTACTAATATGGTAGTTCCAAGAAAAAATTGGAAACTTGCTCCTGGTCAGTCAGGAAGTTTAGCCAGAGGACTTTAAGCCAGAGGACTTTAAGGGACTATCCAATATTGGAGGAAAGGGTTATTATAGGGCCATTTGGGGAAGTCCTAAACAGACAGTCATGAGCAGGGAGGAAGAGAGAGAGAATTTCCCTGTTGCCTTACTGACTTCATCCTGCATTAGTTCATCTAAACACTTCCTGTTTGTTTGTTTCTCCACAGTCTTTCTATTGTTTTATCTATTTCTGAATTGATTCCCTGAAAGCTCTAAGGATGCTTTTTTAAAATTTTTTATTTTTTTTACATCTTTATTGGAGTATAATTGCTTTACAATGGTACGTTAGTTTCTGCGCTATAACGAAGTGAATCAGTTATACATATACATATGTTCTCATATCTCTTCCCTCTTGCATCTCCCTCCCTCCCACCCTCCCTATCCCACCCCTCCAGGCGGTCACAAAGCCCCGAGCTGATCTCCCTTTGCTATGCGGCTGCTTCCCACTAGCTATCTACCTTACGTTTGGTAGTGTATATATGTCCATGCCTCTCTCTCACTTTGTCACAGCTTACCCTTCCCCCTCCCCATATCCTCAAGTCCATTCTCTAGTAGGTCTGTGTCTTTATTCCCATCTTACCCCTAGGTTCTTCATGACATTTTTCATTGCAACTCTATTTACAATAGCTCTAAGGATGCTTTTTAAAATTCCGGTCCTCTGTATCACAAATCCTATTGGTTTTAGGATTCTTGGATGATAGTGGGAATGGCGAGGTGGAGACATAGAGAACATCTAAGATAAAAGGACACGGGGCTGGGTGTGGAAGCCTTTGTGCTCCCAGCCACATACAGATTGGACAATTTCCCTTGCTATTTAGCCTCAGCTTTTACATACCTGAAAACGGGATTTATGTATGTGTGTCTATGTATCCTCCGTGTCCTAGAGAGTTTTTCTGAGGATCGGAAAAGAGAGCGGACGTAAATGTGTTTGCAAACTGTTGTTGAGACCATCAAAATGTAAAGTTTTATAACTGTCACTATTGCTATTGTGACACTGCCATTTGCTGAACCTCGTTTAATTTGGAACCTCCCTAATTCACAGTGATTTGTGTAGTGGGGTCATTACCACATTGGAGCCTTAAATGGAGACTTTATCCACGATTCCTGAAAGGTCAGCCACCCTGGAGTCACATGAGAACAGAAAGCAAATCTTGTTTGTGAATTGGCTTCAAGTACTGTCAGTTTCAAATGGAGGTCTTGGGGGGTCCTTGGCTGGCACATCAAGGGGGCATTTCAAAGAAAAGAGGCTAAACCTTGACTAGACCTCAGAGCAAATGTGCACTCTTCTCTTTGCTACTCCCTTTCTAAAAAGGAAAACAAATTCTACTTACTTGGGTGTGTGTAACTTATGTGTATCTGCTTATTCTGATCCTTTTCCCCCAAGCCTTCCTTTGCTTGTTCCATTTTATACATGGTATAATCTTCTAACATGCCCAATTTTTATAAATATCTTCTATTTTAGGACTTTCACAGTATTCCTAGAAATTTTGCTTAAGTAGCACTGTGCCTTCTCTATTTCATAGGTCTGCATAAAAAACCCAACATCCATTTACATTCTTCCTAGCATTTTGATGGTAGGAAAAATATCTTGAGTTTATTTTTAGGGCAAGTCACATAACAGAAAGGATAGCAAATATTTGTGGTTGCCTTGGGAACTCAGTTTCTAGATATTACTGATTATGGAAAGGAGGAACAGATTTGGAGATGGGACAATTTGGGGATCAAGAAATAGAACAGCAGGAGGTCCTGGAAGAGGGTGGAAGGAAGTAGAAGATCTACGTAAAAAATGCAGGTTCCTAGTCAAATTTTTTTTCTTTTTGTCTGTTTCTGATTACTGTATACTGCCTTCCTGAGGGCAGAATATGGTGGGATGCTTTAATAACCAGGTGATTTTCTTCTTCAGTTTTGTTTTTTTGTTTTTTGTAGGAAAGATCAGGATAGCAATTTGACTATTTGCCAAATTGTCCATAAGACAGAGTATCAAAGGGAAGAGACACTGAAGCCAAGAAATCCTGCTTTTTGTATTCCTGGATCTTTCTTGGAACAGCCCACCATGCGTGACATCTGAAGATACAGCACCAGCTGCTCATGAATACAAGTTCCTTAGAGTACCCAGACTTCATGGGAGCACTAAAAACATATTACATGGTTTGTTGCCAGCATTTCCCGCACTGACTCTTACCAGCAACTCTTCACTCTGGCCAACCTCAGAGACATGGGGACTGCTGTGCGCTCTGATGTCTCATGTAGAGAGTCTCGTGGGCTAACTGCAGGTGTGAAGGCCTGGAAAAAGATTCTGGCTTTACTCCCCAGCCACCCCAAGACCCTGGTAGACCCAGGAAGTGGAAATTCTGGAGACCGATACTTGTATGGCCTTCTGAGTTGCACACTGCATCTGACTTGCTGTTCCCCCAGGAAACAGTTGATACACACCCAGAATACTGAGGGCCTGTTGGAAAGCAGCCCTAGGCCTCAATGTTTTCTCCTGGAGCTGGCAGACAATGAGGAGAGAGGGGAGAGAGTTACTTGTTGGGAGAGGAAGTAAAGCTGGAGGCTGGGGTGTGGTTAGAATTCAAGCATCAGGATCTGCAAGGCTCCAAGGCTCTCCCCACTCCATTCCATCAGGCCAGATTAGGATGGGGTGTGTTGCAGGGGGTTTAAGCCTAAGGGAGTGTGTATGTGTCAGGCACAGATGACACGGACTGGGTTCTTTTTTTTTTTTTAATTAGTTTACCATTTTTTAATAGATTTATTTATTTATGGCTGCGTTGGGTCTTTGTTGCTGTGCAGGCTCTTTCTCTAGTTGCGGCGAGTGGGGGCTACTCTTCCTTGCGGTTTGCAGGCTTCTCATTGTGGTGGCTTCTCTTGTTGCGGAGCACGGGCTCTAGGGTGCACGGGCTTCAGTAGTTGTGGCTCACGGGCTCTAGAGCGCAGGCTCAGTAGTTGTGGCGCATGGGCTTAGTTACTCTGCGGCATGTGGGATCTTCCCGGACCAGGGCTTGAACCCGTGTCTCCTGCATTGGCAGGCAGATTCTTAACCACTGCGCCACCAGAGAAGCCCCGAACTGGGTTCTTTTACCTGAGGTTATAGGAGTTGACAGGCCCATACGGAGAAGTCAGGAAACACAAGTAACAGGCTCTATTGCTGCATATCAGCTGGAATGGGGGCCCCTTTGTTGCGGTTGTCGTGCCAGCTCACGTGAATGGACAGCTACTGTGGAAGTCTCCCCCTCCGATCATTCTTGCATGGCAAAAACTCCACTCTTCTCTGATTCTGTTCTCTGTTCTGCAGCATGTGCTGCAGTAGCTGGACAACTCTCCTTTGTTGTCACTAATTGATTTCAGGAGGGTCTCTTGTTCCAGGCCAACTCCATTGATCTTTCCCCCAAAAGAAGGTAGAGTAGGGTATTCAAACATTCAGATGAACTGACTTCCAATCCTAGTTCTGCCTCTTACTAGCTATATGACCTCAGGTTGGTAACTTAACTTCTCTGAGTATCAGTTTTTCCACCGGTACAATGGGATTAATATTAGTACTTAGTTCATAGCTTTGTTATAAATATTAAATGAGATCATGCAAGCCCAGCCCACACTTTGGCTCAAGCAGCAGTTGCTGGAACAATCTTTTGTGGCCAAGATCATAAGGTCACGGGACTGGAAGGTTAGTCACAAAACCCAACCTAGCAACTTATGAGACAGAAACCATCTGTTGCAACTTTTCTCAGAGGATGGCTATGTAAACTGGCTCCACTTGGCTGAAGGAAGTGGATAGGTGGTAGGTGGGAGCGGCAGGGATAGAAGAGAAAAGAGTTAAATGATTATCAGTTCCTCCTGGTGATTAAGAGCATAGACTTCCCAGAGTCAGACAGGCTTGTGTTCAAATTCCAGCTCTGCACTCAGTGTCTGTGTGACCATGAGCACACTACTAGACTCTCTGCCCCCCAGTTTCCTCAAGCGCAAAGTGGGCTAATGATATCTACAGTGTTGGAGGATTTCGTGAATAATGCATGTAAAGTGCTTAGCACAGTGCCTGGTACCCAGCAAGCACATAACAAATGATGATGAACATGACTATGAGGATGACGGGAGCTTTTCTGGTCTAGAGTCCTGCTCTTTCCACCTGAGGAGGTGGGAAGGAGACAGGGTAGGTACTGGGCAAAACTGGGTGCTGGTGAAGTAATAGATGTGTTAACTGAGGGCCTCATTTCTGAGCCACTCTTCTACTCCTGTTCCCTTATGTCCTCCCACCCTGCTGCCCAGTGCCTGGGAGCTGCCTAAAGCCCTTTGCTCCTAAACCATCCCAAGGGGTGGTTTGCCCCTCTCCTGTCTATACTACTTCCAAACTCCTATTCTTTCTGTTCAGCTATGCCACAGCCAGGTTGGGGGAACACAGTCCATCTCAACAATTCACTCTAAGGTGCAAAGGACCACACAACTCCCTTCTACTTTTAAGGTCACCAGACTATTTCTTCTTTAACTCCTCCAAATTGGAAATTAGTTGAGTGAGAAGCAGTGGAAGGTAGAGGGTACTTAGAGCACAAGGCCCTCCATATTGCCCTGAAAAGAACCTGAAAGCCAAACCTGGGGAAAGGGGCAGGATCAGCAGGAGAGGAAGAATGTGTGGGTTCCCTAACCTCCCTACTGCATCCCGCTTCTTTGCCTGAGAAAGTGAATCCTGATTCTAGAACATGAGGCTAATGTTGCTACCCAAGGGAGAGGGCAACTCAGGACTGACACCCACCAAGCCAGGGTCAGCCCTGGATTCTGGCTCCCCATACCCATTGTCAGCAGCAAAACTGGCTCCTAAAAGCACCAAATCCTGGGAGGAAAAGTATCAGCAAATGCTAAAGTGACAGGAATCTTTTCATCCACCCGAGACTTTTCTATCATAAGAAAAAGAGGAACCTTGGAATTTTGGGAAATTAAAATTTTCAACCCCATTTACAGATGTAAAAAGCCTCTGGTTACTCGGGTATTGCATATTTGCATATTTGATTTTATATGTAGATTACAGGTGAAGTTATGGCGTTGTGGACTATAATCATCATCTTACTAATCATCCTAATCATTTAATTTACAGTTCATTTGGCAGTTTCTTACACATTATTTGATTAAATTTAATCATCTTAACAACCTTGTCAAGTAGGTATTACCATTAATCCTCATTTTACAGCTGAGAAAACAAAGGGTGAGAATGTGAGTTTACTCAAGATCCCAGATCCAGTAACCTTTAGCTTTTGTTTTGCTTTTGTTTTTTGATTTAGGTGAGCGACCAACGTTAGAATGAACTGTAGAAATGTGCTGGGCTATGGACTTTGCATCTTCCAGTGTCAAGCATAATAAGCTATATTAATTTCCAGGAAAAGAGCTGAGAGAGAACAAAGGAGACTAAATCTATGATTCATGATACAACTTTTAGGAAAATTTGATCAGTCTAGTATTCCAAGTTTGATTTTGACCATCTTCTTTTTTTTCTTTCTCTTTTTCGAACCAAAGTGTAACCTATTGAAATAGACATGCTGCTTCCACTCTACATAGACATGAAGCTCTATATGTTACAAAGAGCTTAGAAGGATGGACCTCCTAATTAATTAAGGGCCACGAAGTCTATTTCTTATTTAAAGACATAGATGTTTTAGGATGGGGAGCGAATGTTAAAGATAATGTTTGTCTATATCAAAATACAAAGAAGCATGAGATTGGTAGCTCCACGAAGGGCTTTGGGTGAGAATACAAAGGAGAGTGAAAAGGACATTGTTGTATGAGAATAAGATAAGCCACCCCAGTCAAGTGGAGGCTTTGGATGAAGTGTTTTTCTTACAAATTACAAAGCAAGGACAGGAGCAAAATAGACCATCAGTGGAATATTTCAGCTAAGGGAGGACTTGGTACACTGGATATGCAAATTATTAGTACAGTATTTCAAAGATATTCTACCGCATTGTCTTGGAGAAGTTGCTTAACCTATCTCATTTGCATTTTTCTTATCTGTAAAACAGGGGCTAAAACAGTACTTAACATTCAGGACCTTTAAGATTATTAAGTGAAAAAAAGTTATGTGAAGTGCCTACTATAGTGCCTGGCCTGAAGAAGGTCACAATAGATGTTGGCAACCCTGTCCTCCACTATCCCCCACCACAACCCTGTATGAAATTCTGAAGCACTATAACTTTATGTAGACATTTATTGGAAATATAATTTTCCAAAAAATACAAAGAGTGAAAAATTCTTGATTTTTCTTGCAAGTTAGAGGAAGATATTAGTGCCCTTCTTCCTTGATTTAATTCTGATACAAAAGAAAGATATGGTTAGGAATGTAGGAGAAGTGACTAGTTCATTTAGGCATTGATAATCCTGAAGAAGAGAAACATAAGGCAATCAGGCACATGGCTTCAATTTTTAAGAAGGCAGATTTTTTTAAAAAAATCAGAAAGATGATAGGTGAGATATCATGGCCAGATTTGCTAAAGAATATGGCTCAAAAAGGTTAAGAGTCTAAAAATGAAATAACCAACTAAATGAGACATATGCTCATGTAATCACAAGTAATCTTAATGGATAAGAAAAGTGAAAGGCATTTAAAACACTCATTTGACCAGAGGGAGTTTGATAAGGAGCTCAGAAATTATGGGGGAGTTTTTTCTTTTATATTATATATTTCTCTATTTTCTAAAAATTTCTATGATGACCATAACTTTTATAAGATAAAAAAAATTTCCCCAGGTATTTGTACAATAGAGAAAAAATGGTAAGTGAGAAAATGTTTAGAAGCTAGGAGAATTCTTTTAAAAGCAGTGTCACTTGGGCTAAGTATCACTTGGAGATGAGGCATGCAGGAAAAAATGCTAAAGATAACAAAAAAATGTTATTTTGGTTACGGTTCAGTGCAAGAACATGAACAGGAAGGGAGATGCACAATGATAATGGATTTTACAAAGGAATTGGAACCTCTGAACTTCCATTTTGCTTCAATCTAGAAAAATTCAGTTCAATCAATTCAAACTAAAACATGTATCATTAAGAAGTCATTGAAACAGATGGGAAGTTATTACGAGAGCCCCTGACTTCTCTAAATAAGTTTAAAGAACATTACAGAGATAATGTTCTTTAAATTCTCAGAGTTAGTAATCTAAATCATAAAATATGGGAGAGGATGGATTCTGGAAACTCCACATGAGGTTGATTCTTGGCAAATCCTTAAAATAAACATGAAAGATTTATTAACACCTAGGACAAAAAAAGTCCCCAATCACTTGAAACTGACATAGTTTTACTAAGTCAAGTTATATCAAATTACCCCAATTTGATATGGGGTAATTATGGGGAAGACGTGCAGGAAGTTGTTAGAGTTAATAAATTTTGGTGGTCTCTCAAATATATAGAAATAGTGTACTTTATTTCAGCAAGAGGTTCACAAAATTTTTTGGTTATAGAAAATTTCAGACAAAAACAAAGAGAGCATGTACCATCAATAAAGTACACTGTACCCAGAAAAAAAAAAAAGAGAGAGAGTAGTATATAGTATAATAAACCTCTACATACCCATTACCCATCTTCAGCATTTATCAATACATGTTCTGAGATTTTTGTTTCCTCTGTTACTCTCCCTTCCACCAAGCCTTTTTGTTGTTGGTATTGGAATTTTTTTACAGCAAATCCCACATATTATGTAATTTTACTGGTAAGTACTTCAGTATGAGAAAGATGTATAACAAAGTCTTTCATGATATGCTTAGCAGTTGCTAAGGCTAAAATTCACGTGCACTCTAGCTGTTTTTTCCAGTGACAGTGTCTTGCTTGCTTGCTTGCCTACCATCTTGCCAGGGTGCTGGCGTCGGGCTCAGTAGCTTTCTTTGGTATACCTTGGAATCCCTTACTCCACCTCTCCCCGCCAACCTCTGATGAAACCTCGTAGAGTGATTTTGAAGCTTGCTTCTTTGAGGAGCTGCTTAGGAATTCCCTTGCTGCTATTTCAACCCCCCTCCACCACTGTATTAAACAATCCGGAAGTCAGCTTTAGAAAGCTGGCTGGCTTCAGGGATGGTGAACCAGAGCTGCCTTTAAAAAGGAGCCTGGGGCTTCCCTGGTGGCGCAGTGGTTGAGAGTCCTCCTGCCGATGCAGGGGACACGGGTTCGTGCCCCGGTCTGGGAAGATCCCACATGCCGCGGAGCGGCTGGGCCCGTGAGCCATGGCCGCTGAGTCTGCGTGTCTGGAGCCTGTGCTCCGCAAAGGGAGAGGCCACAACAGTGAGAGGCCTGCGTACCACAAAAAAAAAAAAAAAAAAGGAGCCTGGAAGTAGCTGAGGGAATTGCCTGTTGGGAAGAGATTGGAGGTGTGCTGCCCCCCATACCTTCACAGTCTCTTATAAAAAGAGACGTATGGGTGGGATGTGTTGAGTTGTTTACAAAAATAGCGCAGAGAAAACCCCTCTGAAATCGTGGGAAAAAGTCCCATGGTTGTGCCTTAAATATAAAGAATAAATTAGATACAGTCTTCACCCACTGTACCCCTAAAAGCTCTCACAACTTCTCTATTTTTTAAAATATCAGCCATTAAATGGGAGGTAGCAGTGGTTTTCAAAGTGTGGTCCCTGGACCAGCATCCGCAGCATTACCTAGAAACTTGTTAGAAGTGCACATTCTCTGGCCTCACCCCAGACATACTGAATCAGAAACTCTGAGGATGGGGTCCAGCAGTTTTTGTTTTAATAAACTTTCCTGGTGATTCTGAGCAGGTTTATGGTTGAGAACTGGACTATAGGACTATAGAAACTATGTCTTTAGAAGGTTCTCTAAAAGTTGTACAGAGCCTGCCCTCTGACACAGGCCTGAACAGGAAAACTGCAAGCTGAAGAAACTTCGCCTGTAACCACTGAGCCAGGGTGGGGAGTGCGCTTGACATTTGCTTAGTAAAATAGGTCCTGTGGCAGGAGAGAAAAACTACTAATGGAGAAGAGCAAAACCAAGTGGAATCAGAATGACAAGGTAGTGGCCAATACACTTGTCGTTACAAAACTAGAAAGTTCCTATTCAAATGACTGTAGTTACTAATACATACCTACATAGAAAGGAATAAGATATGAATTGAGGTTTTCTTTTAATATGCTGTATTTTGTTTCACCTTGGAGACGTAGCTTGTGAAAATATTTTGTCTAGTAGGTCTGGTCAGTCCTTAATAAGCTCTATGTTGACAGGAAAATAGAAACTTGCTGAATTTTAAAAACATGATTTGGCTGCTACATAATTGGAGTTTTGTGGTAAAGAATCACAGATGCCAGAAGTGTGAAAAAGTTATGATCTTAATCATAACCATATTGACCATAACAGCAACAGCAATAATAACCATGACTACAGTTACCATATATTGAATGCCTATTGTGTGCAGACACTGCTGTGTGCTTGGCACTAGGGATAAAGTTGTGGATAAGCAGACCTGGTCCTTGACCTCCAAAGCAGTGTTTCTCAACCTTGGCTACATAGTAGTTGCACCAGGAAGCCATTAAAAAATAACAATGCCCAGGCTTCACCTCAGTGATTCCGATTTAATTAGTCTGGGATGGGACTCCCACAGGCAAAGAGTGAGGGAAGGGTAGTGATAAGGGAGGCTGGAAACCCAAGAAGGGGCAGGACAAGTAGGACCTGTGGGTTACATGAAGGATTGTGGTCTTTATTCTAAAGTAATGGGAAGCTATGAAGGGTTTTAAGTAACTAGTGGGTGATGTGATCATATGGAGACTTTGAAAAGGTCACTGCGGCTGCAGTGTGGCAAACAAGTTGTCGAGAGGCAAGAGTAGATGCAGGGAGACCAGTTAGGAGCCTGCTGTGGGAGGTGGTGGTGGCTGGACTAAGAAGGTGGCAGGGTGATGGAGTGGGGGGCGTGGGCATCAGAATCTTTGGGAGGTAGAATCCCAGGACTTGACACAAGCTCTCAGTAACATTTGCTGAATGAGTGGGCTCCTTGGATGTGAAGGACAAGGGTGAGGAAGGAATGGAGGACGATGCCATTGTTCTTGGGTCACAACTGGATGAGTAGTAGATATGCTCACTGAGCTATGGGCATTGAACTATGGAGAGCTGGGGGAGGAACAGGTTTGGGGAGAAGGGGAAAGCATGAATTCTGTTTGGGCAGAAAAGGTTTGAGGTGCCTGTGAGTTATCCAAGGTGAAAGGTCAAGGAGGCAGCTGAAAGGTCAGGAATACATATGTCTGGGCTAAATATAAGTTAGTGTATTTCCCACATATGGACAGTACTAACGGAGGCCATGGGGCTGGTTGGGATCACTCTATTCTTTTCGTACAGAGCTCACTGCATCTTCATATCAGCTCCCCAAATTAAGTGATGGATGTTTTTAAAATTTCAGTCTAGAAAATGAAATTTAGAAAGGCTAAGTAACTTTCTCAGGTCACACAGCTAGTTAAGAGGCAGGGGTGAGTGTCCATCCTACGGGATAGTTATAAGAATCAAAAACAAGGAAATAGATGCATTATTACCTAATCATACTGCTTCTCTTAGAATGACTCACTGTCAGAGACAATGTAGTTAACCATGCTTGCTTAGAAAGGACCAGCTAAATGTCCAGTTCCTTCTATTATACACTTATCATCTGAGTCTATTATTCTTGGTAATTCAGCGAGAAAGTATTCCATGGAGGTTATGACTAAGTTCTGGGATCCAGATTTGGGATTTACTGCCTAAACATCTGTCCTCTTGCTTCCTACAATACATGCAAACTGAAGTCGAGTTGCCTGGCAGCTCACTAAAAATAGTCAGAACCATAGAGTTGAGAAGTTAAAACACGTTTGGAATAATCAAATAAATCTCCCCTTTTCTTGAGGGAAAACACTGTGTACTAAAAATTCAAATCAATCTTATCCATTCATTTATTCAACTGACATATGGAATACTGACACAGACCAGACCCTTTGCTGGTTTCTGGAGATCTAAAAAGGTATACTGTGTTCTCAAGGTGCTCAGTCTCATAGAGGAGACTGACACAGGTTAAAGGCCATTATAGCATTGTGGGAGGGAAGCTATGAGACAGATGCAAAGGAGGGTATTAAATCCATCATTAGAGGAGGGGCAAGAGGCTTTCAGGAAGACTTTCTGGAAGTGGTGACACATAAACTGATTATCCTCAGCTTCAGTTTCTTCATAAGGTACAAAAAGATAAAGAAGAGAGCTTCAGGCAGAAGAGAAAAGCAGGAACATTGTACAAGACATGAAGATATGAAAAAGAAGGGCCAATTTAGAGACTAACACCTTGAACTACACCTGAATTGTGTGGGGGCTTGGCCTTAAAATTGTGGTTAAAGAGTGTAACTTTTATTTTGAGACACATGGGAATCATTGAAGAAGTTCACACTGGTGGGGTCATATAATCAGGTTTGCATTTTTAGGATGATCATGGCAGCTTCAAAGTAGAGGACAGATTAGAAGGGACAGAGCCTAGATGTGGGGAGGCCTCTACAGAAGCTACTGTAGAAGTCCAGGCAAGAAATAGATAAATGAAAAGATTTGGGAGATATTTAGTGGGTAGAATCAGTAAAACCTCGGAGGGAGTTTGCTTGGAGGGAGAAGGGAGAGTCTGGGGAGACTGGGGGCATGGTGCTAACCTTCACTGAGCAGATTATACAGAACAATTGGAGTGGGAAAGAAAGTTTAGTTTTAGACATGGTGATTTTGGCTGTAGAACATCAAAGCAGGTATGTTCAGTAGGTGACTAGAACTATAGATTTGGAGCTCCAGATAAAGTCCTGTACTGGAGATACAGATCAGGGGGTCATCCCAATAAAGTTTAGGGAGCCATCACCATTCAGTTGGTCGTATGTGTATGAAGCGACATGAGCCAAGTTTCCAAGATGGAACACTGTGGAACATCCCTATTTAAAGGGTATGGTGAGAAAAAGGTGCCAGCAAAGTAAGGGTCAGAGAAGTAAGAGGACTATTAGAAGAGTCTGGTGTCATGGGAGCCAAGAAAAGAGAGTTTATGTAGTAAACAGTGTCACATTCTATAGGAAATGGAAAAGCATCCATCGGATATTTGTGTGAGTGGCATTAGTAGAATGGTGGGACAGAAGCCAGGTGTGGTGGATCAAGGAGTGAGTGGGTTGTGGGAAGGTGGAATTTAGGAATGCACAGAGTGCAAGGAGGAAAACAGAACAAGTCAGAGGAAGTCAAATCTTAAGAACTGGTGCGGCCTGTATCAGCTCACTGGGAGGCTGGAGGCAGAGAGCCGAAGGCAAGAGAAATGGAATGAACGTCCCTGCGCTGTATAAAGCTCTGAGAAAAGGGGGAGTGGCCTTTCTCCACCCTGTCCTAAGAGCCTTGGTGGTGGTGGGCCCAGGAGCGTCTTTGTTATCTGATTTAGCTATCCCGTCCCTGAAGACGGTCTACCAATGCAGC
This sequence comes from Delphinus delphis, assembly GCF_949987515.2. Taxonomy (NCBI): domain Eukaryota; kingdom Metazoa; phylum Chordata; class Mammalia; order Artiodactyla; family Delphinidae; genus Delphinus; species Delphinus delphis. Next base: position 31,629,575 of record NC_082698.1, on the reverse strand, counting down.
ATTCTCAGAGGTCAGTTCTAGGCAACAAAGACTTTCCTGGAAGGTGGAGTAAAATTTTCCTCTTCAACTCTTGCATTCCCCAGAGTCTTTGGGTGTGTACGAATTTTTATAAGGAATTTCAACTATTTTAGCCACCATTTCCAAGGACCATAAAGTATGGTTCCTTGTACGGTATCCTTGTGTGGTGTCCTGAGCTTTTGCTGAGGTGGAGACACTTTCCCCTCCACTCAGAACATTATTATAATTCCAAAGAAGGGAAAGTATATGGGATCCCTCTTGTCTGTTTTGACCCCCTAAAGTGTGCTTCCTTGTCTGGCTGAACCCCTCCTACCTCTGTGAGTCTGAGCAAATAAGAAAGCAGCCCGCCTGGGTGTGAGCAAGAAGTGCATAGACTGTGCTGTACATGTGGCTCCTGCGGTCTCCGCATTGCATCAGTATTCTACAGGCAGCCTGCGTCTCACAGGGAGAGACAATCTATTTCACTTTGTGGAATAAAGAAAATGAGAATCCCATGAAACCAAACATGCATATGAGGTATCTATATGTGGCATAATACCCCCTATTGTTTAACAATGATTAGCTCACTTTTCACCTTGTAGAAAAATCATGGCAAGATAACTTGAACATGAAATCATAGTAGGGGGTTAGTTTGATTAACTTTGCGGAGTCATCCTACATCACTATGGAGAAAGAACTTTCTGGGAAGTGACCATGAGCCAAGGCACCTTCTCCCCCAAGGCTGTGCTAGAGGCGCACTGCATTGACCAGTTCTTTTAGCTGCCTTTTCACTCCATGCAGATGACCTTGCCTCTCCATATTCACACATCTTTCTTCATTCAGTATACAGAATTGAGTAGGACATCAATTTCTTAGTTGCGTTCTGGATTCGAGGAAATACTCAAGTCACAAGATTGAAAATACTTTTTTTTTAAAGTGTGGGCGATTTTGGTAGGAGCTGCCCCCATCTGTTATGGGTTGATCTTATTAGTTTTTCTTTAAGGAAGACACTTTCTCCAAGGTCCAGGAACCTTTCTTTAACCCCTCCTGCTTTCCACCTCACTAAATGAGTACAGAAAATAGGCTTTAAAAAATCTAGGGTACTCTCAGATTGCCCCTCCCAAATATCAGTTGTATCTGTCACATCCTTGACAGGAACCAGATACTAATCAATTTAAGATTGCGTTCTCACATAAGCATCTAAAGTGCAGATACTCTGTGTTGATCGTTGAAGAGAGCTGCTTAGATACCAGGTGATCTGTGACAGAGTTACCATGGACATTTAGAAACTTGATCATATCTTATTCAGAGAGCTGTTCCCTCTTGTATTGATACGTGACAGCAGAGGTGCCAAATTTCCCTTAGAATAAAGCTTTTAATCCACCCAAAGCCTGGCCAAATGAGACCTGACGATTTTGCTCTAAAGAATACAAAAGAGATGACATTGATCTGGGAAGACTGAATGAGTGGGGACCCAGAGACGGATGCTTGGACTAATTAAGTTGGTGAGTAGCTGGCACAGTGGTAGAGTGGGCAGAGGATCAGCAAAGTTGACATCAAATCACCAACGTATCTCTTCCCATTTACCCTATGCCCACCTTCCAGGTTCCTAGCATCTTTGTCACTTTAATCCAAACTGGAAACCCTCTGTAGATTCTTTCTCTTCAACTCAGAGCCTTTGGGTTTTCAGGAATTTCTATTAAGAATTTTTAATTGCTCAGAGAATTAAGGAAGGAAGGAAGAGAGGGAAGGGGAGAAGAAGGAGGAGAAAAAGGGAGGGGAAAGAAGAAGGGAAGGAGTAAGGAAGGTCACATGGTAAAATATTTTATGAATTGCTCAATGCAAAAGGGCATTAACATGCAGGCCTGGGACTCTATCCTTGGGGGGACCTGCCTACAGGGTTGGCCTTTGGCTCGTGTCTGGGAGCTTGGATTTGAGGAGGGTTCTCACCATTTTGAGAATTAAGGAAATGGCTTGCTGTGCCTGGACTGTTTGTGCAGGTAGTGAGGTTTGTGTTGGGCATCTGCTTTCCATCTGGAGTCTGGAATCTTGATGTATGCTGGATGGTAGGTGCCTGTGTGACTGGCCCCCAGTGAAGGCCCTGTGCTCTGGTGAGCTTCTCTGATAGATAACATTTCACATGTGTTATCACAACTCATTGCTGGGGAATTAAATGTGTCCTGTGGTCTCCACTGGGAGAAGACCCTTGGAAGCTTGCACCTGGTTTCCCCTAGACTTTGTCTGATACTTCTTTTCTCTTTGTTGATTTTTCTTCATATTCTTTGACTGTAATAAATCTTAGTCATGAGTTATGACTATATGCTGAGTCCTGTGAGTCTTCCTAGTGAATCTATAAATTTTCAGAAATGTCTATGCCTTTACCCAGTGGGAACATACTGTTCACATTGTTCCACATCTTGCTTTTCACAATATAAAATGTTTTGAAGACTATTTGCATCAACCTTCATAGATCTTAATCTTTTCCATGCCTGAATAGTATTATGCATAACTGTACTAGAATTTATATATTCAGATCTCAATTAATGGACCTTTAGTAACTTTTATTATTGCAATTACAAATAATGCTGCATTGAACATTTCTATACATGCATCTTTTCATACATTGATAAGTATTACCAGCAGGTTAAATTCCTAGAAGTAGAATTCTTGGGTCAAAGGATATATATGCTTTGCTCTTTGATAGATATTGCAAAATTGCCCCCCACCAAAGAGGCTGTGTGGATTTTTACTCCCATCAACATGCAAGAAGTACCTGTTTCCCCATATTTTTGTTGATATATATTTCTTTATCAAATTTTCAATAAAATTCACCCTTTTTAGGTGTACAGTTCTGTGAATTTTAACAGATATATGTAGTCTTGTAACTACCACCACAATCAAGATATAGAATGTTTCCATCATCTCAGAAAGTTCCCTTGTGGACCTTTGTAGTCAATCCTCAGTTCCTGAAACTGCGTATTGATCTGATTCCTGTCCTTAGTTTTGCCTTTTTCGGAATATCATATAAATGAAATCACACATAGTCTTTTGAGTCTGGCTTCTTTCACTTAGCATAATGCTTTTGAGATTCATCCATGTTGTTGCATTGATGAGTAGTTTATGCCCCTTTTGTTGCTGAATAGAATTCCATTGTATCACAATTTGAGTACATTTCACTAGTTGATGCGCACTTGGGTTGTTTTGAGTTTTTGGTGATGAATAAAGCTGTTAGAAATATTTAGGTACAGGTTTTTGTGTAGACATGTCTTCACTCTTTTTGGGTAAATACCTAAGAGTAGGATTGCCTGGTCATATGGTAAGTATATGTTTAATTTCATAAGAAACTACCAAACTCTTTCCAAAGTGGCTGAGCCATTTTGCATCCCCAGCAGCAGTGTATGAGAGTTCCAGTAGCTCTGCATCCTTGCCAACATTTGGTATTGTCAGGTTTTTTGGCCATTCTAATGAGTATGTAATAATATTATATATTATCAAACTTTAAAAAAACTTTGCTATTCTAAGTAATAAAAGGTATCTCAATTTTCATTGACTACATTTCTTTAAGTTAGGGTAATTAGAATACTTCTAATATGTTGAAAATATTTCTTTTTCTTTAAATTGCCTATTTATGTTCTTTGCCCATTTTTCTACTAGATGGGTTGATCATTTTATTAATGATTTTTAATGACTGTATATTAAGGAAACCAACTATTTAATAGTCGTTGCAAACATTTTCCTCAGTTTGTTATTTTTTACTTTGCTTATGGCATATTGTGCTGCAGAAATATTTTTATGTTGCTTCTGACTTTTGTACCTCATAGGTACAAAACTGAGGAGGTAGAAATAAGGTAACTTACAAATGTGAGATGTAGAAGACAGGGGGCTGTAAGGCTGGGAAACGTGGGTGAATCAGTTCACCCCATCCCCACTCTGACCCCCACACTAGTGATATTTGGCCAGCACACATTGTCTCAGTCTTTCTCACCAGCAACACATACCCAAGGCTTGTTGACAAACGCAGCTGCTTTGAGAAAAGGTAGAATCCCCAGGGCACAATTCTTCAATTTCAGATGTGGAAGATGATTTGTTTAGCGGGAGCAATGTGTTTATTGCAGAGACCATCAATACACAAGATTGTTAACACTGGTTGGCTGAGACACGGAATTCCTGTCTGCAGTCTCAATGATATCACTCTGCCAGAAACAACCCTCTTCTTGCCAACCCTATGCTTGAGTATGGGATTCGACGATGTCCGCAAAGACCTATTGTGCTCCATTCAGTCTGTGGGTAAAAGAATTCAGGAAAGGCCAGAAGGGGTGTGGGTGAGGAGGTAGACGGAATGGTGGGAGGAAGTAAGGAGAAGGAGAGAGAGGGAAGGGGATTCCTTTGCTTCCTTATTTCCCACACCCAGATCCTCTGTTGGCATTTGATTTTTGCAGTCATTAACGTTTTTAGAGTCAGGCACATCAGTGCCAAGTCAGTTAGTTACTTGCTGCTAATCTGAGAAGAGCACAGCCCACAGCAAAAGGAATGGTGGGATGGAGAGTGTGGAGTTGGCAGAGTCTGATTTGCAGGAAGAGCTTGTGCACTCCCACCCCGGTTCCACTGACCCGGGTCACTAAATGGGCTCTTCCCACCCAAAGCTGAACCTCTGAGGCGCCCACTCAGGATCAGCCAGTCTACTTTGTTAGGATAAATGCACTCCTTTTCTAACTAAAGAGCTGTGAACGGAGACTAACCAGCTAATTAACATCTCAAAGAGCAGAAACAAAAGATCATTAAGTAAAAGCAAGTAACTTTCTCTGAAGTCTTGGGTTCAGGAGTTCAGTGGAACAGGACCATGGGTATTTACTCAATAACCTGACTCTCTACCTCTCTTTCTATTCCCACCCCCGCCTATCCCTTCCCTTCTTATTCTCTGGCTCCTTCTCCCAAGCCTGTGTCTATCTTGTTTTCCCTCCCTCTCCTTTACTTTTCACCCTTTAACCAACTGGTCATCATTGAGGCCTTGAAGTACATTTTTAGCATTTGTCTATTTATTGACATTGTACTGACTTCCTCGACCTAAAAGCAGGCAGGAAAAAAACCCCACCAAATTAAACTGCTTTATCCTCAAACTTGACTCTGGATTTATTAATTGGGAGAATATGGGGGGGGTGTGAAATGTAAGATCTTTCTATTTGAACAGAACTTTGGGTGAGTTCTTTTGCATTGTGTCACCTGAGAAGGAATGAAGCTGAGTAATTTCTATGCATCTCTAATGCAGGGCAGTGCTTAAGGCAGTGGAGTGGAGTTGAGAGACTTGGATCCAGTCACTGCTCTGCCAATTGCAAGCTGTGTGACTTTGAGCAAGTCCCTTAACCTCCCTAGGAACTGTAATCCCAGCCTCTGCCTCTTAGCTGCTAGCTTCTGACCATCAGGGACTGAGAGACTTCATATTTTATTTTATTTTTTCACATCTTTATTAGAGTATAAATGCTTTACAATATTGTGTTAGTTTCTGCTGTACAACAAAGTGAATCAGTTATATGTATACATATGTCCCCATATCCTCTCCCTCTTGAGCCTCCCTTCCATCCTCTCTATCCCACCCCTAGGTGGTCACAAAGCATCGAGCTGATCTCCCTGTGCTATGCAGCAGGTTCCTACTAGCTATTTTACATTTGGTAGTGTGTATATGTCAGTGCTACTCTCTCACTTCGTCCCAGCTTCCCCTTCCCCCACTGTGCCCTCCAGTCCGTTCTCTAAGACTTCATATTTTAAAAATATAACATTGTCTGGTGTCATCAGTGACAACAGTCCAGACAGCCCCTTCAGCCAAATCCTCAAAGTCAGTCACTTTTCGCTTCTGGATAATGAGGTTGGCTTCTACGTACAGCGCTAGTGCCACACAACAGGCACCGTACTAAGCCTCAGTCATGTGGTGTAGGGTAGGGTGGTGGCTAAAAGCCTGGCCTCTGGATCCAGAATGCCTGACTTTAACTCCTGGTCCCAACATTTACATCAGTGTAAGTTTGGGCAATCTTCTTAACCTCTCTCTGACTCAGTTTCCTCACCTGTAAAGTGACAATAATGAGGATAATAATAGTACCTGTAATTTGTGACCTTATTTGGAAGTAAAGTCTTTGCAGATGTAATTAAGGATCTTGAGATCATTCTGGCTTTAGGATGGACCCTAAATCTAATGACTGGTGTCCTCCTAAGAGAAAGGAGAGGGAAATCTGATACACACAGAGACAGGGAAAAAGGCTATGTGCAGACAGAGGCAGATATTGGAGTGATGCAGCCATAAACCAAGGAATGCCGGGAGCTACCAGAAGCTGGAGAAGGCAAGAAAGGAATCTCTCCAGAGTCTTTGGCCCTGTTAACACCTTGATTCTGGACTTCTGGCCTCCGGAATTGTGAGAGAGTAAAATTCTATTGTTTTAAGTCACCATGTTTGTGGTAATTTGTTGTGGCAGCCCTAGGAGACTGATACAGATGATGATAATAGTACTACCTCACAGGAGTGTTGTGAAGGTTAAATTAGTTGCTGTGTTTAAAGTGCTGAGAGCAGAATCTGGAATGCATCGAGGGCTCTTTTGTAGGTTGTTATTTAAATTGTTTGCTCACTGACTCTTACCTAGCAACCCTATGAATTCCGTACTATTGTGACTCCCATTTTGCATGCAAGGAATTGGAGGCTTAGAGAGACTGAGCAAAGGCGAGGTTGTTTGGACTCTGCTCTAGCTTGAGCCACCCTTCAGAAGTCTGTGGAGTTTGGCTTTCTACTGATGGATCCTGGTGACTGTTGGCTTGGCGACCCCTCATAATTGTGCTCTCTCAGCAAAGATTCACCAGTCCTGGGTCACCAAGAAGCCCAGAAGGTATAGAGAAGACCTATCATGATATGGTACTTGCTCCTCCTGGATGCGTCTTCTCAGCTCTGGTCTTGGCACAAGCAGAACCACGCTCTGTCCACACTTGACTGTGTGGTTGTCCTATGACCTGACTTCACGGGGGTGCCTCAGCACCTCATCACAAGAGACAGCGGTGCGCCGCCTAAAAGACCACACCCTTCCTATCCAGGTACTTCAAAGATTCCTGGTGGTTCCTTGTTTACCCCTATGGTGCTGAGTGTAAATTATACAAATGATTAGAAGTAAGTCAGATCACTTAGAGTAAGACAAAGCCCTCACCAGAACCTGCAAGGCCCCACAAGCAAGGCACCCAGTGACCCCACCCCTGACCATCTCTTACTATTTTCCCTTTCATCACTCATCCAGCCACACTGGCCTTATGGCCAGGCACTGTTCCACCCCAGGTCCTTTGCACATGCAGTTCCAGTTACCTTAAATTCTATTGCCCAAGTGGTATGCTTGCTTTCTCTTTATTCCTATCACTTTTAATATCACCATCTCAGGTCTTTCCTAATTACCCTATCCTGCCTCTTCACCTGCTTTTTCTCTCTCCTTAGCACTTATAATTATGTAACATACTATAAATTTTACTTATCTTGCTTATTATCTTTTCTTTCAGACTAACATCTGATCACCATGAGGATGGGGATGCTTATTTGATTTGTTCACTGCTGTAGCTCAGAGCCCAGGGCAGGTCTGTGAATAGTATAATGCATTCAATAAATAATTGTTGACTAATTGAACAATGAATGAAACAACAACTATAGAACTCCCAAACCGAAATAGGCCAATCCATTAACTATCCAGAGGTAGCACATGAAGAAAGGACTACTGGAACAACTGAGCTTTGAAGCAGACGGAGGGGAGCTTGATTTTGAAGGTGACAAGGAAAAAGATTTGGTGGAGAAAGAGGGGAATAGAATTCCAACTGAAGGAAATCTCATGTTGACAAATGTCAGAATCCAAAATTCATTTATTCATTCAACTAGGGATATAGCAATGAATGAGCCAGAAAAAAAAGTCCCTTCACTTAAGGATCTTACAGTCTAGTGGTCATAATGTCAGGCATTATGATCTCGGGCACACACATCTGCTTATTGGAATGGTGAGATGGGAAGGGCTTAAATTTCTGAAGGGCTGAGGGGTCCAAGTAGACCAGTGAGGCTTTCATCTGGCAAGCAGAAGGAAGCTACATTAAATTCTTAATTAGGGAGAACCCTGGGAATGTCAATTATGGAGGAATTCTGCAGGCACATGAAGGATGGATTCTGATAGGAAAGGGAATTAGGGAGATACCAGAAAGGGCTATTGTAGAAGAGGTGGGGGTGACTGGAACAGGGGGGTGGATATCACCATAGAAGAGGTTAGGTCTAAGGGCCCTGGAATGAAGCACCTGGGAAAGGATCTTAAAGCCCTTGAGTGGGAGAACAGTCTAAGTGCGTGTCACCAAGAACTCCTCCGTGATGGAGAGGAAGGAAGATCGCAGAAAGGGGGCAGAGACTCTAGGAGTTGGGGAAATGGCAAAGCCAGATTAGGACCAGTCCCCTGAGCTTCAGTGATTCTTCCATCACTAGGCTGTGTAAACACAGGAAGGACCACAGCACTGCACTGATGTTTACTCTCCAGTGCTTGTCTGTATTGGCTGCTTTGTTCTCTATGTGACAAGCCAAGCTTGGTCCGGATGTGACCCATCAGAAGTTGGAAGTGATTTGAATCTAGTGAGTCTCACTGAATCCGCAGAGCAAAACTTTTGTTGTTTTTGCCAAAAACCCACCACATCTGTCAACACCCCAAATCCTTTTATCAATGGAGTAAAATTTTAGGATAATGTTTGGTACCATGAAGTGGAGGTGCTGGGATTTCTCTGTATAGCAGAATTTTGACTAAGGACAGATTACATAATTTTAATCATTAATAGGATGCCAACTGTGGATGTCATGATGGCTGTTTCTGTAAGAATGAAAAAGAATCAGCTTTTTTTTTTTTTTTTGCCTCTGAAATAGCTAATTGGCTTGAAATCAGTCTGTGTTTTCTCAGAGCTTGAATTTCCTTCACTTTTGTCTCTGTCAAGTGAAGCGCTGACATTTCTACCTGGCTCTCACCTCAAACAGAAAAGCTTTCTCATTTGTCATATGAAAGGAGGAGAATGGGAGGGAAGTGGCAGTCTTGAATTCTCCAGGATAGTGAGACAATTCAAAGGAAAACAAATACAACACTTTGCTGTTGATAGATATTTTTGGTAAAAATGTTCCCTGAAATTGTTTTTTGAAATACTGTTTCACATTTTATGACATAAGTCACGTTTCTGTTATCCACAAGGGAAATGAATAGCTTTTCAGGGGGAAATACAGTTATTGTGAATTTTCTGTAACAGAACTTGACTGTAGCAGTCATGGCATCTGAAAGAGCTCTGGGGCCTGGGAAGAGAGGGCAGTTACTGAAGTGGTTCCCTTTTATGAATACATCCTAGATATGTCCACCTAGACCCCCGTGTCTGCTACCGCTTCCTAAGAAGAGTCTGGCTTCCTCCATGTGATAAGGACTTTTGAAAATTACCTGCCATGGTTCATAGAAAACACAGTATTTTAATTATTCCTCTCTGGGTAATCTAGTCGGTCACATGAAAAACAAACTTAGCCATTATTTTTTTGATAATACAGCTTTTGAAAATTGTGTATGAAAAATTCCTAAACTTCCTCTCTGATCTAAGTTCTTTTTCTTATCATATCTTTAATAAGACAAATATGATGAAAGCCTTGAATATATTCTAATAATATGGATATCATTGCAAAAACTGGGCAAATGTGGAAAAGTATACTTCCTTATTTTTATTCTCTATTTTTTTACTGAAGTACAGTTGATTTACAGTGTTGTGCTAATTTCTGCTGTATAGCACAGTGACTCAGTTATACACACATATACGCATTCTTTTTTTTACATTCTTTTCCAATATGGTTTATCTAAGGAGATTGGATATAGATCCCTGTGCTATACAGTAGGACCTTGTTGTTTATCCATTCGAAACGTAATAGTTTGCATCTACTAACCCCAAACTCCCAGTCAATCCCGCTACCTCCCCCCCTCCCCCTTGGCAACCACAAGTTTGTTCTCTATGTCTGTGAGTCTGTTTCTGTTTTGTAGATAAGTTCATTTGTGCCGTATTTTAGATTCCACATATAAGTGATATCATATGGTATCTGTCTTTCTCTTTCTGACTTACTTCACTTAGTATGATAATCTCTAGCTGTGTATCCATGTTGCTGCAAATGGCATTATTTTGTTCTTTTTTATGGCTGGGTAGTATTCCATTGTATATATACACCACATCTTCTTTATCCGTTCATCTGTTGATGGACATTTAGGTTGCTTCCATGTTTTGACTATTATGAGTAGTGCTGCTATGAACATAGGGGTGCATAGGTCTTTTTTTTTTAATCTTTATTGGAGTATAATTGCTTTACAGTGTTGTGTTAGTTTCTGCTGTACAACAAAGTGAATCAGCTTTATGCATACATATATCCCCATATCCCCTCCCTCTTGAGCCTCCCTTTCACCCTCCCTATCCCACCCCTCTAGGTCGTCGCAAAGCATCGAGCTGATCTCCCTGTGCTATGCACCAGCTTCCCACTAGCTATCTGTTTTACACTTGGTAGTGTATATATGTCAATGCTACTCTCTCACTACATCCCAGCCTCCTCTTCCCCCGCTGTGTCCTCAAGTCTGTTCTCAACATCTGCATCTTTATTCCTGCCCAGGTTCATCAGTACCATTTTTCTAGATTCCATCTATATGAGTTAGCATACAGTATTTATTTTCTCTTTCTGACTTACTTCACTCTGTATGACAGACTCTAAGTCCATCTACCTCACTACACGTAACTCAATTTCTTTCCTTTTTATGGCTGAGAAGTATTCCATTGTATATATGTGCCACATCTTCTTTATCCATTCATCTGTCGATAGACATTTTGGTTGTTTCCATGTCCTGGCTATTGTAAATAGTGCTGCAGTGAACATTGTGGTACATGTATCTCTTTGAATTATGGTTTTCTCAGGGTATATTCCCAGTAGTGGGATTGCTGGGTCATATGGTAGTTCTATTTTTAGTTTTTTAAGGAATCTCCATACTGTTCTCCATAGTGGCTGTATCAATTTACATTCCAATCAACAGTGCAGGAGGGTTCCCTTTTCTCCACACCCTCTCCAGCACTTATTGTTTCTAGATTTTTTGATGACGCCCATTCTGGCCGGTGTGAGGTGATACCTCATTGTAGTTTTGATCTGCATTTCTCTAATGATTAGTGATGCTGAGCATCTTTTCATGTGTTTGTTGGCAGTTTGTGTATCTTCTTTGGAGAAATGTCTATTTAGGTCTTCTGCCCATTTTTGGATTGGGTTGTTTGTTTTTTTGATATTGAGCTGCATGAGCTGCTTGTATATTTTGGAGATTAATCCTTTGTCAATTGCTTCCTTTGCAAATATTTTCTCCCATTCTGAGGGTTGTCTTACCATCTTGTTTATGGTTTCCTTTGCTGTGTAAAAGCTTTTAAGTTTCATTAGGTCCCATTTGTTTGTTTTTGTTTTTATTTCCATTACTCTAAGAGGTGGGTCAAAAAGGATCTTGCTGTGATTTATGTCATAGAGTTTTCTGCCTATGTTTTCCTCTAAGGGTTTGATAGTGTCTGGCCTTACATTTAGGTCTTTAATCCATCTTGAGTTTATTTTTGTGTATGGTGTTAGGGAGTGTTCTAATTCCATTCTTTTACATGTAGCTGTCCAGTTTTCCCAGCACCACTTATTGAAGAGGCTGTCTTTTCTCCATTGTATATTCTCGCCTCCTTTGTCAAAGATAAGGTGACCATATGTGTGTGGGTTTACCTCTGGGCTTTCTATCCTGTTCCATTGATCTATATTTCTGTTTCTGTGCCAGCACCATACTGTCTTGATTGCATGTATCTTTTTGAATTATAGTTTTGTCCGGTTATATGCCAGCAGTGGGATGGCTGGATCATATGGCAACTCTATTTTTAGTTTTCTGAAGAACCTCCTTACTGTTTTCCATAGTGGCTGCACCAACTTACATTCCCACCAACAGTATAGGTGGGTTCCCTGGAAAAGTACACTTTCAACTGTTCAGTGATAATAATGAGTTAGTAAATATTCTCATTAAGAAAAGGAAGAAACAACTAGAGTCATATCAATCTATTTCCCACCTCAGGGCTTTTGCAGTTGATACTTCCTCTTCCTGGAATGTTCTTTCTCCTTCTCATAGCTGTTGTTTTCTCATCATCCAGGTCTAAGCTCAAACGTCACCTTCTCAGAGAGCCTTTCCTGACCCTCAGTCTGATCTCCCCACCCCAACTCTGCTGCAAGTCACTCTGTAACATTCCTTGGTTTTAATTTCTCCTCAACACTTTTCATGACCTGAAGTCACTTATTTGCATACTTCTTTTCTGGTTCATCTATCTCCCCAACTAGATGTGAACTCCAAAGATCAGGGACCTTGTTGGTCATTTTCATTGGCTACTAAGATTAGTGCCTGAATGAATGGAAGGAAAATGATATAATCAAAATTGTTGTATTTACGGAAACGACTAGGTAGACCTTTTGGACAGTTTGAAGGAGGAAAGCATTCAAAGTTCTATTATAGTAGAAACATTGCTGCAGTGTGCAACCCTCGGGTATTAGATATGTAATGTTTCGTCTAAAACGTGCTTGTTGTAAGCTGTGTTTGTCAATATCACGACTTTGAGAAGTGAGGTAGGTAGTACTCAGGTAGGTAGGCAGTACTTAGGGGGCTCTTTTCCAAATTCCAGAGCCCTGGCAGCAAAAAGGACGTTTCTGCCACACCAGGATGTTTTGGCTTCAAGGTCTTTAAATCATGACTCTAATTGGATCAAAGCGTAAGTCTCATGGGAGGATCAGATCAGGGTTAGCTGTTTTAGCAGCTCAAAATGCTTTAAGAAATCAAGTTCTTTCCATCTCTCTGCTCAGCCATCCTTGGCTGGACAGTGTCTGAGGAAGAAGAGAGAATGCTTCCTTTCTTTTCCTAGGCTTGCCCCAGCAGACTTCCTCCAGGGTCTCACAGGCCATTTTGAGAGTATATGTCCACTGTTGAACCAGTCACTGGAGAGGGATTATGCAGAACAGTCAGCCCCTTTCTAGGAGGTGTATGGGCTGCTTGGGGGAGTGGCAGGCATCTGAACAAAACTGAGGTTCTTTGGGGAAGCGAGAAGGGGGGAAGTGCTGTATATTTCATTTATGATTCCCTTGTTTGGAAGCAATAGATAATGGTGTTGATAAAACTTTTTCTCCTAAGTTTTGTACTGTTCGGTCTGATGGGTACAAACTGGTCCAAGATTCTAGAGATGGATGCAGACTGGAGACCCAGGCAGTTCCAGTCCTTTGGATTAAGTCCAACCTGTGCTCACAAGCTCGAAGGGGAGCTCCTGTGTTGGTGCAGCCACAGCTGCTGAGAAAGAGGGAAAGAGGAGGAGGGGACGCAGGTTCCTCTTTCAGTTGCTTTAATCCCTTCCCCTGTCCTTAGAGAAGTGAAAACTATTTTGGAGAACCCATCTCATTTCCACATGCTTTTTTATTACTTGATCCTGTCTTTCTTCCCCAAAGCCTAAGAAAAAGGCTTGGGGATAGCTTGGGAAGCTGAGAGAGGAAGGATGATAATGGAGGGAATGGTATAACCATTCCATTTCCTGTTTACCTCTGCTGTAGGCTCTATTTATCCTGATTAAAGTAAATTTGCCTTTTATAGAATTCTCCTTCTGGAACTTTTTATGTCCCATGATGGTAAGAGTATGAACAGGATAGACAAGATAATGTGAATGATGAAATGTTCAAGACTCCACAGCCCCTACGCTGTTACCAATTACTTAACATATAAGTGTGGTTGAAGTGAAGGAATGTGTCAAGCCAGGAAATGTCATGAAGTAGAGGGACTATGATGTTCGATGATACACTCTGAATACTTTTTAATATCATGCTCATTTTCCGGTAGATTTTAGAAATGAGGAGGGCTATCCTTGCTTTCTTTGTTACTTGAACCTACATGACCTATTAAACAAGCTGATCACCGATGTAATTCTGCCCATTCTCCTTACCATAGCCACTAACTCAGTTTTGGCCTTCGTCACAGTACAGACAAATCCTTTTGTTCTTGTATTATTTCCCAATTACTTTGCAAGTGCCTCATGGATAAAGATCAGCTTTTATCTATCTTTGCTGTCTCCAGAAAGCCAGCACAAGGCCATATAGAAAGGGGAAGAAAATCAATGTCTATTGATTTCTTGTTGATATTTTCTATTCTTTTTTTGTTTTTAGAGTCTGAAGTGAAGATATTTTGCTCTAAAAACATACTGGGCATCCTTGGCTTCTCCTGTGTCATCGCTGTGGTAGCACTGCTCGCTCTGGGGCTGACCCAGAACAAACCACTGCCAGAAAATGTTAAGGTAACTCAAACCCCTGAGTGTGTGTGTGTGTGTGTGTGTGTGTGTGTGTGTGTGTGCACGCACATGTGTTTGAGGGGCCCTGGGTGGGGCGGAGGGAAAGTGAGGTTATGGTAAGTCAGAGCATACAGTAGAAGTTGCGGTTCTGGAAGCCCAGGAGCAAGTCAGTCTCCATGGAACTGGGCAAGTAAAATGGCAGCGGATGCTCATTCTGAAGGAAAGAACGCCTTGAATCAATTAGTGGTGGGAAGATGATTGTCTTTGATTGTTCAGCAAATTGATTAAATCAATATTCTAATAGAGACAAATGTTTTTATTCACCACATCCAGATCTGTGATATACTGTGCTGGTATTCTACGATCTAGTGCTATCTCTGCTTCTTACTCACTGTTTCATTGTGGAAACAGTGAACTCTTTGTTTATTGAACACTGCATTCTTTGTTCTTTTTACTCCATTATTATTTTATTTATTTATTTTTTGGCTGTGTTGGGTCTTCATTGCTGCACGCAGGCTTTCTGTAGTTGTGGTGAGCGGGGGCTACTCTTAGTTGTGGTGCGCGGGCTTCTCATAGTGGTGGCTTCTCTTGTTGTGGAGCATGGGCTCTAGGCACGTGGGCTTCAGTAGTTGTGGCAGTCAGGCTCAGTAGTTGTGGCACGCGGGTTTTAGAGTACAGGCTCAGTAGTTGTGGCACACGGGCTTAGTTGCTCCACAGAATGTGGGATCATCCAGGATCAGGGCTCAAACCCACGTCCCTTGTGTTGGCAGGCGGATTCTTAACGACTGTGCCACAAGGGAAGTCCCCTTACTCTATTATTATCACTATCACCAAAGTTATAAAATTTATTAGACAGCTCTGTATAAAGCACTTTGGGAGACAAAGATTGTGGAGAAGACTTGTTCCTCATCTCCAAAATATTAAATAAATCAATTTTAAAATCAACTTAAAAAAGACCCCAGAGAACACATACATGTATCAAATATAGTAATTTGAAATGAATTCATGGATGAACAGACTTCTTGTGAAATTTCCACATTTGAAGAGATAGTTAGTATCATTAAAAATAATTAGGGTCATTAACTCTGCTGTGATTTAGTTCTGCTTCCTTTCAAATTCATCAAAGTAGAATTTCAGAGACATGGATAGCTCACTAATACCTTGTAATATGGTCATCATTTTATTTAATCCATTAATGTAGAAACATATGGTAAGTTTAAATTTGTATTGCAAATACACCAATGTTAAACTTTCATTTGAATTATAATAAATAAATCTTCAAGGGCCAAGAGACCAATATGCTAATGAAGGCATACGTACACGTGGGCAGAAGTTAACTTGACTACAGAGGCCCTGGAATACATATACAGAAGTATATATTTTTTTGCATTTGAAGATACCAAACTGTGAGCCTGGAAAAATGGATGCATATGCCAGGCCTCTGAAACTATTGCCAACCACCCAAGCTATTTGCTATATAGCAGAGGCCTGGATATTACATTGGCACCCGTTTGCCACGCAGATTCAACCCAGTGGGGCTGTGCACAGCAGTCCCTTTGTCAGCACAGAAGGCTGATACTGTCTCATTGTCAATGGTCTCTTGCTTTTTAATATTGAGTGATATTGGCTCTCCTGGCAAAACTTCACTCACAACTGAAGGCTCATGACATCTTGGTTTTGCTATTTGTTTACCAGCTCCAAAAGTACATGATTGCCTTCTTGATTTGACCTTCTTATATCTTCATTATTGCATCACTGGAGAGGGAGACTGCCTAGGAGGCAAAATCCACGACAGACTTAGGCTCTGTGTTCTCGGTGAATACCCGTGGTCGTGGATGACCTTCCGTCATTCATGATGTTTGTCTTCAAGACTGCCGTAATTCTGTGTTATTGTGTTTGCCTGGAAAAACGGAGCAAGGTCTTTGGCATCTGAAGTGTACCTTTATAGCAATGTCACTGGCTTGATCCCACTAGGACCCTCTGAAGAGCCGTGGAGAAAGCACTTCAGAATGATCTACCCTAGGGATTTATCTCCTGGTTCTCATCCCCTGTTGGTCAAGGGTCGTCCCAGAGGTTGTTAACTCCTGGGCACTTCCAGTTTTGCACATGTGTCAGAAGGGCTATGTGGGTACCACAGGTGACCTACTAGGTGGTAGGAGAGAAGACCCTGAGAAGAAATAGAGAGATGAGAAGGTACAGGTGGAGCTGGAGTAAGAAGGTTGGTCAAGGACATGTGAAGTGGCCACAAGAGGTATCTGAAGCATCACTATACCTATTGCTTTTTGTAGGGGGAGAGTCGTTTGTACAAATAGTTTCAGAACAATAGAGACATATTAATACAGAGGTAGGTGCAGTGCTATGGCAGCCCAGAGGTAGGAGTCACCAATTGTGCCTGGTCACATGAAGACTTCATGGAGGCGGCAGCCTTGGGGCCAAGTAATAAGGAACACTAGGAGTTTCCCAGAAGGTGAGGTAGGACATGTTCTTTACAAAGACCATACCATGTGTTACAGAGTGGCAGCCTAAATTAGCAAGTGATCTTGGGGAATCACCAGCAGTTCAGGATGGCTGGAATATTAAATATGGGGCAGGAAGGAATGGTGGGAGAGGAGACTTGAGTCTGAGCTTAGTTTGCCTAGCTCAGGAGTGGATGTCTCATCCATTCAACTCTAGTAGTGCTCAAGATTGGCTCCATATTAAAAGCACCTGGGAAGCTTTTTAAAAATACTCATATCTGGGCCCTACTCTGGGTCAATTAAATCAGAATCTCTGGGGTGAAGCCCAGGCACTGCTATGTTTTAAAAGCTTCCCAGGTGATTCTAATGAGCAGTCATGCTTGCCAACCACTGCTTCGAAGGTTTCAAACAGGAAGGTTACGCCCAGATTGTGTTTCCAAGATTCCTCTTGGCTGGAGAGCAGATTAGGAGGAAAGACCAGTTAGGATGTTCCTGACATTGTGTAGACAAGGCAGTTGAGCCTGGAACTAAGGCATTGTCTGTGGAATTAAGGCATTAAGGAGATAATGTGAGAGACACTTAGGTTGACCAGATCTTAGTGATTAGATTTCTTAGAGGACATTTTAGGATAAAGATGGAACACGTTGGGATGTAATGTTGAGAACAACCTCTGCATGCTTCTGTTTAAAGAGGGTGGTGGCCATAAGCCCCTCTATGGAAAGACTTTCAGCTGTCTCTGTACCCACTGCCTCTGATTCTTCATCCCTGTCTTATTGCAGGGATAATTATTCTGTCTGCTCAGAGTGTGACACAACATGGGCCATGGGTTCACACTGCCTGGGTTTAAACCTCAGCCCTGCTCTTACAGTCACAGGACATAACTTCTCTGAGCCCCAGTTTCTCCATTTGTAAGACAGAACTGATAATTGATATCTCATAAATTACTGTAGGAATGAAGTGGGATAAAGTAAATGCAGTGTGAAGTATGGAATAGGATGCTGGCCCATTGCAGGTACTCAGTGGTTGGTAGCTCATGTGTTATCATTATCATCTTTGTAGCCTATCTGTCTGGTGACAAATCGCCACTTATCTTTTTCCCTGCCTCTTCCCATCTGACTTGCCCTCTTCTAGCCCAGTTCTGGTCAGCCCTCCAGTCCTGAAGATCCAGTCTTGTCGTCTTCCTGCCTGGTCCAGTCTGGGTTCAGCCTTGCTGGGGAGGTGGTGGCCTCATGCCTGGGCCACATCTGGCAAAACACAGGAAGTCTTTATTGTACTGATGAGTCTACTTGCCCAGCTACCCAGCTTGTAAGCATATTGAGGACAAGGACTGGGTTTCATTTGTCTTTGCCTATTTTTTAATACTCTTTCACTCAATTTATTCATTTAATAAATAGTCATTGACTGTCTACTCTGCTTTAAGCCCTAGGGATACAGCACTGAGCAAGACTGGCAAAGTCCTGACCCTCATGAAGGTTATAGTCTAGTGGAGGAGATAATCATTAACCAGATAGTCACAAAATAAATGTTAAATTATGACAGCACAGCCTCTGACTTGGGTGGCTGCCTCATAGAAGTTTGCTGACTCAGTGAGTAGAGTGAGCATCTTGAACAGGTAAAACTGCTGCCTCCTTGGCTGTGAAGAGCGTGTGAAGAAGGACTAGCCTGACAGCAGAATCTGTCAGCCTCTGCCTCAGGCTCCCCTGCGGATGCTGGCTCCCCGTTCTCACTCCCAGAGCATACCCAGTTCAAACCTCCAGGTCGCAGAACCTGGGAATCTACACAGGTAACAGGCGTCCTGGGCTGTTCTCATGACATTGAAGTCTGGGAACTACTGCCATGTAGATACGCAACGACCACGTTGCAGAAACAAACAAACATAGGGCTTAATGAACTGAAGAATCATGAGCTGTACCTGTGTCCCCTGGGAAAGTGCCTTTGTCCTGGTGGACTTGGCGGGGAGGTAGAGTTGAGGTCTGCTTGGTTTACCACTTCCTTAATTGCTGGTTTGTCACTGGCAGTTAGCGAGTTGTCAGATATTCCTTTAGCACAAACATTGTACATTCTGGCACACACAGAACACCACAGGTTTCTCTCGAAGGCACCAGACTGATCCAGTCCCAAACCACGTGCCTTAATTAAAAGCTGCCACTTCTGTGGAATGCTGGCCAGGGACCAGACAGCTTTGATTTCAATCCCAGATCTGCCATTTGCCAGCTCTGAGACTTTGGGCAAGTGTATTCTCTCTACACCTGTTTCCTTATGTGTTACATGGAGATGGTACCTACTTGGAGGATGGTTGTGAGGATTAAATGGAATAATATCATACCACTAACTCACTTACCAGAGTGCCCAGCACATCAGAAGCCCTCAGTGGAGACCAGCTGTCAACACTGCTTTGGGGGAGATAAGTTCTAGGAAAGGCCCTTAGCTGTTGGTGTGTTGTGGTCACTGAGCTGGGTGCTCCCAGGATTTCCAACTGCTGCTAAGGGAAAGTGGCCTGTCCCCAGGCATCTGCTTTTGTCACCGGGAACTGAAGTGCTGTTCTTAGATGAGCGCTTGTGACTTTATCTTTTTATGGAGAATTTGGAAGAATTTACCTCAATTTTCAACCTCAAATACTCTTGGAAAATATATTATTTTTACTCCAGTGGACTTTAAAAAAACAACAACTGGAGATGAGTGGTGGTGATGGTTACACAACAATTTGAAAGTACTTAATGCTACACTGTACACTTAAAAATAGTAAAAATGGTCAATTTTATATTCAGTGTATTTTACCACAATTAAAAAAATGAAAACAACAACAAAATTGAAGTTTGTATGAAAGGTCTAGAAACTCCAACTGAAGAAAAAAGAAAGGAGGAAAATGGTCTCTGTTTCCAGGCCCTGCCAGCATCACTGTAGCTAATGGAGACCTGATTTGTTTATAGAGTACTAAAGTCACATTCAAAAGGACAAGCTTTGTTTATTCAAAAGGGCTAACTGAGGCAGACTGATGAGGTTGCTGAAGTTGCTGTTAAAGCTACAGGGACACCAGAGGGCAGGCAGCAGAAGCAAGAAGAACTACAATCCTGCAGCCTGTGGAGCAAAAACCACATTCACAGAAAGATAGACAAGATGAAAAGGCAGAGGGCTATGTACCAGATGAAGGAACAAGATAAAACCCCAGGAAAACAACTAAATGAAGTGGAGATTGTCAACCTTCCAGAAAAAGAATTCAGAATAACGATAGTGAAGATGATCCAGGACCTTGGAAAAAGAATGGAGGCAAAGACCAAGAAGATGCAAGAAATGTTCAACAAAGACCTAGAAGAATTAAAGAACAAACAAACAGAGACGAACAATACAATAACTGAAATGAAAAATACACTAGAAGGAATCAATAGCAGAATAACTGAGGCAGCAGAACGGATAAGTGACCTAGAAGACAGAATGGTGGAATTCACTGCTGTGGAACAGAATAAAGAAAAAAGAATAAAAAGAAATGAAGACAGCCTAAGAGACCTCTGGGACAACATTAAACGCAACAACGTTTGCATTATAGGGGTCCCAGAAGGAGAAGAGAGAAAGGACCAGAGAAAATATTTGAAGAGATTATAGTTGAAAACTTCCCTAACGTGGAAAGGAAATAGCCACCGAAGTCCAGGAAGCGCAGCGAGTCCCATACAGGGTAAACCTAAGGAGAAACATGCTGAGACACACAGTAATCAAACTGGCAAAAATTAAAGAGAAAGAAAAATTGTTGAAAGCAGCAAGGGAAAAACGACAAATAACATACAAGGAAACTCCCATAAGGTTAACAGCTGATTTCTCAGCAGAAACTCTACAAGCCAGAAGGGAGTGGCATGATATACTTAAAGTGATGAAAGGGAAGAACCTGCAACCAAGATTACTCTACCCGGCAAGGATCTCATTCAGATTCGATGCAGAAATCAAAAGCTTTACAGACAAGCAAAAGCTAAGAGAATTCAGCACCACCAAACCAGCTCTACAACAAATGCTAAAGGACCTTCTCTAAGTGGGAAACACAAGAGAAGACAAGGACCTACAAAAACAAACCCAAAACAATTAAGAAAATGGTCATAGGAACATACATATCGATAATTACCTTAAACGTGAATGGATTAAATGCTCCAACCAAAAGATACAGGCTTGCTGAATGGATACAAAAACAAGACCCATATATATGCTGTCTACAAGAGACCCACTTCAGACCAAGGGACACATACAGACTGAAAGAGAGGGGATGGACAAAGATATTGCATGCAAATGGTAATCAGAAGAAAGCTGGAGTAGCAATACTCATATCAGACAAAATAGACTTTAAAATAAAGAATGTTACAAGAGGATCAGGGGCCGGAGACCTACGGGAACAGCGGCCCGGGACCCGCGCTGCCCCCACCCCTCCTGAGCAGGCGCCCCCATGGCCCGACCCCACTGATTCCTTCACTCGGCCATGCTCCCGCGGCCCCTGTGGCTGTTTTGGGACATGAGCCCCCCCGGGGGAGTCGTGCTGAGCAGCTTCCGGAGTCGAGACCCTGAAGAGGGTGGGGGCACAGGTGGCCGGGGTGTGGGCGGGGGGCAGGAGGAGGAGGAGGAAGACGATGAGGCCCCTGTGTCTGTCTGGGACGAGGAGGAGGATGGTGTCACCTTTACTGTCACAAGTCACCAGTATCGGCCTGTTGATCCCTTGGCCCTGAGGCCTCCCCCGCGTTACTCCCAGAGGCTCCGAGCTGGCACTCTGGAGGCCCTGGTCCGACACCTGCTGGACGCCTGGACATCAAGGACTGACGTGACCTTCACAGCAGCCTTCCTGGCTACTCACTGGGCCTTCAACTCCACGCCTGCCCTGCTAGGGCTTATGGCTGACAGGCTGGAAGCCCTTGAATCTCATCCTACTGATGAGCTAGAGAGGACAAAAGGGGTGGCCATCTCTGTACTGTCAACCTGGCTAGCCTCTCACCCTGAAGATTTTGGCTCTGAGGTCAAGGGTCAGATTGACCGGCTTGAGAGCTTCTTGCTTCGGACAGGGTATGCAGCAGGGGAGGGTGTTGCGGGGGGGCAGTGCTGACCTCATCCGCAACCTCCGGTCCTGGGTGGACCCCCAGACCCCCGAACTTCCTAAGCCCCTGGCCCTCCCCGGCGATCCCCCTGCTGACCCCACGGATGTCCTGGTGTTCCTTGCTGACCACTTGGCCAAACAGCTGACCCTGATAGATGCGGAGCTATTTCTCAATCTGGTCCCCTCTCAGTGCCTGGGGGGTCTGTGGGGTCACAGAGACCGGCCAGGACATTCCCACCTCTGCCCATCTGTCCGGGCTCCTGTCATACAGTTTAACAAGGTGGCAGGGGCAGTGGTCAGCTCTGTCCTGGGGGCTACCTCAACCATAGAGGGGCCTGAGGAGGTGACCATACGGCCACTCCGTCCACCCCAGAGGGCCCGGATGCTGGAGAAGTGGATCCATGTGGCAGAGGAGTGCCGTCTGCTCCGAAACTTCTCTTCAGTATATGCTGTGGTGTTGGCCCTGCAATCCAGCCCCATCCACAGGCTTCGGGCAGCCTGGGAGGAAGCAGCCAGGGACAGCCTCAGAGTCTTTTCCAGCCTCTGCCAGATTTTCTCTGAGGAGGATAATTATTCCCAGAGCCGGGAGCTCCTCCTGCAGGAGGTGAAGCTGTAGCCTTCTCTGGAGCCAAATTCCAAGAAGTCCCCAAGGTCTGGCTCCCAGGGTGGGGGTGTGGTCCCATACCTTGGCACCTTCTTGAAGGACCTTGTGATGCTGGACGCAGCCTCCAAGGATGAGCTGGAGAATGGATACATCAGTTTTGACAAGCAGAGGAAGGAGTTTACTGTCCTTTCTGAGCTGAGGCAGCTCCAGAACAAATGTCGTGGCTATGACCTCCGACCTGACCCCGATATCCAGCGGTGGCTACAGGGGCTCCGGCCACTGACAGAGGCCCAGAGCCATCAAATGTCCTGTGAGGTGGAGCCATCCAGTACCAGTTACCCTCCTGCCCTGCAGGTGCTTCGGCCTACGCTGGTCATCTCGCAGTGGACAGAGGTGCTGGGTTCTGTTGGAGGTCCCACACCCCTTGTCTCCTGGGACTGGCCCAGTGTGGTGGCAGAGGAGGTGCCTGGAATCCCCGCTCCACTGCTGACCCGGCTGGCCCAGCACATGAAGTGGCCGTCTGTCTCATCTCTGGACTCCGCCCTGGAAAGCACTCCAGCCCTGCAGAGTCCCGCTGATCCCAGCCACTTCTCTCCCCCAACTTCCTTCCTGAGGCCTTCTCGAGGTCACTGCTGCTCAGCCTCCTGTGGCTCCCCACTCAGTGGGGGTGCAGAAGGGGCCTCCAGGGGGGCTGGATATGGGGGAGAGGGGCCTGGGCCAGGGGCTTCTGATTGCCGCATCATCCAAGTCCAGATGGAGCTGGGGGAAGACAGCAGTGTCTACAAGAGCATCTTGGTGACAAGCCAGGACAAGGCTCCAAGTGTCATCAGTCATGTCCTTAAGAAAAACAATCACGATTCTGCGGTGGCTTCAGAGTATGAGCTAGTGCAGCTGCTCCCAGGGAAGCGAGAGCTGACTATCCCCCCCTCGGCTAACGTCTTCTACGCTATGGACGGAGCTTCACTCGATTTCCTCCTGTGGCAGCGGTGACGGCCCTCCACTGCTACAATGGGCCATGCCAGTGGCCCTTCTGCCTCGGGAACTCCCCCAAGTGAGGGAAGAGGGGGTTCTTTTCCCAAGATCAAGGCCACAGGGAGGAAGATGGCCCGAGCACTGTTCTGAGGAGGAAGCCCTGTTGGCTCCTAGAACTCATGGTGGCCGTGCCAGATGTGGGGAGCCATCCTGAATGGTGGCAGTTGCTGCACTGGGAAAAAATCCAGAAGGATGGCCAACCACCCTGGGGCAGTGAAGCGCCAGTGGTTTACCAGACAGCCGAGATCCAGCCCTATGGGAACTGGTAATCTTGGTACCCAAGACGGATACCTGTGTATAGCTTCCCACTTTCCATGAATGCAGCACACAGCTAGTGCTGGAAAAAGGATCCGTTTCTGATTCCTGGCCACATCCTAGCATGCTAAGGGCCAAGGAAAGGCCTGGAAGTAGGGGGAAAGGAAAGGCCTGGAAGTAGGGGGAAAGGAAAAGCCTAGAGGCTCTGAGCCCCAGGGGAAGGGAATGGTAAGAAAAAGGTTCTAGTAGGAGTTCCTCTTCGTACTCTGGGTGTTCCTGTCACTGTGACAACACTAATAAACCAAAACACTACCTGAACTCTAAAAGAAAATGTTACAAGAGACAAGGAAGGACACTACATAATGATCAAGGGATCAATCCAAGAGGAAGATATAACAATTATAAATATATATGCACCCAACATAGGAGCACCTCAATACATAAGGCAACTGCTAACAGCTATAAAAGGGGAAATCGACAGTAACACAGTAATAGTGGGGGACTTTAACACCTCACTTACACCAATGGATAGATCATCCAAAATGAAAATAAATAAGGAAACAGAAGATTTAAATGACACAATAGACCAGATAGATTTAACTGATATTTATAGGACATTCCATCTGAAAACAGCAGATTACACTTTCTTCTCAGGTGCGCACGGAACGTTCTCCAGGATAGATCACATCCTGGGTCACAAATCAAGCCTCAGTAAATTTAAGAAAATTGAAATCATATCAAGCACCTTTTCTGACCACAATGCTATGAGATTAGAAATTAATTACAGGGGAAAAAATGTAAAAAACACAAACACATGGAGGCTAAACCATACGTTACTAAATAACCAAGAGATCACCGAAGAAATCAAAGAGGAAATAAAAAAATACCTAGAGACAAATGACAATGAAAACACAAGGATCCAAAACCTATGGGATGCAGCAAAAGCAGTTCTAAGAGGGAAGTTTATAGCTATACAAGCCTACCTCAAGAAACAAGAAAAGTCTCAAATAAACAATCTAACCTTACACCTAAAGGAACTAGAAAAAGAAGAACAAACAAAACCCAAAGTTAGCAGAAGGAAAGAAATCATAAAGATCAGAGCAGAAATAAATGAAATAGAAACAAAGAAAACAATAGCAAAGATCAATAAAACTAAAAACTGGATCTTTGAGAAGATAAACAAAATTGGTAAACCATTAGCCAGATTCATCAAGAAAAAGAGGGAGAGGACTCAAATCAATAAAATTAGAAATGAAAAAGGAGAAGTTACAACAGACACCACAGAAATACAAAGCATCCTAAGAGACTGCTACAAGCAACTCTATGCCAATAAAATGGACAACCTGGAAGAAATGGACAAATTCTTAGAAAGGTATAGCCTTCCAAGACTGAACCAGGAAGAAATAGAAAATATGAACAGACCAACCACAAGTAATGAAATTGAAACTGATTAAAAAATTCTTCCAACAAACAAAGTCCAGAACCAGATGGCTTCACAGGGAATTCTATCAAACATTTAGAGAAGAGCTAACACCCATCCTTCTCAAACTCTTCCAAAAAATTGCAGAGGAAGGAACACTCCCAAACTAATTCTATGAGGCCACCATCACCCTGATACCAAAACCAGGCAAAGATACTACAAAAAAAGAAAATTACAAACCAATATCACTGATGAATATAGATGCAAAAATTCTCAACAAAATACTAGCAAACAGAATCCAACAGCACCTTAAAAGGATCATACACCATGATCATGTGGGTTTTATCTCAGGGATGCAAGCATTCTTCAATATATGCAAATCAATCAGTGTGATACACCATATTAACAAATTGAAGAAGAAAAACCATATGATCATCTCAATAGATGCAGAAAAAGCTTTTGACAAAATTCAACACCCATTTATGATAAAAACTCTCCAGAAAATGGGCATAGAGGGAACCTACTTCAACATCATACAGGCCATATACGACAAACCCACCACAAACATCATTCTCAATGGTTTTTCCTCTAAGATCAGGAAAAAGACAAGGATGTCCACTCTCACCACTATTATTCAACACAGTTTTGGAAGTCCTAGCCATGGCAATCAGAGAAGAAAAAGAAATAAAAGGAATACAATTTAGAAAAGAAGAAGTAAAACTGTCACTGTTTGGAGATTACATGATACTATACATAGAGAATCCTAAAAATGCCAGCAGAAAACTACTAGAGCTAATCCATGAATTTGGTAAAGTTGCAGGATACAAAATTAATGCACAGAAATCTCTTGCATTCCTATACACTAATGATGAAAAATCTGAAAGAGATATTAAGAAAACACTCTTTTTTTACCATTGCAACAAAAAGAATAAAATACCTAGGAATAAACCTACCTAAGAACACAAAAGACCTGTATGCAGAAAACTATAAGACACTGATGAAAGAAATTAAAGATGATACCAACAGATGGAGAGATAGACCATGTTCTTGGATTGGAAGAATCAATATTGTGAAAATGACTATACTACCCAAAGCAATCTACAGATTCAATGCAATCCCTATCAAATTGCCAATGGCATTTTTTCCGGAACTAGAACAAAAAAATCTTAAAATTTGTATGGAGGCAATACAGACCCCGAATAGCCAAAGCAGTCTTGAGGGAAAAAAACGGAGCTGGAGGAATCAGACGCCCTGACTTCAGACTGTACTACAAAGCTACAGTAATCAAGACAATATGGTACTTGCACAAAAACAGAAACATAGATCAATGGAACAAGATAGAAAGCCCAGAGGTAAACCCACGCACCTATAGTCAACTAATCTATGACAAAGGAGGCAAGAATATACAATGGAGAAAAGACAGTCTCTTCAATAAGTGGTGCTGGGAAAACTGGACAGCTACATGTAAAAGAATGAAATTAGAACACTCCCTAACACCATACACAAAAAATAAACTCGAAATGTATTCGAGACCTAAATGTAAGGCCAAACACTCTAAAACTCTTAGAGGAAAACATAGGAAGAACACTCTTTGACATAAATCACAGCAAGATCTTTTTGATCCACCTCCTAGAGTAATGGAAATAAAAACAAAAATAAACAAATGGGACCTAATTAAACTTCAAAGCTTTTGCACAGCAAAGGAAACCATAAAGAGATGGTAAGACAACCCTCAGAATGGGACAAAATATTTGCAAATGAATCAACAGACAAAGGATTAATCTCCAAAACATATAAACAGCTCGTGCAGCTCAATATTAAAGAAACAAACAACCCAATCCAAAAATGGGCAGAAGACCTGAATAGACATTTCTCCAAAGAAGACATACAGATGGCCAAGAAGAACATGAAAAGCTACTCAACATCACTAATTACTGGAGAAATGCAAATCAAAACTACAATGAGTTATCACCTCACACCAGTTAGAATGGGCATCATCAGAAAATCTACAAACAACAAATGCTGGAGAGGGTGTGGAGAAAAGGGAACCCTCTTGCACTGTTGGTGGGAATGTAAATTGATACAGCCACTATGGAAAACAGTATGGAAGTTCCTTAAAAAACTAAAAATAGAATTACCATATGATCCAGCAATCCCACTACTGGGCATATACCCAGAGAAAACCATAATTCAAAAAGACACACGCACCCCAGTGTTCATTGCAGCACTATTTACAATAGCCAGGTCATGGAAGCAACCTAAATGCCCATCGACAGACGAATGGATAAAGAAGATGTGGTACATATATACAATGGAATACTTCTCAGCCATAAAAAGGCATGAAATTGGGTCATTTGTTGAGACGTGGATGGATCTAGAGACTGTCATAGAGAGTGAAGTAAGTCAGAAAGAGCAAAACAATTATCGTATATTAACGCATGTATGTGGAACCTAGAAAAGTGGTAGAGATGAACTGGTTTGCAGGGCAGAATTTGAGACACAGATGTAGAGAACAAACGCACGGACACCAAGTGGGGAAAGCCGCCGCAGGGGGTGGGGATGGTGGTGTGATGAATTGGGTGATTGGGATTGACGTGTATACACTGATGTGTATAAATTTGATTAAAAAAAAAAAAGCTACAGGGACTTTTAAGAAAGATTCTAAAGGACCAGTATGTCTGAAGAGACCAAAAGAAGTTAATTCACACCGTTCACACCGTTGCCCATGTTACCTGGCTTCTGGGGTTTTTGTTGCGGGGAAGGGGTGGAACTCAGCCCCATGGCACTACTTTATATTAGACTGTGTATATTAACATCTTTTAGGACTGGAAGGACTTTAGGGACTATATAGTTCTAACTCCCCTTATTCATTCATGTGTTTTGAGCAACAGTTGTCTGTTGAATTCCTTCTTTGTACCTAACATATAATAGGATCTACCATTGTGGATGCTGGATATACCATAGTATGCAACACAGACCTGCCCTAATATAGCTTAGGATCTAATAGGGAAGACAGACATTAATCAAATAGCTACGTAAATATGTAATTACACATTGTGGCGAGTGCTGTCTTTAGAGGGAAAATACAGGTTGTCTGAGACATGGATTAGGAGGGTAGACTCAGATCTGAGAAGGTCAGGGAAAGCTGGGATCTCAGGTGAAAGGCTTTCTGGGCAAAGTCTCTGGAACAGAAACCTCGTGGCCAGTGGGGAACTGAGAGTACGCTAGTGTGAGGGTGGGTGTTTTCTGAATGAGGAGAGGGTTGAACATCCCACTTCTGCTGAGTCAGGAGTAGAAGTACATCATCTACTGTTCCAATTTTCTCTTTCTTTTCACATTGAAGGAGACTTACTCAGAAGCCTGGACCTGTGACATTTGCACAGGTAGAATTATTTCCATCCAAAGACAGGATCTGCCCCACTTCCACATGGCCTCCAGTCTCCCTGAGCTCGGGCTCTGTTGCTACCCACATCTCCAGATCTTCACCAAGGCACACTGGTGTCTCATGACCCAAGCAAGGTCATTTCTGTTGACCCTCTTTCTAGACCACTGCTTCTGTTCACTCAGCATAGCTCATGAAGATCAGTTATGGTTGATAAAATCATGTGTATGATCAAAACTAGCTTAAGATGAAGTTTATACACAGTATGATTGCAACTATATAAAAATTACCATGCATTAAAAAAGACCAGAAGGAAATAAATAAGAAGAACAGTGATGTCTAGTTGGTGAAATCTTTTTTTTCCTTAATTTTATTTTTTTAATCGGGGTATAGTTGTTTTACAATGTTGTGTTAGTTTCTACTGTACAGTGGAGTTCCTTGTGCTATACAGCAGGTTCTCATTAGTTATCTATTTTATACATATTAGTGTATATATGTCAATCCCAATCTCCCAATTTATCCCCCCCAACTCCTTTCCCCCCTTGGTGTTCATACGTTTGTTCTCTACATCTGTGTCTCTATTTCTGCCTTGCAAATCGGTTCATCTGTACCACTTTTTTAGATTCCACGTATATGTGTTAATATATGACATTGGTTTTTCTCTTTCTGACTTACTTCATTCTGTATGACAGGTTCATCCACATCTCTACAAATGACCCAATTTTGTTCCTTTTTATGGCTGAGTAATATTCCACTGTATATATGTACCACATCTTCCTTATCCATTCGTCTGTTGATGGACATTTAGGTTGCTTCCATGACATGGCTATTGTAAATAATGCTGTAAATGAATATTGGGGCTAGTTGGTGAAATCTTTAATGTCTTTTTTTCCCTTTTCCTTTCATTTTCTAGATGTTACTTAATAAATTTATAGTACTCTTAAAAGAGAAAGTCATATTGAAATAATAATATTAAGGAGATGTCAGATCTCTTCCTCACTACTCAAATCTTTGATTTTTCTTTGATGTGAAGGACATACTTATAGGGGTTTTAGAAATGTTTTAAATATGAGCTACAGAGAAACATTGGGTACGAGTAATAGCATGACAAGGCACAGCATTTCACAAAACATTTCTATAGGATGGAATTTTTATTTAAAACAGAATTCTGTTATCGCTGAGTCTGGGGGATGCTGGTTTAAACTAGGTTAAGTGGGTTTCTCCACTGTTAGAATTCTCTGAAGCAGTCACTACCTAGTGGGTTCGTGAGCCCACGATGGGGAGAGAGCATGCAGCATTCCCCAGACTTCTGGGAAACTTTCTTCACTCAGGTCCCTGCAGGCTTAGTGCTCTGTGGAACATGCTTTGGAAGATGCTTATGTGGGGAAAGAGAGCAAAAGCTGGTGGCTCCTGGGGCTCTAGATGGATCAGGTGAGGTATAACTATCTTTACTACCCATTCAGCAAGTCAAACTGCTCTGGACCCAGTTTTCTACTATAAAATAAGAGGATTGATGAAATGAACTTCTAGCTCTAAAATGGGCCAGCTATGAAAAACAAGTGATTATGCTTGTAGGTTTGTGACAATGAAAGGCAAACTCCCCGAATGTTCAAACAGAGAATTTTCAGACAATCAAGCTTTATCTTTCCCTAAAGGCAGCAAGTGATGCCGAATTTTCCTTCTGCAATTCATTTGGAAGACAAAGAACATTTGTTCCAGTTCAACAGGTTAGCACTCCAGGCTGCCATATACAGCAGGAAATGCCCTCAATTTCTGTGTCAATGCTCTACCCGCCCTTCTCAAGCACTTGCCAAATGAAATGTAGTAAAAGTTTTCCTTTCTCAACCACCTCACTGTGTAAGGCCTTAGAGAAACAGGCTGATAGGAGCAAGGCTGGTTCCTTTGCTCTACTGGAAGAGTATCTTTCATGTCAACATAGTAGACAGAATAGAACATCCTGATTCCAGATAAAGGCTTCTTGCTGCTGCTGCCTCGCTATCTTTTATCATATACTCTGTGGTTAGAACATCTTCTGACAGGAAGAATTCAGGAATCCTGTTAGGGAACAGCAGGATTTTCTGCCGTGTAACGCCTGAGGCTTTTGCTCCACCCTGAGAGGTTTCCCACAGGTTCAAAGGCCCCAGACCTCAGTTAGACCCCTGTCTGCTCACAAAGGTCACCGCCTAAGCCCGTTCTTGGTTTGATCTCACTGCAAGCCTAGCTGCTGAGGAGTCTGCGCAGCTTCCTTCCTTGCTGCTCATCTGAGCTGTGGCCCTCACAGTGCGATCTGCCACTTGATAATGCTTAAGTCAGCAGTTGTTTTACATCTATCCCCTCATATTGTCTTATCACCTGGGAAGAACCTAAAAACTCCAGGGAGAAAAGAAGACAAGAATTAGAATTCAACTCCCTGGACCACTGCGGATAGCTAAACGTAGAGCTTGTTGAGCTGTCAAGTTTTCTTCCATTTCACCCCAGGGAGTATCACTGTGCTGCTGTGTGAGCATCCTTGACCTTGCATAACATCTGCAGTATTCTCCGCCTCCTTCTGCACAGTGGGGCTTCCCTGTGGTAATCAGCGTTATGCCCCCGTAAAGAAAAGGGCCCACATGCTTGCTTCGGGCAAAGTGATTAGGTGACGGAGCCTGGATTTGGATCAGAGTCAGACCCAAGACCTTGTGCTCCTTATGCAGAGGAACAGAGGAGCAAGGTCCAGACTATAGTTTTCAAATTGGTGCCCCACTTAAAGGCCTGACTCTGATCGAAAACCAGGCTCCGTCACCTAATCACTTTGTATCTTGACTAAATTACTTAACCTCTTTGTACTTTAGTTTCTCATCTGTATAGCGGGGATGAAAACAGTATGTACCTTATAGTACTGGTCTAGCAGTTAAGTCAGATAATTCTTATAAAATACTCCTCACAACACTAGGCTGGTGCACGTCATGCCCTCATGAAATGTGATGTGGTGACTTTGTTCTTCTCCTTTCTCTTCTGACCACCTAGTTCTTTCTCATATTGTCTTTTTACCTTTCCTCTTCCACCTTCTTTCTTACTTTATTCTTCCATTCATTGCCTTCTATGCTTAAGAGCCAAAAGCATGAAGTTAAAGTACAAATCTTTTAAAATTTATTGAATACAACTTATAGTTATATTTGTAATTAAAAACAAGCACACTTAGTATTTTCCATGTCTCTTTTCCAGAGTACAGGCCACATACCAGGCCAGTTAAATCACAAATCTGGGGGTCAGACATGGGCATCAGTAGCCTTTGAAGCTCTTCAGATGATTCTAATATGATTCCAATGTGCATACAGGTTTGGGAACTGTTAGATTGATGGCGTTCTACTCCCTCTATATTATCTCGGCTACTTCAGTGTATGGTTCTGAATCTTGCCTCCAATTTAGAATCACCTGAGAAGCTTCTAATAATACGGGTGCTTGGGCCCTACCTTGGCTAAGGCCTGGATATTTCTAATGTGCAACCAGCACTGAGAGCCATAGTTCTAGAGGGATTGGTGTCCTGGTAGATCTTATGATCAGCACGACTCCAGGCACTCACTCCCCCCCAACCTACCCCCACTATGAATTAAAATACTTTCTCCTCTGTGTTTTTGAAAACCCATGTCTTTGTCTCCTTTCTGTTGCACGCTGAATACAGAGAAGAATGATGTAATGCTGATAAGTTCTTGGTTTGTTTTGCCCTCAGTTTGGGATTGTGCTGGATGCGGGCTCTTCTCACACGAATTTGTACATCTACAAGTGGCCAGCAGAAAAGGAGAATGACACAGGGGTGGTGACTCAGATAGAAGAGTGCAAGGTAAAAGGTAAGATGAAGAAAAAGGGACCGGGAGACAGTGGGCATGAGAGGCATGTGGGAAGTGAAACAAACACACGAGAAAAAGGGAAGTCAAGTGAGAACGCAGCAGAGCTGCTATTGTTGCTATTTTATAAATAATTGCTACTTTATTATCATTATGAAAACGGTACTGAAATCAGTCCTTAATGATGAAGCCCTTGAAAGAGAAACTTCCAAATAATTGGGTAATAGTAACTCCCATCAACAGAACAATTCTATGTGCCATGCACCTGGTACTGAAAATGTGTTATTTCATCCTCACAGTCTCCCTTTGAGGAATGTATTATTATTCCCATTTTTTAAAAATGAGGGCACTGAGGTTGAAAGAGGTTATGGCACTTGTTTAAGGTTACTTGAGCTAGTTAGTAAGTGATGGAACTGGGGCTCGAACTGAAATCTGCCCAAACTTAACTAAACCCTTATCAGTCATATGATTAGCAAATATTTTCTCCTATTCACTAGGTTGTCTTTTCGTTTTGTCAGTGGTTTCCTTTGCTGTGCAAAGATCTGCCCAACTTTAAACCCATGTGTTAGCCAGTGGTTCTCAAATTTGAACCTGTATCAGAACCACCTGGAGGGTGTGTTAAAGCACAGGTGCTCGCTCCCGCCCCCAAGTTTCTGGTTCAGTAGGTT
This sequence comes from Delphinus delphis, assembly GCF_949987515.2. Classification (NCBI taxonomy): domain Eukaryota; kingdom Metazoa; phylum Chordata; class Mammalia; order Artiodactyla; family Delphinidae; genus Delphinus; species Delphinus delphis. The sequence continues at coordinate 31,596,520 of NC_082698.1, read as the reverse complement.
TGGGATGAGGACTGAGAATTTGTACTTCTAACAAGTGCCCAGGTGATGTTGAGGCTGGTGGATCCAGAGCCTTGCTGCTCTTAATCTTTGTCCTCTAATCTATGGCTTGGAAGGGATTTTCAAAAGCCTTTAGCTTCTGTATAGGCAGGCAAATCATAGACCCTTAGGGCTGCAAAAAGGACCTTGTGGATCACTGAAGTCTTGTTTTATAGAAAAGGAAGCAAAAACCTGAAAGACTAGTGACTGGCAAGGAGGAACAGAACCAGGACAAGAATCTGGGCCTCCAAGTCGCACTGCAGGCTTCCTGCTACTCTGAGTCACCACACTGCGTATTGAGTCTTTTCCTAGTTACTTTCCTTTTAAGGTCACAAGACCAGTTAGAGTTGTGGACAGCAGCTCTTCCCGCTCCCTCCTGCCCAACACTCCCGGCTGTGCCCTCACCTTTCTGACCTTCATCTCTCTTGGCCTTTTTAGCCAGGGACTCACTGTTTAGTTTTGGTCAGACAGGTATCCTAGGCCCCAGAATATAATTGACTTTTAGTTTGGTGGCCTGTGGTGTCCACTAATTTTCATAGTTTATCAAGAAAGCTGTAGATAGGATACGTTTCCAAGAGAGCAAGTCGTTCTACCCAGTAGCCTGATGTCCTCAGAATCTGGCCCCATCAGTTCTGAGGTAGTACTTCAAACATTTTTTAAAACCCAAATCCCTCGTTTTATTGACTTCTATTTAATAATTCACTGCCTTCCATTTCTTCTTCCACGTGTTGTTGTGGTGTTAACCTAGCAGCTGTCTCCTGAGACACATATCCCCATGCGTGTTTGGCCTAATAAATGCAGTAATTTTCCCTTCTCAAAAGATAGCTTCCCTGGTGGCACAGTGGTTGGGATCTGTGAGCCGTGGCTGGGCCTGTGAGCCGTGGCCGCTGAGCCTGCGCGTCCGGAGCCTGTGCTCCGCAACGGGAGAGGCCACAACAGTGAGAGGCCCGCGTACCGCAAAAAAAAAAAAAAAAAAAAAAAAAATAGAGTTCTCTAATCAAATATTTAAATAGAAAGGTGAGTTGAAAGCTACCGGTTATGGAAGGCCAGGCTTTTTGAGTCAAAACACTTAGCTGATAACTTGGAGCTGATTTTCTCATTGCAGTTAAGTAAACAGGCTATTTAAAATCTGGTGAACGAGATATGGATCAGATATCTGGTTACTTATTGTTAAAGCAAATCCTCACTATAAAGCACTGAAAATGTAGATGTTTAGCTTAAAGTGAGCCAAAATTGTTAACTGTTAAATAACTTCAAAAAGCGTAAAGCATCTTGGCTCTCTAATCCTCTCCACAGCAGCAGTTAAAACAGCTCTAAAACTGGACAGTTTTACTAGGCAGACAGGGTATCAGAGTAGAAAAGCTGCTGAGGAGACATGGGTTCTATGCCTGTTTCTTCTAACAAAGGAAGAAACATTGCTGCAGAAATTTTAGTGTTAGTTAGTAGCTGTTCCTGTCTTTTCAGTAAAAGCCCATGTGCCTGGTACATATTTTAATTTTTGTTCTGTTATCTTTTGCCTTTCCCATCTTCTAGGAATTAGTGTTGCTAATTACAACTTTGTGGAAGAAGCGTCATAAAACAGCTATATAGAGTAGTTATCTGTAAGATCCCCATTTAAGTCTGAGAGAGCCTGGTTTTAGGAAGGCTATGCATGCAATTAAATGTGAAAATTGCGCCATCCAGTGGCAAGATTACTGAACAGCAGACAGACCCGGCTTGAGGTCTGAAAATAAATCCTACTGAGGCTAGATTCAGTGAGTTACCCTCTAAGTACAAAAACTTAACAGATATCACAAAAAGAAATTGTCTCCTTGCATTTTCTCAGAAAACATCAGTATTTTCTCTAATAATGTGAAGATATGTCCTTTACTTTTAAAAACAATTTTCATCTGCTTCTACTTGCTACTTTTTTTCATCTGCTTTCTCTAGGTCCTGGAATCTCAGAATTTGCTCAGAAATTAAGTGAAATAGACATTTATCTGACTGCGTGCATGGAAAGAGCCAGGAAAGTGATTCCAGCATCCCAGCACACAGAGACACCTGTTTACTTGGGAGCCACGGCAGGCATGCGGTTGCTCAGGTATAGCAGCCTGTAGGGACTGAGAGCTGCAGGGAGATAGGTTTGGCAGTTGCTAGAGCCTCTGAGTTATGGGCGAACGCCACACTTCTCTAACACCCCAATTCTAGACATGCTAAATGTCCACACCTAAGAAAGAAAATCTCAGTAAATGGGTAAAATTCCCAAACTCTTAGCTTGCATAATGATGGGAGTTTAAGTAGGTAAAAAAAAAAAAAAAAAGGCCTCTTACTCATCTCCCCACAGGGAATTCAAGGGAGTGATGCACAAAAAGAGGAAGATTGAGCCTTTATACTCTGGGATTTGGGGCTGCAGATTTAGCAATTCCACATCTGGGAGGAGGAAGGCCAGAGGAGACTCGCAGACATCCCGAGACACAAATCATCACAATTAGCACATCTTTGCTGGTCACCACTTAGTATCTGTGGGCATTATTTGTTCATTTGTTTGTTCATTCATTCATTCAGTTTGTATTGACTGCCTGCTCTGTCCCAGGACATGGAAGTGGGTGACTCATCTTCCAAGATCAGGGTTTTGATACAGGGCGACCAATTCTTTGACAGAAGAGTGCTCAGAGCTGCTATGGGAGCATACTTGTCCCTGCCAAGAATGGGAGGAGGTCAGGAAGACTCACCAGAGGAGGGGATACATGAGCCAAATCATGAAGGACTTGTGGGGGGAGGGGGCAGGGCATTACAGGCAGAGCAGACATCATGCGTTCCATAACCTATGTTTATTTGGCACCTGTTATGTGTCAGGCATAAGTCCCTGCTTTCCTGGATCTTGTGTTCTAATAGATGCACAAAGGAGTGATATGTGAGAGATCAGGGCATGTTCAGAGGACTATAGATAGTTCTGCATAGATAGAACGTAGGGTACATAGAGTTAATACTAATAATGACAGTGGTAATGGTAGCAGCTTGTATTTGTTGGGCCCTTACTATGTTCTTAGCACTGTGCTTTAATTTAAATCACTGTAACTCTATGAAGTAACAGGTATTATTAACTATTATTAATCAGATTAAGGAAGCTGTGGTGTACAGATGTTAAGTAACTCACCAAAGGTCACATACCTGGCAAGTGGTAGAGCCAGGATTCTGAGTGGGATTCTGTGAAGGCAAGATTCGGATCACAAAGTGCCTTGTGGGCCATGCTAGGGAGTTTGAAGTTTATCTGGGAAACAATGGGAAGCCATTAAAGGATGTTACACAACTGGTGCCAGTGGTAGAGAGGTGGATTGGAGGAGAGGAAAACTAGGGACAAGGAGGCCAGTTGATAGGGTAAGGAAGCCATTCAAATGAGAGATTACTGGGGTCTAATGCCAGTTGGAAGGCAGCATTTTCTGACCCAGAGACTCTCAGTATTATATTGCCTAGATCTTGGAAGCAATTGTGTTCCATCTTCATTGTGACAACCCTGGAAGATTTCTTCTTTAGATCTCAAGGTCTCAGACCCAAAAACCAAGGCAGAATATGAGAAAGATTTTTTACCCCACTCCGGCACCAACTGAGGTTGGGTATCTGTCCCAGGACATTTTCCACTTGGTGTCTGCTAGAGCCCTAATTAAAAACTTCAAGCAGAGCCTTGAGGCTACGTAAGCAGCTTGAAGCCACCGGCAATGGCTAACGTAGCACACGTCAGCTCTAGGCTTGGTGATCAAACAATATCCAGCTACCACCACCACAGCAATTAAAATTACTCTGATAATTTCTTGGAGCCAGGGAACAACAATGAAAGTGGTATTTTAAGAGGACCAACCTACGTAGGGATTGGAAGGATCTGGATTTGGAGAAGAGGGGCCAAAAGAGTAGTTATGCTCCTCCCCAAAGGAGGGCTTCTCAGACAGCCATGTGTGGGCATCTCCATCCTTCTGTTTATTGCAGTGAGCTTATGCTTCACTTCCTAGGGGAACTGGCTGGAAGCTCTGGCTGCAATGGGTAGTCATAGTTATTCAGACAAAACCAGTAACCTCAGCTCTTTGTGCAGGATGGAAAATGAACGGTTGGCAGACAAGATCCTGGCTGCGGTGGCAAAGAGCATCAGCAGCTACCCCTTTGACTTCCAGGGTGCCAGAATCATCACTGGCCAAGAGGAAGGTGCCTATGGCTGGATTACTATCAACTATCTGCTGGGCAGATTCACTCAGGTGATTGTCTCACAGCATCCGTGGAGGTGGCTCCCTGTGGGTCAATGCCATTGATATCTCAGGCAGTACTTGGATCACTAGACAGAATGAATGATGGATAAATGAACAAATTAATTTACCCTCACATTTGCAGGGGTCACCAGAGGTATAATTCTCTCACAAGAACTCTCACTATTGGAGAATAAGGAAGCCATATACAGAGATACAGAAAAAAAATTTTTTTAATCTATCATTAAAAATAAAAATAGCTAACATTTGCGTAGTGCCATGTGTCTTGTGCTATGCAAAGCACTTTTCCTGTACTGTTTGACTTAATCTTCAGAATAACCATAGGAGGTGTTCTCTCATTTTAGAGCCTCAAATCGAGGCCTAGAGGAGGCAATTATTCTGCCCAAGGTCACATGGCTAATAAGCCAATGAGTAGGGATTTGAACTTGGGTCTTTCTGGCCCCAGATCTTGTGTCTGTAAACTGTTCCTATGTTGCCGCAGTCTGAGCTATGTCTCTGAAGCCCCTGTTTTCTTGCTGTTGATCTGATGCAGACTCAGGAACCTCTGGTGAGCTTTGTTTCACCCTTATCCTCCTGCTCCTTTGCCTTAGGAAGTCCCTGAGTCCAAGAAATAGCATGAAAAGGGGATGTCCAGATCCTTCTACCACTGGTGTCGGTACTGTCTTTCAGAAATTGAGTTGGTTTAACCTGAAACCAAGTGAAGGCGATACTCAGGAAACCTATGGAGCTTTAGACCTTGGGGGAGCCTCTACACAAATCACTTTTGTGCCTCGAAACGAAACGACTGAGTCTTCTAACAACACTCTGCACTTTCGCCTCTATGGCAAGAACTACGGTGTATACACACACAGCTTCTTGTGCTATGGGAAGGATCAAGCCCTCTTGCAGAAACTGTCCAAGGACCTTCAGGCGAGTGTAACTGAATCCAGACCACCCTCCCCACAACTGGGCCACCAGCCCCCCGCGTCGTTTTCTCTTTCTATTTCAGTAACTGATCTGAAGTTGGTTACTGTACTTTCCAAACCTTTTCAGGCAGGATATCTAACGACATCTGGTCAACCCCTGTGAATTGTCCCATCCAGACACCACCTCCTATGTTTGTTTACTGCACTGTCTCCAAGGACATGACTCAAATCCTTTCTTTGGAAATAATTTCTCACCCCTGTGGGGCTGACAATGAAAAGTACATGCTACAGTAGTGTGTGTATGTGTGTGTGCGTGTGCGCGTGCACACAGTTTTTAAGCTCTTTCCCACTTTTCAATCTCCATTTCCTACGAACTGCAGAAAACAAGGCTATTAGAAACAACCTGGAGAGGAGGAGAAAAAAAACTTCAGAGAAAATGCAGAGTTTATTGATCAACACTTCAAATCTTGTCCCTAGACACTTTTTACGTTTTGAAGGCGAGAAAAGTTAAACATACTCAAAATCATGCAAGTACCAGCACATCCTGACAAACACAGAGCAAGGATGTCAAATCCAGCTGTTCCCTGTCTCTACTGAAAGGACAACCAGTTCTCTGCTTTCCTCCAAAGCTCGCTCTCTGGTTCTCAGAAACACTATCAATAAGATGACTGCCATGGGAGGAGGGGCTGCTAAGAGACGCCTAGTGAGCCCTAAGTTTCCACCAAGTCTCTCATCCACAGCAGCCCCTTTACTTCTCGTGAACATACTGGGTTGTGGGTTGAAAATCATCTTGATACTCCTGCCTTAAGTGATCTGAGGCACTTCCAGCTCTTGAAGCTTTTGCTTTTCGGCTTGGAGGTAGGGCCAGGGATATAGGCAGACCCCCAGAGAACTACCCTAGGCTCGGAATTTTGAGAACCTTGAGAGTTTTCCTTGTGGATCTGCTTCTGACCTACGCGATTAGTACTAAGCGCTAGGGGCCATTCCAAACTAATGGAATTTCTGGGCCCAGCTTCAACGATACTAGCTTTCTGTGAATAGCAAAAGTTCATTTACATCTGATGCCACTTCTGGTGCCTGTTATACAAATATGACTGTTACCCAAGGGTAAAAAAGGCAGCGCAGGGGCATATTGATGCCAGTGCTGAGTGCCTGGCTGTTTCTCAATTGCTACACATTGTTGAAGTCAGACTGGTGCTTTTGTACTCAAAGCATTTGCACATGATGCCTTCAAGTGATTTTTCTATTCAGGCTACAAATGGAACCATCCGTGACCCATGCTTTCACTCTGGATACCGGAGGAAAATGAACATGAGTGACCTTTATGAGGCTCCCTGCACCAGGAGATTTGAGGCAACTTTTCCATTTCTTCCATTCCCTGAAGTTGAAATCCGTGGCACTGGAAACTATCAACAATGCCGGCGAAGCATCCTTCAACTCTTTAACACCAGTTACTGCCCTTACTCCAGCTGTTCCTTCAATGGGATTTTCTTGCCACCCCTCCAAGGGAATTTTGGGGTAAGTTTGTGACATGATGATATATTTGTTACAATAGTTTTTGGTTGCAAATTACAGAACATATGCCTACAAAGGAGAGGCCACAACAGTGAGAGGCCCGCGTACCGCAAAAAAAAAAAAAAAGATGGGAGTTTTGTAACTTTTCCTCTTATCTTCTTTTTTCCCCATCTTTCTTTCTCCCTGACTCTCCCATTAAAATTATCGAGAAAATTAGCTACCAGATGGCTCAGAAATGCATGTCAGCAGCAAAGTGACCCCCTTCCAGGAAGGAAGCAGCTGTTGGGGATGGAATATCACCTGATCCATAATTTACTCAGCAGAGATTTCCAGGCACTTTCATTAGGCCTTCTGGAGAGTGAATCTGTGTCCCTCTGTGTTGGACATTGCACCAAACTCAGCATTTTTCTCTTGTAGGCATTTTCAGCTTTTTACTATGTGATGGAGTTTTTAAACCTTACATCAGAGGAACAGTCAACTCATAAAAAGATGATTAGCACGTTGGAAAAGTTCTGCTCTCGGCCTTGGGAAGAGGTAAGTGACTAGAAACAGCATCTGTTACCATTGCTCTCTGCCCTTGACAGCATGGAGGATGTGAGTCTGCTCTTCAAGTCATGCTAATGTGACCAAGATCCAGCACTCATGTTAGAGAAGCCTAGATGGTACACTCAATTAAGAGTAAGTTCACTGGCATTCCTTGATAACTTGGCATACAATGGCTTAAACAAAAAAGGTCTTATTGTTTTCACCTAATTCGAAGTCCGGAAGTAGTCAGTTGCTGGCATGGAGTGGGCAGCTTGACTATCTCAGGCATTCTTCAGTTGTTGTTAGGCCTGTTTCCTCATGGAAGCAAGGTGTAGCTTCAGGGATCACAGCCGTGTTCGAGGTCAGAAGAAGGATAGCGCCAGATACATCTGTTCCTTTTTATAGGAAAGCAAAAGCTATCCCAGAAGCTCCTAGGAGTCTTTTCTCTTACATCTCATTGGCCAGGACTGGCTGGGAAAGCAGGATGCAGGATTTTATGACTGGCTTAGAGACCTAGATCCATCATGAGCTACTTCCTGGAGCTGAGCACATTGTCGCCCACTCCTTCCCCCAACTCCCAGGGAAGACAGGCAGTTCACAGAATCTGCCACAGACGCCATTGTGGTAAGACCCTTTTTTCATCAGACAGGTCCAAGGTATCTCCTACTTATTCATAAATCTGAAGCCCAAAATTTTTCTTGTCTGAGGCACTGAGTCATTCAAGATCCAGTGCTACCTGATGAAAGTTTCCAGGGACGTGAGAGAAGGATATGGAGTCTACTCTGATTTAGAAAAACAGATCACCTAGGAGTGGCTCAAAACAGCAGCTGTTTTAAGTTGACAAAAGTGACTTAAAATGAGTGATTTTAAGAGAGATTGCAAAAGTGACCAGTGCTTTCATTCTGAAGATATGCAATTAATTAAAAATGAAGGCTGTTCTCGTGGGCACTGACAACAGAGGAAGGAAGGTTGTGCAAGAGCCTGGACACCTGAAATTTTCTCTAAGTATTTTGTCTGAGTTAGAACATGAAGGAAGGGTATTCAGGGCTTTTGGAAAGAGCAGCTCAAATATGCCTCAGCACTTTACAAAACAGGGGAGGCTTTTTGCAGCTAGTGGTGATCTGTGGAGAAAGACGAGCATCTCGGGTTCTTGAACAAAATGCTTCCTAAACTGGGTTCCAGAGCAGTGTTTGTCAAATGTTACTACGTATGTGATCATATGGGGGTCATATTAAACAGCATATTCTGCACTGGCAGATCAGGGGTGAGGATTAACAAGTTCTCAGGGGATGCTGCTGCTGCTAGTCCAGAGACCTAACTGAGGGGCAAGGCTTGTTATGAAACTGTTTCTTCAAGATGCTTATAGAGGCTCTAAACCAAAGACTTTGGTCAAGAGCATACAGAAAACTCTGGTTAAACAAAGATTAATAGATTTCTTTCATGCAAGATTTTTCACAGTTTTTAATATGCTAATGTGATTGTGAAACTCAAGTTTCACAAGGGATGGCAAACTATAGTAAAATTCAGTGTTGTTGAACCTCTCAGACCACAGAAACTACTTTTTTCCTAGAACACTTATCAATGTCTAATAGAACCCTGTGGAGGAAAAGATTGCTTAACAGACCCTAAACTGTGAACCCCTGCACCCACTGAAGGAGTGCAGCACCACTCCCAAAGCTCTCTGCAGGGGCCAACTCTCAGGCCCATGTGAGCTGGGGCTTTTTCCTCTCTTGATCAGCTCTAATAGCGAACATGAGGGCTATGGAGAAGTGCCTGTTGTTGTCCAAGTATGATGTTTTCTTCACTTCACTTCCAGCTGCAGATGTACTTTGGTGAAGTGAAGGAGAAGTACCTGAGTGAATACTGCTTTTCTGGCACCTACATCCTCGCTCTTCTTCTGAATGGCTATCATTTTACAGCTGAGTCCTGGAAGGATATTCACTTCATGGGCAAGGTTTGTTAGGTTGTGGGGAGGTTGGGTGGTAGTGACTGAAGCAGCTTTGGGCTTAAAAGAGGTAGGAGTCAACCTGATCTAATTTTGGCCTGATGTCCTGTCCTACCACTTCACCTCTAACCCAAGATGGCATCTCCTGATAATGTTGACCAGCCAGTTGTGGATATCCTGTCTAAGGAGGGCTACTTGCATTCTCAGCCTCGCCTTTCTGCTCACAGAACAGTGACTAACCCCTTATAAAACAAAAAATGAGATAGTAAAGTAATGTAACAGTGTTTCAACAGCCACAGTGATTCTGCGTGCTGACTTCAGCATCCATCCTAAAGGCCCCTTCGTGAATCCAGAGGGATGATCGTGAATCCAGAGGGATGATCATGGTTTGTCACAAGGGGTTAAGGCCTTGTTGGTTGTAGCTTCAAGACTCACCAATCTGAAAGCTCGCTGTGAAGAATGAGATGAGTGGCTGTGAATGGGGGCCTTTGCTTAGAAGCCAGGCTTAGCGTGAGCCTTAAAGACGCAAGCCCTTTGCGTAATAGCTTTGCATTACCATAGCATTACCTCCAGGCATACAGCAACATTTACATCGGCAGAGACTCACAGGCACACTCATGCTTGATGAAAAATATCAAGAGCAGTGTTTCTCTACCTTTTAAACCCATATCCACTAATGGCAAAAACAATTTACCCCTTTATTAAATATGGTGACTTCAAGCAAAACAAAGCATTGAGGCAGCAGAGGGCTGTAGTAGCCTTAAAGATAGTAGTTTCATCACACTCTTATCAATATTGACTTTGCTAATTAAAATCTTTTCCTTGTTTTAACATCCCAGTCTTCCTTCCGTTCCATCACAGTTTGTCCGTTTGAGAGATATGTCTATGTCAAATTTACCTAGTGATTTATATTCTTTGAATTCCAATCTATGATCCATTATTTCTAAACCTTAAGTGATAACTACTCTAACTCTGGAGGCTTCCTTGACACAGGCAGTCAGATAGATATGGTTCCATTCCCCATAAAGGGACATGGGCCTTTTTACAAATTATTAATTCCCAGTACTGGTAAAGGTTTAGGTGAGAGGAGCATTCCACATGGTATTGGTTGGAATGTAAACTGGCATAACCATTGGGAAGACTGTTTTGGCAACATGAGCTAGGAGCCTTAAAACATGTACATCATTTTGTCCAGTTGCTCCATTTCTAGGATTTATAAATAATTGAACAAAGTGAGTAAAAATGAACATATAAGGCAGTTCATGTCAGTGATGATGTTGCAGAAATCCCTTAAGAGACATGGGATGATGTTTACAAGGAATTGTTAAGTGAATAATTCTACATACAATTTAATTCCATTTTTTATGTGAAAAACATGCACAGAGAGGACTGGTAGGATATGTCACAAAATGATAATAGCAGCAACTTCTGAATGATGAAGTTGAGGTGGTTTTTATTTTCTTTTTTAGTATTATCTGTACTTCATGATTTTCCTACCATGACCACATACAACTCATGTAATAGAAACATTTCCACAATTCTTTGTTATTCATAGACTACCTGTATTTCAATACATTTTGAGGTGACTTGAAAATATTCCTAGGAAGATGGCAGGGTTGGAAAATGTTTTTTTATTTAAGAATAATCCTTTCTCATGCATATGCAGTCTTTCATCTTTCGTCAAGTAAGACTGACTTGCTGGGATTATTCCCCAATTTTTCCTTAGTTGAATCATAAAAGAAGTCCTGGTTTCATATGGATGAGATTCCTGGGCCTGACATTGATACACAAGGCCAGGGACAGTCATTATTCTCTCACCCTTTGCCCGCTTCCCGTCATCCACCCCCCCTTCCCCACCCCAGCCACCCACATTCACACAAACAGCAAAAGAAGAATGCAAATTTCCAAAGGCCTAATTTAAATTAAGTTCTTCTAGGCAGGAGAACTGAGCCGTCATTCCCCAAATTCCTCTCTGAATTTGGGGAATTTAGTAGTGAGGCCCCACACTCTTCTGAATTGGGGGAATTTAGTAGTGAGGCCCCACACTCTCCTTCTTAATCACTTGCTCCTGCTCCATTTTCCCCACAGCCGCCTTCCCAATTCAGAATATAAAAGTAACCCATTTAGAGAATTGAACATGGTGCTCTCACTTCCTGGTTGCTCAGTGTTATGGATAGGGTTGCATGAAAGCTCATTTAATCCTCGGACCAGAAACAACAGACTTTCCCCACTGTTTGCAGGTCCGGAGCAGCAGCGTCGGGTGGACTTTGGGCTACATGCTGAACCTGACCAACATGATCCCATCTGAAGAGCCATTGTCCACACCTCTCTCCCACTCCACATATGTCTTCCTCATGGTCCTCTTCTCCCTGATCCTGGTCATAGTGGTCGTAATAGGCATATTTATCTTTCACAAGCCTTCGTATTTCTGGAAAGACATGGTATAGCAGGAACAGCTGAAATCTGCTGGCTGGAGTGAGAAGAAAACTTGCCCAGGGAGCACTTTCCTCCACAGTGGTGTACAAGGCCAGTGTTGACCAGCATGAAGCTTCCTTGGCTTTTGCTGAAGCCTTTCCATGGGAGGTATTTACCACCCACTGCCTCAAGAACTTCCTGGCAGACATTGTCTCTTTTGTGAGTCTCTCCAAACTCCCCCCCTTTCTCTTTTGTACTCTGTGCTTGTGTAGCTCTTGAAGACCTGCCTCCTTTCATGATAGTTGCTTTATAAAAGAACAATATTGACTTTATCCAGAAGAACTGAGAGTCCTGAGTCCTGTGCTGGGAAGTTGCCCTGGCTAAAAGAAGAATCTTGGGAACTGATTCAGTTGTGGTCTTACAGACCCTTTCTCTCTCCTGTTTCCCATTTATTAAGAAAGCCATCCAATGCCTTTGGAGAAGACAGACACATATCCCATGCCCAGCCTGCCCTTTGCATGGGAGAATTTTCTAATCTAGGCAAGTATGTGCTAGGGCGAAAAAGTCCTACAAAGGAATTTATGGGATGTGCAGTTAATCCAATAGTTAATCCAAGACAAAAGAGGGATGTGGGTAAGTCACATATTCCTGGGTGATGCCAAAATGCCAGAGTGGGACACCCAGACCAGAGATTATTTAAAAAGCTGCTGTACATATACATAGGCATTCAAATATCAGGGCATATTATCTGGTAGGTGTACACATGTCTGGAAGAAAAATACAGTTACAACACAAGGTCAGGAAAGTGCATCCTCCAACACATCTATTGGGGTTTTGTTTTTATTGCAGTAAAACGCATATAACCTAAAATTCACCATTATGACATATACAATTTAGTGGCATTTAGTACATTCACAATGTTGTGCAACTGTCACCAATATCTAATTCCAGAATATTTTCATCACTAAGAAATTATTGGCTGGGGATAAGACCATCCTGTGGTAGGCTTGAACCATCAACCATTTCCATTTAGCCAAGCATGCTAACCGGTTGCACCACAAAGATGCTCACTGAGTTTTAAAGCCATGCCATATCTTACTGTCCCAGGGTTTAATTTAGTGAAAGAGTTGCATTAGTGAAGAGTGGCATGCCTTTTTTGTTGTCATGGTATTTACACAACAAAATGTGCAAGGAACCACATCTGCAAGTTTTGCTGCCGGTTCTAGGTACTTTTGCTTTAAGCATCTTTGCCATAGACATTTTTGCCACAAACATTTCACTGCAAATAATTGGCTCTAAAGCAATTTTGCCATAAAAGATAAAATAATGGAAAATCAAAGAGGGATAATTAAAAGGACATAATGAAACGAATAACAAAATTCAAGACTTATTGTGAAATATAAAATATTTGAGTACATTTAAAGTGTGTGTTGATTCATGGCAATACTGTGCACATAACTGATTTTATTTTGTGGGTTGTATCTAAGCACTTGTCTTCCAAGTCTTTCATTCATAGCATTTTATACTTTTTTTTTTTGCTCATTGATTTGTCTCCTCGTTCTGCATCGTACTTTTTCTTTTTTGCTAAAATTTCTTCCTTCGTAAAGAGCGATGTAAGTTTCCAAATACTTAGAGGCATCTTTGTAACTGAGCTTTGTGTTGTGTTTTGAAAGCTTCTACACGGTTGTTGTTTGTTCTTGGCATATTGTCACGTGTCCATTGACAGATGGTTCCAAAGTTGTGTGGGAAATGTGGGTTCACCTCTGCACCTTCCAGGACCTTGGTCTCTTTCTCCTCCACTGTAGTGTGTTTCAAAATAAGAAACCAACTTTTGGGGCAAATCACTGTCATATGCCAGCTCGATAAAGCCATCAATAATGTCGCCAACTGGAAGAAATGCTAACATATTTCAACCAGTTGAAACCAAACTGTCAAACCAAAAACTGTCAACCAGTTATTTTATCTTTCACAGGGAATTTGCCTTACAGCCAATTAGTTATTCGACGAAAATGTTTGTTGCAGAAGTGCTTGTGGCAGAGATGTCAATGGCAAAGATGCTTATGGTGAAGGTACCTAGAACCCATTTCAAGATGTAATTAATATATGTTACTAACGATATATTTTTTAATATTAAGTCTTTGAAATCTGTTGTGTATATTACACTTACAGCACATCCTAACCAGGACTCCATTTCAAGTACTCAATAGCCACGTGTGGCTAGTGGCTACCATATTGAATAGCACACGTCTAAAAGTACATTCACAGCTAAAAAGACGCAGGCAATAACACTTTGTCTTTCTCTTGAGGGGGGGAATTTTCTTTAAACAGCTATAGATGCTATAACATTCTTTCTATTATTTATTATATATGAAGTTTAACATTATTCTTAACAAGCTTTTAACATCCCAGCTCAGAATTTCATATTACTCCTCAGGTTTTGTTGCCTTTTTTGTGAAGACACAGATGCCTATTATTCAGGCCAAGATGCCTGATGAAAGACCTTTGGGAAATTTAATCTGGATTCAAAGATAATACAAGATAATTGGATGCTTATATTCTATGGTCAAAATGTAAACTTGAATATTAAAATAAAGATTAGTCTCTTAATAGCTCACAGAGCAAAGTTTACCATATAATAGTAACGTTACTATTAAAACATATTCTCATTTATTGTCAGTTTGAAAGATGAGCTGAATTTCACTGAAATTGGTCTCATTCCTCTCTGATTCAGAGTCTAATAGTTGCTATCTTGTTAGAACAAGTTGCTCATAGTTAGCCTATGCTAGCCAGGTATTTCTTTCAGTTTGTGCTAGTTTTATAATTTTTTAAAATTTCTTATAACAACCTCAAAATTTCAGTGGCTTACCACAATAAACATTGATTTTTCATGTTCATGGGTCTGCAAGTCAGCTAGTATATCTACTTGCGGTGGTAGGTCTGGTTCAGGCGTGCTCCATATATCTCCCACTCTCCTTGTCTGGTGGCTTCCTGAGCCATGTTCCCATGATGAGTGGTAGGGGCATAAGAAAGGGAGAGAAAATACAGGATGCCTCTTCAGGCCTTGGCCAGGACAGGCCCCTGTCACTTCCATCCACATTCTACTGACCAAAATAAGTCATATGACTAAGCCCAACATTAGGGAGCTGGAGAAACACTGGGAGGAATGGCAGAGTCATGTGGCAAAGGACATGAATAACTAATTCTAACACAGAAAATTCGTGAAACATTGGGCACAACGATTCAATCTACCACAGCGTCTCATTAACTGAAACATAAAGTACGTTTTCTTCAAATTAAAATCTACTTATCTTGCCAAAGAATGTTCTTCTTAAAAAATGTCATTTCTTCTGTGACATCATCAATTACAACTTTTTTTCACAGCCTTAATCAGGGTGCTCTGGCAGCTCCTAAATTAGTCTCACGTTCTAAAATGATAGATTTCCTAAGAGACCATCTATTTATTTTCCTTGTATGTTTAGGACAGTGTATAGTTAACTACCCAAGTTTTTATTTGCACAAGAACCTAATACAACTGAACATAATTGGTTTTATCACAGGTATAATGGATTTTTTAATAAAAGGGAAAGGAATGTCTCCAAAAGCCTTCTCTTTCAAAAGTGGCATTTAAGGACTGTGCATGTGGTAAAAGCATTGTTGTACCTTTTGCATTTCTCTAGTTTAAGTAATTTAATTTCTAAATTTAAATCGATGATATAATGATGGCACCACTGTCATCAGCATCTGAGTTGACTTTTTATTTTTATATCCCTTTTGCATGATGAATAGCAGAGAACATGGATTAGTCAATGAGAAGTGAGATACAGTCACCTAAGAAACAACATCATTTCTTATAATGAAGTTCTAAGAAGAGAGGGGAGGAAAGTCATGTGAGCCAGATAAGGAACAGTATGTATTTAGGATGACTTAAACTGAACTCTACCCTTCCTCCTAAACCTGCTCCTCCTCCTGCATTTTATCATGATTAATGCCACCACTGCCTCTAGTAACCAAGATCAGAATCAACTTTATCAATGTTGAAGTGACAGGGGCCTGTCCCGGCCAAGACCTACCCATTCTGCCTTTGCAGCATTTTTCATTTTGATTCCCCTTTACAATCTTCTTGTTATCACCCCAGTAGAGACCTGATATCAGGAACAGTAAGCTTGTCTCCAAACTATTACTTCCAGATTAATCTTTATAAAAAGTGGGCTTAATCACATTGCTCCTTAACTAAAACTGTTGGTGACTTTCTATTGCCTATGAAATAAGGTCATACTCTCCAACAGACATTCAGGCCCTTTGATCCATGCCTATAAGCTCTCCCAGGCTTACATCCCACTTTACCCTCTGATGTTCCTTACACTCTAGCCAAGGTAGACTGATTCTTTACCCAGAGTTGTTCAGGTTATTTGCTCAACTTGGAGCACCTTTGCCCCACTCTGCGTTAAGGCTCAGCTCAAATGACCCTTCTTCAGTGAAGTCTTCTCCAAATCTCTAAGTCAGAATAAACTGCTTCTTCCCCGTGCTATCACAGCCCTTTACCTGGGCCTCCATTAGAGCATTCAGACCATTCTATTCAGTATTTGGGTTAAGCTTCTTGGGGACAAGATATGTGACCTATCTCTTTTTGAAAAGTTGGGCTCAGGGGTATTTTAGCAGGAACTAAGGTAACAGTCCTAGTTAATCGCTCTTTCCATTGCCAGATGGGCTGGTCCATACCACTGTTTCTGCATCAGTATCCTTATTTATGTTATCTCTTGACATGACCATCCTCTTCCTCCAGCTTGTAAGGACCAGCTCAACTCCTGACTCCCCAGTGAAGCCCTCTTTGATTTTACCCACATTGAACTTTCCCTTCTGGACCATGCATTTAGTTTCAATAGAGCTCACTACATGGGAATTGATTGTACATATTATTAAAGTAGAATTTTAAGGATTAGAATGTACCTTAAAAGGTAATGTTTATCAAAATTTAATGTGTATATGACTTACCCAGGGGTCTTGTTGAAGTAAAAATTACTTAATTTTAATTAATAAAAAATGATTCAGTAGGTCTGGGGTGAGGCTGAGGTGTTCTACATTTCTAACAAGCTGCCAGGTAATGCCACTACAACTGTATGGGGACCAAACTTTGGGTATCAAAGATCTAGATTACTTTCCCATTCCATGGAGCTCCTTCTAATGGCTCTCAGATAAGTGGCCATCTACTGCCTGACTGCCATGCTTCATTTGGCAGCCTGTTCCACAGTGGGCCAGCTCGACTGCCACTTACAAAGCTTACTCCCTCTGCTACACAACAACCCCCAAGTGTTTCTTCCTTTGTCAGTTTTCTGTGCCTCAGGAGTTTTCTGTTTGTGCTGCGCTCTGCCTTTGGGGAGCCACTGCCTGGCACTCAAGTGAAGAACTGGTGTGCCTCAGAGGGATTTCTCCCAGCTCTTCACCCTGCCCCTAGCCTTCAGTTACTGCCTCTGTGCTCTTGGTAGAACCCTGTGGGAAAGAGCTGGAAGGCGATCCATAATGCACGCCTACATGCAACCTTTAAAGTTTCTTTAAAATTTCTGCTGGTTTCTTATTATTTTTGTCTCTGATAGCTTTTTCCTTTGCTGTCACTCTACCAAGGATGAAAGAGTTCTGATGGGTTTTAAATACTGTGATTTTGTAGTCTAGCCAGCTGGGTAGAAGCTACAATCTCTTGCCATATGCACACAAGAATTATTTGTAAAATGAAAAAAAATGAATCACAAGGAAATTATTTTTTACAAAGTTTACAACCAGAAATGCAATTCATTAGCATATGTAACTAAAAGTACAGCCTCAATAAATTAGATTTCTGATTTTGAAAAAGCAACAATTATATATGCTCCACACTGTTAGTTTCCTTATATTTATAAATACTCTTAAATATGTTAAAAAATGTAGATGGCTCATTTTGTAATAACACAAGTTGCCTTTTGACATACAACTTAAATTTTCTATTATGAAATGATTTTTGGCCAAGTAACAATGAAAAAGGGGCAAAGATAGGTAAATGGTGGGCTGTTTGTAAAGTGAACGACTCAATACCAATTGAACTTTTCTCTGATGGTAAATCATAACGCTCTCTCTAAAGCTCATCAGTATACAGGCATACATATTTATAATCAGTAGCTTAAAAATATGACTTTCTGTGCTATTCTGTACCTCTTGGATTTTTACCTTACATTAGTCAACCGAACCACCTTTTAGGAGTACGCATGAAGATGGAAGTCCCTGTGAAGAATATGGTGTGAATCTGCTCTGTCTCCTGCAGTTAAATCCATTTGAAGGATATATTCTTCGATTATCATCTGGACAGAGAGGTCTAAATAGAAACAAGTTATTTTTAACTTTTTATTATGAGAATTTTCAAACACAAAGTAGAATAATGCAATACACATCCATGTGCCCATTACAGAATTCGTCAATTGTCATCATTTTGCTAATCTTGCAGAAACAAGTGTTAATTATAATCAGAGATAAAACAGGATTCAAACTTCGTGGAAAAGAGTAAAATATACTTTTTCACCAACAGTCAAATGGTGAAAGTGGGCAGAATCATTGCATGGTGCAACATGGTAAAGTACATAGAGGGTTAAGGTCCTTAACAGAAGGATGCATCTTGCATGAAAGAAGGTGGGACATATTTTATAGGCCCCTCTTCAAGCTGCAGGAAGAATCAGGACCACAGCTACACTTGCCTATTTATTTTTTAGATTATGAAGTTAAAGAGAATAGCAGAATCATTCTGGTATAGCAGCAAATCAATGGATTACGTTACTTATAGATAGTCTCTTCTAAAATATTCCTTTGACACTGAGAAGCTGAAGAAGGCTAATGAATCACCTATTTTAAATTGTAATTTTTGCTTTTCATGTATGTTTAAACCTAAAACCTCTCTTTTAGTATGACTGAAATATACCTTTGTGGGATAAGTCTAGCACGTTTTTAATGTAAATATTCAATAGTTTCTATAAAGATCCCTGTTTTTCTCCCTGCTACAGTCCCTTCTTATCCAAATTGTTAATATGCTGTGTTACTTAGGCCTGCCAGTGCTGGGTAAGCTAAAAGGAAGAGGGCAGGAAGAATTCTGTCTTTGCTGTCATCTGGCTTTTCTCCCCCTTCAAAACAAGGTCTCTTTTAATCTATCTAAAATTTTCCTTTAGGTTTTTTCCACCTAAGCAGACTATCTTTGAGCCATTTTTTTTTTTAAACAACTTTATTGGAGTATCATTACTTTACAATGCTGTGTTAGTTTCTGCTGCATAACAAAGTGAATCAGCTATATGTATACATATATCCCCATATCCCCTTGCTTTTGTGTCTCCCTCCCACCCTCCCTATCCCACCCCTCTAATTGGCCACAAAGCACCGAGCTGTTCTCCCTGTGCTATGCAGCTGCTTCCCACTAGCTATCTTTTTACATTTGGTAGTGTATATATGTCAATGCCACTCTCTCACTTCGTCCCAGCTTACCCTTTCCCCTCCCCGTGTCCTCAAGTCCATTCTCTACATCTGCGTCTTTATTCCCAACCTGCCCCTAGGTTCATCAGAATCTTTTTTTTTTTCTTTTTTAGATTCCATATATATGTGTTAGCATACAGTATTAGTTTTTCTCTTTGTGACTTACTTCGCTCTGTTTGGCAGACTATAGGTCCATCCACCTCACTACAAATAATTTCGTTTCTTTTTACGGCTAATATTCCATTGAATATATGTGCCACATCTTCATTATCCATTCATCTGTCAATGGACATTACGTTGCTTCCATGTCCTGGCTATTGTAAACAGTGCTGCAATGAACATTGTGGTACATGACTCTTTTTGAATTATGGTTTTCTCAGGGTATATGCCCAATAGTGGGATTGCTGGGTCGTATGGTAGTTCTATTTTTAGCTTTTTAAGGAACCTCCATACTGTTCTCCATAGTGGCTGTAGCAATTTACATTCCCACCAACAGTGCAGAAGGGTTCCCTTTTCTCCATACCCTCTCCAGCATTTATTGTTTGTAGATTTTTTGATGATGGCCATTCTGACTGGTGTGAGGTGATACCTCATTGTAGTTTTGATTTGCATTTCTCTAATGATTAGTGATGTTGAGCATCCTTTCATGTGTTTGTTGGCAATCTGTTTTCTTTGGAGAAATGTCTATTTAGGTCTTCTGCTCATTTTTGAATTGGGTTGTTTGTTTTTTTGATATTGAGCTGTATGAGCTGCTTGTATATTTTGGAGATTAATCCTCTGTCAGTTGCTTCGTTTGCAAATATTTTCTCCCATTCTGACGGCTGTCTTTTCATCTTATGTTTTCCTTTGCTGTGCAAAAGCTTTTAAGTTTCATTAGGTCCCATTTGTTTATTTTTGTTTTTATTTCCATTTACGTAGGAGGTGGGTCAAAAAGGATCTTGCTGTGATTTATGTCATAGAGTGTTCTGCCTATGTTTTCCTCTAAGAGTTTTATAGTGTCTGGCCTTCCATTTAGGTCTTTAATCCATTTTCAGTTTATTTTTGTGTATGGTGTTAGGAAGTGTTCTAATTTCATTCTTTTGCATGTAGCTGTCCAGTTTTCCAAGCACCACTTACTGAAGAGACTGTCTTTTCTCCATTGTATATTCTTGCCTCCTTTATCAAAGAAAAGGTGACCATATGTGCGTGGGTTTATCTCTGGCTTTTCTATCCTGTTCCACTGATCTATATTTCTGTTTTTGTGCCAGTACCATACTGTCTTGATTACTGTAGCTTTGTAGTATAGTCTGAGGTCAGGGAGTCTGATTCCTCCAGCTCCATTTTTCTTTCTCAAAATTGCTTTGGCTGTTTGGGGTCTTTTGTGTTTCCATACAAATTGTGAAATTTTTTTTCTAGTTCTGTGAAAAATGGAATTGGTAGTTTGATAGGGATTGCACTGAATCTGTAGATTGCTTTGGGTAGTATAGTCATTTTCAATATATTGATTCTTCCAATCCAAGAACATGGTATATCTCTCCATCTGTTTGTATCATCTTTAATTTCTTTCATCAGTGTATTCTGGTTTTCTGCATACAGGTCTTTTGTCTCCTTAGGTAGGTTTATTCCTAGGTATTTTATTCTTTTTGTTGCAGTGGTAAATGGGAATGTTTCCTTTATTTCTCTTTCAGATTTTTCATCATTAGTGTATAGGAATGCAAGAGATTTCTGTGCATTAATTTTGTATCCTGCTACTTTACCAAATTTATTGATTAGCTCTAGTACTTTTCTGGTAGAATCTTTAGGATTCTCTATGTATAGTATCATGTCATCTGCAAACAGTGACAGTTTTACTTCTTCTTTTCCAATTTGGATTCCCTTTATATCTTTTTCTTCTCTGATTGCTGTGGCTAAAACTTCCAAAACTATGTTGAATAATAGTGGTGAGAGTGGGCAACCTTGTCTTATTCCTGATCTTAGTGGAAATGTTTTCAGTTTTTCACCATTGAGAACGATTATACATCACTTGAGGGTGCTGATCATTAAGAAGTCTTGACTTTTTCCCAGGCCTGTGGGGGAAAATATGCTATAAGTCCTTAGTATTCTAACAGTAAGTGAAGGATAAATGCTAAGTTACTAGCAAAGTCTCCCGTTATTCAAGTCAGCAGAACACAGTTTTGTTGTGATGTCCCCTAAATTGGGAGGGATGTGCCACATTTTAACTTTCCTTCTTTGTATCTGCTAATGAGCACAAAATTCTCTCTTGCAGCTATCAACTTGTAAATTTCCAAACAAAAGGGTGTTGGTATTAAACAGAATAGTTTTTTTTTCTGAAAGTTGGTGAACAACACATTTCACAACATCTTTTCATTTAAAGGACTATTTCATAACCAGATCACTTTTACCACAATTTATATGATATGGGTTAAGGAAATAATCTTAAAAATATGGCTGATGACATGCTGGATTACTGAACTGACTTCATGTCACAAAATATAATAAAAACATATATTGATTTTTATATAATTATTCCTAAGATCTATTAATAGATTATAATAGAAAATATTTAATATAAATACATTTGGGCTGTTTCCAATTTTTGACTATTATAAATAAAGCCACTATGAGCATTCATATCAGTTTTTTGTGTAAACACAAGTTTTCATTTTTCTAGGATAGATGCTCAAGACTGCAACTGCTGGGTCAGATGTTAAATCCATTTTTAGTTTTATAGGGAACTGCATAATTACATAGGGAACTACAGAACTACATATAGGGAACTACATAAACATAAAAATACACCAACTTGATACAGAGTTTAAAAGAGGAATAGATAGCATTTGGAATGACAAAAAGATAACTATTAAAAACACAGGATGAGATATTATAATTGACCACAAAGTCAGAACCTTGCTTTCCAGCAACAAGAAAAGGAAAGTTTAATTAAAAAACAACAACAAAAAACCCCCAAACTAAACAACAAAAAACCGTAATATTGTCTTAAAAAAACCCAAATGAATGGGAGAAAATATTTGCAAATGGTATGACTGATAAGGGGTTAATATCCAATATATATAAACAGCTCATACAACTCAGTATCAAAAAAACAAACAACCTGATTTTAAAAATGGGCAGAACACCTGAATAGGCATTTTTCCAAAGAAGATACACAGATGGCCAACAGGCACATGAAAAGATGCTCAACATCAGTAATCAACAGAGAAATGCAAATCAAAACCACAATGAGATATCACCTCACACCTGTCAGATGGTCATCATCAAAAAGACCACAGATAACAAGTGTTGGTGAGAATGTGAAGAAAAGGGAACCCTAGTACATTGCTCGGAATGTAAATTGGTACAGCCACTGTGGAAAACAGTATAGAGGTTCCTCAAAAAACTAAAAATAGAACTACCATATGATCCAGCAATTCCATTCCAGAGTATATATCCAAAGAAAACAAAAACACTAAATTTCAAAAGATATATGCACCCCATATTTGTGGTGACAAAAGTTTTTAGAGAAGATTTGATTATCAATAGAAGGATGGTAGAATAAACTAATGTATAGTTTTGGACCATTATATAACTTTTACCAGGAATGAGTTCAGTCTTTATTGACCTGATGGAATGTCTATAATATACTATTAAGGAACAGTATTCATTGAAGGGTAATATGTACTGTTTGAGATCCCATTTTTATTTATTATTATTATTATTATTAATTTTTTCTTTTGCGGTAGGCGGGCCTCTCACTGTTGTGGCCTCTCCCGTTGCGGAGCACAGGCTCCGGACACGCAGGCTCAGCGGCCATGGCACACGGGCCCAGCCGCTCCGCGGCATGTGGGATCTTCCCGGACCAGGGCACGAACCCGTGTCCCTTGCATCGGCAGGTGGACTCTCAACCACTGCGCCACCAGGGAAGCCCTATTTTTTTATTTAAAAATTAAAAAAAATTTTATTTTTGGCTGGGCTGCGGCTCATGGGATCTTAGTTCCCCAACCAGAGATTGAACCCGGGCCACGGAAGTGAAAGTGCCGAGTTTAAGTGCCAAGTTTTAACCCTTGAAGAGAAGGAAAACAATACTTAAAAATCTTTATTTGAAATTTTGATTCTTATGGGAAAACGGAACATACCTCTGGATGGACATGAAGCTGATGAAATCCCAGAAGGTCTCTTTACTCCTGATAACTTTCAAGCACTGCCTGAGTACCGGATCAATTCTGGCGAAGAGGTTCTGAGAAAGCGCTTTGAGACAACAGCAGTTAACACATTGTTCGAAAACATAGCAGAAACAGATGCTAGAGATCTGTGAGAGCTGCATTCGGGAAGAAACCCTCAGAGAAGTGGGAGACTCTCACTTCTTTTCCATCATCACTGACGATGTGGTGGACATAACAGGGAAAGAGTACCTGCCTGTGTTGGTGAGGTTTGTTGACGAAGCTCACAACCTGAGAGAGGAATCTGTGGGCTTCCTGCCTTATGAAACTGATGCAGAAATTTTGGCTATGAAATTTCACACTATGATTAACTGAGAAGTGGGGATTCAACATAGAGTACTGTCGTGGCCAGGCTTACATTGTGTCCAGTGGATTTTCTTCCAAAATGCAAGTTGTTGCTTCTAGACTTTTAGAGAAATATCCCCAAGGTATCTACACACTCTGCTCTTCCTGTGCCTTAAATATATGGTTGGCAAAATCACTGCCTGTTATGGGAGTATCTGTCGCATTAGGAACAATGGAGGAAGTTTGTTCTTTTTTCCATCTATCACCACAACTGCTTTTAGAGCTTGACAATGTAATTTCTGTCCTTTTTCAGAACAATTAAGAAAGGGGCAAAGAACTGAAGGAAATTTGCCATTCTCCAGTGGACAGGCAGGCATGATGCTTTTGAAATCTTAGTGGACCTCCTACAAGCACTTGTTGTATGTTTAGATGGTATAAAGAGTGTCACAAATGTTAGATGGAATAACTGTATAGCTGGCCGAGCATTTGTACTCTGTAGTGCGGTAACAGATTTTGATTTCATCGTTACCATTGTTGTTCTTAAAAATGTTCTATCTTTTACAACAGCCTTTGGGAAAAATCTTCAGGGGCAAACTTCTGATGTCTTCTTTGCAGCCAGTAGTTTGACTGCAGTGCTGCATTCACTAAATGAAATGATGGAAAATATCGAAGTTTATCATGAATTTTGGTTTGAGGAAGCCACAAATTTGGCAACCAAACTTGATATTCAGATGAAACTCCCAGGGAAATTTCACAGAGCTCAGCACAGTAACCTGGAATCTCAGCTAACCTCTGAGAGTTACTATAAAGAAACTCTTAAGTGTTCCAACAGTGGAACACATTATTCAGGAACTGAAAGATATATTCTCAGAACAGCACCTCAAAGCTCTTAAATGCTTATATCTGGTACCCTCTGTCATGGGACAGCTCAAATTCAATACATCAGAGGAGCATCATGCTGACATGTACAGAAGTGATTTACCTAATCCTGACACACTCTCTGCTGAGCTGCATTGTTGGAGAATCAAGTGGAAACATGGAAAATTATAGAACTTCCATCCACTATTTATGAAGCTCTTCATCTGGCAGACATCAAGATTTTCCTAATGTTTACGCATTGCTCAGGGTCCTACGTATTCTTCCTGTGATGAAGGTTGAGAATGAACGCTATGAAAATGGGCAAAAGCATCTCAAAGCATACCTGAGGAACACCTTGACAGACCAAAGGTAAAGTAACTTGGCTTTGCTGAACATAAATTTGGATATAAAACACGATTTGGATTTAATGGTGGATACATATATCAAACTCTATAGAAGTAAGTCAGAGCTTCCTATAGATAATTCAGAAACCATTGAAAATACCTAAGAGACTTTTAAAATAGCCTCTCTCTTATATTTGATATTTGAAGAAATCTGTAAGCAATCTAAAAATACCTTACAGAAAAGTTGTAAGGTGTACGTAGGCCACTTAATCACTGAATATCTTGACCTGTAGGCCTCCTGTTGAGTACATTAGTCATTGATAATCTGCCTGTTTAAATGGCCTGTTTGAAGTCCCATGCTTTGGAGACCTAACTGTTCTTCCAGAAGATAGCATTGAAAGTACCATGTTACACTCTGTGTGATCTCTGCTAATGGCACTTTGGAATTGTATTAGTTAAGTCATTTTAGACATTAACATTTATCACTGTGGATCCAATTGTCAGGTATTGAGTTATCAGTTCTTTGAAGAAATAAATTTTGAGGAGGTATGGGTGGAAGGAATACATTTTATAAACATTACAGTGAAGCTCATGACTGACCTTTGAATAGTAGGAGTTTTAAGTATGCTGTTAAAAATCTGTAAGGGACTCTTAAGAAAATTATCAGACTGTAAGAGAAACATGTGAGCTTGCCAAACAAGGATTTCAGTGTAGATTCTGTCTTTATCAAATGAAGTTAAAGTAACAAGTTATAGTTAAAGTTTGAATGGAAGAGCCTGCCATTGTTGTTCCACATCTGGTTGTTGTTTATATTCCTTTATTGAGCCTACATCTTCATAAGCTTTTTGGCAGGTATATGTTGAACACTTCTGTTTCATGGTCAAGACAGGATCAGAGGCCATGGATACTGACAACTGATTTGTCTGTTTTTTTCTGTCTTTTTCCATGATCTACTGCCTCATCTTGATTTATAAGCAAAACCTAGAAAACCTACAAAAATAAGTGTTTTGTAGTTTATCTAGGAATAATACAGAAAATATTGCTGTAATTTTTGGTGAAGAAAATCAATTTTGTATAGCTTTTATCAACCTAAACAAAATGTGAATTTTGTTTTTAAAAACAAGTGGGGTAGGGCTTCCCTGGTGGCGCAGTGGTTGAGAGTCTGCCTGCCGATGCAGGGGACACAGGTTCGTGCCCCGGTCTGGGATGATCCCACGTGCCGCGAAGCAGCTGGGCCCGTGTGCCATGGCCGCTGAGCCTGCGCGTAAGGAGCCTGTGCTCCGCAACGGGAGAGGCCACAACAGTGAGAGGCCCGCGTAAAAAAAAAAAAAAAAAAAAGTGGGGTAGAAAGTTTAAGGAACGATAAAAGAACAGTAGCTGTGAGTAGGAAAAGGAAAAAATGGCTAGCTACATTATAGACCATGACAAATCATCACCACAATAATCTGGCTATGTGATTTTCACTACTGGAATTTAGTTACATTTATATATATATATCAGTTGAAAAAGCAAATGGCTAAACTGAACTAGGGTGGAGAGTATGCTGGGAAAAAGTGGAAGCAAGACAAAAGGCAAGGAAAGTTTAGATACTAGTGTGAATAAATAATAAACCAAGTAATGTGGCTAGACAAGGAAGAAAGTTAATCTATTGACAGAGACTACCGATGATAAAATGGTAGTCAAGAGACAGGGTCTTCATGAGGTGAGGGATTAAATATAGAAAAATAAGGGAGAGGGAGAGATGAAGAAGGAGAAGAGAAGAAGAAGGAGAGGAGAAGGTTAGACTTTAGGATTTTTAATATTGAACAGTCTTAGATGTTATGGTCCTGCAGTCAGTTAAGGGAATTTGGGGTGCTGAACCTGTGATACACGTGAAGTTTTCTGGGTGTTTACCAAGTATGACAGAACGTAGAGGCAGTGTACGATTTACCGATCTCTGGATCTTAAATGAAACTTTCATAATACTGTTTCGGTGCCGAGCTGCCAAAGACATTGGGACTTTATTTGGTTATTAAGGTTAACATCAGTATTAGTTTTGGTGACTATACTATTAAAAGATAAAAACTCTAAGAAACTCAGGTAATTAATGAATCTCAAAATAAAAAGATTAATAATGTTTATACTCTTCTGTCATTAATATATACATTTAGAAAATAAAATCAAAGCTGAAAAACTCATCAGAGACTCACACAAGATAACTGTAAATTTCAAAGGCGAACTAAAGGTTACCCCTTGAAGCATGAGTACAGTTCGGAACATAAAACAGTATTTTAACCTCTAGAATGTACGTTTATAGAACACTGCTTAAAAATGTAAATCAATTTTGAATATTTACATTAGAGAGTGAGGTCCCAGCTTAAACTCACCCAGTGTTTGGCAAGAATCATGTATGACAGCACTCTGTTCCCAATTTTCGGGATTCACGGACTTCATCCCCCTCATCCCCATACAGGGCTACAACTGCCCTTCTCATGGCAGACCCTCTGGTTTTGTGCCAGAAAAGCTCTGAAAAATGGGCAAATAAGTAGAGTAAGAGGGAGACACAGCTGTATGGAATTGAAGATCCCAGCTGTTTTGGATATGAGTATGGAACTCAGTGTGGTTATTCTGTCACAACATATATAATCCCACTAGGACGCAAATATAGCAAAGAACAGAATTTTACTTGGAAAGAGAGTGGGTCCAAAGTGTAACTACCAGGAACTGCTCTTATATGAGGAAAGTGTCTCAAAGTAAAGAAATAAGGCAGAGAGCTTAATAAAAGAGTTTTCCATTTGGATCAAATAAACAGAACATCTCTGAAATACATTTCTAAAAACTTTAGAAATCCATGGGAAAATGAATTTTTATTTCAAAAAACAAAAGCAGACCATCTGTCTCCAAATTTAGATGACTATAATACTTCAAATCTGATGCGATCAAAGTATGTTAAGCAGCAGGGTTTAGCAAAGGTCATTTCTCACCTCTCTCTATCTTCTCTCTTTTACTACCATCATCCCTCTCCCCCTCCCCCCAAAAAAACCCCTCATGTCAAAATATTCTATAATTTAAAAGGCAATTGTACATTTTTTTGTTCTTTTCTAAATCGACCCCAATCACAGTATCTCTTGTCTGTGGCCATATATTTCCCCTCCCCCTCCCCCACTTTGGGAAGAGAGGTCACTGGGAGGTAAAAGTAAATCTGTACCTCCAGATAAGAAAATTGCTGCTTTAGAGTCATTGCAACTAATTTGTTTAATGGTTTTACATTTAACAAAGCACTTTCATATTTCACGGTCACATTTCACATAATCCCAGGTGGCAGGCAGGAGAGGGAATATTATGATCATCCAGGTGGTTCAGATGACAAAACTGCAGCTTAAAGGACTCTAGGGATATCTGAGGCAGATTCATCTTCTGAGGCTGACATCACGGAAGGTAACCGCACCTCTTGACAAAACAGTCCTTCACAGCACTGTCTGGAAACAGTAATATAAATTAAGGTCCTTCTTCCCTCTTACCCTATATAGCTGGAGTTGCAAATTCAGACGCCAGGCAGGATGACACACCTAAGTAAAACATGCCCCAAATAAAGAAACGATAAAATGAAAAGGTAATTTACACTAAGCCTCAGTGCTGAAGGGGCCAGAGGGGGGTGATGGTAAATGGGAGGACTGGACAACCAGAGAGGCTTTCTGTTCATAGCGAAGAGAGCTGCAAATCACTTACAACTGACTATTGCCTTGGATGACTGCCATGTACAGATCTGGTTTTTCTAAGTCTGATTTTTCAAGAAATATAGACTTTTATGTTAAGTCTCCTGACCTTTAAATGACAGAAACTTAAAAAAAAGAAAACTGAATCAAAACACTTTGGCAAGTGAGATTTGGCCCACTAGTTTGAGATATCCGCTGGACTGATACTGCTTTCCTCTTCTTCCCCCCAAAACACATAATGCTCTTTAAACTTGAATATATTTAGGGTTGATATTTCTCCCCCTCTGAACTATGTCTACGATTAGAGCTCAAATCCTACCTCTATTTAGCCTGTTCGTTATTTGGGCCTATATAGTTCATAACAATTAGGTGTAGTCATAATGATACATCTCAGTGTTCTTGTCCTCACGTTGAGCCACAGCCACCCTCAGCCTCTGCAGGAGACCCGCCAACACTAGCAGTCTTTGAGGGATTGCAGTATGACTCCATTTCCTTGGTGCATCCATAAAATGGTTATTGAGTGAAGACAGTGAAGATTATTGACAATGCTACCCTGCTTTTCTGATGGCCTTCTTCAGGAAGTTGTGATTTTTAAGCCGTGTGGATGAAAGGCTCTTGGTGCTGCAGCCAGGAGTGAGTGCTGTGCCTCTGACATGGGAGAGCCAACTTCAGGACACTGGTCCACAAGAAACCTTCCAGCTCCACGTAATATCAAACGGCAAAAATCTCCCAGAGATCTCCATCTCAATACCAAGACCCAGCTTCACTCAACGACCAGCAAGCTACAGTGCTGGACACCCTATGCCAAACAACTAGCAAGACAGGAACACAACCCCACCCATTAGCAGAGAGGCTGCCTAAAATCATAAGGCCACAGACACCCCAAAACACACCACCAGATGTGGACCTGCCCACCAGAAAGACAAGATCCAGCCTCATCCACCAGAACACAGGCACTAGTCCCCTCCACCAGGAAGCCTACACAACCCACTGAACCAAACTCAGCCACTGGGGGCAGACACCAAAAACAACGGGAACTACGAACCTGCAGACTGCAAAAAGGAGACCCCAAACACAGTAAGATAAGCAAAATGAGAAGATAGAAAAACACAGCAGATGAAGGGACAGGGTAAGAACCCACCAGACCTAACAAATGAAGAGGAAATAGGCAGTCTACCTGAAAAAGAATTCAGAATAATGATAGTAAAGATGATCCAAAATCTTGGAAATAGAATAGAGAAAATGCAAGAAACATTTAACAAGGACCTAGAAGAACTAAATAGGAAACAAGCAATGATGAACAACATAATAAATGAAATTAAAAATACTCTAGAAGGGATCAATAGCAGAATAACTGAGGCAGAAGAACGGATAAGTGACCTGGAAGATAAAATAGTGGAAATAACTACCACAGAGCAGAATAAAGAAAAAAGAATGAAAAGAACTGAGGACAGTCTCAGACACTTCTGGGACAACATTAAACGCACCAACATTCGAATTATAGGGGTCCCAGAAGAAGAAGAGAAAAAGAAAGGGACTGAGAAAATATTTGAAGAGATTATAGTTGAAAACTTCCCTAATATGGGAAAGGAAATAGTTAATCAAGTCCAGGAAGCACAGAGAGTCCCATACAGGATGAATCCAAGGAGAAACATGCCAAGACACATATTAATCAAACTATCAAAAATTAAATACAAAGAAAACATATTAAAAGCAGCATGGGAAAAACAACAAATAACAGACAAGGGAATCCCCATAAGGTTAACAGCTGATCTTTCAGCAGAAACTCCGCAAACCAGAAGGGATTGCAGGACATATTTAAAGTGATGAAGGAGAAAAACCTACAACAAAGAATACTCTACCCAGCAAGGATCTCATTCAGATTTGATGGAGAAATTAAAACCTTTACAGACAAGGAAAAGGTAACAAAATTCAGCACCACCAAACCAGCTTTACAACAAATGCTAAAGAAACTTCTCTAGTCAAGAAACACAAGAGAAGGAAAAGACCTACAATAACAAACCCAAAACAATTAAGAAAATGGGAATAGGAACATACATATCAGTAATTACCTTAAATGTAAATGGATTAAATGCTCCCACCAAAAGACAGACTGGGGCTTCCCTGGTGGCGCAGTGGTTAGGGGTCCGCCTGCCAGTACAGGGGACGCGGGTTCGTGCCCCGGTCCAGGAGGATCCCACATGCTGTGGAGCGGATAGGCCTGTGAGCCATGGCCACTGGGCCTGCGCGTCCAGAGCCTGTGCTCCGCAACGGGAGAGGCCGCATTGGTGGGAGGCCCACGTACCGCAAAAAAAAAAAAAGATACAGACTGGCTGAATGGATACAAAAACAAGACCCATGTATATGCTGTCTACAAGAGACCCACTTCAGACCTAGGGACACATACAGACTGAAAGTGAGGGGATGGAAAAAGATATTCCATGCAAATGGAAATCAAAAGAAAGCTGGAGTAGCAATTCTCATATCAGACAAAATAGACTTTAAAATAAAGACTATTACAAGAGACAAAGAAGCACACTACATAATGATCAAGGGATCGATCCAAGAAGAAGATATAACAATTGTAAATATTTATGCACCCAACATAGGAGCACCTCAATACATAAGGCGAATACTAACAGCCATAAAAGGGGAAATTGACAGTAACACAATCATAGTAGGGGACTTTAACACCCCACTTTCACCAATGGACAGATCATCCAAAATGAAAATAAATAAGGAAACACAAGCTTTAAATGATACATTAAACAAGATGGACTTAATTGATATTTATAGAACATTCCCTCCAAAAACAACAGACTACACATTTTTCTCAAGTGCTCATGGAACATTCTCCAGGATAGATCATATCTTGGGTCACAAATCAAGCCTTGGTAAATTTAAGAAAATTGAAATTGTATCAAGTATCTTTTCCAACCACAACGCTATGAGACTACATATCAATTACAGGAAAAGATCTGTAAAAAATACAAACACATGGAGGATAAACAATACACTACTTAATAACGAAGTGATCACTGAAGAAATCAAAGAGGAAATCAAAAAATACCTAGAAACAAATGACAATGAAAACACGATGACCCAAAACCTATGGGATGCAGCAAAAGCAATTCTAAGAGGGGAGTTTATAGCAATACAATCCTACCTTAAGAAACAAGAAACATCTCGAATAAACAACCTAACCTTGAACCTAAAGCAATTAGAGAAAGAAGAACAAAAAAACCCCAAAGTTAGCAGAAAGAAAGAAATCATAAAGATCAGAACAGAAATAAATAAAAAAGAATTAAAGGAAACGACAGCAAAGATCAATAAAACTAAAAGCTGGTTCTTTGAGAAGATAAACAAAATTGATAAACCATTAGCCAGACTCATCAAGAAAAAAAGGGAGAAGATTCAAATCAATAGAATTAGAAATGAAAAAGGAGAAGTAACAACTGACACTGCAGAAATACAAAAGATCATGAGAGCTTACTACAAGCAACTCTATGCCAATAAAATGGACAACCTGGAAGAAATGGACAAATTCTTAGAAATGCACAACCTGCCAAGACTGAATAAGGAAGAAACAGAAAATATGAACAGATCAATCACAAGCACTGAAATTGAAACTGTGATTAAAAATCTTCCAACAGAGCTTTCCTGGTGGCGCAGTGGTTGGTAGTCCGCCTGCCGATGCAGGGGATGCAGGTTTGTGCCCCGGTCTGAGAGGATCTTGCGTGCCGCGAAGCAGCTGGGCCCGTGAGCCATGGCCGCTGAGCCTGTGCGTCCGGAGCCTGTGCTCCGCAACGGGAGAGGCCATGGCAGTGAGAGGCCCGTGTACAGCACCAAAAAAAAAAATATCCAGCTACAAAAGCCCAGGACCAGATGGATTCACAGGCGAATTCTATCAAACATTTAGAGAAGAGCTAACACCTATCCTTCTCAAACTCTTCCAAAATATAGCAGAGGGAGGAACACTCCCAAACTCATTATACGAGGCCACCATCACCCTGATACCCAAACCAAACAAAGATGTTGCAAAGAAAGAAAACTACAGGCCAATATAACTGATGAACATAGATGCAAAAATCTTCAACAAAATACTAGCAGACAGAATCCAACAGCACATTAAAAGGATCATAGACCATGATTAAGTGGGGTTTATTCCAGGAATGCAAGGATTCTTCAATATACGCAAATCAATCAATGTGGTACACCATATTAACAAATTGAAGGAGAAAAACCATATCATCATCTCAATAGATGCAGAGAAAGCTTTTGACAAAATTCAACACCTATTTATGATAAAAACCCTGCAGAAAGTAGGCATAGAGGGAACTTTCCTCAACATAATAAAGGCCATATATGACACACCCACAGCCAACATCGTCCTCAATGGTGAAACACTGACAGCATTTCCACGAAGATCAGGAACAAGACAAGGTGGCCCACTCTTACCACTCTTATTCAACATAATTTTGTAAGTTTTAGCCACAGGAATCAGAGAAGAAAAGGAAATAAAAGGAATCCAAATCGGAAAAGAAGAAGTAAAGCTGTCACTGTTTGCAGATGACATGACACTATACATAGAGAATCCTAAAGATGCTACCTGAAAACTACTAGAGCTAATCAATGAATTTGGTAAAGTAGCAGGATACACAATTAATGCACAGAAATCTCTGGCATTGCTATACACTAATGATGAAAAATCTGAAAGTGAAATTAAGAAAACACTCCCATTTACCATTGCAACAAAAAGAATAAAATATCCAGGAATAAACCTCCCTAAGGATACAAAAGACCTGTATGCAGAAAATTATAAGACACTGATGAAAGAAATTAAAGAAGAGACAAATAGATGGAGAGATAAACCATGTTCTTGGATTGGAAGAATCAACATTGTGAAAATGACTATACTACCCAAAGCAATCTACAGATTCAATGCAATCCCTATCAAACTACCACTGGCATTTTTCACAGAACTAGAAAAAAAATTTCACAATTTGTATGGAGACACAAAAGACCCCAAATAGCCAAAGCAATCTTGAGAACGAAAAACAGAGCTGGAGGAATCAGGCTCCCTGACTTCAGACTATACTACAAAGCTACAGTAAGCAAGACAGTATGGTACTGGCACAAAAACAGAAATATAGATCAATGGAACAGGACAGAAAGCCCAGAGATAAACCCACGCACATATGGTCACCTTATCTTTGATAAAGAAGGCAGGAATGTACAGTGGAGAAAGGACAGCCTCTTCAATAAGTGATGCTGGGAAAACTGGACAGGTACATGTGAAAGTATGAGATTAGAACACTCCCTAACACCATATACAAAAATAAGCTCAAAATGGATTAAAGACCTAAATGTAAGGCCAGACACTATAAAACTCTTAGAAGAAAACATAGGCAGAAGAGTCTATGACATAAATAACAGCAAGGTCCTTTTTGACCGACCTCCTAGAGAAATGGAAATAAAAACAAAAATAAACAAATGGGACCTAATGAAACTTCAAAGCTTTTGCACAGCAAAGGAAACCATAAACAAGACAAAAAGACAACCCTCAGAATGGGAGAAAATATTTGCAAATGAAGCAACTGACAAAGGATTAATCTTTAAAACTTACAAGCAGCTCATGCAGCTCAGTATCAAAAGAACAAACAACCCAATCCAAAAATCGGCAGAAGACCTAAATAGACATTTCTCCAAAGAAGATATACAGATTGCCAACAAATACATGAAAGAATGCTCAACATCATTAATCATTAGAGAAATGCAAATCAAAACTACAATGAGATATCATCTCACACTGGTCAGAATGGCTTTCATCAAAAAATCTAGAAACAATAAATGCTGGAGAGGGTGTGGAGAAAAGGGAACACTCTTGCACTGCTGCTGGGAATGTGAACTGGTACAGCCACTATGGAGAACAGTATGGAGGTTCCTTAAAAAACTACAAATAGAACTACCATACGACCCACCAATCCCACTACTGGGCATATACCCTGAGAAAACCATAATTCAAAAAGAGTCATGTAACAAAATGTTCATTGCAGCTCTACTTACAATAGCCAGGAGATGGAAGCAACCTAAGTGTCCATCATCGGATGAATGGATAAAGAAGATGTGGCACATATATACAATGGAATATATTACTCAGCCATAAAAAGAAACGAAATTGAGTTATTTGTAGTGATGTGGATGGACCTACAGTCTGTCATACAGAGTGAAGTCAGTCAGAAAGAGAAAAACAAATACCGTCTGCTAACACATATATATGGAATCTAAGAAAAAAAAATGTCATGAAGAACCTAGGGGTAAGATGGGAATAAAGACACAGACCTACTAGAGAATGGACTTGAGGATATGGGGAGGGGGAAGGGTAAGCTGTGACAAAGTGAGAGAGTGGCATGGACATACATACACTACCAAACGTAAAACAGATAGCTAGTGGGAAGCAGCCACATGGCACAGGGAGATCAGCTCGGTGCTTTGTGATCACCTAGAGGGATGGGATAGGGAGGGTGGGAGGGAGGGAGACGCAAAAGGGAAGAGATATGGGAACATATTTATATGTATAACTGATTCACTTTGTTATAAAGCAGAAACTAACACACCATTGTAAAGCAATTATACTCCAATAAAGATGTTAAAAAAAAAAGTTCATCCAGAAAGAAAAAAATAATAATACATCTCAGTGAATACATGCTATATGTATTTTTAAAAACATGTACCACTGTATAATAATAATTCCAGGAGTTAGGTGTAGTTAAGGAACACCACAGAGTACATATCACTTGCATATGCACACATACTGTATAATGTTGCTATTTAAGAGATATATTGAGTTGGCCGAAAGGTTCATTTGGTTTTTTCCATAAGATGGCTCTGGTAGCACTTAGTTGTTTTTAACTTCATTTGAAACAATTTTGTTAGATTGTATTGTGACAACGGTCATATCACTGTGCATTAAAAAAAAACTCATCGGGCTTCCCTAGAGGCGCAGTGGTTGAGAGTCCGCCTGCCGATGCAGGGACACGGGTTCGCGCCCCGGTCCGGGAAGATCCCACATGCCGCGGAGCGGCTGGGCCTGTGAGCCATGGCTGCTGAGCCTGCGCGTCCGCAGCCTGTGCCCCGCAACGGGAGAGGCCACAACAGTGAGAGGCCCGCGTACCGCAAAACAAAACAAAACAAACAAACAAACAAAAAAACTCATCAAAATTGGTGAATTTTTGTGTAGCCATTTTGCCGAAATGCAAAATGTTGCCGAAAAGCAACATCTTTGGCATATTATGCTTTATTATTTCAAGAAAGGTAAAAACGCAACTGAAATGCAAAAAAAGATTTGTGCAGTGTATGGAGAAGGTGCTGTGACTGATCAAACATGTCAAAAGTGGTTTGCGAAGTTTCGTGCGGGAGATTTCTTGCTGGACGATGCTCCATCGTTGGGTAGACTAGTTGAAGATGGTAGCGATCAAATCGAGACATTGAGAACAATCAACATTATACCACGTGGGAGATAGCCGACATACTCAAAATATCCCAATCAAGCACTGAAAATCATTTGCACCAGCTTGGTTATGTTAATTGCTTTGATGTTTGGGTTCCACGTGAGTTAAGCCAAAAAAAGCTTCCTGACCATATTTCCACATGCGATTCTCTACTTAAACATAACGAAAACGTTCCGTTTTTAAAACAAATTGTGACGGGCGATGAAAAGTGGATACTGTATAATAATGTGGAATGGAAGAGATCGTGGGCAACCAAAATGAATCACCACCAACCATACCAAAGGCCTGTCTTCATCCAAACAAGGTGATGTTGTGTATGTGGTGGGACTGTAAAGGAGTCCTCTATTATGAGCTCCTTCCGGAAAACCAAACGATTAATTCCAGCAAGTACTGCTCCCAATTAGACCAACTGAAAGCAGCACTCGACGAAAAGCGTCTGGAATTAGTCAACAGAAAACGCATAATCTTCCATTAGGATAACGCAAGACCGCATGTGTCTTTGATGACCAGGCAAAAACTGTTACAGCTTGGCTGGGAAGTTCTGATTCATCCGCCGTATGCACCTTCGGATTTCCATTTATTTAGGGCTTTACAAAATTCTCTTAATGGTAAAAATTTCAAATCCCTGGAAGACTGTAAAAGGCACCTGGAACAGTTCTTTGCTCACAAAGATAAAAAGTTTTGGGAAGACGGAATTATAAAGTTGCCTGAAAAATGGCAGAAGGTAGTGGAACAAAACGGTGAATACATTGTTCAATAAAGTTCTTGGTGAAAATGAAATATGTATCTTTTATTTTTACTTTAAAACCAAAGGAACTTTCTGGCCAACCCAATATTTCTAGACATTTTCTCTTTCTCGACTCTCATTGTTCCTAAATTCCTATACCAGAAGAGCCCTAGAAAGAGGGGAGACCCTGCAAGGATTTTATTCAGTATGACAGTTTGGCCAAATGATTTCAAGGTTTGGACATATTTATCCGTATGCATTATTTCAGATTATAAGGTGAGTGGAACTTCAGTTTTACTTGTACTTATGCCATAATGTACAAATATAACCTGGAATATTAGTTTTGCAGCAGTTTCTTTACTTCCACATCTCCCCTTCCCCAAATGTACAAGGTTTGTTAGAAGTTTTAAACACTTTCTAAATTTCTCTAGGGTTAAAGCGCTAAGCACAACGCCTCACACAGAAAGCGGCCATTAAACATCTGAACGTTTGAATGAATGAAAGCGTACGTAACACTGCTGTGCTTCTTTCCATACTAGCAAGTTTCCTCACTTCGCCCCCGCCAGAGTTTCCCAAGACAAGTTTCCAACCACGGAACATTTTATTTAACTCGTTATTTTAACACGGGGTGAGTCACTGGGAAAAGAAAATAAATCAATGTAAGTTGTTTCTTTCATTAAGCGAAGATGACATGTCACGAGTGCGCATGCCCAGCATGCCCTATTTTAAGAGTGCAAAATAATTAAATTGGTTACACTAATAGCAAGCTCTGGAAAGAAAAAGGACCCCTCGCATATTCGGGGCGCTCTTTCAGATGCCACACCCAAAGCACCTTAACTCTAAGAACCTCTCTCCTCGGGGCAAGGCAGAGGCAGGTCCCGCCGGCGAAGACCCGGGTCTTCGTGCTCCTCGGCGACCCGCACGCAGGTCACAGGCTCCGGGGCGTATCTGGACGGTGCGGGCGACCGCACTTCCACGGCGGGCTCGGGAGCATCCTCCCCCGGGAACACCCGCTCAGGGGCGACCCCGGTGGTCACCGCGGGCCCGCGCCGGCCAGGGAGCGCGCGGCCGATACTCACCCGTTGGGAATAACGGTTCTTCTTCACCGCAACGCGAGAGGTGCGGGGTTCTCACGACCCAGGCCACCCCGCTCTCAGATCTCTTCCAGAACAGCGGCCAGGGCAGTTGCGGCCACTGGAACACAGACGCAGGCGGCGGGTGATCAAAGCCCGTGGCTCCCGCCGGGCGCTCTAGGCGGAGACCGGGCCGAGCCCCAAGCCCACGCAGCCGGGTGAGCAGACGTTGCGCACGGAAGATTCCAGAAGGCACCGGCTCCTCGCGCGCGCCGGGGCCGCACCGCGCATGCTCCGCACCGCGCATGCTCCCGAACCGCCTTGAAGTTCAGCTAGAGGAGCAAGCGCCAGGCTAGCTTGTGGAGCGGACGTCGGGAGCGCTGCGGGGCGGTTGGTGACCTCTCAGAGTATGCGGTGAACGGTGCGTCCTGCCTTCGCTGCCCAGACGTAGCAAAAGTGCAGTCCATCCAGGTGAATGTCTTACTGCCCCAGAAAGCCTCCACCCTTCCCTGTCAGACGCTCCAGTATTTTGTCTGGTTGGAGACCGGCTCTGTGGGTTCCCCGGCTACCAGGGCCAGACCCGCATGGGCCACTGGGACTTGTAGTCCCCGGGACCTGGCCCACCCATTAGTCATCCCCTTGGGAATTAATCGGGTTGAGAACAACTCCATTATATAGCTTTCGAGAGCACTGGTTGATTTACTTTGAATCCGGGACCGTATTATTTATTGAGCCCCTACTGTGTGATGAACACCTTGCTAGGATTGGTGGAGGGTAGAAGAAGATGAGTTCATGCCCCAGCCCACTGTAGGTAAGCAAGTGGCCTTGTAAGGTAGACTGTAATGAACAAAAACTACGTATTATTGGTGCTAGTGGAGGTCCCAGAAGGACCGGAGTCAGAAAAAAATTTCCTGGAAGATGTGGGGCTTGAATCCGGCTTTGAAATGTGGAATGCTCTAGATTACGGGAGAAGCTGGAAAAATCAAATGATGGAATTGCGGGGAGTATAAAGAAGAGTTTGGTCTGGGTATAGTTGAAGGTTTATGAGAGAGTGGTGAGCAAGGCTTAGGTGGGGAAGTGGACACAAGCGTCTTTTGCCCTCACTTACAGAAAGGGCCTTTGTTTTGAGTTTCTCTCCAGTGGAGACTATAAGTACAGGCACCCAAGATACATCTTCAGGTTTAAATAAAAGATAACACCACAGGACTTACTTGTGTCCAGTTTCTGGACCTCATGGCCCTTGTTGCTCTATGAATTAATACATTTTTATCAATCCTATGATGAACTTGTGGGTAGCAAAATTACATTGCATTGTGTGTTGGATATAATGTTTCAAAATATACTACAGTTTTTATAATTTGTTTTGTCACTTATTCAATTTTTTTAAATTTTATTTTATTTATTTTATTTTTGGCTGCATTGGGTCTTCGTTGCTGCATGCGGGCTTTTCTCTGGTTGCTGTGAGTGGGGACTACTCTTCGTTGCAGTGCGTGGCCTTCCCATTGTGGTGGCTTCTCTTGTTGCAGAGCACGGGCTCTAGGCGTGCGGGCTTCAGTCATTGTGGCACGTGGGCTTAGCAGTTGTGGCTCACGGGCTCTAGAGCGCAGGCTCAGTAGTCGTGGTGCACGGGCTTAGTTGTTCCTCGGCATGTGGGATCTTCCCGGACCAGGGATAGAGTCCCGTGTCCCCTGCATTGGCAGGCTGATTCTTAACCACTGCACCATTAGGGAAGCCCTCAATTTTTATATACCAGAAGTTTCAAGGGAAGTGGATCCAGTCTTTCTTGACCTACAGAAGCAGGTTGTGATGATTTCCGACTTAGTCCTGAGAGCAGTGGATGATTTAGTTTTGATGCCTTTCAAAGATGTGTACAGATTCACAGATCAGAAAATTCTTTGTCAGACTGTTGGTTCCTAGGTTTTCAGTTTAGAAAATAAGATCACAGTTAACTGAAAGATATTAATTTTCAAACTTAGGTAATGGAACACCTGGAAATCTTGATCGTTTTCATGAAACACTGTGAAATAATGCTGTGTTACACTTAATTGTGGAATATTTTGGTTAAGTTCCACCTTTTCCATATCCCAGTACCAGTAAAGGGTAGCTGGTGACATGTATTTAATAAATTTTAATTTGAAAAAGTGCTATCCATTGCTTTAATTTTATCATAACTTTGAACAAGACTAATTTTTTGGCATAGCATCCCCATTCAAATCAAATGGGAGAACATGATTTGTCAAACATTGCTATAAGGGAGTTCAGAAAAGGTTCATGATACTAT
This sequence comes from Delphinus delphis, assembly GCF_949987515.2. NCBI lineage: Eukaryota > Metazoa > Chordata > Mammalia > Artiodactyla > Delphinidae > Delphinus > Delphinus delphis. Next base: position 31,556,498 of record NC_082698.1, on the reverse strand, counting down.
GTGACAATAAATGAACAAAGATAAAGATGAAACTGGGTTTTGGACTGAAGTCTGTTCTGCTAAGGAAGAAAAGTGGATTAATACATTTGAAGTTATTTTCAACAAGAGCTGGGGAAAAACTGAAGGAAAAACAAATTTCTAGTTAGTTCATACTTAACCAAAGAAATATTATTAGATACCAGAATATGCATTTTGTGATCATTTCATACACTAGAGATTTTCCTGTAATTTTGTTCTGCTAACACTCCTGAAACCAAGTGGCAGGTGGTTGAATGTTAAATTTACACGCAACATAGAATAGGCTTTAGGAAATTTTATTTCAGCAATCACCATAGTGATAAAGGCATTGCTGGATGTATTTGCAGAACCCAGAGATTTCTACATGCTAAGCAAGAGGCAAACTTTTATACTTATAAAACACTTACAAAAAATTGCCTTCTGTTTGGTATGGACCAGAAAAGGTTGAATGAATTACTTCACTTTAATTCTCAGGCTTTGACTGTGGACCTCCAGTTCATCTGATACAAAAATAGCTAATCTTCAATTTCCTTGTCTTTTAGAAAAAGCTGTAACTACAAGAATTGTAAATTAGCAATATCCTTGAAGAGAATATTGGATTTAACTGTTGGAGCCAGTTTTTTAATACAGAAAGTTGAATTTCTGTAAGAAGGTAGAAGTCTGAGTCATAATTTTTCCTTGCTTCCGCATGTGATTTTTCGATAGGGCAAATGCAATTTTCATCCAGATCTTCAATTTTATCTACTATTTTGCCTGTAATCATTTATTTAGTATTTATTATAGTATTTATGAGACGATAAATAAACTAGTTTAGAAACATCTACAGGTCTGCAAAAAACGTGATTAATAATTTCTTCTACAATAAGATATTTATTTAATAATTTATTATAATTTAACTATCTATAGGATGTGTCACTGCTAATGTTTTCCCTAGCTTTAGCAGATAAAATTTGCAGGTGTAGGCATCAGTAAGCCAGGTACTGATTTGAAGTTCATTTTTCATTTTAGAAGTTCTTGCAGAGTGGAAAGTAAATTCAAACTTCTCTTTTCCCAACATTCTATTCCTGTTGTGTCCATTCTTGGTATGTTGGTGGGAAAAATCTTAAAGGTGTTGATTCTTTTCAAGAGTCATGGAATCAATCTCTTAAATGCTTTTTTTACTGAGTAAACAAAGGAGTTAGCTAACTTAGAGCTGGTTCTCTTCTGCTCCAAGTCAGTTCAGTATTGTTAATCACTTTTTGGACCTCTCACCTTAATGTCCCGTAAGCAGCCTCTGAAAACTGAACTCTTTAACTCCTTCCTCAATTATATTCGACAATACACAGAATGATACTACCTCTCAGTTACTCAAGCCCAAACCTTAGAGTCCTTGATTTCTCCCTCACTTTGTCCTACGCATCTAGTTGCTCACCAAATTCTGTGAATTCTACCTCTTAACTGAATCTCCATCTTCCATTCCCGCTTCCACTTTTGGATTCAGATCTCCAGAATCTCTCATCAGGACTATTATAATGGCTTCTTTACTAGTTTTCCTGCCTCCAGGGAATATCTCTTTGTTTAATCAGATTTTTTTCTCACTGTAAAGTTTTATACTTTTTTTTGGGGGGGAGGGTCCCAAATATTTTCATTGAAGTTATTCCTATGTATTTTGAAAAAGTTTTGTATTGCTGTTATGAAAGTGATTTCTATTATATTTCTAGCATATAGGAAAGCTGGTAACTTTGCCATACATTCTCTTGTATTCTGCCACTTATCAACTTTCTCATTTTTTCTAAAGTTTTTTGATTGAATGTCTTGGAGTTTCTATGTATAAAACCTACCCTCTACAAAAGAATCAGTTTGTTTTCTCCTTTCCAATAGTTTTACCTCTAACTCTTTTACATGTCTTATTGGACTAACTAGAATTTCTATTAAATACTAAAGGTGATCAACAACTAAATACTAAAGGCAATAGTGTGTTTCTTTGTTTAGTTTTTAGTTAAATTAAAAAATTTAAATAGCATGTTTATCTCAAGCATCAAAATAATTGTTTTCTCTCAGTAATATGATATATAATTCTTAAAAATATTTCTTATTTATTTAGAAGGTGGAAATGAAAGAACCATCATGAAAAAGATTTCAAAGAGAAAAGAAGATATTTTTAGAAAAGTAAGGTATTAATGGAGTTTATAAGGATTTTGATTATACTAAATAGCTCAATTGTAAATGTAGGAGAATCTTGAAAAAATGTGATATATTTGGTTCTATATACAAATCGTATAGTTCATATGTTAAAAAATAATAAGAGAGTTTACAGATTAGTTATACTCTTTGGTCTGTCAATTATGTAATAAAGTATTAGAGGTGAGTTATTTATATATTTATTTATCTATTTATTCCCTTATTTAAATATTTATTTCTCTGTTCTCTCAACCAGCTAACAATCCATTTCCTGCTTTGCTAAAAAAAAAAAAAAAGTTTTTCTTTTTTAAATCAATGAATGAGTGAAACATTTTTAGGACTGGTATCTACGTGTCACCTAGAGTAAGTGCAATTAAGATTCATGTTTTATTCCTGCCTTCTAGATGGGGATGGGAAGTTATGAAAAGTATATCCAGAATGCTGGGTGAGATTATTGGGAATTGAAGGAGACATCTATCAATCACTTGCTGGGGTTAATGTCCCATCACACCTTCAAGGGTTACTGTCTCCTTGGTCAAGAGTGAAGTTAGGTATTTTTAATTTTGTTGAGGAAAATACTGAAGGCTTAGTAAGAACAGAACATCTTAGTTCATACTGACCTTACTCAGTAGTTCTTAAGTGTGGTACAGGAACCACTGGTGGATTTGGAGTTCTTTCAGAAGGTCTATAGACTAAGCTCTTACTGTGATCATGTCAGTATACCCTGCTTTGACTTTTGACACGAATCCATGTTTTTACTGTGATTGGAAATCTGATGTGTGTCTGCTTGCTCTTCCCATTCCAACTGCACATTAGTTTGGTTAGCATGTACAGTTGTTATTTAAGGAGTCTTTTGCTATTCTATTTTTTCAACTTAAAATGAAAAACTTATCCATATTGTTCTAAAAAAAAACATTTAACGTTGCTAGTATGGTTTAATTTTAGAATATTGAGGTTTAAAAAGTGGTAAAAGGGGCTTCCCTGGTGGCGCGGTGGTTGAGAGTCCACCTGCCGATGCAGGGGACACGGGTTTGTGCCCCGGTCTGGGAGGATCCCACATGCTGTGGAGCGGCTGGGCCCGTGAGCCATGGCCGCTGAGCCTGTGCGTCCGGAGCCTGTGCTCCGCAATGGGAGAGGCCACAACAGTGAGAGGCCCGCGTAATGCAAAAAAAAAAAAAAAAAAAAGTGGTAAAAGAAATAAATGCTCATTTTAAAATATTGAATTTTTGATAATGGTAGTACATTCAATTAGAAATACCAGTAGGCAACTAGAAATATGGTGTTCAGGAGAGCAGTCAAGGTTGGAGACAGATTTGGGAAGCCATGGGAATCCATGCACTCTCCAAATTCTTGGAATGTGCCCACATTTAGGCTATGAGGAGAAGTGTGACCAAGAAAGGATACAAGGAATAAGTGGCCAGAGAGGTATAAGGGTAGAGGAAAAGGATATAGAAAGCTTTTAGAAAGTTATCAGATGCTACAGAGTACTCAAGTAATAGCTAACATTGATATAGTGTTGAGTTTCAAAGTATTTTCATATGTTTGATCTCATTTGACCCTCCTAAAAGGTATATGAAGTAGGCAGTATATGAACACCAACAACTATCTACTGGATTTTATCATTAAAAGGTTCTTTTTGATATTACAGAGAGCAATTTTTTAATCAAAAAATCTATCATATATAAAGAGCTCATACCCATTGATAAAAGGATGAAATTTAAGAAAACAGGCAAAGGATTTGAATTGTCATTTTAAAGGAGATGACTTTCAAAGGGCTGATAAACCTATGAAAAGATGTTAAATGCCAAAACAAAAAGATACAAGGTAACGCTTCCCCCCTTTTTTTTGCAGATGTCAGAAGACACAGATAACATTGCAGTAGAAGAAAATGTAGACAGGCATCTCCAGAAAGGTTCTCAATAAGTATACCACAGCTCTAATACTGTTGGACTTTATTTTTAAAAGATATAAATGACTAATCCTATCCCAGGGTTTCATTTGGGAACACAGTTTCTTAAGGGATAAGTTCAAACAGAAACTAAACTTCCTATATAATACAAGTGGGTATAAGGAAATAATGGTAAAGTCAGTGCATGTAATAAAACTAAGTTTTGTTTGCTCTCTCTCTCTCTCTGCAAACATGGAGAATCTTCTCGTTCTTCAGACTATGTTACACCATAAAGATACAGAGATATAGAACCTGTTTCAGGAAGTTTCCAGGTCTCAGGGAGAAAAGTATATAAATAATGGTTGACTCCTGCTTCACTTATCCAGCAAATATTTATTAAGCACCTACTATGTGCCATCTGTCATTCTAAGTTCTGGGAATAGAGTATAAACAAACCAACTAATAATTCTTAAATTTTATCATGGAATACTGCAATTAAGAATGAAGATTCTCATGGCCTATACTGATTTAGCTTTATGCTTACCCTTTATTTCCACCATTTTCTATTTAACCTTTAACTACTCAAAGGCAGGGAGAAGAAAAAGAAAACTACAAGGCAAAATGACCAGTAGGTCCTCCATTTTCTATTGTACCTAGGACTGCATAACCCCTGTCTTTCTCAATCCATACAGTAGATCATCTGGTGGATGAGAAGAAAATAACATGAGGCTTGGAGTACACATAGCAGCTGGAGCCTTCTTTATACCCAGCAAGACTGTTTCATTTCCTCTAAGAGCTGGCGGTATTATACTGAATTTACAAAACTGACATAAGTAGTTAGAATGGATGCTTGGAGACTTACCTCTCTTTTTTTCAGATTCCTTCCTCTTCAGTTTAATCAAGTTGAAGTAAACTGGTTTTGATATTTGTATATTCTGTGGACTATAGAGCACTTTATATAGAATATTACTGTTTTCATTGATTTTTTTCCTAAAAGGAAAAAGATAAAGGTTTGCTTACCTGAACTTTTTTTTTTTTCTTTTTTTAGCCTCACTACAAAATTCAGTCCTGACCATGCATGAGTATTTATTCCAGATGGAAGAGGGGGAAGTTTCTAAGCTTTATTTTCTAGGTTCTAAGCTCTCATGGGGCAATGACCCAGTCTTCATAATTGTCATGATCCAAAGAAATGCATGTTATTTAGCTATTTAATAAGTACTTTTGATGCTGTAGCTGTTTAATTATTATAAGAAAGTATCATGAACTCCATATTATGTTGGCTTCTTGATAGATTTAAATGTGGAAGAAAATCAAGACATAATAGAAACTCTGAGAGGCAAAGTAAGAGAAAAGCTAAAAAATGCCAAGGTAATATTATTTTTTCTTTCCTATTTTCAAATTTACTGTTTAAATCAACATATATCATGATAAACTTTTCTTTATCAAAAAGAGCTAAAATTCTATTTTAATATAGCTCCTTAAATCCAAAAAGCTTCAAGTTATTTTCCATGCTTTCTATTTCCAAACTTGAAGCCAAGAAAAGTTAAGTGATTTGGTTATGGTAACTAAATTTGACATCTCAGGAGAAAACATGTATATACTTTTTAAAAGAAAAACATTGAGAAGTCTTTGTTTTTATCCATTTTGGACAAAAGACTTATGAACATGATTATGTCTATATCTGTGAACATTAAGTTTTCCATACTATTTATTTACATTGTGTTTCAGATTAATCAAGGCAAAAAATCTTCAACTCAGCTTCTCATTGATAATAAGATATATCAGTGGTCTAAGGTGAATAACTTTTTTTAAAAAACTTTTTAGAACAGATTTATTGAGGTGTACTTTACGTAGCAAAAATTCATCCATTTTAAGCATATGATTCAATGATTTTTAGTAAATTTACAGAATATATAATCAACATTATAATCCAATTTTAGACCATTTTGTCACTCCAAAAAGATCTCTCATGCCAATATTTAATCACTCTCTATTTCTACTTGACATTATTTCTTATCTTAAAAAATTATAATAAAATATTATAGGTGATCCCCAAATTACAGATTTTGTTCTCAAATACAACGTGTAATCACATATTTGAAACTTCAAATGACAAAATAACTCACATCTTGGGCAAACTGCATTATTTAGAGTAAAGGCTAAGCAGCTTTAACAAAAAGATTCAAAGTAAAATGTCTTAATTAAGATAGAAGTTTTATTTCTCTCTAGTGTAATAGATAAGTAGTCCAGGCTACTAGGAGAGTTCTGCCATCTTCAACACTTAGTTTCCATCTCTGAGTCCAATGGCAAAGCTACTGTGTCTTCATTTGCTAACCAAAGGGGAGGGAGGAGGAAGAGAGCCATAGGACTGCAGATTGATCTCTTACAGGACAAGACCTGAAAATTGCACACATTATTTCCACTAAAGGAATGTGGGAAACAATGTCTCGGTATCCAGCTAAAAGTAAGTTCTATTATTAGAAATGGGAGAAAAGACAGCAATGAACAACTAGTCATTTCTGCCATAAGCAATGAGAGTATTTAAAAAATACTCTCAAATTTTAAAATGTAAGGAGTGTATCTCGGGTTTTTAAAAAACTCATCTTTGTCTTCTCTGCAGGGTCCCTCTTGGGTGCTTAGTAAAAATTAATTAAATTTAATAGTAAAAGCAGACTAAAAAAAGATGATTGTATACATGTTGTTCATTCAACAAATGAATAAAAATGAGCCTAACTTGGATTTAATTTAACTATGAATAGTAAAAAATTGGAAGTTTATCAAGATAAGTCCACTGAATATCAAGAAAAGAGGTAAAAAGGAAGAGAAATTGGCTTCTAAGAGTTTCCATTACAAACTACTAGGAAGGGATATCTGCTCAGGAAGTTGAGGATTTTAGCAAATGATTTTTCAATGAGCAGAGACAGAGGGAAGTAAAAGTATATATGGACAGTTTATATATCAGTATTGTTGAAAGGTACATAACTTTTAAAGTTAATGGGACAGCGATATTGTAGATACAAACAGGATGTAGGATAAGCTTTTGTATTTTACATATTTTTGAATTCTTCAGTTCCTAGGAACTAGCAGATTTCCTCCTTCCTTCTTTCTTTCCCTCCCTCCCTCCCTCCCTCTCTCTCTCTCTCTCTCTCCCTTCCTTCCTTCCTCCCTCCCTCCTTCCCTCCTTCCCTTCCTTCCTTCGATTCCTCTCTCAAACCTCTCTAAAAACAGTTCATTTAAACGTGTGTGACAAAGAAGTGATAGGTGATTTATAATTGAAAGATTCAGACTTTACAGTATTGAAAAATGAGAGCCTACTTACAAGCAAGTTCATCACTAAGAATATGCCACTTTTAATACTTTTTATTATCTCTAAGTTCACAAAAGATTATTGGTGGGGTGGGGTGGTACTTGTATGTGAGTGCATTCATACATGAGAGCACCCAAAAACAGGGAGAGAAAAGAGTTTGCCCTGAGTCCAATTTTGATCTATCTGTAAGGTAATGCTCTCAATACTCTGACTAGAGTGAAGAGATAGTTTGGGAAGATGGAAAAGATTTGGACCCTATATTTTAATTTTTTAATTTAAGAAATTTTCTAATTGAGATATAATTGACACATTATATTACTTTCAAGTGTACAACATAAGGATTCAATATTTGCATATATTGGGAAACCATCACCACAATAAGTCTAGTTAACATTTGTCACCATATATAGTTGCAAAAAAAAAGCTTTTTTTTCTTGTGATGAGGACTTTTAAGTTTTACTCTCTTGACAACTTTCAAATATGCAATATAGCATTATTAACTAGTCACCGTGCTGCACATTATATCCCCAAGACTTATTTTATAGCTGGAAGTTTGTACCTTTTGACCCCCTTCACCCATTTTGCCTACTGCCTCCTGCACCCCCTGCCTCTGTTCACCACCAGTCTGTTCTCTGTATCTGTGAGCTTGATTTTTTGTTTTGCTTTTTTAAAATTTCATCGATAAGTGAGATCATATGGTATTTGTCTTTCTCTGTCTGACTTATTTCACTTAGCATAATGCTCTCAAGGGCCATCCATTTTGTCACAAATGGCAAGATTTCATTCTTTTTATGGCTGAATAGTACTCCATTGTGTGTGTGTGTGTGTGTGTGTGTGTATCTTTGTCCATTCATTGGTTGATGGACACTTAAGTTGTTTCCATACCTTGGCTATTGGAAATAATGCTGCAATTTTATTGTTTTTTTTTTTTTAAATCACAGTTACCGGACCTTAAAAACAAAACAAAATACAAAAATAATTCATGAGCCAAACAGACTCAAAGTTAAATATTAACTTGATACTATCTCTCCTACTGCTTTTTGTCCTTGAATAAGATACAGTTACTATTACCATATTACAGAAAACTACTTCTTTCCCTTAAAAGCAGAAAAAGCTCTCACTTCAACACTGAATACTGGTTTTCCATTGTTTAACCTGCAGACTGAAGTCTCACTGGATGAAGGTCTTTCGTGTTTTATTCTGAGTGGTGAAGAAGACTCAACTTTAGGCCAGTCTGCAGAGCAGGTTGGATTTGTTTCCCTTCCTCCTACATCCTCATTCTCAGGAAAAATAACTCTTTATTAAAGGCATAGAATGAAATACTTGATGGGAGGTGAAATTTTTATTATTGAGCTGCCTTCTCTTTGAATTGAGAAGCTGTTCATAATAATAATTCCTAACATTTATTGAGTGCTTACTGGATGCCCAGTGATATGCTAAATTTTTAATGTGGATTATCTCATTCAATCCTCATAATAACCCTGTGAGGTAGGCATTATTATCATCTCTGTTTTATAGGTGAGGAAATAGGCACACAGGGGTAAGAACTGATAGAGCCGGGAAGTACAGGCTATCGGCTCCAAAGCCTGTGTTTTCTTTTGTTCTTCCTGTTCATTTCTCCAAGTGCCCACGTTGTCCTCTGTAATCTCTATTACTCTTCATTGATTCCCCATTCTTCATCCCTCCTTGTACAATCCCAGACCCTTCTAATTTCTGTCAGTTCTTCCCAAACTCTTCAGTCCACTGTTATTCTAGGGCCGTCCTTTCCTCCAGTCCTAATCAGTCTCACTAGTCTTTCTCGTCTCCTGATTTGTCAGTCTCATTGGTCTCCCTTCTGCTCCTATTCCTCTCAACTTTCTCCATTCCTCTCTACCTTCAGATCTCTCTACAGTTTCCTTGAGCCCCCTCCTGTATTTCCAGAGTTCTACCCAGTATCTTCTGACACCTCCCAGTCATTTCCAAATCCTTCAGGTCCTCCTTCTGAATTTCTCTTGGACCCCGCTTTGCCTTTCTACTTATTTCTCAGTCTCTTCCATTCCCCTTTCTTTGTATCCTGTATCCTGCTCCAGTCTTTACGTTCCTTTTGTTGTTGTTTGTTCCACAGAAAAGAACTTTATCTTCAAAAAATATAACAAATTTATTATATACATTATAAAAACTTAATGCAGAAAACCATGAGGAAGAAAATAAAAATCATGTGACATCCCACTGCTCTGAGATAAACCACTATTACCATTTTTTCATACTGTTCTCTATGCTTATACCCATATATGCACACGCTGACTTTTATATAAATAGAATCACAGTATAGCAATTCCATTTTTCCAATTGCTCAGCCAAACCTTGGTGTCATCCTTGGATCCTCTTTTACTCCCATGCCTCATATCCAGTTTGTCACAAATCCTGTTGGTTTTACCTTCAAAGTATCCAACCCACTTCCAGAACCCAGCCCACTTTTCATCACCTCCCCTGGCACAGCCTAGTCTATGCGGCCGTAACCTCTCATCCAGATCATTGCCATAGTGTCCCTTTATTTTTACTATTGCCCCAACGGTCTATTTGGTATACCATACAGTAGTCAGAGTGATTCTGTTAAAATCTAAGACAGAACATTTTTTTTTAACACCTTCTAATGGTTTCCTATCTCAAAAAAAAGCTGAAGTCCTTATAGGGGCTTCCACGGCCCCCTTAGTACCTCTCTGACTTCCTTTCTCACTAGTTTCCCCTTCTCCCACCCAACTCCGGCCATACTGGCCTCCTTCCTGTTCCTGCCTCAGGGACTTTGTACCTTTTAACTGTCTAGAAATCTCTTCTCTTATCCTCATGCTCTCTCCCTCACTACCTTTGGGTCTCTGTTCAAATGACACATAATTTAAAATACTGTGCCTGAAAACCTTATGTAATAGTACCCCCCAATCCCCCAACCCCCCATCCCAGTATTCTCTAGCCACTTATCTTGCATCATTTTTCTTTATGGCATTTATCACCACCTCGCATGTACTTCTGTCTCTGTTTATTTTCTTCCTTGAACATATCAGGCACTCCATATTTGAGTGAATATTGAATAAATGAGTATCAAACATGCACATGCTCTGCCAAGTCACTTGATACCCCAGAATCCCACGATATGGGTTAAGGAGTGGACTTTTCAGGGGAAACGAGAAGGTCCACCCAGCTGAGTGCACCAGGACGCAGCGCTGTGGTTATGGCTGCTTTTCCTTCTCACAGGGAAGACATGAGAGAAATTAGGTCAGTGGGGCAAGTAGACTGGGCACAAGGAAGTCCAGGCTTGGATGTGGGTTGTTTAGAGAAGTTGTTTGGAAAAGCCATCTGCCCTGCACCTGGTAAATTTGGGGACAATGGGAATCTACTGTCCTCATCACAGGGAGGAGAAAGCTACTGTTTTGTGGGAGGCTGTGTGTGACTGTGGCTCCTTCCTACTGGGAGAAAGGGGAGAATCTCTCTCTCTCTCTCTCTCTCTCTCTTTTTTTTTTTTTTTTTTTAACCACACCGTATTCAGGTGCATTCATTTAGACTTATGCATGGAAAATTAGGTGGTTGCCTTCCGACCGCATGCTTCCTGTCACACAGCAGCTAACAGCACAGACACTGGTCTGCTGTGAGCTGCATAGTGAAGACCAGGAAGGTGATTATATTGGTTGAGATCATAGCTTGTCTCAGGCTAAACATATGGGTAGCTGTAGTGGGGTAGGATTCATGAAAGAGACCTACATGGTTATAAATAAAAGGCTGGGATCCAAGATGAGAGCCTGACATGACTCAGCCATCAGGGCAGACCTCAGCTCTGAAGGCAGGTTAAAAGCCCTGGCCCACACCAGGGGTGCGGTGAAAGTAGCTTGGTAATGGGACCTCCAGCAGGAGCAAAGAGCCCCTCTTTGTCTATGATTGGAATATTCAAAGAGATCCCCTATGTGAAGATCCCCCAAATCTTGCTCCTAGGTGCCAGTGTCATATCTTGTTTGACTTCCGAAAATGATGCCACAAAGATTTCTAGATATAAAATACTTTCTTGATTTCATGACAGGGATATAGGGAAGGTATGATGATGTGATGACTTGATGTGAACCTAGGTGATGCTTAACCATGTTACTCACTTAATTTTGTCAGAGTTGATCAAGGCCATCTACTGTTATCTATTCAATGAAATTCTGTTATTAATTCTTTTAATTTAATTATTTACCCCTAAATGTATGTTTTTGAAAATTAAGGGGTTTTTATTTGCATGACTCACATACTCTGTCTCCTTCTCTGTTTCAACATATGTAGATTTTAAGTTAGACAACTAAAGTCATCCAAAATAAATTGGTAATATTTTTTGTGAAGAGACTCATATAAAATTTCTGATATAATATAAAAGTATACATTTTTATATTTAGTAATACATCTGTTTCAATACCTACATTCAGATTGTTTGTAACTTTTATATATCATATTTCAGAAATGTATCATAATCAATCACACTGCCACAGACTTCTATTTGTATCTTTACTTTTCTTTCTTTTTTTTCTTAAATATCATCCAGAAAACAGCATGACTACTCCACATCACCTTAGGTAGTACTTCTTTCTGAATGGTGGAAAAAAATGGGGCTGAAGACCACATGGCTTGATGTCTCTAGACTTTGCCCTGCACTGTGAATTCTCAACAGTTGAAATATCATAGTCCAATATTTCAGAACATTTTCCATAGGAGAGGAGAGACTTGAATTGTAGTTCTTTTTCAGTAGTCTTTCATTGAGAATTTCAATGAAGGGCTATAGAAAAATCATATTTTATAATATTAAGCCTTAAGTGAGTTCCTCTGTGTTCAATGAAATTTCATTGTCACACAGTTTCAGCTTGAACTTGAACTGGGTGGCATAGATCAGAAAGACTTCACAGCAAGCTTCTAGTACCTTTCATTTGTCTGCCTGTTAATCATTGAGGACAAACACATATACTTATTTTTCTTTTTGGTATTCAACAGAGATCAGTAAATGATAGTTACCACAAACACTTTTCACTTGGTGATAATTTACAAAACTTTGCTGAGGGCCGAGATGAAGATTTTATGGAAGAAGTCGTTTTCCTAGATTTACTTGAAGTAAAGGCTGCCGATTATGAAGATGATCAAGAACAAGTAAAAAAACAACAGGCAAATATTTTTGTTCCAAGCAATTCTCCGGGTAAAGTTTTTACAAGAAAATATTCAAGTCATTAATGAATCATATTGTAGGATAATAGCTTCTTTGTATGCTGGATAGATAAAAAGTACTGATTTAAAATTATAGAAAATTTTCTATATTTGTTCTTCATGCTTTCTCTGAGTTAAAGGGAATTGGTTTAAAGAGCTCATTCATTGTGTGTGTGTGTGTGTGTGTGTGTGTGTGTGTGTGTGTGTGTGTATAGACTTTCTGCTAGGCTTTAGTGGTAGAGTATATGATAGTTCCCTTTTGCTTCTTGTTTGGTCAATACCAGTTTAATATTTTGGACTTTAAAGTAATATCTATGTTTTGTTATTAAGTGATCAACCAACTTAAACTGCCAAAAGATATGATGCCACGCATTTTAGAAGAAGAAGGATTCTATGTTCACAAAAAGCCAGAAATATATAAAAAGACCTGCAACAAAATGGAAAATCGCCTGCTTAAACTAGAAGAGGCAAGTTCACTAGCTAACAAGGGAAACCACTCACTGATGGTGTGTGACATTTGTTTTTAGTGTAATATTTACTTACTATATTCTTAAATATTTTTGATAGGGGAAGTGTTGGTTTGAAGAAAGTGGAGAAATAATGTCATTACCTTCACCTGTTAGACGTTCATGGAATTTCAGACTCAACATAAGTAAGGAACCTTTAAATCCAGCACTGAAGACCATATACAGGAAGGTAACCAACAACAGTTTATTTATGGTTAGAATTCTTGTAATATCAATTATAACTTATATACTTATTTTTGTGGTGTTAATTCACCTTTTAAAGATATTAGTAAGTCTAGTAAAGGCAAAACTATGATGAAATATTAAATATCCATTAAAATTATGTTTTCAAGGAATATTTAATGATATGGAGAAGTGCTCAAAATAAAATGTAAAGTTAAAAAAAAGCAGAATGCAAAATTTCATATGATCCTAATTTTATAAAAATAGATAATGAATGAATGAATTTATCAATGAATGAATAAGTACGTACATATATGTGTATGTAGATAAAAAGACTAGAAAATATATCATAGTCAATAACTATCTCTGGATAGTAGGACATAGGATTATTTTTATTTTCTTTGTTATACTCTTTTCTATTTTCTAAATTTCAGAAATGAATATATGTTATACTTATAATTAAACTAATTTATGTGTATTCCAAAAGACATTATGAAAATTAGCAGTCCATTAACCTAATGAGAAGAAATATTTAGACAGAAATAGTTATGTTAAAAATTTGGCTTGAAACAATTTAAATAAGAATTTTGTACAAAAACCTAATTGCTCAACCACTTGCATTAACCATTCCATATATAGGAAATATGGCTGTAGGTAGATACAAAGTGGAAATAATACTTCCTAAAAATACCGTCAACCCTTGAACAATGCAGCAGTGGGGCACCAACTCCATGCAGTCAAAAATCTGCGTACTGCTCTCTCTGCCTCAAAAATAAAGAAATTAATAACTTGCTCATCCAAAGGCAGGAAGCTGAGACAGTTTGGGTAGACTCAGGACTCAAACCCTAGTTCTTTTGATTCCACACATTGTGATCTCTAATCGAACACCAACTTTTCCCCACACTTAGTTAATTTAAAGATCTGTAAAATGAAAATATAGATACTGTAATTATTGAATAAATCTGTGTATAAGTGGACAAGCTCAGTTCAAACCCATGTTGTTTAAGGGTCATCTGTACTTACAGGACTTCATTCTCTATTCCCTCTGTTGCTTTAAACCTGTGAGTTACTTCTCCTCTTCTAGTAATTATATGCCTTCTGTAGTTAATGCTTTTTCTTTACAGTTGCAGTTCTGTGTTTCTTGCATATTCCAGTAACTGCAACATTTTAACAGCAAGAGCACTTAGTTCCTTATAAGGCTGTTACTTCTCAGCCTCCATAGGAAATGAGATTTCTCCCTAAACTGAAGAGATTTATACTTTTGGAGGTCTCTTTCTCTTTCTGTAACATGTGAGGATCTTCTTTCTTTATGATATATGCTCTCTTTTCTTCTCCACAGTTTCTATTTCTTTCCCAGAGAAACTAGAAAATTTGAAAAAAAAAGTCTTCCTTATGTTGTAATATGTTTTTTATATCTTTATACCACTCACAAATTTCTTTCAGGATTTTCTAAAAATACACCAAAACTTTTTGCTGCTAAGAAAATCTTTTACCATTTTACCATGCAAAATGCATTTAAGCTTTAATTAATTGTCCTACTTTTTTTTTTTTTTTTTTTTTTTTTTTGCGGTACGCGGACCTCTCACTGCTGTGGCCTCTCCTGTTGCGGAGCACAGGCTCCGGATGCGGAGGCTCAGCGGCCATGGCTCATGGGCCCAGCCGCTCCGCGGCATGTGGGATCTTCCCGGAGCGGGGCACAAACCCGTGTCCCCTGCATCGGCAGGCGGACTCTCAACCACTGTACCACCAGGGAAGCCCAGTTGTCCTACTTTTAAAATTAAAGACATATACAAAGATTTTTATCATGAATGAGAGTTGACATTTATCAAATGCTTTCTCTAAGCCTTAAGTATTGTAATAGTATTTTCTTAACTTTTAATGTGGTGAATTACACTGATTTTCAAATATTTCTGAAATAAATCCCATTTGTGATGCATTTTCTTTTTATATATTACTGAATTTGATTTTCTAATATTTTGTTCAGGATTTTTGCATACATGTTCCTGAGATAACTTTTTCTTTGATTTTTCTTCCTTGTAATGTTCTTGTCAGATTTCCATCTAGGTTACACTGGCTTCAACACAATTTGGGGTGTGTTCCCTCTTTTTCTCTTCTCTGGGAGAATTGTATAAGATTGGTGTTATTTCTTCCTTAAATGTTTGGGAGAATTCACTGCTGAATGCATCTTGGCCTGGAAATTTATTTGTGGGAATGTTTTCTATTATAGACATATTTTTAAAAAAAATAAAAGATTGTCCAATGGAAGCACATCTTGTGTTTGTGGATTGAAAGACTTAGTATTGTTAAAATGTCCATACTACCCAAAGCAATATACAAATTCAATGCAATCCCTATCAAAATCCCAATGGTATTTTTCACAGAAATAGAAAAACAATTCTCAAATTCATAGGGAACTTCTAAGGACCCTGAATAGCCAAAACAATCTTGATAGAGATGAGCAAAACTGGAAGAGTGACATCATTATTATGTCAAGAGTTTTCTACCATCTTTCTCTCCAGAGAACACTGATTTTGACAATCACCCATGGACAAGAGTGCCATTATGGAATTCTGGGAGTCCAGTGGAGAAGTTCCAGCACACCATTGAAGTAAACGGTCTAGAATTCTGGGTTGGTTGTTATTCTTCTTTTAGCACTTTGAAGATAACTTTCCACTCATTTCTGAATCTCATTGTTTCTACTGAAAAGTCAGCTTAAAGTCTTACTGTGGTTTTCAGTTTTTCTCTTTGTCTTTGGTTTTCTACTATAATATGTTAAGGTGTGACTTCCATTGTAATATGTTAAGGTATGCTTTTTCTTTATACTGATCCTGCTTTGGGCTATTAGGGCTTCCTCACTGTATGCCTCCATGTTATGCATCCGTTTTGGAAAATCCTCTGCCATTATCTTAGCAAATACTGCTTCTGCCCTAATCTCTTTCTCTTTGTGTTCTGGAACATCAAGTATACATATCCATTTTATCTTCTGCTTTTGCATTGTTTTCATCCCTTTTTCCCTCTGAGTTTAGTCTGAATATTTTCTGTTGCCCTGCCCTCTAGTTCACTTAGCTAACTTTCTACTGTGTTTAATCTCCTGTTAGATCCATCTAATGAATTATTTCCCCTTCTTCATTTATTTTTTACTTGAAAAGATTTCTCTTTTTTTTACCTTAAGGAAAAAGCATTCTGTGATCTTTGTTTTTGTGTTCCTTCTAGTTTAGGCTTAATGTCTAAATACTTAAAAAAATTTTAATTATTTCTATTACTCTATTGTTACCTCATTTCTGAGTTTTCCAAATTCTGGTTTGTGTTCTTTAATGTCATAAATTTTCTTAATGTCTTTTGGCTTGTTTTGTAATCCACATTTCTATTTTTATGTTTTTGAATGTCTTTCTGGTATGCTTTGATTGTGGGGATATTATATTACTGTTTATTCATTTTTATTATAGAAACTTTGTATAGATTTAATCTTGAGCCTTTTCTGCTGTTCATTCTTATATTAAATTAGTTTTCCTGAAATTTTAGGAAAAAAGCTTGTTTCAGATAACTTTTCTGATGTCACAGAATTCTGTTGTTTTTGTGTAGTGTTAAACAATATAGTGGCTGTAGTCTCCTTCCCAGATTTTTTTCTGTATCTTCTATTAATCTCTGTGGTCCCTGACCATCTCAAGTTTTATTCCACTTCCAGTAGTTTCTCTTTAGTGTGAAGCCTTGTCATAAAATTTTCTAGGGAGTAGGCGCCCCTAGCTGCTTCAGAATTCCTTGCTGTAACCCATAACTGGAGTAGACAAAACCTCTAACAGTTTTGGCTGATGGCTTTTTTTTTTTTTTTTTTTGGCTGTGTTGGGTCTTTGTTGCTGCGTGCGGGCTTTCTCTAGTTGCAGTGAGTCGGGGCTACTCTTAGGTGCGGTGCGCGGGCTTCTCATTGCGGTGGCTTCTCTTGTTGCGGAGCACAGGCTCTAGGCGTGCAGGCTTCAGTAGTGGCGCATGGGCTTAGTTGCTCTGCAGCATTTGGGATCTTCTTTGACCAGGACTCGAACCCTTGTCCCCTGAATTGGTAGGCGGATTCTTAACCACTGTGCCAGCAGGGAAGTCCCCTTTTACTCTATTTTTATAACACATTAATAATAGCTACCTTAAAGTCCATATCTGGTAACTCCAATATCTGGGTCCCTCAAAATCTGTTTTTATTATTTGTTCTTCTCTCTTGATTTTGCGCTTTTAGTCCTGTCTTTTATTATAGTTGGTATTTTTTTATTATATTCCATATATTATATATGAAAAGTTGTAGAAACTCTAGATCATATCTTCTTGCAGAAAAGTTCATTCCTCTACTTTTTAGGCATATTGAGTGGGGATAATCATCTTAATCCAATCAGGGACTTAACTGATTTCAGACTGGGTTGCAGTTTTGTTAAGGCTCAATCTGTATCTAAGTCTTCTGTTTACCTAATCTCTTCCCTGCTTGACTGTAACCAGGGTAAGATTTTCTTTTTGTTTTGTTTTTTTAAATCACTAGCACATATCCAAATGCCTAGCATATAGCAGACACTCAGTGAATACTTACATAATTTGTAATGGAATTCATCACTTCAGTAGATGTAAGCTTTTAGGGTCCTGTATAATTTAGAAGAGAAAGACATCAGTTGACTGGCATAATCTTAGAAAATCCTATTTTCTTCATGGTGCCTATCACACCATGAGAGCCTGGCAATGTCTCTGCCTCATCGTAATTCATAGTATAACACACTTACCAAGATTTTATAAATGACCCCCTCACCCCCACCCAACAGTGCAATATCTTTCTGTTTTTCCCCAGTTACTATAAAATCCATCTCCATTAAAAAATCAAAAAATAAAAGGATAAAAGAGGAAGGAAGGGAAATCCCTGGTATTTATTTTATCTTGTTTTTTGCTGTTACATGGCATAACTTTTGCATGTTATGGTGACAGTGTGTTTTATTTAAATTTTGCTCAAGATATAGCACAGATCTTTTAACATAATTATTGGAGACCATTGCTCTTGGAGAAGGAGGTCCTTGAAACAATGGCAGTTTGCTGAATGAATGAGTGAGTGCATGAATAACTGAATGAACAAAGCGATGATAAGTAAATGCAGAAAATATAATTTTTGGATAAACATTAGCCACTATCCAGATTAACCTTTGTAACCATCTGGAATCCCAAGTTGGAAACCACTGGGCTGAACAAGTAATTTTTCCTCAACTACATCTGTTCTAGCTTCATCCAAGCTAATTTCAGTATTTCATGGACTCTTAGAGTTGGGAATAAATGTAAATGTCACTTCATCAAGCATGTAAACTGAGCATTAAAATTCATTCTGTAGCAGCATCCTTAACAGCTAATGTTCTCAAATTAGTGCCACACAAATGCCTCTGCCTGCCTTTCCCTTCTATCTTCTCTACATTTTTTACTCTGCTCAGCCAGCCATGGAGGCAAGGTTCATTTGGGGTTTCTCACTGGAATAAAAATAACATAAGGGCCATTGAAACAGAGATAATAGCTCCCTGAGTATCAAAATCCTCTCTTTGCTGTTGCCTTGGCCAGGTACTTTAATACTCTGTCATACCTCTATTACCCCAGGTCTTATTTGCTTGTTTTTTGTTGACTAGTTTTGCCTAATTATTTACTATATGCCCTTTATTCCTTCTGGCATTCTTCTTATACATTTACCTGGATTTTATACATGTGCATGTAAAAGTTACGTTTATGCTACCCTGTAGTTTATTAAGTATTCAATAGCATTATGTCTAAAAAAACGCAATGTACATACCTGAATTAAAAAATACTTTATTGCTAAAAAATGCTGTCATCTAAGCTTTCAGGGAGTCATAACCTTTTTGCAGTGGTAGCATCAAAGATCACAGACCACAGATCACCATTACAAATATAATAATGAGAAAGTTTGAAATATTGCAAGAAGTACCAAAATATGACACAGAGACGGGAATTAAGCAAATGCTGTTGGACAAATGGTGCTGACAGACTTGCTCAACAAAGGGTTGCCATGAATCAATTTTTACAAATTAAAGAATTTGTAAAAAAAATGCGACATCTGAGAAGTACAATAAAGCAAGTTACAATGAAATGAAGTATGCCTGGATCTAAAACTACATGGCCACTATATTTCCAGAATCACCCATCTAATGAATTATTAATTTCGGATATTTTCAGTATATTTTTAGCTTCAAAGTGTTCATTTGACATTTGATTCTTCTGTATATATATTCCAGTTTTCTTGTGGAATGCCCTATGTTTTCATCTTCTCATCTTTTCATGTATTTTATCTTTTACTCTTTTTAAAATCCATTAATAGTAGCTACTTTAAAGTCCATATCTGATCAAACTCCAATATCTGGGTCTCTGAAAATCTGTTTTTTTAACTTGTTATGCCATGTAACAGCATGGATGTTTTTGTACTTTCATCTGGTTTTTGATTCATTGTTGCCTAGATCTTTGTTCTTATGGTCTAACACACTTACCTAGTTCTAGAAGTTCACATAATTCCTTCAGTCAACTGATGCTTTTAACCAGTGTCATGGAGCTTACTATCTCCCAAGAGAGCTCATTCCAGTATTAGGCAGTTCCAATTGTTTATTGTTTTCTGTGTGAATTAAAATCTGTCTCCTGGATCACTATTGCTCTTTTGACTTTGGCCATAAAGAACTCATAAACTACCTCACTTATGTGACAGCTCTTCAAATATTTGAAGCCTACTTCCACCTTTAGCTTTTGCTTTCCAGTCTAAACTTGCTTCCTTTGACTGCTGTTGGATATTCCGCCATCTCAGTTACCCTTCTCTAGCATCTGAGCACCACAATCAGTAGGTATTGAATAGGACGGGACCGAGGGCAGATGTTTGTGTTATTCCAGTAGAAACCCAAAGCAAGTAAGCAGCATGGTTATTCGTCCAGTACTGAATCTGCTTAATAAGACAGGCATCTCTAGCTTAGCAACTTGAATTTCCAAAATTATTCCATTATAATTTGGTGGTGTAAAATGGAAACTGTTTATTTCCTTGGTGGTTTTGCCTGGTTAATGACCAATTTACTACCGATTACTGAATTTTATAGGTGGAATTAAGTGCAGGTTTCCCTTTCTGAGTTGGCCTTTACATTGAGAATAGAGACTTACAAGATAAGGATAAAACAAAAACAAGCTTTATTACTATTTTCTTGCCTCCCCTCAACCCAGAGAGGAAAAAGGAGGAGATTCCTAGCTCAGGAGAGAGGAGGGAGGGAGAGATGTAGGCATCATCCTGGTGACCTACAGTCCTTGAGAAGCACTGGATATGCCACACCAGATCAGGGGTGGGACAGCAGTTTTTTCAGTGTAATAACAGGTGTAATAGCAATGACACAGACTGGAGGGTATGTTCTACTACTACAGATTGATCTAGAAAGAGCTCATGCTGTGTTTTTTAGGTGGTTGCAGTCATGGCTCATATCAGGAGTGGCTAGCCATTCATGAATTAAGCTGTACGTGCTAAGTAACCCATTAACCTTCTCAAACTGTATCACTAAAAACTAATCACATGAATATTCAAACATAAGTACTTAAATTCAAAGTAGTGTACTAAAACACTGTTGAATCATTTTTAATACAATCTAAGGCCTATGGACTTCAACTAATTTAGGGACAATCTGGTTTACAAATGGAGACAGTGTCATGTATAAAGAAAGATGGTCTCCTTATAACATTTGCTTAGAGAGTCCAGGCCCCTCCAGGGAATTTTCCAGGGAATTACCAACATATTCACTTAAGAAAAATGTTTTAATAAGGGTTTGTCATTTAACTCTGGCCACAGATGACTGTTAGAACATCACATAGTGAACTATTGACCCACCAGTTCTAAACACCATTTTTCATAGTGCTCCTATAGGAAATTATTTGGCGGCTTATAACTTGAAAGTTCAACCTCTACCAGCACACAATAGTAAGGTAGATGACAGTAATTTATAGCAAGGTGATTAAAATGCTGCAGTATAATATATTTTATGAAATCAAGGGCTATAATCAATTTTGAGGAAGAAGGAGCAAATAATTGTTTTTTTTCTTTTCTGTATCTCAATTTTCTTACAGTTAACATATTACTTTTTAAAGAAGTTACTTGTAATTTCAAAAGAAATAGAATAAAATTAATATCCTATAAATATTTTTCTTTAAAAGGCAGTGAAATCTGATCTAGAAAGCTCTATTAGGAACAAAATGGAAGGTCAAAGGGAAAGGTACCAATTAGATCTCAACATTGTGGGTTTGCAATTCAGTCATCATCCTCTCTTCAATCAAGAGCAAGTGTTATGTGCTAGGCTGCTCCAACTTTATGAGTGTTTTCAGGACAGGCAGCAACAGAATTTACCTCAGCTGCTTTATGAGAAGGTGAGAATGGTTTTCATTATATTTACAGAGCTGAACTTTTAATATTGAAAGAGAAAAGAGACTTCTTAGTACAGAGCAAGCTATCATTGAATATGTTCCCTTAGCACTTTGAATATTTAATCAAATAAAAGAATGATTGATTTCAGTTTTCCTGAAAAGAAACTATAGGAATTAACTGGCTAGGGAGGCAGCCTCAAACATATCCTGCAGGATATTTAGCATCTATAAATGTTTGCTGATCAATGGTATTCTTGGTCCTATGACTCAAGAAGAATATTTGAAATCATTACTATTTAAAAGAGCCAAATGGCTGTTTTCAATCTTGTAAGAGTGTATTTTTGATAAAAATATTAGTGACCTTGAATCTCTCATCAAATATGAAGAGTGTTAGTCTGAGAATGATTGATCCAAGTAGTCATCTAATGACGTCATAAAGGGTACATAAAATCTGAAGAGAAATCGAAGGAGTACCCACTGATTATTTTTATGAATTTGCACCTCTCATCTAGACTCTGTGCTGAGTTTTTGATACATGAGCATTTTGTTAACTAGTGTTCTCTCTGAAAAGATATTTTGATAGGTCTCATTCAGCTAATTAATACAGTTAAAAATAAATATTTAGTGAGGTATTTAGCTAAATATTCAAAACTAATAGAGTCACCAAGATATTCCAGTAAGCTGGAAATGAATTGTACCTTAATATATCTGCCTTTTAAAATACAAGTGCAAAAACTACAGGACTTAATCCATTTGATTGAATTTTCACATAGCAATTGTGTGGGAGAACTTAACAGATGAAGACCATGAATTATTAAGGTCAGAATATTTCCTAAAACAAATATTGAATATTCTAACTTTTAGTTTAATATGACCATTGTTTTTATGAATGAAGGAATCAACTCTGAAATTAAGATGTAGGTCATTGAAAAAGTGACTTGATTTATAGATTTCTACTTAATAGACAGTTTTCCAACAGTATTGTATAATTTTTGAAGTCTGATCTAGCAATATCAATTATATTTCACTAGAGTACTATCTATTACTGTACATAAAAACTCTACATTTGTTTTTCATGTAGCATGCTCTCTGTATACAATAACATTTGGGGATCATTATTTGTAACATGTTTTTTATTATTATTATTATTTTGATTCTTAGGAACCCAAAGTAATTTCTTAGCTGATTTTTACTTTTCTTCAATTTATTCCCTTATGTGCACATAAACATTTTCTCCAATTTCCTGGTAAATTGTAAAAAGAGAAATTTGGTAGGTCATGTTCATGCCCTTCTAAAATGAAAGAGGAGAAGAACAGTAGGGAGGAGGAGAAA
The DNA here is from genome assembly GCF_949987515.2 of Delphinus delphis. Lineage (NCBI taxonomy): Eukaryota > Metazoa > Chordata > Mammalia > Artiodactyla > Delphinidae > Delphinus > Delphinus delphis. The sequence goes on along the minus strand of NC_082698.1, from coordinate 31,533,517 downwards.
AGGCCAAGTGTTACAGAGTGTGTCCATTGGTCTCCTACCAAAATACTGATTTATAATGTATGTATCCTTTTAGTCCGTTGGTGTGAAATGTATGGCTCTGCTTGTTCTCAGTGGGTTCAAACCAACTTCAGAGTAGTGGGAAACTCACTGACATCCAAGGAATTCTGAAACTGGAATATGTCCCTTTATATGAGTATGAATCTCACTTAAAGAACAAGGAGAAATGCTGCAGACAGTATTGGAGAGTAGAAAGGATCCTCAACTTGGCAGCATTCTGCTATTTTTCCCTCTAGTTTTTTTTTAAATTACACAAGTAATACAGGAGTACATTCTCATTGTAAATGATTCAGTGTAGAAGTTTCAAAGTGTGAAAGACCCACTTCAATCTTCACCTCATGGTTTGAACTACAGCTTTAAAGTTCTCTTTTCCATGTATCTGTGTGTATACATATGCCATGATAGTTTTCAACATAAATTGGATCTTCCCATATGTATTATTTGGCAACTTCGTTTTTTAAAACTAATTCTGCATCTTGGAGCTTTTTCCATATCACTATATATAGACCCATAATATACCTGTATTTTAATATGTTTAATCACTTCCCATTCACGACACTTAGGTCATTTCCATCTTTTTATGATTACAAATAATAAAGCAATGAACATCCTTGTACCCATATATTCGAGCACACAAATGAAAACTTCTTTCACACAAGTGAAATCTAGGCTAGATTCATAGAAGTGATATTTTTTGGTCAAGGGTAAGGGTGCATGAAGTTTAAATTTTATTAGAGAGTAATGAATTGCCTTTCCAAAAAAGGTTTTCAGTTTGAATTTCCACTGACAGTACAGGACAGACCCCACTTCCCAGAGTCCTAACCAGTAGTTGATATTATTTGCCCATTTTTCTGTAGCTTTATGTATCTTTATAAGAGTTTTCATATATATACACATATACGTATATACACATGTACACACATACACACACACACTGGATGTAAGTCCATACGAGATATATGTCTTTTGAATATGTTTTATATATTTTTGTCCCATTCTGTTTCTTGCCTTTCAACTTCATTTTTCTTATCTCTTGGAAATATTTAAAATTTTATGAAGTCAAATCTGTCAGTTTTTTTCTTTGGGGATTTTAAGTTTTGTTGTTCACTTACTACGCTTCCTAGATTTGTATCAATTAGCATACCTTTGGTTACAACTCACAGAAAACTCTCTCTCAATTGCTTTAAACAATAGGGAAAAAGTATTACCTTCTGTATCAAAAGTCCGAAGTTAGGGCAGCTCTATAGTTGGTTAATTTGATGGCTCAACAATATCATCAACAACCCTGGCTTTTCTCTCTTTCTAACCTTCATCTTCAGAAAGTTGACTTGGTTAGCTCTTCTCATGGGAACTAGCAGAGTGGCTGCTCCAGCTGAAGGCATGCTGGCCAGACACACAATATGCAGCCTAGAGTCTCACTTTGAGAGCCCTCTCCAACCTTTCCCTTACACCACAGCAGATTTCCCCTCATGTCTCATTGCCTAGAATTATATCACATTAAAATGCCTAAACCAGTCACGAGAGAGAAGAATGACATTGCTACAAATGGCTAAACTCATCAGGGTTTACGTCTAAAATAAATGGAAGAAGATTGAGCAACTGAACAAAATTGGGGCTCTGCCTACCAAGAGAAATGAGTATTCAAGGGCGACCAATAGTGTCTGGCAAACCAAAATTATAAAGATGCCTTTCTAAGGATGCTCAGCATCACTAATCATTAGAGAAATGCAAATCAAAACCACAGCGAGGTATCACCCCACACTGGTCAGAATGGCCATCATCAAAAAAATCTACAAAGAATAAATGCTGGAGAGGGTGTGGAGAAAAGGGAACCCTCTTGCACTGTTGGTGGGAATGTAAATTGATAGAACCACTATGGAGAACAGTATGGAGGTTCCTTATAAAACTAGAAATAGAATGGCCATATGACCCAGCAGTCCCACTACTGGGCATATACCCTGAGAAAACCATAATTTGAAAAGAGACATGTACCACAGTGTCCATTGCAGCACTATTTACAATAGCCAGGACATGGAAGCAACCGAAGTGTCCAGTGACAGATGAATGGATAAAGAAGATGTGGCACATATATACAATGGAATATTAGCCATAAAAAGAAATGAAATTGACTTATTTGCAGTGAGGTGGATGGACCTAGAGTCTGTTTTTTTATTTTATTTTTTATTTCTCTGTCGATATTCTCTGTGGTTATTTCTGTCTGTTTTATACTTTCCTCCATATATTTTGCTGATTTTATTTTACTTGTTATCCTATGTTGTTATACACTTATTTTATAGTGAGATATAGATGTGTTGATATAATTATAAAATACATGTATAGGTATGGTTGTGATGATGGTAGTGGATATGATAAAGAGAGATATCTTTTCTGTAACCATGGGATTTTAGATAGAAGATAAGATAGATGCCTGTGCTCAATATATCATCTTGATTGATTGGCATTTCTTTATATTAATTGATTAATTACTTAGAAGTTTCAAGGTATAATGTTTGTTTCTTAGACAAATATTGAGGCTCTTCTCAGTTCTGCCCCAAGGTGCTTATATAAAATATATTTTTGAAGACAAGACAGTAATATACAAAAAGTTATACACTTGTGCTTCTGCTGCTCATACCTAGACCTACAGGTGAATTGGCATGATGGTAACAAGTGGATGAAATGTACCAAAAAAGCTCTTTTCTTTGTTGTAGCTTAAAGCACTGAAGGATGCTACCAAATTAGCAAACGAAAATTTGGAAACAAGCCAGCTGACCAGAAAATCTTTACAGGATTATTATTGGCAGATAAGGTAGGTTTTAGGCCATTCACGTATTCATCAAGCATTTATTAAGTAATTTCTTTAGACAGAGTATAGTACAATGCTATGGATGATATAAAATAAGAAAATAACAATATCCTTACTCTTTTTTTAAAATTAAAGTATAGCTGATTTACAATATTTTGTTAGTTTCAGGTGTACAGTAAAGTGATTCAGTTGTATTTTTTTCAGATTATATTCCATTATAGGTTATTACAAGATATTGAATATAATTCCCTGTGCTACACAGTAAATCTTTGTTGCTTGTCTATTTTAGGTATAGTAGTTTGTATCTGTTAATCCAATACTTCTAATTTGTTCCTCCTTCTCTCCTTCTCCCCTTTGGTAACCATAAGTTTCTTTTCTACATCTGGAGTTTGTTTCTGTTTCGTGTATAGATTCATTTGTATTATTTTTTAGATTCCACATATAAGTGATGTCATATAGTATTTGTCTTTCTCTTTTTGACTTCACTAAGTAAAATATTCTCTAGGTCCATATGTTGCTGCAGATTACACTATTCCATTCTTTTTTATGGCTGAGTAATATTCCAGTGTGTGTGCGTGTGGCTGTGTGTGTGTATTTTTTTTTTCTTAAGCCAATCATCTGTTGATGGGCCCTTGGGGTTGTTTCCATATCTTTGCTATTGTAGATAGTGCTGCTATGAACGTTGGGGTGCGTGTATCTTTTCGAATTAGAGTTTTCATTTTTTCTGCGTATATACCCAGGAGTGGGATTGCTGAAGATCCTTAGTCTTTAGGCAGTTATAGAAATGGTTCCAACCTTTTGTAAAAACTCATTTTTGTGTAAGAATATTTCATAGAGGTGTCACATGAAAGTAGTTTTACAGTCTATTTTAAAAAAATACATGTTGATTAAAAACTACTATGAGCTTATTAATACCTTTCAATTGACTTGGATTATATTTATCTCAAGTGTTTGTATATGTTTGAGAATTAGTCCACATACACATATGTGCAGGATATATTATTAATTCCATCTAAAAACAATACTCAGATAGTATATAGAGTTAAGGACCCCTGTAAAAAAACGTGATCTACAAATTGGGAATCATTGGCTGATAGACTTGTTGGGAAGAGAAGTTAGGAAAGAATAAAATAACTGGAAAAATAATTTCAGGACAACACATGATTATGTGTCAAGGAATCTTCAAAAGCAAGAAGGCTCTCTGGGAGCCTTTTTTTGGGTAGAAAGTTAAACTGTGCACAAAGATATGACAACTGTGAGAGTGATTTGATAGTTAAAGAATTTCCCTGACTCTCTGCCCATTGACCTGAAATGGCTCTACAAGCTCTTAACCACTAGAGGCAAGTTGTTTTAAATAATTGGTTTCCTAGAATAACCTAGTTAAATGCAAACAATATTACTTGAGGAAGTTGACATATGTCTTGTACAAGTACTGGCACATAGTGAACTCTCAATAAATGTTAGTTGAATGAATGAGTGAATGAACAGAAACCTTCAGTATTTACAAAACAAACTAGCGTTATTTATAAAATTAACTACAACTTAAGGCAAAGAACAGTCATGGCATAAGGAACACAGAGCAAGTAAGGAAGGATTGAGGAGCAAAGAGAGTGGTAAATATGTGGGTAAGTCTCAATGAACAATCATGTAGTGATATAATGATGTCTTACAGGGTATAAAAATATAGAGAGAGTTAAAATATAAAACTTTCAGGGCTTCCCTGGTGGCGCAGTGGTTGGGAGTCTGCCTGCCGATGCAGGGGACACGGGTTTGTGCCCCGGTCTGGGAAGATCCCACGTGCCGCGAAGTGGCTGGGCCCGTGAGCCATGGCCGCTGAGCCTGCACGTCCGGAGCCTGTGCTCTGTAACGGGAGAGGCCATGACAGTGAGAGACCGCGTACCGCAAAAAAAAAATAAAATAAAATAAAACTTTTAGAATGGAGTAAAGAATGGAGAAGCATAAATGTAATTAAAGATACTTGCATTGACTAGGAGGAGAAAAAGGTAAAGCTTAATATTAGACTTTGATAAATCAAGGACTTAGATTTTAACTTATGACCTCTAAAGAGAATTTAAAAATATGTCTTCCAAATCAATTGAAGAGGAAAATAGTATAATAAGAAAATACTCAAACTATCCAAAAGAAGGCAAAAAAAAAAAAAAGAGAGAGAAAAGGGACTGTAGAGACTGATGAGACAAGGGGAAAGCGTAAAAGAAAATGGTGGAGTTAAACCTAAATATATCTAAGTGAGTTAAGTGATCCATTTTTATCTAGACTGGATTAAAATAATTGGATTTTTTTTCTGGAATTTTTCTTCGTGGCACTTATGTCCGAATTTTATTTTATTTTATTTTTATTATTTTTGGCTGCATTGGGTCTTCGTTGCTGCGCACGGGCTTTCTCTAGTTGTGGCGAGCGGGGGCTACTCTTCATTGCGGTGAGCGGGTGGCTTCTCTTGTTGCAGAGTGCGGGCTCTATGTGCATGGGCTTCAGTAGTTGTGGCACATGGGCTGAGTAGTTGTGGCGCATAGGCTCAGTAGTTGTGATGCACAGGCTCAGTAGTTGTGGCACACGGGCTTAGTTGCTCCGTGGCATGTGGGATCTTCCTGGACCAGGGCTCGAACCCGTGTCTCCTGCATTGGCAATCGGATTCTTAACCACTGCTCCACGAGGGAAGCTCAATAATTGGATTTTTAAAAATCCAGTTATATTTTATTTAGGAGAGACTTATCTAGAACATAGGGATATAGAAAGTTAGAGAACAAAATAATGGAAAAAATATGCCACATAAACACTAACAAAAGAAAGCTGGCATAGCTAAGTTAGTATAAGATAAAATAGATCTTTAAGGCAAAAAGCTTTACTAGAGCTAGAGGGCCACATCAGAATATATGGTTTAATTCACACGTGTGCATACACACACACACACACACACACACACACACACACACACACACACACATATACATACATGCATATCATAATATGGCTTCAAAATATATAAAGCAAAATTTGACAGAAATATAAGGAAAAATAGAAATTCACAAATGTATTGGGCAATTTTAACACATTCCTCTCAGTAATTGATGGAATAAATAAACCAAAAATTCTCATTAAGGATATAGAAGATTTGAACAACATGCTTAATAGACTTGACTTGGTGTATTTGTAGAATATTGTACCTAACAACTGCAAAATACCACTGTCTTCAAGAACACATGGAACATTTACAAAAATTGACGTTATGCTATCTCAACAAATCTCAGAGTCTCAATATATTCAAAGGATTTAAATCATTTAGTGCAGAAACCCAACATAAAAATGCAAAAAATATTACTAGGAAATCTCCATATGTATGGAAATTAAGAAATACAGGTCTAAATAATTTGTTAACCAGAGAAGACATCATATTGATCATTGGAAAATGTTTTGAATTTACTGATAAAATACTAATATGTATCAAAATTTGTGAGATACAGCTAAAATAAATCTCAGGGAAAATTTGACTATTTAAATACATATATTAGAGAAAAAGAAAGGTTGAAAATTAATGAGCTAAGCATCTTTCTTAGAAAGCTAGGGAAAAGGATAGAAGGAATGAAATAAAGAGAACAGAAATTAATAAGAAAGCTAGGATAGAATCAACAAATCCAGATGTTTGATAAAAAATTGATAAACTCAGGACTTCAGTTTATGAGGTTATATTATCCTTGAAATTAAAACCTAACAACAACACAAAAAATACTGCAACCCAATTTCATTCACGAAATATGCTAAACAGAATTTTATCAAATAATATAGCTAAACTGTGGTCATTCCAGGAATGCAAGGATGATTTAATATTAGAAAATCAATCAGCATAATTTGCCATACTATAGTGTGTTTGCAAAGTCAGGAAACCAGTAATAGTATATTACTTCAACATCCAAATAATCTGCTCACTACCCATCAGGCAAAGTACCTCTAAATTTGAAGCAATGGTTCTAATTGTTAATCTGAAAAAATGTATAAGAAATATACTACAGAATGTCCAGAAAATCTGGAAATACATGGATGTTAGCAGAGCACTTTTGAGTAGTGAAAAATCTTTAAAAGGTATGAATCTCTAAATGGAATTTCATTCTCTACATCAAGATGTGGGTAAAATGAAAAAAAAGGAAGGGTGGGGGGGCCCAGAAGAGTTAGTACAATACATTCTTCCAGGCCATTTGTAATGACTTGTACTGTAGTTCTAATCCACTAACATATTTTTAAAAATTTATTTGTTTTTGGCTGCATTGGGTCTTCGTTGCTGCGCGCAGGCTTTTTCTAGTGTGGCGAGCGGGGGCTACTCTTCATTGCAGTGTGTGGACTTATTGCGGTGGCTTCTCTTGTTGCAGAGCACGGGCTCTAGGCACGCAGACTTCAGTAGTTGTAGCACGCGGGCTCAGTAGTTGTGGCTTGCGAGTGCTAGAGCACAGGCTCAGTAGTTGTGGTGCATGGGCTCAGTAGTTGTGGCTCATGGGCTTAGTTGCTTCGTGATATATGGTATCTCCCCAGACCAGGGCTCAAACCCATGTCCCCTGCATTAGCAGGCAGATTCTTACCTACTGCACCACCAGGGAAGCCCCACTAACATATTTTTAATCTAACATTATTGTAGGAATACAAAACAGCTCTATGACTTAGAAAAGGAAAAGGACTTCTCCCTACTACAGAGTATATTATGGACTTGGAAACAGATGAAATCCCTTCGACAACGCCAAGGGTTTACAAGCACCTCGATAAAGTTGCAGTTTCAGAGGTGAGTGGCTGCTCTATTTGTTCTTATAGGTCTCCTGAGGAGCTGCCCACGAATAACTGGGAATTCAAAGTAACTTGGAAAAGAAAATCCAGAAGCTAGTCAACTATTTGACATAGTCAACAAAGAACTTGTATCTTGAATGTATAAACAATACTTACAACTTAATAAGACAACTCAATTTAAAAATGGGCAAAAGATTTGAACAGACACTTCATTAAAGAAGGTATATGGATGGCAAATGAACACAGGAAACAATGCTCAACATTATGTTATATCAGTAGGGAAATGTAAACTAAAACCGCAATGCGATACACTACACACCTATTAGAATGGCTAAAATCCAAAAAAAAAAAAAAAAGAGAAAAGAATAGAGAGAAGAAAGAAAGAAAAGAAAAAGGCAATAACAAATGCTGGCAAAGCAACAGGAACTCTCACTGATGGCTGGTGGAAATGCAGAATGGCGCAGCTACTTTGGAAACAGTTTGGCACTTTTTGTTAAAGTTAAACATAGACCCAGCAATCATACTTCTAGATGGAACATGTAAGTCACAAAAACATATCTAGTGGAGGAGATAGTTACAAATTAAAAACTTTGCTTGCAAATCACTTCTTAAGCTGTTTGTGAACCCACAGTGAAATAACTGGTTCTCTCCCACAAGCCGTTGTCCTGGGTCTTTTGTTTTTCAAAACTATAAAAGATTAGTATAATTTCAGGCAATTAAGAAAGATGTTTAGCTTTGTTGATTTTTTTTCCTGCTGTAGTAGTTTTTAACAAAAGTGCTTCTGACAGTTTCTAAACCTAACCCAGCATGGACTTTGTTTATCTTAGGCTCCTGAATTCATGTAAACTTGCTGACTTGCCTCTCATATTTTAAACCGGTCTAATACACTCTTGCGTTATGAACCCCTCTTCAGAAAAGGAGAGTCACAGATGCAATAAGCTTGTTCAGAACAGTAGCTCTGGACCAATATTCCTGCTCACCACCTACTCTTATTGTACTAAACTCCAATCCCACTTGAGGCCCTTTGCATTTGTTCCTTCTGACATTTACCATTCAACTTTCCCCGTGGACTTTGGCTTGGGTTTGCCTCTCCAGATTGCTCCTGTAGACTTCTGAACTAAACCCCACAGTGTCAGTGATGAGTTTGGCCGCACAGGACTAGCTAGCCCCAGCTACACTAAAATGGGGCATTTCACTTGATCAAAGTATCATTCTTTTTTTTTTTTAACATCTTTATTGGAGTATAATTGCTTTACAATGTTGTGTTAGTTTCTGCTGTATAACAAAGTGAATCAGCTATATGCATACATATATCCCCATATCTCCTCCCTCTTGCGTCTCCCTCCCTCCCACCCTCCTTATGCCACCCCTCTAGGTGGTCGCAAAGCACCACCCTGTGCTATGCAGCTGCTTCCCACTAGCTATCTGTTTTACATTTGGTAGTGTATATATGTCAATGTTACTCTCTCACTTCGTCCCAGCTTCCCCTTCCCCCTCCCCATATCCTCAAGTCCATTCTCTATGTCTGCATCTTTATTCCTGTCCTGCCCCTAGGTTCTTGAGAACCATTTTTTTTTTTAGATTCCATATATATGTGTTAGCATACGGTATTTGTTTTTCTCTTTCTGACTTACTTCACTCTGTATGACAGACTCTAGGTCCATCCACCTCACTACAAAGAGCAAAGTATCATTCTGATCAACTAGAAAAGCTGATGTTTGAAGGTGCTCCTGGGAACTCTGTTTCCAGGCTAGGTGTATCACCAGCAACCTCACCACAGGCCTTCACCTTGTGAACCCTAATTGAATAAGCTTGTAGCCAGGCCTATGTGAAAGACAGTACTTATGACAGGAAGACCTGGGACCTAGACACTAAGCTCAGCTTATCTTTTCTTCATATATTTGGTTTTGGGGATATTGAATTTGATAAGCTTTTGAGACATCCCCAAATAAAGCAGCTGAATGGGCAGCTGGATGTATGGTTTGTACTAGAAAGAAAAATGCTGAATTTTTATGGCAGAGTAATAGTAATTGAAGCCATGCATGTGCATGAGTCTGCTTTGGAAGAGGGTAGAGAATGAGATGAAAAGAGGGCCGAGAGCTAAATCTTGAGAAACTGCCTTGAATGGCTTGATAGAGGAGGAGAAACCAGAGGAGGGACAGAGAAACACCAGTTAGAGTGTTTTGCCACAGAGGCAAAGAAAGGGGAATATTTTAAATAGGAGGGAGGGTTAATACTATTTAATGCTTCTGAAGTATCAGTTAAGTCTAGGACTAAAAATTTTCATTGGATTTCCTCACATGGAGGTTACTGATTGAGAAATTAGAGGAGGTTTGATGAAGTGATGGTGGCAGAATAAAATAGCAGGAAATTGAGGATCTAGTCCTGTCTTCTCATTCAGGCAATACATTTTCCTTGTCTCACGTTACCAACACTACATTAAACTTAGAGAAACTGCCTGGGTAAGTAGCCACAGACCTTGTTGTAATTTGGCTACTGAACCCAAACCACAGCACTGGTAAGTAGCACGGTGAACCCAGATTCCTGTATATTCTCTTCACCTGTGTTCTCTGTTAGGCTCCTACTTACCTGGAAGGGATCCAGATAACTGTCAAAGGGGCTTTTAAAAGATATAGAAAGAGCAATCTATTCAAGCAGGAAAATCCATGTCATTTCCCAGAGCTACTGAATAGAAAGGAGGAAGCTATGGAACCAAGATCACTGTCTCAGTGATCTCCTCAAAAAGAGACTGCCTGTTAAAACACCTGTTGTCTAAGTACTGTACGTTGCCTAAGTTACTCTACACTGGAATCACCTGGGAGAGATCTAAAAACCACTATTATGATTTAGTTGGTATGAAGTATGGTCTGGGCATCAGGAACTTTAAAAATATCCCCAGGTGAGTTTAATATGTGACAAAGTTTGTGAGCCATTGGATTAAACAATAAGTTAAATGACTTTCATATTGATTACCCTGAATCAGAGGAAAACAATAATAATATTTGTTGAGTGTTTGTTATACTCCAAGCACTGGACTGAGCACTTTACATGAATGAGTGCATTTAATTCTCATAACAACCCAATTTTCAGATGAGAAAAGTAAGGCATAGAGTACTTAAGTAACTTGCCCAAATTCCATAGTGTCAGTAATGGGTCTGGGCTTCAACACAGGTGGTCTGGTCTCTAGCCCATATAGGTAGTATCTACACTAGGTTCCCTATATTTTACTGCAAAAGGCAAAAAGCATATGATAGTTTACAATGATAATGAGATATACTTCACATAACCATACAGTTCATCCATTTCAAGTGTACAGTTCAATGGTTTTTAGTATGTTCACAGCACTGTGCAAGCATCACCACAATTATCATTTTATAACATTTTAGGCACCCCCCCCACCCCCCGTAGAACTATCTTCCTATTAGCAGTCACTCCTCACGTGTGTAGATATAGTTTTTGTTTTTCTTGGGTATATACCTAGGAATGGAATTGCCGGGTCATATGGTAACTCAGTGCTTAACATTTTGAGGAACTGCCAGACTTTTCCAAAGCAATTGCACCATTTTCTATTCCCAACAGAGTATATAATACTTATCAAAGAATCTCCTTTTTAAAAGATTAAAAATAAAAAACTGAACTTTGAACTGAAAAGAATAAAAAGTCAACTCCCAGACCAATTATTTTCTGAAAGGGTTCCAGAGAACTGGGGTTTTGCTGGACTACTAATAGAAGAGGAATAATAGTAATACCTACTTCATAGGGTTGCTGTGAGAATTAAATGAGTTAATATGTATAAAGTACTTAGAATATTGCCTGCCATGTGCTTAGTAAGTACAATGTAAAAGTTAGCTGCTGCTACTACTAGTAGTAGTACTGGTGGTAGTAGTAGTAGTGGTGGTAGTAGTAGTAGTTGTTAGTGGTAGTGGTGGTGGTACTAGTTGTAGTAGTGGTAGTAGTAGTAGTTGTCGTCATTGTTGTTGGTGGTACTAGTTGTAGTAGTGATAGTAGTAGTAGTAGTTGTCGTTGTTAGTGGTGGTGGTGGTGGTGGTAGTTGTAGTAGTAATAGTAGTAGTAGTTGTCGTTGTTAGTGGTGGTGGTACTAGTTGTAGTAGTGATAGTAGTAGTAGTAGTAGTTGTTATTGTTGTTAGTGGTGGTGGTGGTGGTAGTAGTTGTGGTAGTGGTAGTAGTAATGTCATGAACTGCTTACTGTTTATGCATAAACCCCAAGGAGTATAACTGAGATTTACCACTTAATATTCCTATAGTGTCCTGCCCTTACACATGCTCATGTTCTCACAGCTTAAAAAATATGAGAGGGACTTCCCTGGCAGTCCAGGGGTTAAGACTCCATGCTTCTACTACAGGGGGCATGGGTTCAATCCCTGGTCGGGGAACTAAGATCCTGCATGCCATGTGGCACAGCCAAAAATTTTTTAAAAAATATGAGAGGAAGCAAAATGAGAGGAAACATGGCATGTGCCCTTAAATTTGTGTCTTCCATCCCCCTTGGTTACTCATTCTCACCAGAGAGGTTTCTTGATGTCCTTAGAAAAGGCTGAAGACACTAAGTAGGGAGAAATCTGTGAAAACTAAGAACAAGTTTATGAAATTTTATGTATATACATATATATGTGTGTGTATCATATTGATAATTTTCTTGGGATGTAAAATTATTTTATGTAAGGAATTGTGGTGTGTGTGTGTGTGTGTGTGTGTGTGTGTGTGTTGGCAAGATCTCTAACAACTCTCAAATCCATTATTCCTGCTTTAAATAATTCTATTTATTATTAATTAGGATGAAAATGAATAAATGTGATGAACAAAAACAAGAATTGTCAAAAATATATGAGACTCAGAAGAAAACTGAAGGAAAAGCACTTAAGAATGGGGAGAAACAGGAGGTATTTATATTGCAAAATAACATTCAACTCATCTTAACTAGTTATAATATTTGTTTGGTAGAATAGGAAATCTTGGTATTTGTAACAGTTACCCAAGAAAATGACAAATATAAGAAATAAAGTTTAATTTTAAGAATGATTGTCCTAAGCAATGAACTTACATTATAAATTATATATTTATTTTTCTGTTTCTAGAACTTCTCATATTTAGCTTCAGAATTTGAAGAAACAGATATTGAAAGACTAAATCCAATTACCTTGATGCCACAAATTTCTTTCACAGCAGAATTAACAAACTTATCTAGATGTTCACTGTAAGCATTTTTAAAGGATTATTTCTTCATTATATATTGTCTAGTAATTGTATTGTTTTTTTAATAACGTTAGATTTCTTGAGTGAGTACCATATACCAGGCACTTAGCATGCTGAGTTTAAAAAATATATTTGCACATTTAATTGCCACTATAGCTCTATGGTATTATCTTCACCTTAGAGATGGGGGTCACACTTCTAATTAATGACTGAGGTGGGACATAACCCAGTTTAGTTTGATGGTTATTTTTTGTTTTACTATGGTAGTAATTTTTGTTCAGGTATAGATAGGTGGAATATAAAGCCACTGTGAAAAATAAGGTTATATGGTCACCCTTGCTTGTTGAAGGACCTCCTGGATTTCATAGAAAGTGTTTGGTGTAGAAAGGGCCCTCTGGACAATTTTCTACTTTGACAATGCAAGCTTCTTTCCTTCTCAGTTGTGACGTCTTCCTTGAGCTTTAAGGTTTTCTCCCTACTCCTAGGACATCCATGCATAAACCGATGTCATGTCGATCGCCATTTCTCCCATCTCTAAGCCTTTGGATCTCATCTCCCCTAAAGCGGATGTAGCAACTTAGAGCACTGAACTAGGTACAACTTTCCAACATCTCTGTCCCATGGAAAACTTGGTACAGATTCGTCTCTGAGTACTGTGAATGTGCATCATTTAGCATGGTGTTGGAAGGTAGTGTGTGCCCAGTAAATACTCATCTTCATTAAATGAATGAATAGGTGGTTAAACTTTTAAATGAACATAAAGAGTAGCAAACACAAAGGCACAATTATCATTACCTTCTTTCTGACTAGAGAAGTGCAGCAGTGAAGCAATGTTTTATTTGTTCTACACCTACAAGGGCCCAAGATGATTTATTATGTAAGACACCCATGCAAAAGGACCATCTAAATGAGGACAAGAGAACAGCCATAAAATGGAAGTTGGAAGTAAAGAGGAGAAAGAGAAGGAGGAAGATATTTGTGCTGGAAAGCCTAGGCTAAAACTTAGTGGAGGTCAAGGCAAAAGGCAATATAATGCTTTATATCTTTTCAAAGCTATTGTTGTGGCATTGCTGTCATTATCCATTTAAAATGTCCAGTTGAATAAGAATTGATTCTTTAGAAAACAATAATATAGGGCTTCCCTGGTGGCGCAGTGGTTGAGAGTCCGCCTGCCGATGCAGGGGACACGGGTTCGTCCCCCGGTCCGGGAAGATCCCACATGCCGCGGAGCAGCTGGGCCTGTGAGCCACGGCCGCTGAGCCTGCGCGTCTGGAGCCTGTGCTCCGCAGCGGGAGAGGCCACAACAGTGAGAGGCCCGCGTACCGCAAAACAACAACAACAACAACAACAAAAGAAAACAAGAATATACTGATGTCAAGGGTAGAGGTGAAAGGAGTACAGGGATTAAAGAAAAATTAAAAAGAGTTTACAGGTGAAGAAAAAGGCAAGATTTCATGAGGATAAATATAACCCCGAATTAACAAATTTTCATAAGCTCATTATTTAAACTACTTTCAGAGGACTTATTTTATGAAACTATTTCTTTAAAGGTAATTGGGAGGAAGGTCAAAAAAGGCCTACAGGGAGACAGGAAGAATAATTAATCTTTTGTCCCATAACCCTCTGAGAAGATTACAGAGAAGATGAGCACATATGGGGGCAGGGAGATACTGGCCTATAGGATGATTAGGATGGAGAACAGAAGGGGATTTTATTTTTCAACCTATGGCTTATCTTCCAACTAGTCTACCTTCTGAAAAGCAGGATTAAGTCTTAAATATCATTAGGTCAGTTGCCTTGCAGCTGAGAAGATATTCAGTAAATGTTGGTTGAGTGAACAAAAATGAATGGATGGGTTGAAGACTCTCTTTGTAGTCTCATATCATTGAATGGATCAATTTCTCCCCCAAAAAGTGTTTTCATAGAGCCCCAGGAAAGTAACCTCTCTGGCTTGCCTGTCTGATCTTTGGGTTCAGAGAAACAATGTCCTGGGGAAAAAACGGTATACAACCTAAAGCCTAAAGAGATTCACAAAGACCTTTAAGAGGACACAGCAAGCCTATTGACTTAGAGCCACTTCCTTGAGGTTATTGAAGACATGGTGTGTGTGTGTGTGTGTGTGTGTGTGTGTGTGTGTGTGTGTGTGTGTGTGTGTGTGTGTGTGTGTGTGTGTGTGTGTGTGTGTGTGTGTGTGTGTGTGTCTTTTAAAAGTTAGAAAATATTTTTGAATTCTCAATTCAAGCTCCGCCACCCCCATTCCTAAGTCTCTCAGCTTTCTCCTCTCATGAGACATAATGGGTAAGTGCTATAATCTCTTTAAGTTATAATTTAGTAAAATAACTGAATGATTTATGGTACCTTAATTTTAGTTCTTTTTGTATTTTTGAGTAAATGTCTTTTTAAAAAAACATTTGAGGGGTAGGAAAGACTTTTATCCACATATAGGCAAATGTTATTGCGCTCAAATATTATTTGTCCTCTAAAATGATCATATTTTAACATGTTGAGGTACATTTTGAAAAGAATAATATTTTATATCTGGTTTGCTTTTCAAGGGTCCAATAAAGGTTTATTTAATTTTTAGGCATGAACAAAAGAGGAGAGCCAAAATTCAGAAGCTTAAATATTTTATTAAAATATTATACAACAATAAACAAGTTTCTTGCACTTCAGTATCTCCCCTACAGTTTGATTTTAAAGTCATGTTTCAACAAATTTTCAATATTCAGTTAATATATTGGCCTGAAACAATTTGCTTGGAGGTATGCCGTTGTCATTTAATTTTGTATCTTATTTTATGACATACATAATTTTAAATTTCTTGTTAGCTACTGTTATATGTGATAAGTAAGTTCTTTTATATTGAGATGACTGATCTATATGGATAGACATTTATAAATAATATATTTATAATTCATCAATAGTCTTTTATTAATAGCTGTAAGTACAAAATTATTTGATTTGTAGTTGTTCTAAATACTTCTATCCTGCTAAAATTCTTGCCAACCCTAGATGTGCAGCATTATTATTCATTTGTTAGTGAGGTGGAAGAGGGTTGTTTAAACTATGAGTAGTATAGCTATTGTAAGTGTTGAATGATTTCTCCAAATTGCCCCAACCTTAACTTGGTGATATCAGTCTCTTGATATATTTGTTCATTTTTTAAAAAAATGTTGGATCCCTTTAAGAATCTGATGAAAGAACACACATACAGCAGACCCCTGATTCCTGCCCAAACACCCCACCATAAGAATCCCTTCACTAAAAGAAGAAGAAAATAGGATGATGGAGAAAAATTAGACACAGTAAAGGAGTTTAGACAAGAAATCTTGCTGGTTAATATAAGGGTTAAACTTGTACCTAGAGCTGAAAGAAAAGTTAGGAGGGAATAAAGATTTGTTAACTAATGAGAACCGGCTGTATGGCACAGAGAACTCCACTTCACTGTACAGTAGAAACTAACACAACGTTGTAAAACAACTATACCCCGACAAAAAAATAAAAATAAATAAAAGTAAAAATAAAAAGATTTGTGTATGTGAGTGTGGGGTGGAGTTTGAGGTGTGGGGAGAAGATTATTATTACAAATCTAAATCAAAGTTATTTTTCAATGCCTAAAATAATTTTGTGCTATCCCTGATCAAAAGCTGTATTCATTTTGTTCATCTGAGCTGTCAAGTTACTATCATCTTAAAATGTACCTCTGTTGAAATTTTTATTTAAAAAATATACTGACTACACTTTCCTACTATTGTACCTAAAATAAATTGTGATATAATAATCCAACCACTTGAAGTTTAAAATCTGCCCCCTCCCAAAATAGATAAGTGTGTATTTTGAATCCCTCATCATCCCATGAATTAGCACATGATCTTAACAAAACAAGAGGCAGGGAAAGAAAGGAATCTATCTAGGGATAAGTTGCACCATTAGCAGTGCAAAACTTGCTGAATAAATCTATATGCCCTAGACTAACATTCTAACCTACATTTATAATTTTCTTCCTACTATTCTTCTTTACTCTTTCTTCACTTGAGCCAAACTGAACTGCTTGTTTTTTCCATACATTCTTGCAATTTCCTACTTAGAGTTTTGAATATTCTACTTTCTCCACTTATAATGCCTATTTTCATTCTTCACACTCCATCTCAGCCACACAGTGGTGTTGATAGCTTCCATTAGGAGACAAGTCTGTCTCTGGGGAGATTCCAGGTAGAATTCGCTACCTTTACATTTGCTACCATCCAGGATCTGGCCTCCAGCTCTGCAGTCTCAGAAACTGGATTTAACAGTTCCATGAGAATGCATCTACATACCCTAAATAAATTTACAAGGACGATGTGTAAAATCAGAATGCCAATTCAATATCTGAATCTATTTATCAGTTCGTTGTCTCTTTTTAGTTAGTCAATTTACTAATTTACAGTAAGAAAATTTTTTCACAAACCTAAATACTTTAAGTCCATTAGCTATAACCCCTACAAACATTTCTGTATTAGGGAGGCCTTTGTCAAAGGGACCAATGTGTTGGGTTAAATTCACTCTTACAGGGACAGTATTTAGATGACCAGAAAAAATTTGCCTCTTTGTCTTTCCTTTTCCCCTGCTTTCTTGGTTAATCAACTATCCTTTTGATTGGTACATTCTTTTTTATCTTTCACGGGGCATTTACCACCCCCCCCCCTCCATTTCCTTCTTCTTAGAACACATATCACTGTTTCCCCAAACACTGATAACACAGTATAAGTCAAAATAAGATTTTTCTGTTGAAAAAACTTTAGGTTTGTAGTTATGGCAGTGATGGAACTGTAGTGGAAAGCACAGCATACAGAATCAGAAGACCTGGGTTAGTACCCAGTGGACATCTATGGAACAGTCTACCCAGCACCTCCCTGACTCATTCTGGGACTTTTCCTCCCTTCCCTGCCCCATAGCTTGTTTAACCTGTCCTTGGATTCCATGAGCCAGCACATCTCCCCTTTTCTTAAGCACTTCACCTGGGTTTCTATCACTTTTAATAAAAATTAATATAGTTTCATATAGAGACTCCATTTCTTCATTTACAAAGTGGGAAGAATAATACCTATTTCCTATAATTTTTATCAGGTTTAAATGAGATAAAGAATTTTAAAAGTGCTACACAAAAGTGAGGTATTCGGGTATTGTGTTATAGGTAATATATTCACGGAACTGTATTTGTAATCCTTTTATTCAATTGATTTTCTTTGAAACCAGTAAAAGGCATTATACTTTTAAACACCTAGGATTATCTACTTTTCTCACAACCATGTGGATCAAATGCTATAGAGCAATACCTATTTTACATTCTAGTATTTTTAAAGGAATTATGTTAGTGATGATCTTTATTTTAGTTCTTTTTCTATTTTGTACTTTCAGTGATTTATCAACTATTTCTTTTATATTTAGGTTTATGAAATAAGTAAAAGGACAAGCTTATTGGCAAAACTACATTTACCCTTACCTAAAAACACAGAGCTAAAAAGCAAAACTGTTTTGGAATATGTAGAATTTAGCTCTGATCAGCTGGTCATACCTGCATATGGAGAAGTAGGAAGCAGTAAGTTTATTAGAAATGTTTCTTCCCTCCTATTTTCTTCATGAGTTCCATATCCTAAATGACCCTGGGTCATTTATATGAATAAAGAATCCTATATTTACAGTATTAGGTTAAAAATGAATTAAGTTCTTCTTCCAGACATTAAACTAATTTTTAAAACTTTGACTTGAATCAGATCTTTGGGATATCTAAAATTCGGGATTAGCCCCTTTGCTTTTCCCGGGACATCTGAGACAAGGGCGCTATGCTCTCTGGAATGTGAGCTCCACTCCTGAATGGGTAGGCTGCTCTGCCTCTGCCTATCCTTTAGTAAATCTTAAAGATGCTCCAGGACAGGTTGATTCATCTTTGAACTGAATAGGGGAGGGAGGAAGAGAAAGAGAGAGAAAGGAAGTGGTAAAGGAGAGAGGAAAGAAGAAGTGATGTTTTTGTTTATTGTTGTTCAGTTGATTTTACTCCTCCTGCAATTAAATTTAAGTTAGCATGTCTGCCAGAATGCTGTCATTTCTCTTCTCCCCCAGCTCCCTTCTCTTTCACCTTCCTAGGGGTTTTGCAGTTGCTGCATCCAGCTGGTAAAAAGAAAGGGAGTATGAATGAGTGAGCAAGGAGGAGAGAGAAGAAAACAAATAGGCAAAGGAACCAGGGGAGAACAGAAAATGAGGGAGGAATGTAGTCTGCTTAGACAAAGTCCAGATGAAGCAGAAAATAGGGTTGTGGAGACCCAGCAGAAAAGACTTAAGAGTGAAAATTTTAGGGAGCACTAGGAGCTTGGCAGAAGTTTCAAGGAGTATCGTTAAGCTCTCTGAAGACAGAAAGAAGATGAGGAGAGGGGGAACGCTCAAGAATGTAGGAAAGGAGACACACAGTAGCTCTTTTTCTGCTGCCAATATTTTTTTCTTGCTGGCAGCCACTCCCAGAAAGAATGGGTTAAAAACTTCTGTGTCCAGATAAATATGTTCCTCTCTCTTTTGTAGTCTGTTTGAAGCAGTCTACCTTGAGGGATCTTAGATGTGAGGTGAGGGAGAGCTCTAAGATTAGAGCCTATGGTCAACATAAACTTTGTGTTCCTGAGGTTCCACAAGTAAAAGTCTGGAAAAAAACTGTAATGTGCTCAGATATTCATTTGTTTTTAATGCCTTTTATAAATAGATGTGCCCTTTCTTCTTGAGGGAAACGGAACTGAAGAACTTTGTCTTTTGACTTCAGGAAAACTAAGCTATTCTCTATCATGGGCCTTAGATGAAAATGGTGTTCCTCTGACACCTATGTCACAGTCATTAAGATCTGCTTACTGCAGGTAATAAATGTTTATGCTTGAAAAATAATGCCAGTCCTCAGCAAAGCATCTCACAAGACCTACAAAAGGGAAAACTCTAGAAACAGTTTAGTTTACTTGGATGTTGCTTTATTTTTTATTTGTATTTATAAATATGTAAAATACTTATATATTTTATTTATAATCACTCTACTAAGACAATAAGTATCTTTGTATGTAAGAGAATGTATCTCTTCAATGCTTAGGATTAGAGCCACATGGATGATGAGAGAGGCAGTTCCACAGTCCTTAAACTGTAGGCAAAGGTCAAGACTCCGAAGGATTTTACTTCTGGGACCTTTATATCTCCCAGTCATTCTGGATTATGAAAGAATCATCTTTTGCATTATCAATTTGCTGGAAGAAATTGCTGGACATAGAACTTTCATCTATATCCCAGGACTTCCTAGAGGAATTGGGATTAACTGCTAGACCACATCCACAAACAGGCTTACTAGAAGTAAAGTAAAATTCTATAAAAACGATGATAATGCTGGCTTACCTATTGTGCTATGTTTGAGTAAGACGGTATATATAAAGGACCAAAAGATCCCATCATTTAAAAATTAGTGAATGATCATAACAAGAAGATAGCCTTTCCCCTCCCCATCTAAACACATATTTTTTAAAAAACCATGGCTATATCCAACTATATGACATTATGGGAAAGGCAGAACTATGGAGACAGTAAAAAATGTGAGTGGTTGCCAGGGGTTAGGAAGAGAGAGGGATGAACAGGCAGAGCACACAGGATTTTTAGGACAGTGAAACTACTCTGTATGATACTATAATTGTGGATACATGTCATTACATATTTGCCAAAATCCATATAATGTAAGACACCAAGAGTAAATCCTAATGTAAATCATGGACTTTGAGTGATAATGATGGGTCAACATAGGTTCATGGATTATAACAAGTGCAATTCTTTTATTGCAACAGACATAATAAATTATAACCCTGGTGCAGGATGTTGATAGTGAGGTAGGCTGTGCAGGGTGTTTTAGGAGAAAAATGGACAATTAATAAGGGTAATTCATTTTGGAACTAGTGAATAAGCTTTTAGTACGCTGAACCATTATTTTCTTGTGTTTCTTAGTATTTCCCTAGCACAGTCCCCACTGCAGCTATTTTTAAGCTTTGCCTCATCATGCTATTCTTTGCCTTTTTCTTGGAGTCAGGTGTTTGTTCTCCTCACTCTAAAGCTAGCTTTTATACAAGTAATTTGGAACTTTCCTTCGTCTCCATTAGGATTCTGCTGACATATTTATATCCTTTTCTTATCTTTTCTTCAACTTTTCCGTTTCCTACGCTATAAGTCTTTTGTATCCAAGAAGCTTTCTGTGCTTTGAAACAAAGAAAAATCCAAGCGTTTGATTAAACCCTGAAAACTCTTTCTGGTTGTTTTTCTCGCCCAAGTCCTCATATGGGTGGTCTACTGGTCTGCATACATTGCCTCTACTTTTAATTCACACATTTCGTCCTTAACCCAACTCAGTTATTCCTGAAGGCTACCAGGGACCTTCTGGACATATTCATTGGCCTGTCCTCCTCGTTTTGCTTCTTGAAGTCTCTTGTCTCATGGCTTCTGTGATGCTGCACTTAACAGTTCCTGTTAGTTGGGAACTCAAGTTTATAAAAGATTGAGAGTAATTCTGCAAGATTGGAACAGATGACAGGTTTCAACAGGGAATGAATTGCAGGAGAGGGTTTCAAAGTTCAAAGTCCTTTCTAAAGTGAACTAGAAGTAAAACTTTACAGTTGGGGCCTCTGAGATCAGAGAAGGAAGTTACAGAACTCTCCTCCTCTACAGTTGCGGGAGCCCAAGGACTGGTGAGGAGCAGTGGTTCTAGGAACGGGATGGGTGCTCCAAAAGGCAAGATTGACTTGTGAGAGTCAGAGCATGGAGCCAAAGGAGAGCACAAAGAAAGTATGTTCATTCACTGTTTCACTCACTCATTCATTCATTTATTCATCAACTACTGACAGAGCCAGAGACAAAGAAGTGAACGAAAAGAAGATCTTAGAATGCTTCAGTATAACATTAGGCACACCTCTCCAATCCCATGTTGTCTAGAGTTTTTGTTTAATACATTTTTAAAACATAAAACAGTTTTTCTCACACTCACTAGTTAATTATTTTCTGATGTGGTTAATTGACTTTTATGTTTGCCCTCATTTCTTACCTCCCACGACTTTCATTCTGGATTTACTTGCTGAAAGTTGCTCCTTTAATGATTCAGTTTTCAT
Organism: Delphinus delphis; assembly: GCF_949987515.2. Classification (NCBI taxonomy): domain Eukaryota; kingdom Metazoa; phylum Chordata; class Mammalia; order Artiodactyla; family Delphinidae; genus Delphinus; species Delphinus delphis. The sequence goes on along the minus strand of NC_082698.1, from coordinate 31,511,511 downwards.
GGCTAGCAAGCTTGTTTAGTCTTTGTAGATCTGAAAATGTATTTATATTTTCCTCCTTCTTGAATAATTGTTTAGATGGGCATAAAATTTGAGGCTGATATTTACTTTCCCTATTTGAAGCTATAGTTGCATTATCTTCTGGGATTTATCATAGCTGTTTAAAAGTCTGCCATCAGTCTAAACATTAGTATTTTGTAGATTGTCTTTTCTCCCTGGTAACTTTAAAATTTTTTGCTTAATTCATAGAGACAAAGCCAGGGGCTGAGGGGAGGGAGGAATGGAGAGTTATTGTTTAATGGTACATAATTTCTGTTTGGAATGATGAAAAATTCTGGAGGTACATAGTTATGGTGGTTGTACAATACTGTGGGTATACTTAATATCACTGAATTATATTACTTGCTTAGCATTTGGTTGTGAAGGAGGGGGTGCAGATGACTGAGGAATTTTGCCGTAGCCCACAGCTAAACACCTGTAGGGCCAGCTGGGGGAATCAATATAGCAAGGGCAGGAAATGTTCTGTGGTGTTTATTATTTCCCCTGAGGCAGAAATCTGGAGACTACCTTGAAATACAATTACAACCTAAATTTTTTAGGCTATAATGGGATAAGTTTCTCTCCCTAATCTATTCATTGACATTTAAACTTTACCTCAGCCTTTGTTCTCTAGGGGACCTGGGCTAAGAATCTTCCCATGAGAAGGAAAATTTGTTACATGATGGTGTTAAGGGTGTCAGGCCCTAGATATCTCTTATACAAAGACATTAAAACAGTTTAAATATGAGAGCAGACATAGGAATTAAAGAAAGGAAGAATACTCAAACTTTACCTGTTTGTAATTTTGCTTAACATCCTATCATACCATACATTGGCTTTGTTAGCAATAGCTTCCAAAGATTCATCGTAAAAATATGAATAGATACTGATGGAAAGTAGACAGTGTAAAATGTATGCCCATGTTTGGGTTGACATTATTGAATCTGAGTCAGAACTGTATTTCTGGAATCCTAGTTTATGGACTGGAATTTTTCTTGAGTACTTTACAGAAAGGATCTTAGAAATCTTCTAGTCCAAATTGCTCTAATTCTACATGATGAAATAAATTATCTATGAAGAGAGAGATTAAATAACTGGGATAATTGATGGCTGAAAATAAACCCTTACTGTTTAGGGTTGAATTCCTTCTTCACTTAGCCTATAGTTGAGGTCACTAAGGATGCATTATGAGTCTAGCCCATCTTTTATAGCTCTCTTAACCTCTGAAGATGGCCTCATATGACCAAAGATATTCTTCTGGCCCTTACTTCCCAGTTAATTGTATTACATACTCTATATTATGTTTCAACTGTAAAGATATAGCCTAAAGATTCTTTTTATATTGTGGACTTTAGATAGCAAAGATGAATATTTACAGACTTTACCCTTAAGAAGCTTACTTGTCTCTTAAGGGAGGGGTAGACATTTATCAAAAAGCTATGATACACAGCTAGGTGGTTTGTGACCACCTAGAGGGGTGGGATAGGGAGGGTGGGAGGCAGGGAGATGCAAGAGGGAAGAGATATGGCAACATATGTATATGTATAACTGATTCACTTTGTTATAAAGCAGAAACTAACACACCATTGTAAAGCAATTATACTCCAATAAAAAAAAAAAAAGCTATGATACAGTTAGAAAGTGAGAAGAACCAGGAAAGATATCACATCTAAACCTTTTATTTTATCCTTAAACACAGGATAAGCTTTATCTTTAAATACCTGGAATGGGTAGGTTTTACCCCATATAACAGATTTATCACCTGCATATTATATAGAAGTTCACAAAATATTTTCCTTTATGTTAGTGTGTTTAGGGATGTAGATGCAAGAGGTGTTCCTGGAATTCCATGGCTAATTAATGCACAGAAGCTTTTTGAATGGGCAAATGAGGTCAGAATTGACCCAAATAATCCAGAATATTCTGATTTAATGGAATTTGTTATGGTAAGTTATAGCAAATATCTGTACTGTAAATATATTTTATTTCTTAAGCTCTACACTCTTATACTCCTCCACAGTTTGCAGTGTATTTTTCTAGGCATTAGGAGGCATTAAAAGTAAATCTGAGGACAGATAGAGTTTTCAGCCAGTTTATAGTATTGCATGGCAGAAATTCAGCAACTGAAATAATTACTACTTTAGGCCTGGTGATTGGTACTCTGCCACTATTTAGCAGCCCTTGCTTGGTGTATCTTGCATCCAGGCTGACATCTAGTGTACATCTACTGAATGCCAGCCATATTATTAAATGCTGAGGATTTTAAAGATGATTTATAGACACACTCCTTCCCTCAAAGACTCTATTATCTATTCACTTCTACTCCTCCTTACAGCCAACTGAACTGCTCTGTGTGCTCCAACAGGCTTTCTTCATACCTTTATTCATGTCATTCCCTCTGTTTAGAAGCGCACCTATAGCAGCTGTCTTACCCACCCTGCAAGTCTGGGTAAATCCTTCCTTGGCAACCTCAGTTAGATATGGGCTTTTCTTCCCTTGCCGTCCTGTTAACTTTTTTTCTTTTTATAAACTCTTATGGCTCTAATACCATTCTGCCTTTTACCTTAGTTATTTGTTCATGTGCTTTATCTTTCCTTGTGGAACTACAACTAGTAAATCTTTGTCTCTCTTATGGCAGCTAGCACTTTTCCTTGTATGTACCATGTACTCACTTTTACATTTATTGAATAAAGCAGTGCATGCATAGATTATTGCAATTAAGCTTCTTCAGATCAGAACTTCTCAACTGATGTGCTGAATTGATTACATGTGTATGGAAATATTGATCCTCTGTCGACTCATAGGGCAACCAGACACAAAAACTCTCATCTTTTAACCCGCTGTGCAGTACACATGTTTTCATTTTCTGTATAAATCATGACCAGGAAAAGGCTGAGAAACTGCATAGGCCGGATTCTGCATTTTTTTTTTTTCTCAGATTTTCTGTACAGATTCAGTTGCTCCATTTCCTATTTCTATTGCAACTCTCATATCTCACAGTTAGGGGGAAAAACTGTTTTGAAATAATTCTTGAATTTCAAAAAATTAATATTTTAAGTAAAGACTTTACATTATTTGTGTTTTATAGTACATGAAACATAAAGAACAGGATATTCCAAAGTATTTTCGTCTCAAACAGTTGCAAGATGAATTTAACTTTGTTTCTGAAGAGGAAATGAAAAAGAGTAAACGTTTCCAGCTATTGCAACTTAGAAATGCAGGTCAATTAGATGTTTTCCTTCTGCCGCAAATGCCTCTCTATGACAGAGAGATTCCAGATTTACTCTTCCAGGTACTTGGTTTCTATTTGAATATAGTTTATTCTATGATAAGTTAACGTTTTGCTGCTTTAAATCTATCTTAATTTTTTTTTAACTGATAATCTGTAGACAACAATTTTCCCCTCTTAAAATTTTTTTAATTGAAGTATAGTTGATGAACAATATTTATATAAGTTTTACAGGTGTACAATATAGTGATTCACAACTTTTAAAGGTTATATTCCATTTATAGTTATTTATAAAATATTGGCTATATTCCCTGTGTTGTACAACATATCCTTGTAGCTTATTTTATATATGATGGTTTGTACCTCTTAATCTTCTACCCCTATATTGCCCTTCCCCACTTCCCTCTCCCCACTTGTAACCGCTAGTTTGTTCTTTATATCTGTGAGTCTCTTTTTTGTCGTTGTTATATTCAGTTGTTTGAAACAATATGTTTTGTTGGACATATTAGGCAACATGTTGGACATAGATAGGCAACAGTCATGTCCATGTTGATAATACTTTCTCTTTCACAATTAAGTCGAGCTTGTTTCATGGGAATTTTTCTTTCTTGATTTTTTGGGGATCCCCTTTTCTTTAGGCATTAAAAATGTATAGCTCTCCCAAATTTCAGAAAGTCCTTAGCTTAACTTTGCAACTTAGTTGTCCCAACAACCTATTTCACAGCCAGACTCTTTTAAGTATATTATAAATTTATGTAAATATTGTGGGTTTTATTGTAAAATGTATCACCAATTTAATAGCAACTTTGGGGGATAATGGAGAGAAACACTACCACATTAAACTTACACTTGATTATAAAGCACATCTCAATTTCAGAAACTTTAAAATGTGGGGAAAAAAGAAAGAAAGAAAAGTTCATCTTATGCTGTGTAGTGATGGCACGCTGGAGCCTGCTGGCACCAGCTGGTAAGAGCCTGTTGTGTGCATCTCTTCCCCGCTCCTCCTTCAGTGATTTCATGTTGGTTGCTTTAAATGTATTGCTGGGAGAATGTCTACACCATAAACCAACAAATGCTGCAAATTGGGGCTTCCCCTCCCACTCCCAGAGAACTGGCTGTTAAACATTTACCAGCACTCCACTAGGCTTAAAAGAATGGAATTATAAGAGCTAATTCCTGTAGAAAAAAACAATTGTACTAATCCTAACACTTGTGCTTGCAAAGAGGTGGTTAAAGAAGGAAGAAACCAATGTTCCATCTCTGAAGAAAATGCCTGTGTAGTAGAATTACCACTGTAGGGTGATGTCAGCCAACTTAAAGATAGCAGATGCTGATGAAGGATATTGAGGTTTATACATCTTATGGGTCAGAAAGAGTGAATGCCTTATACTAAAATTGGTTATAACAGGTTTATTAACTTTGGTGAATTATTATCAATTGATAAAAAACGGATAAACTTTTTGATATTTTATTTCATTCGATTCTGGACTGAAGGGAAACAGCAGCAAGCCACTTAGTATTAAAAATAGTAAAAGTTACTTATAAAAAGGTTTATGTTTTTTTCTTGTTGTTGCCACTCAGCCATCCTTTAGCTGTTATACCCTAATATAGAGGAGACACAAACAAAACTATACAGGACTCATTACATTTAAAACTCAAGTAATAGTGGGAAGACACTCATGGCTGAACCAAGTGGATTGTCTGAGAATCTCTTTTGGTGTGGCTCAGAGGTGAAAGAGGAAATGCAAGTCAATGATTTTTCAATGATGATATCATGGCACCACCAGTTAGCACATATGACTATAATAGTCATAGGATTTGCAGATTATTCATTATTTTCACAAACATGGGTGAGTAGAAATATATGTATTCACAAACAGACCAATTGATATTTGGCTTTGGAAAGCATTGCTCAACTTTTAATTGTGATTCATCTGTTTTGAGACCTTAGGAATTTCAGTTAGTAAACTGCAGTGGGAAGCCCTTGGCTTAGAATGGCTGAAAAGTTATTCAGTTTCCTCCTGCTTCTCTCAATGATTGAATTCAATTCTACAGTTACGTAAACTACTGTGGGCAAAGCACAGTGCTCAGCATAATTGAGGATATAACTTCATAAAAAAGGAAGAATTTCTGCTTCTGAAACTAGGGGCTTTGCTGACTTTCCTTATCTTATACAAAGTATTGAGAGAACACAAAAAGAGGGAAAGCAACCCAACTCATTTTCTGAGGTTGATGACCTTCATGCCAAAATTGGGCAAAGAAAGCAAAACATGATCATTTTAGGTCAATTTCACTTATGAGCATAGATGTGCAATTCCTAATAAAATTTTAACAAATCAAAAAGCAATATATTATGTATAAATATATAATTATACACCATAATCTAGTAGGGTTTATTTCCAGATAACAGAGCTAAGCTAATCTAATTAAGGAATCTATTAATATAATTTACCACATTAACAGAGTTAAGGAAGGAAAAAATATGCTCCTTTTAAATGCCCAAGGGACTTCCCTGGTGGTCCAATGGTTAAGATTTCGCCTTCCAATGCAGGGGGTGCGGGTTCCATCCCTGGTCGGGGAGCTAAGATCCCACATGCCCGGAGACATCTTCAGCCTGTCCCCCTCCTCCTCCTCTTCCCTCTCTCTTACTCCCCCCTCTCCTCCCCCTTGTCCTCCTCCTCTAATTTGTTTACAAGAAGTATGAGGAATAAAGGAACAAGTTAAATGACACCACAAAGAAACAATCAGACAAATTTGGAATGTGGGCCAACTGGCTAGCAAGTACAACTGTTTCTCTCTGTTGCATTTTCATCTCTTTAAAAAGTCATCATTCTTAGACCTAAATAGACATTTCTTCAAAGACATACAGATGGCCAACAGGCACATGAAAAGATGCTCAATATTGCTAATTATTAGAAAAACGCAAATCAGAACTACAGTGAGGCACCTCCTCACACTAGTCAGAATGGGCATCATCAAAAAGTCTACAAATTAAATAAATGCTGGAGAGGGTGTGGAGAAAAGGGAACCCTCCTACACTGTTGGTGGGAATGTAAATTGGTGTAGTCACTATGGAGAACAGTATGGAGGTTCTTTAAAAACTAAAAATAGAGTTACCATGTGATCCAGCAATCTCACTCCTGGGCATACATCCAGAGAAAACTCTAATTCGAAAAGATACATGCACCCCAATGTTCATAGCAGCACCATTTACAATAGCCAAGACGTGGAAGCAGCTTGAGTGTACATGGAGAGATGAATGGATAAAAAAGATGTGGTATATGTGTACAATGGAATATTACTCAGCCATAAAAAGAATGAAATAATGCCATTTACAGCAACATGGTTGGACCTAGAGATTATTATACTAAGTGAAGTAAGTCAGAAAGAGAAAAACAAATACCATATGATACCACCTTCAATTTAGGAAATGCATTACAAAGTCTTAAAAAGAGAGCTGTGCAATTATGTGCTCATACACACACGTCCCTTGATGGTATTAGGTTTGCTAGGGATTTCCAGGCTGGAATCAGTAGCAATTTTCTAGAATTTTGTAAAGCCATCATTTGGCTGTCTCATGTAAAGCTTGTTCTCAATAAAATAAGACGAAAGAAAAAAATATCATATGATACCACTTATATGTGGAATGTAAAAAAATGATACAAATGAACTTATTTAGAAAACAGAAACAGACTCATAGACATAGAAAGCAAATTTATGATTACCAAAAGGGAAAGGGGGTGGGGGAGGGATAAATTAGGAGTTTGGGCTTAGCAGATACAAACTACTATATATAGAATAAATAAACAACAAGGGCGTACTCTATAGCACAGTGAACTTTATCCATATCTTGTAATAACCTATAATGGGAAAAAAAATCTGAAAAGAATATATATATGGAGATATACAATATATATATAGTGAAAAAACAGCAATTGGTGAAAAGACAGCAATTGGTGAAATTTAGATATTGGACTATTATGTAATATTGATAATTGAATAGTAGATACATGGGAAAATCGTTAGTTTTGTTGTCTGTGATTATGGCACTGTGGTTGTGTCCTTAGTTTTTGGAGATTCATGATGAAGTATTTATTTAGGAATGAAGTGTCATGGTGTCTGTAATTTATACTTTGAGATATTTAGCCAAAAAAAAGAAAACAAAAGCAACAAATTAAGCAAATATGGCAAAATATTAATTACTTAATCTAAAGGGTAGGTACATAGATTTTAACATTCTTTCTAATTTTCTGTATGTTTGAAAAACTTGAGGAAAAATTAAAAACAAAAAATAAATAGCATTCTATACACCAACAAAAACCCACTAAAAATGTAACTTAACAAAGATACACCCTACAGTAGCAATAAAAACTCTTAGAGTCATAGGAATATATTGAACAAAACATGTACAAAAACTTGATGGAGAAAATTATAAAACATTTTTGAACGGTGTAAAATTAGATTCAGACCTCACAAAAGAAATAAATACTATGTGTAATGAAGATTACACATGAAATGCAAAACTTTAAATGTATATCTTAATCTTGGGCAGGAGAGTATTTCTTAAAACACAAAAAGTATAAATTATAAAGAAATAGATTAGTAAACTTGATAATATTAAAGTTTAAACCCCACAGATTAGGAAAAAATATTTTCAAATTATATATTAATTAATAAAAATTAGTATCCAGAGTATTTAAGTAACTCCTATAAATTAATACTTTTAAAATAAATAAAGTGATATGAAATAGTAATATAATATATCCCTAGGTAAAATGTTACTTGTCAACAGGATTAATTTCAAGATTTCTTGTGGATAATTAGAAAAACAAATAAATTACTTTCAGATAATTTATCTACTTAAGGTAAGAGATACTTCATAATTTTTGTGTCATCTTTAATGCTCTCTATAATGTAAAATGATTTCAGTGTGCAGTTAGGAACGTATCCCACAAATGCAGCTCTAACAGATGCAATTTATTCTAAATTACATAGATGAAGCATCCTGACAAATAATCTTAGACCCACTGCTGGATTTTAAATTAAAGTTATTGATTATGGCCAGCATATTTTGACTACTTACTGTATGCCATGCACTTTATAGATATTGTTTCAGTTAAATCTCACAGCAATCCTGTGACATATTAATAACAGTAATATTATAATTATTACAAAAGAGGAAACTGAGGTCTGTAGTAGTTAATCATCTTTTTCCCAAACCACAAAGTTAATAAATGGCAGGGCCAACTTGGATCCAGGACTATGGCCTCCAAAGCCCACTCTCTTGACGCTTATACTCTACCACTTTCCATTTCTTTTGTTTCTAGTGATTACCAGGTAAATGCATGCATGAAGAATTGTTCTCAATCGTCTTTACATTTTCTTATAATTTTCTCAATCGCAAATTTTTTCTCAATCATTACTCAGTTTTAAAAGATGAATGGACCTCCTCCTAGAAGCAAACAAAATATGTGTTCTTAGCTAATTCTCATTGGGAGAATCTAAAAGAAGTATTCTCTCCTCTCAATTCCAGAGTGTTGCCAATATCTCCTACACATGAACTGAAATGAGTAGTTAATATTTTATTGCAGTGTATCATATCTAAACTCTGTTACATTCAAGAAGTGAAACTAATTTAATTCTCTGTTTATAGGAATATGAAAGTCAGATAGAGAAGGATATGTCCATTTCAGATATGAATTCTATTACCGCACAAAGGATTAATTCTGCCAATTTTCTGAAAAAGGTAACAACAACAAAATAGTTTTATCAATATGTTTGAATTTACTTTTGTGAAAACTGGTCTCCTGGATGCATAGTACTATACTCTTCCCAGAGAGTCAGATAGACAGACTTGCTTACTCATCACCTCTTTCTGATCACTGAGAGGTTTTCTGTTCTATTCAGACTTCCTTTTCAGAGTTAGTTACTGACCATCTGTAAATGTACACTGTTGATGTACATTGTTGATGCAGCAGTTACTTCAATTGACAGCAAACTCATTATTAAAGCATATCCCACTGTTTCCATTTACAAATGAACGTTAAAGACTTCCCATCTCTTTTTGACCCTAAAAGTTCATTTTGGGAAGTATGCCAGCATTTTGCCAGAATCCCTAGTTTTATTAATAACTCATAATGCCGTACACCAGAGCAGTTCACGGGACAAAGGGAGGAGCCACTAGGAGACAGAACACCGTAACAAAGCCTAAACCAGGTTTGAGGTGGAATCCCTCACTGAATTTCACCCCTGATTTCTTTCCACTGACCCCTCATCGCTCCAGTGACTATATGTATAGATCCATCATGCCCAGCACAGTGCTCTTCACTCAGAAAATGTTGAGAAATGTTTGAACAATTAATGAAGTAAGGGATAAAATTGCAGGCTGAGGAGGTTTCTAAGACTTCTGCAAGAATAGAATCTATCGGCTTTGCTATAGGGCACCAGAGCAGCCTTTTAGGGTAACTTGAAAAGAAGCAGAGAGCCATGGGAAGATCTAAGAGGTACATACAATTCCCTCGTGGAGACAGGAGAGAAGCAACCTTGTGTGACTAGAAAAGCGCTAGGCAGGTGTGTGAAGACCTGTTCTGACCATCCTGTTTGTCTTTGGGCAGGTAATCTATGCACTGAGTCCTGCCTTATTGTTCTATAAAAACAGACAATAAAAATGCCTGCCTTGCTTTACTTCTGAAGTAAGGGGCAAATAAGATAGAACCTCAAGTTCTATGCTAGTTTGTACTCTGTTCCTATGGAAGTGTGGTGGAAATGCAGACCACTATAGCTATTGTAGCCTGAAAGAGCACCTCCTCTTTATTGCTGGCAGACGTTTTTTTCCACTCACTCTTGCCCCTCCTACACCTTCTTCATTAGCTCCATATATATTTTTTTAAGTTGAGATGTGATTTAATAATGATATTTGCGTCTTAGGAAATAAAGAGGTGTTCTTACTCATAAGAAAAGAGAGGGCTTCCCTGGTGGCGCAGTGGTTGAGAGTCCGCCTGCCGATGCAGGGGACACGGGTTCGTGCCCCGGTCCGGGAGGATCCCACATGCCGCTGAGCGGCTGGGCCCGTGAGCCATGGTCGCTGAGCCTGCGCATCTGGAGCCTGCGCATCTGGAGCCTGCGCATCTGGAGCCTGTGCTCCGCAACGGGAGAGGCCACAACAGTGAGAGGCCCGCGTACCACAAAAAAAAAAAAAAGAAAAGAAAAGAGAATACATATCCTTCTTATGCCTTCTCTTTTTTTGGTGTATGAGGAAGCCCAGAAGGGAGGGCAGCAAAAGATCAGGAATGTGGTAAGAGAGCAAGTGTCTGAGGATGCTTGACCTTCATATAGGAATCCTGGGAAGGAGCTTTAAGAACATTGTGTGATTGGGTTTCACCTCCTTGTGAAGACTTCTTTGCTATCTCGGGATAGTTTAAAACTACAAGTTTAAGGGATAATTACTTTAATTACAGGTACTGGAATCCTGCTTTGACACTGGCGGCCTAATAGGGCCATGGTGTCTAAATCCTGCTGTGGGAGGGACTGTGAGTTACATGCATTGCACTTCCTGCTGTGTTACTGGGGTCAGTGGTGGCTGAGGCCGGGACTGGAGCAGTAAAGTCCCAGCAGTCTCAAGGATTGCTAGATAAAGTTTTGCTGAAATATTTGCATCTAAGAGGCCAGTGCTTCTCCGCAACCTGTCCCTTTCATTAATTTACTCAATAAATACTTATTGGGCACCTGCTGTGAATCAGTCATTATACTAGACATTGGAATTACAGCAGTAAACAAAATAGATTAAAATCCCTGGCCTCCTAGAGGAGGTCGTTCTGGTGGGGGAAGTCAGATAATGAACAGAACATGAGTATGTTAGAAAGTGATATGTGCCATGACAAGTGAAGTAGGAAGAGAGGACAGGGGTGTGTATGGGGTTGGGGGGGTCAGGTGTGATTTTAGACAAGGGAAAGCCTTCCTTAGATCAAGGAAAGCCCTCGAGATGCTAACGCTTCAGCAAAAGACCTGAAGTGAACTGAAGGAGCTAGCCATGGAGGTTTTTTGGGAGAAGAACATTCCAGGCTAATGGAACCACATGTGAAAACTGTGAGGAAGGAATATGCGTGGCCTATGGGAGGAACGGCAAGGAGCTCAGTCTGTGTGATAGCAAGGAAGCAAGGGAGAGGGAGAGAGAAAGAGAGAAAGACAGAGAGAGAAAGCACAAGTGAGAAGGCTCAAGCACACTGATGGGGTCAGAGGGAGGAGGGGTGTGGTTCACCTTCAAAGGAAACAATTTGTTCCCCACATGGCAGGGTAATTCTTAGGAATTATAATTTCCCATTCTCCTATCACCCCATTTTCCTATCGAATTTAAGCAGATCATTAGGCTTTAGGTTACATTATCTTTGGGATGATTTGTGGCAGGACAGAAAGAAAATTGCCTCCAGACACACTTCTTCCTGGTTTCATTTCTGAAAGTCTAAACCTGTTGTGAAGCATGGGGTTAGGGGAGAAAGGGAGGGATTTCCTCAGACTAAAAAGAAGAATTTCAGAGTCCTTGGAGGAACCAAGGTCTGTGGGTTCTGCAAGGTGCAAGGGCTTAGGGGATTGGCTCTGTTCAAGCACTAAATATCTTACCAAGCTGACAGAATGAGAGCTTAAGGTCAGAATAGGATGGACTCAAAGGAAATACAGAAATGTGACCACATTTCCTTGTGAATCAAGATTTGTGTGTGTACAAGTGACTGTTGTAGAAACACATTCACAGGATAATCATCTCCTTTGGTGAAGATTCGTTCTGTCCACATATACTGAGAGTTAGGTGGAAAAAGAGATGAGAGGGACATTAATGAGAGCGTTAGGAGTGATTTTAATAATGGTAGCAAACAGAACCATACTTTCACTTACCTAATTCCCCTTTCAATTCATTGCTTGAAAAAATTAGGAGTAAAAAATAGTGACACCAGTAGCATCGTATATACTTAATCTTAAAATATAAACTGTGCATTTCTTTAAATTCTAAAAATTTTTTTGTAGATGAGAAGGTCAATAATGAAAAGAATTGCCAAAGTTAGCAAATTTAACTTATCAGATATTGTGGCTGATTATGAAGAAATTGTATCTACAAGGTACATCTAAAATTATTATTATTTAAGTACAAAATACAAAGCTATAAGATAATACCTTCAAAGTCCTCTAATAAATTCTGTATTTTTATATTAATTAAGTTAATGTCAAAATGCAATTACAAAGCATAAAATGAAACACAGTGACTTAATTTTTTTTGTCATTTTAAAATTGTATTTTGGACATAACTATATGATTTGTATTTTCAATTGTATAATATTTTAGATTTTAACCCTCTCCTTATTGATACTTTTTAGGGCAAGAAAGAAAAGAAAAAAAAAAAAGAAATACCTTTGTCCCAAATTAGTTTTGCCCTAAGATTTCCCTGTCCCGAGACTGCTACTGGAAAAGTCATTGCTGGTAGCACCACACACTAAGCCTGTAATCTCTCCCTTTCAAAACGGAATCCTCAGCCATATAAGGGCTCTGTGATCCACAGGCAGCAGTTGGGGGAGCCTTTGGCTGAAGTAACTCAGTTCTCATACTGTCCTATCTGGGAAACTTAAGGGTGGGAGCAGGAATTAGGGATGCTGCGTTTGGGGAAACCGCCCTGGGGCCACTTGCAGATTCTTAGTATTAATAATAAGGTTTTAATTGGTGTAGGATGCTGAAGGCTATTTTTTTTGAGGGGGGTGTTCTATTCTAAAATATACCTTGAAGTAATTGTTTCATGGGCACATTTTTTAAATGAAAACTTACTTTTAAAAAATTTTTACTGGGGTAGGGACTTCCCTGGTGGTGGAGTGGTTAAGAATCCGCCTGCCAATGCAGGGGACACAGGTTAGAGCCCTGGTCCGGGAAGATCCCACATGCCGCGGAGCAACTAAGCCCGGCTGCTACAACTACTGAGACCACACGCCACAGCTACTGAAGCCTGTGCGCCTAGGGCCTGTGCTCTGCAACAAGAGAAGCCACTGCAATGAGGAGCCCACGCACTGTAAGAAGAGTAGCCACTGCTCGCCGCAACTAGAGGAAGCCCATGTGCAGCAACGAAGACCCAACACAGCCAAAAATAAATAAATTTTTAAAAATAAAATTTTTACTGGGGTAGAGTTGATTTACAATGTTGTGTTAGTTGCAGGTGTCCAGCAAAGGGAATCTGTTATACATATACATATGTCGACTCTTTTTTAGACTCTTTTCCCATATAGGCCATTACAGAGTGTTGAGTAGAGTTCTCTGTGCTATACAGTAGGTCCTTATTAGCTATCTATTTTGTATATAGTAGTGTGTGTGTGTCAATGATGAAAATTTATTTTTTTAAACTTTTTATTTTTATTGGAGTATAATTGATTAACAATGTTGTGTTAGTTTCAGGTGTACGACAAAGTGATTCAGTTATACATACACATGTATCTATTCTTTTTCAAATTCTTTTCCCAGTCAGATTGTTACAGAATATTGAGCAAAAGTTCCCTGTGCTATACAATAGGTCCTTGTTGGTTATCCATTTTAAATATAGCAGTGTGTACCTGTCAATCCCAAACTCCCTAACTATGCCTCCTCCCCTCCGTTCCCCCAGGTAACCATAAGTTCGTTCTCTAAGTCTGTGAGTCTGTTTCTGTTTTGTAAATAAGTTTATTTGTATCTTTTTTTTTAGATTCTGCATATAAGTGATGTCATATGATAGTTCTATTTCTCTGTCTCACTTCACACAGTATGACAATCTCTAGGTCCATCCATGTTACTGCAATGGCATTATTTCATTCTTTTTAATGGCTAATATTCCATTGTATATATGTACCACATCTTCTTTAACCATTCTTCTGTCAGTGGATGTTTAGGTTGCTTCCATGTCTTGGCTATTGTAAACAGCACTGCAATGAACATTGGGATGAATGTATCCTTTGCACCATGTTTTTCTCCAGGTGTATGCCCAGGAGTTGGGTTGCAGGTTTATATGGTAGCTCTATTTTTAGTTTCTTAAGGAACCTCCATACCATTCTCCATAGTGGCTGCACCAAATTACATTTCCACCAACAGTGTAGGAGGGTTCCCTTCTCTCCACACCCTCTCCAGCGTTTATTGCTTATGGATTTTTTGATGATAGCCATTCTGACTGGTGTGAGGTGATATCTCATTGAGGTTTTGATTTGCATTTCTCTAATAATTAGCAATATTGAACATCTTTTTTTTAAATTAATTTTTATTGGAGTATAGTTGCTTTACAATGTTGTGTTAGTTTCTACTGTACAGCAAAATGAATTGGCTATACATATACATATATCCCATCTTTTTTGGATTTCCTTCCCATTTAGGTCACCACAGTGCATTAAATAGAGTTCCCTGTGCTATACAGCATATTCTTATTAGTTATCTATTTTATACATAGTATCAATAGTGTGTTTGTGTCAATCCCAATCTCCCAATTCCTCCCACTCCTGCTTTCCCCCTTGGTATCCATAGTTTCTTCTCTACATCTGTGTCTCTATTTCTGCTTTGCAAATAAGATCATCCATACCATTTTTCTAGATTCCACATATACGTGTTAATATATGATATTTGTTTCTCTCTTTTGACTTAACTTCACTCTGTATGACACTCTCTAGGTCCATCCACATCTCTACAAATAACCCAATTTTGTTCCTTTTTATGGCTGAGTAATATTCCATTGTATATATGTACCACATCTTCTTTATCCATTCCTCTGTTGATGGACATTTAGGTTGCTTCCATGTCCTGGCTATTGTAAATAGTGCTGCTGTGAACATTGGGGTGCATGTGTATTTTTGAATTATGGTTTTCTCTTGGTATATGCCCAATAGTGGGATTGCTAGGTCATATGGTAGTTCTATTTTTAGTTTTTTAAGGAACCTCCATACTGTTTTCCATAGTGACACTATCAATTTACATTCCCACCAACAGTGCAAGAGGGTTCCCTTTTCTCCACACCCTTTCCAGCATTTATTGCTTGTGGATTTTTTTTTTTTAAGTAAATAAATTATTTATTTATTTTTGGCTGCATTGGGTCTTCGTTGCTGTGCACGGGCTTTCTCTAGTTGGGGCGAGCAGGGGCTACTCTTTGTTGCGGTACGCAGGCTTCTCATTGCAGTGGCTTCCCTTATTGCAGAGCACAGGCTCTAGGCATGTGGACTTCAGTAGTTGTGGCTCGTGGGCTCTAGAGTGCAGGCTCAGTAGTTGTGGCACACAGGCTTAGCTGCTCCGCGGCATGTGGCATCTTCCCAGCCCAGGGCTCGAACGTGTGTCCCCTGCATTGGCAGGCAGATTCTTAACCACTGTGCCACCAGGGAAGCCCATTTGTGGATTTTTTGATGATAGCCATTCTGACTGATGTGAGGTGATATCTCATTGTAGTTTTGATTTGCATTTCTTTAATAATTAGTGTTGTTGAACATCTTTTCATGTGCCTCTTGGCCATCTGTATGTCTTCTTTGCAGAAATGTCTATTTAGGTATGCTGCCCATTTTTTGATTGGGTTGTTTGTTTTGATGATATTAAGCCACATGAGCTGTTTGTAAATTTTGGAGACTAATCCCTTGTCAGTCACATTATTTGCAAATATTTTCTCCCATTCTGTGGGTTGTCTTTTCATTTTGTTTATGGTTTCCTTTGCTGTGCAAAAGCTTTTGAGTTTAATTAGGCCCCATTTGTTTATGTGTGTTTTTATTTCCATTACTCTGGGAGATGGATTGAAAAAGATATTGCTGTGATTTATGTCAGAGAGTGTTCTGCCTGTGTTTTCCTCTAAGAGTTTTATAGTGTCTGGTCTCATATTTAGGTCTTTAATCCATTTTGAGTTTATTTTTGTGCATGGTGTTAAAGAATGCTCCACTTTCATTTTTTTTACATGTAGCTGTCCAGTTTTCTCAGCACAGTTTGTTGAAGAGACTTTCTTTCCTCCATTTTATAGTCTTGCCTTCTTTGTCATATTTATAGATTAATTGACCATAGGTGTGTGGGTTTATTTCTGGGCTTTCTATCCTGTTCCATTGATCTATATTTCTACTTTTGTGCCAGTACCATACTGTTTTGATGACTATAGCTTTGTAGTATAGTCTGAAGTCTGTGTTTTATTTTCAGTCTTTGGAGGAAAATAGGTGTGACCATAAAGCTATAATTGCATAGATTTGTGTTGCCAGGGTTGGGAGCACATATAACTAACTCCTATTCAGAACCATGTAGAAAAGTTGAGTATCTAACCACTTTCAAGAGAACGATTCCTAAAAAATGAATAATCCTTTGATATAACGTCATGTTTCATGGAATTACCTCTCCACGCCCTTGTTTCTTCTTGGACCATACACCCAAATTACTTGGAGCAATCACATTCTCTCTTAACATAGCATCTCTTCTATGCCCAGAAAAAGATTCTTTCCTTGGGTCTAAGACAACTCTGTCTCCCCTCCACAATGGAGAGAACATGGTTCAGAATAATGGCCTTATTTATAATAGTTAATTTAAAAAATTGATATATTTCAAATTTTAAGTTATCTTGTATCTGTGTGATTGATCATTTTTTACTCTTTAGCCAGTTGACACGTGCAGTTTGTAAGCTTCTTGAACGACGAAGAAAGTTAAAGCCTCAGAGGCAAGAAAGGAAAAAAGTGGCAGCACAGACTATCTGTGACGGAGATATTAAGATTCTTGTCAGAATATTGAGGGCTTATAATATTCCTACAAGGAAAGCAATAGTTAATAGGTAAGGCAATTGCGCCAATTTTTGGAGTTGCAAAAGATGTCTTAAATGTAAATTTCTATACTGTCTTCTTAATAAAACTTTGCACTTGGGGCTTCCCTGGTGGCGCAGCTGTTGAGAGTCCGCTTGCCGATGCAGGGGACACGGGTTCGTGCCCCGGTCCGGGAAGATCCCACATGCCGCGGAGCGGCTGGGCCCGTGAGCCATGGTCGCTGAGCCTGCACGTCCGGAGCCTGTGCTCCGCAACGGGAGAGGCCACAACAGTGAGAGGCCCTCATAAAAAAAAAACAAAAAACAAAACAAACAAACAAACAAAACAAAACAAAAACTTTGCAGTTTATTAATGTTCAATATACAGAAACTAAATGAAAGTTGAAATCTTCATTTGGATAGTCAAACTTACTGTCATTGCTGTGTATTACAAATTTTCAGAAGTTGAGATGCCCAAAGTACCTTTAACATGTATATTTTTGGGTGCTATATCAAATAAATACCTTCTGTCCCTATTCCCTATTGTGAAAACTTAAGCTGCTATTGCTAATTACACTGTTTTCTGCCACTGTCCCCTCACAGTATTGGAAGTATATAGACTACAGGAGAGAGTAAGCTCCATTTTGGATTTATCATTTTAGGTGACTTCTACAAAAATCAAACCTTACCTATCTCTTCTGCAGGCACGCAGTGTGTTTTATTTGCGTTTCTTGGGCAGAGGATATGTAGGGTCAGAGTGGCCAAATTAAGGCATCATGAATATTAAATACTCATGAATATTTAGTATAACCCGAATTTCAAGTGTTTCATATATTTAATCTCATGTATAATTTATGTATTGTGAATATTTAGTGCCCAGGTACCTCAGGAATACTGATCAACCCTCTCTGTCTACATTTAACACTTATGTGCTCTACTTGCTTATTTTATGTTTACCACATCCCATGAACTCTACATATGCAAAACAAATATTTTGCTTACTAGCTACGAATCTATAGTTAAAACCTCTTAAAGGTTTTGCCTGTGTTTTATATTATAAAATATGACTTTATTTATGATAGAATTGATATTCTCAAAACAAATGCACATTTCAAGGCTGTTTTGTGAAATAAGGACATTATAAAATTACCACCATTTTCTATAATAATCAATTTGTAAAAGAAAGAATATTGTAACACCAAAAATAGGAAGAATATAGTCTCAAAGTATTACTTGCTCTATTTTTTTCCTTTTGCTGAGGGTCAGTGAAAACTCTGTCACAGACTGGTTCCAATCCATAGTTCAGCATTTAGGAGCTACCCTTTCAGAGTAGTGATTGTCACGTATTTATCTCTAACCACCTATGTTATGAAGATCCAAAGCAAACTCTATAAGATCCAGGGTAGCTGACTTATATACCTCTATAAGCATAAGCAAAAAGCCACCAAAACTAATATTAAAATTAATTAAAGTGCCTATCTCTATATTGTTTTTCAGAAGAGCCTTGGATATTCCTACTTATTTGATATCATCCATGTCTCGCCTCAGACATAAAGAAACAATCAAATCCGTAACCTCAGATGAGATCTTAAATGAGGTAAGTATTTAACACTTCTGTAAAGTGCCGTTTTGATCATGTTTTCCCTGAATTGCAGCTGGCCCCTAACTGGACTATCCATCTAATTCTAGTTTACTCTCCATAACACAGTGAAGGTGCTCTTTATAAAATGTAATTCTAACTATTTCATTCTCTGCTACCCTGCTCTCAGGGTCTATAGAATAAGGTGCAAGCTCCTTACAATGGTAGCTCCTTAGAACGGCTACCACTCTGTGATGGTCTGGTTCTTACATACCAATCAGCCACATTTCTCATCAGCCCACAGCGGTATCATATCATACTACTACTTGTTCTAGAAGGCCTCCGTATATGCCCTTTCCTTTGCCTGGAATGGCCACCATACCTCCATGTTATTGGCCACATGAACTACTATTTAATGTTTCAAAGCTCAAGCCCAAGCAATGTTTTCTCTGTGAAGTTCTCCTTGTCCTCACCCCAGAGAGTTAATCATTCTCTCTCCTGAGTTACTATTATACCTTGAATATATTTCTTACATTTCATTGCAATTATTTGTTTACCTGTTTATTTTCTCCTGATAGACTTAAGATAAAAATCCTTAAGGATTTCCATTTATTTTTGGATCCTAGCAAAGTAGTACCTGATATTGAATAGGTTGAAGAAATGTTAATTGAATGAATGAATGAATAATGGTTGTTTGAAAAACTGGAAAAAGTAAGCCATCCAGTTATCAGCCAGTAACTAATTTCTACCTTCTATCAGCTATATAAAATGTTACAAAAATCTAGTCGTGTTAATCATGTGTTTCAGGATACTGTGCACCCCTTTGTGGAAGTTTCCTTTCAGCACACTGTGTACCAGACCAGTGTTGCAAGTGGATCTCATCCATGCTGGAACGAAGAAATTAAAGTAGATTTTATGTAAGTTGGAGTCCATTTTTCCTCAGCTTCTAAAATAGAGCAGTAACAAAATTATTTTCTTGAGCTGGTTATTGAAAATAATGATGGATATAGGCTTAATTTTTAAGTTTTTAAATTATGAAGTATTTCTTACATAGATATTAATATATATAATGTATATGTAAATGTAAGTTCTGAGGAAAAATGATAAAATGAATACCTGTGTATCTACCATCTAGCTTAAAAAATGGAGTATTAGCAATATTTTTGAAGGCTCCACTGTGCCAATAACTATTTGTATCCCCTTTCTTTCTCCCCAGAGGTAACAACCATGAATTTGTTTATCATTCCCTCTCTTTATGACTTTAAATCATAGGTATTTATCCCTAGCTATGTTTTATTTACCTGTGGACGTTTTCCAACTTTATGTAAATTGAATGATCTTTTGCAATCTGTTTCTTTACTCTTATTTTGAGCGATTTGTCCATATTCATATGAATATGAATTCATATTCCTTCCTTCCTTTATTTTCACTTCTGTATAGTATTCCACTGTATTAAAATGCCATAATTTATTTATACTTTATCCTGTTGATGCAGATTTGCCTGGTTTTAATGTTTTTCTATTGTAAATAGTATTGCTCTGAACATTCTTGTACTTGTCATCTGGAACACACATGTAAGAGTTTCTTTTTAAGACAGTAGTTCTCAAAGTATTTTGTGCACTGAAATCACCTGTACAGCTTCTTTAAACAGATTGCTGGGCCCAACTCCATAGTTTCTAGTTCAGTAGTTCTCATACATAATTCCATTTCTAACAAGTTCTCAGGTGTTACTGATGCTCCTAGTCAGGGGACACTTTGAGACCCTTTACTTTAGGATCTGTATCCAGGAGTGGAATTGCTTCAACTTTACTAGCTAATGCCAAAGTTTTTTCTAAAGTGATTGTGCCAATACATACTCCCAACAGCGATATAAAAGTTCCTATTGTGCCACATCTTCAATAATATTTTGTATTTTTAAAATTAATGTTTCTAATACAGTGGATCTAAAGTGATATTCTTGTTGTGGTTTAATTTACATTCCTGGATTTCTAATGAGATTGAGTTTCTTTTTTTTTTCCATTTTAAACAAATCGATAGGCTTTAATTTTTAGAGCAGTTTAGGTTCACGGTAAAACTGAGCAGAAAGCACAGAGTTCTTATACATCCTCTGCCTACAACATGCACACACAGCCTCCCTAAAGTGTCGGTGTGGTACATTTGTTACAATCAATGGACCAATGTTGACACATTATCAAAGTCCACAATTTACATTAGGGTTCACTCTTTGTGTTGTACATTCTACGGGTTTTGACAAATGTATAATGACATGTATCCACCACTGTAGTATCATACAGCATAGTTTCACTGCCCTAAAAATGCCCTGTGCTTCACCCATTTATCCGTTCATCCTTCCCCTGGAACCTCTGGCAACCACTGATCCTTTCACTGCCACCATAGTTTTACCTTTTCCAGAGTGTCATTGCATTTCAGGGTTCTCCATAAAAGCAGAACTAACAGGGTGTGTGTGTGTGTGTGTGTGTGTGTGTGTGTGTGTGTGTGTGTGTGTGTGTGTGTGTGTGTGTGTGTGTGTGTGTCTGTTTGACTCTCTTTACCCTCTGTAATAGGGGTGTGCCTCATCCAATTGGTTGGAGGCTTAACAGAAAAAAGACTTACCCCACTTAGGAAGATGGAATTCTGCCAGCACACTGGCTTCAGACTTGAACTGCAGCTCTCCCCTGGGCTTCCAGGCTGCCAGCTTACCCTGCAGATTTGGGGCTTGCCTTCCCCCACAATCACGTGAGCCACTATTACAGAGGGTAGTTTGCCTTACTCAACGTCTACTGACTTTTTTAATGTGGAAAGAACACTTAACATGACATCTACCCTTTGAACAAATTTTTAAGTGTGCAATATACTACTGCTGAATGTAGGTAAAAGGTTGTACAGCAGATCTAGAGCTTATTCTTCTTGCTTCCCTGAAGTTTTACGCCTTGTTGATTAGTAACTTCCCATTTCCCCCTCCCCCCAGCCCCTGGTGACCACCGTTCTGCTCTTTGACTCTATGAATTTGACTACTTTAGATGCCACATATAGGTGGAATCATGCAGTCTTTTTATGACTGGTTTATTTCATTTAGTATAATGTCCTCAAGATTCATCCATGTTGCCACATATTGCAGAATTTCCTTCTTTTTAAAGGGTGAGCAGTATTCCATATATATACCACATTTCCTTTATCCATTCATCTGTCAACAGACATTTAGCATGCTTCCATACTGTTGTGAATAGTGCTGCAATGAACATAAGAGTGCTAACATCTCTTTGATATTCTGATTCAGTTCTTTTGGATAAATACCTAGAAATGGGATTGCTAGATCATATGGTATCAGTTCTATTTTTAATTTTTTGAGGAACCTGCATAACGTTTTCCATAGCAGCTGCACCATTTTACATTCCCACCAACTGTGTGCAGGAGTTCCAATTTTACACACCTTCACCAGCACTTGTTACTTTATTTTATTTTTTTTGATAATAGCCATCCTAACAATTGTGAAGTGATATCTCATTGTAGCTTTGAATTTCCCTGATTATTACTGAGTGTTTTATTATTAGTAATTTTGAGCATTTTTTTCATGTATCTATTAGCCATTTGTATGTCATTTTTGGAAAATGTCCATTCAAGTTTTAGTACATTTTAAAATCAGATTATTAGCTTTTTTACTATTCGGTTGTATGAGCTCTTTATGTATGTTGGAGAGGAACCCCCTTATAATATATATGGTTTGCAAATATTTTCTCCCATTCCATAAGTTGACCTTGTACTCTGACGATTATTTCCTTTGCTGTGCAGAAGGTTTACAGTTTGATATAGTTCCACTTTTTTATTTTTGCTTTTGTTGCCTGTGCTTTGGTATCATGTCCATGAAATTATTGCCACAACCTATGTCATGAAACTTTTCCCCTGTATTTTCTTCTAGAAGCTTTATAGTTTCAGGTCTTACATTTTAAATATTTAATTCATTTTGAGTTGAATTTTGTGTATGGTATAAGATAAAGATCAAATTTGATTCTTTTTTTATTAACATCTTTATTGGAGTATAATTGCTTTACAATGGTGTGTTAGTTTCTGCTTTATAACAAAGTGAATCAGCTATACATATACATACATCCCCATATCTCCTCCCTCAAATTTGATCCTTTTGCACGTAGTTTTACCAACACCATTTGTTGAAGAGATTGTCCTTTCTTCATTGAGTAGTCTTGGCACCCTTGTCAAAGATCGGTTGACCTGACATAGATGCAAGGATTTATATCTAGGCTCTCTATTCTGTACCACTGGTCTATATGTCTGTTTTTAGGCCAGACTGTTTCAATTACTGTAACTTCGTAAAATATGTATTTTGAAATCAGGAAGTGGGATCTCCAGCTCTTTTCTTTCTCAAGGTTCATATTTGATGCTAAAGCTATATAAATAGGCTTTTGTAATTGAAAATAAAGTGCACTGATCAAGACAGATTTAAAATGTGGAACTTAAAATTGTTCTCTAAACTCAAGTAGCAATTTTCAGTTGTTACTTCCTATACATCTTTAGCTCTCCCTCGGGTAAAAGGAATATAAAGAACTGTCAACTACATCTGTTATCAAAGTCCTTTCTCTTTTCCTGGCGCCCTTACCCCCTTCTCTTGCCAATCTTGTTCATCTCCCTCAATTTCTGCAGATCATATGGTTCTTGACTATTTGCATGGTTTTTTGATGGCATCCCTCTGACTTTTTTTTTTTAACATCTTTATTGGAGTATAATTGCTTTACAATGCTGTTTTAGTTTCTGCTTTATAAGAAACTGAATCAGCTATACATATACATCTATCCCCATATCTCTTCCCTCTTGCATCTCCCTCCCTCCCACCCTCCCTATCCCACCCCTCTAGGTGGCCACAAAGCACCGAGCTGATCTCCCTGTGCTATGCGGCTGCTTCCCACTAGCTATCGATTTTACATTTAGTAGTGTATATATGTCCATGCCACTCTCTCACTTTGTCTCAGCTTACCCTTCCCCCTCCCCGTGTCCTCAAGTCCATTCTCTAGTAAGTCTGTGTCTTTATTCCTGTCCTGCCCCTAGGTTCTTCATAACTTTTTTTTCTTTTTTAGATTCCATATATATGTGTTAGCATATGGTATTTGTTTTTCTCTTTCTGACTTACTTCACTCTGTATGACAGACTCTAGGCCCAACCACCTCACTACAAATAACTCAATTTCATTTCTTTTTATGGCTGAGTAATATTCCATTGTATATATGTGCCACATCTTCTTTATCCATTCATCTGTCGATGGACACTTAGGTTTCTTCCACATCCTGGCTATTGTAAATAGTTCTGCAATGAATATTGGGGTGCATGTATCTTTTTCAATTAGAGTTTTCTGTGGGTATATGCCCAGGAGTGGGATTGCTAGATCATTTGATAGTTCTATTTTTAGTTTTTTAAGGAACCTCCATACTGTTCTCCATAGTGGTTGTACCAATTTACATTCCCACCAACAGTGCAAGAGGGTTCCCTTTTCTCCACACCCTCTCCAGCATTTATTGTTTGTAGATATTTTGATACTGGCTTTAATGAAAGATAGCAGTTGTCCTGAAAGCACATAGATTTTCTTATCTTATACTTTATAAAAGAAAATAATGCAGGCAATTTTATAGTCCTTTATGAATAATGCTTTTATAAAATCAGTTAAGCATTTAAATACGTTTTTCTTATTTACAGCTTACCAGGACATGATTATAGCGTCTCAAGCTTATCTAAAATAAAAGATAATATATATATCAACATTTTTGATGAAATGATTATTGAAAAACATGAGGTAAAGTAAAATAATAATCAATGTTGAAATAATTATAAGTTCAGACTGAATGAAGTCTATTAACATATTTGTAAATTTGATTTTTAGATACAGTATCTATTTCCAACATTTTCTAAAAAGGATATGGGGCAACTTGAAATAAAATCAGACATATGACAAGTCAATTCAAAAATAACAGGGATCGGGCTTCCCTGGTGGCACAGTGGTTGAGAGTCCGCCTGCCGATGCAGGGTAGACGGGTTCGTGCCCCGGTCCGGGAAGATCCCACATGCCATGGAGCGGCTGGGCCCGTGAGCCATGGCCGCTGAGCCTGCGCGTCCGGAGCCTGTGCTCTGCAACGGGAGAGGCCACAACAGTGAGAGTGTACTGCAAAAAATAAATAAAATAAAATAAAATAAAATAACAGGGATCATAAACCACATATAAGAGGAGGAGAGATAAATATACCAAGAATTTGGGAAAATTAGATTTCTGCAATTGAACGTTACATTTACATGTGAACTTCCTGGTAGCCAAGCTTTAGCGTATTTTTAAAGTTTGCTGCACTAAGCATATTTACTGTGATAAAGGTATATACATTAAGATGCTTTACACTGTTTACTGACATGTAGCAAGATATCCAAAAGCAGTGGTTATGAACTGAAGGCAGGAATCTGGGGTATTGGCAGCTTTTTTCAAACTTCGGCCCTTCCCCAGATTCAGGTACGTAGCAACAACAATCCCAGGGCTTGGAAATTGAATACCATGGCTTTCTTGATATTCTTAACAGTTGCATATGATCACTAGAATCTCAAAATTGTCTATTATGACCCTGGACTCCCTGGCATTTGTTCTTCTTAGAAGAGAGAGATCAGATTAAAATGGGAGCCAGAATATACTGCATTTTCTTTTGCAAGGTTTTTACATTTCTAACCTGGACTATCTACAAGTGGACCATCAGATGAATTTTCTAAGGAACGGGCCATGGCAACCTAACTGATACCATTATTTCTTGGCAGTAAGCCAACATGGTCCATAATTACAGCAGCAAGGCAGAGGTGGATGGTGGAAAGGTAAAAAATGAAGCAGAAAGCAAGAGAGTGTGTGAGGAAAGCTACAATGAATTATCCTTTTTATCTCCCTTCTTTTATCCTATCTCCTTACTTCAGCCCAGATAATAGTGTATAACTTTAATATTAACAGAAATTCTGAGTTTATGGATTTAAAAGAAGTCACGTTAACATAAATAATCTAAGGTCTTCCTCTTGGTCCACCCTCTACTCACAGAACCTCCACCAGTCCCTCCGAAAATTTTCTGGAAGCCTCCAAGTAGTCCTCATATATGTGCCTAAACATGACTGTTAGCTATAGTCATCCTTCCCATTTCAACAGTGTGTGTGTGTTCTTTTGATTCAGGCTCCACAGCTCTCAAAGCCACTTAAAAGAATCTCACCACCACCACTGTTGACATTGCCCCTGATTAGGATGCCATCATCTGTGCCAAGGGTATTATCTCCCCAATTATCCTTGAGCCCAAAGCTATGAAACTTCAGAATACCCAAGAGGCACTGGATTCTGCACAAACATGGGAAGAATGGCCCTATTTTCTCTGAATTCATGCTACATATTATATATCTAGATCTTAAAGCAACAGTATTGGTACACAAAATCTCACAGTAGAAGAGCTTCTCCAGCCGCCGACCCTAATCATCAGGGGTCAAACCCAGGACAAGGGACCTAGTGGGGTACAGTGCACACCAACCCTTTCCATGTCCTCATTGTCCTCTCTCTTCACCTTGCTTCCTAAACTCAGCCCAACTGCTCTCACCTTCCCTAATTACAAACAAAAAAATTCAGTGGATATAAGTACATACTAGTGCTAAAGAGAGGGATATTGCCTATACTAGTCTTAAACAAGCAACATGCCTGTCCCAAGAGCTATTCTCTAACACCTTTCCTATATTCCCCCATTTCAGCACTTTTGTTGATGAAGTGAAAAATTTATATGGCTAAAAGTGGAGTGAATCATAGAGTACTGCCAGTGGGGTTGGTCGTGGTGGTAAATGCCAAACCCATTTATGTCTAGTCCCTGCTTCTCTTACTACACATACTTTCTCTAATTTAAAAAATAGGATTATTGTGGCATAATTATCATATAATAAACTGCACATAATTAAAGTGTATACTTTGACAAGGTTGGTTTTTTTTGTTTGTTTGTTTGTTTGTTTTTTGCGGTACGCGGGCCTCTCACTGCTGTGGCCTCTCCCGTTGCAGAGCACAGGCTCCGGACGCGCAGGCTCAGTGGCCATGGCTCACGGGCCCAGCCGCTCCGTGGCATGTGGGATCTTCCCGTACCGGGGCATGAACCCGTGTCCCCTGCATCGGCAGGCGGACTCTCAACCACTGCGCCACCAGGGAAGCCCCTCTGACAAGTTTTGACGTATATATACCCATGAAACCATCATCAAAGTCAAGATAATGAACATATCCACCACTCTCAAAGGTTTTCCCCTGTCCTGTTAGAATACCTCCCTCCTTCCTTTCCTTCCTCCCACCCCAGGCAACCACTGATCTGCTTTCTGTAACTATAGTTTACATCTTCTGGAATTGTAGAAAAATGGCATCATACAGTATGCACTTTTTTCCCCTTGGTCTGGCAACTTTCACAGAAAAATTATTTTGAGATGTGTCTCAGTTGTTTTATTTATCAACTAGTTCATTAATTTTTACTGTATAGTGGTAGTCTATTGAACACATACATTCTGTTGTACGTTTAAATATTCAGCTGTTGATGGACATTTGGGTTTTCTTTGGGGGTGGCTATTATAAATAAAGCCGCTATGAGCATTTGTGTATAAGTCCTTGTATGGACAAATGCTTTAATTTCTCTTGGGTAAATACATAGGAGTGAAATGGCTGGATCATATGGTAAGTAGACATTTAAGAAACTGCTAAACAGTTTTTCCAAAGTGACTGTACCATTTTTTATTTCCACCAGCAATGTATGAGACTTCTAGTTCTTTCACAGTCTTACAGACAAGTGGTCAGACTTAAAAATTTTAGCCACTCTAATAACCGTGTGGTTGTATCTCATTGTAGTTTTAATTTGTATTTCCTGATGACTAATGATGGTGAGCACTTTTCCATGTATTTATTTGCTATCTGAATATCTTCTTTGGTGAAGTGTCTGTCCAAATCTTTTGTCTATTTTTCAAATTGGGTTATTTGTTTTCTTATTATTCAGTTCTGAGGATTCTTTACATATTCTGTGTACAAATCCTTTATCAGATATATGATTTACAAATATTTTCTCCTGGTACATAGCTTGTCTTTTCATTTTCCCAACAGTGCCTTTTGAAGAGCAAAGTTTTAAGTTTTGATGAAGTCAAATTTATCAACTTGCTTTTGGTGTCATATGTTTTAGCTCTGTTTTTGCTTTATATATTTTGTAACTCTTTATTAGGTGCATGTACTTTTCTTAATTTTTGAATTTTATTTTATTTATTTTTTTATACAGCAGGTTCTTATTAGTCATCAATTTTATACACATCAGTGTTTATATGTATATATGTCAATCCCAATAGCCCAATTCATCCCACCCCACCCCCCCGCCACTTTCCCCCCTTGGTGTCCATACGTTTGTTCTCTATATCTGTGTCTCTATTGCTGCCCTGCAAACTGGTTCATCTGTACCATTTTTCTAGGTTCCACATATATGCCTTAATATACGATATTTGTTTTTCTCTTTCTGACTTTCTTCACTCTGTATGACAGACTCTAGATCCATCCACGTCTCAACAAATGACCCAGTTTCATTCCTTTTTATGGCTGAGTAATATTCCATTGTACACATGTACCACATCTTCTTTATCCATTCGTCTGTTGATGGGCATTTAGGTTGCTTCCATGACCTGGCTATTGTAAATAGTGCTGCAATGAACATTGGGGTACATGTGTCTTTTTGAATTATGGTTTTCTTTGGGTATATGCCCAGTAGTGGGATTGCTGGATCATATGGTAATTCTATTTTTAGTTTTTTAAGGAACCTCCATACTGTTCTCCGTAGTGGCTGTAGCAATTTACATTCCCACCAACAGTGCAAGAGGGTTCCCTTTTCTCCACACCCTCTCCAGCATTTGTTGGTTGTAGATTTTCTGATGATGCCCATTCTAACTGGTGTGAAGTGATACCTCATTGTAGTTTTGATTTGCATTTCTCTAATAATTAGTGATGTTGAGCAGCTTTTCATGTGCTTCTTGGCCATCTGTATGTCTTCTTTGGAGAACTGTCTATTTAGGTCTTCTGCCCATTTTTGGATTGGGTTGTTTGTTTTTTTAAATTGAGCTGCATGAGCTGTTTATATATTTTGGAGACTAATCGTTTGTCTGTTGATTCATTTGCAAATATTTTCTCCCATTCTGAGGGTTGTCTTTTGGTCTTGTTTATAGTTTCCTTTGTTGTGCAAAAACTTTTAAGTTTTATTAGGTCCCTTTTGTTTTTATTTCCATTACTCTAGGAGATGGGTCAAAAAAGATCTTGCTGTGATTTACATCAAAGAGTATTCTTCCTATGTTTCCTCTAAGTGTTTTATAGTGTCCGGTCTTACATTTAGGTCTTTAATCCATTTTGAGTTTATTTTTGTGTATGGTGTTAGGTTTTATTATATATTCTTTATCACAGTCTATCTTTATATAATATTATGCCACTTCATATATAGTGTAAGAACAGGATATTACTATACTACCATTTCCCCTCCTGTGCTCTGTGTTAGTGTTATCATACATTTTCCTTATATGTATGTCATAAACTCCACAACAGGTCATTATTATTGCTTTAAATGGTCAATTATCTTTTAAAGAAATTTTTTAAAGGGAGAAAAAAAATCTTTTCTATTTACTCTTTGGTTTCTTTTTAAAAAGGAAGAGAATTTTTTATACTTACCTACATGTTTGTGTGAAATTATCCAACACATGATATAGAATGAGTAATAGAAAAATTATTTATTTTAATAGGATCACAGTTTCAAGAGCTGCAGTGGTCATTCATATATAAGAAAGAATTGGCTTGGATCCATTGTCTTCCCTTTCTCTGCTCTCCTGCAACAATCTGAGGTAATAGAAGATGATTCTTTGCTAATTATTCTGAATTTTTGTCTCTGGCTAATAGAAATACCTGTGTCTTTGAGTCAGATTCTGACTGGCAGGTTGATAAGTCAGTCAAAATGATCCTGTATTCAACTGCCCCATGGGTGTTGGAGTATTTGAAGGTTTTAGCTGTCTCTGGAATAGGAGACACCCACAAATTTATTTCATGTATTTTTAGAGTGTTTGTTGATGAAGAAAAGGACAGGTAGCCTTAGATCTTAAAGCAACATTCATATTTGCTCATAATAGTTTTGTAAGACCAGATTCATAAATATTCTGATTAATGACATTGCTTTGTAACCATGGGTTCCAGGAGTTTCAGCTCCTCAGACACTGTTTATTGATAATGGTGAGACTGATGATTAGCATCTGTGTCTGTGGTACCCCCAGAGGGCTCTGCTGTTGGGTTTTGCAGCAAGAAAATGCCTACATGGCCAGCAAAATATAAAAACCCCATTCTAGATTTCATCGGGGCCCTGTAACTTACAGAGATATGCCAGTTACAGATGATTCAGCAATGAATTTTCTACCTCAAGGAGTTCACTGTCTATAGAAGAAAACCATTTCAGTACGACATGGTAATGCTGTAGGGCTTTGATAGGGGCATGAGGTTGGTACTATGAGAACACTGAGTAAGGAGTACCCTACCCTTCCTGGTTTGGAGGGGGAAGCAAGGGGGTGTTCAGAGGGGTTCGGGGTAGGTGAGAGGAGAATGAGGAGGAGCATGAAAGGTCAGGGGAATATTTACAGAGGAGATAACTTTTAATCGAGTCCCTAAAGATGCATTTATCAAGCACACAAAGTCATTTGACTCAGAAGGATTTATGTATCTATCAGTTAGTACTGTATTCAGTCATATGCAACAGAAAACCTGACAGTGGCTGTTGTAAGAGGTCTATTTATCTCACAAAAAAGAAGTCTAGATGCCAGTGCATCTGCTCAAGAATATCATCAAGGATCCAAGCTACTTTTGTCTTTCTGTTCTACTCTCCTTATCATGTGACTTTCATCCTCATAATTGCACCTCCAGCCTCATATTCATGCTGCAGACAGGAGGTGGGGTGAAGCAAGAAGGGGCAGTGCCTGTATCAGGAAAACAGACACTTCCCCAGAAAACCTCTCAGACTTCTTGCATTTTACTTATGTGACTTGGTCACTACATGGCTGTCATGTTACCACCTAAAACTGTTGGTAAGAAAGGAGAAGAGAATGGAGGAGAATAGAAACGTCTGCGTATTATGCAATCACAGGATGTCATGAGGGAGCACGTTGAAAATACAAGTGCTGCAAATAAAGAGCAACGGAGATTTTAAATTGTTGGAGGTATAGGGCTTCCTATGTTTGTAAATCCCTGCAGGTGTTTCTCAGTCTCAGGCCAGATGCTAGGATAGAGAAGTAGTTAAGAATGTGAGCTTCAAAGGGGGACCAGCCGGGCTTCCCTGGTGGCGCAGTGGTTGAGAGTCCGCCTGCTGATGTAGAGGACACAGGTTCGTGCCCCAGTCTGGGAAGATCCCACATGCCGCGGAGCAGCTGGGCCCGTGAGCCATGGCCGCTGAGCCTGTGCGTCCGGAGCCTGTGCTCCGCAGCGGGAGAGACCACAACAGTGAGAGGCCCGCGTACCGCAAAAAAAAAGGTGGACCAACCTGGGTTGTAATCCCGGCTCTACTACTCATTAGTTTTGTGATCTCACACAAATTACTTACATGCTCTGAGCCCCAGTTTCCTTATCTATAAAATGGAGATAAGAGCGGTATCTACCTTATTAAATAATATGATCTATATCAAGCACTTGGCAGAATGCCTTGTACATAGTAAGTGCTCAATAACTATTAGTTATATTAGTAGTAGTATTAGTTATTATTGTAAATTATCTCCTCCCAAACATGCGCGTGCACACACACACACACACACACACACACACACACACACATAAGATCCCTCCTCCAGTGGACTTTGGGTCATCCTTCCTGCTGTTATATTTTTTTTCCTCTTTCCAGACCCAATGCAAAATGTATCATGGTCTTTTAGCATTTTCTCTGAGCTTAAATTAGATCTTCTAAGAGCTTTTATCACTCTGGTCCATTAACTTGCTTCATTGTTTCATCCCTTTCTTACTTCTGCCTTCTCCACGTACTACATATTAGACAGGGACCCAGGGTGTCAAGGTTGCCTATGAACAAATCATCATGGAGAACCTTACCATCCTTGTGCAAGTACCTATTAGTAGAATCAGCATGAACCCATGCAAGCCTGTTTCCTGCCATGGAGAAGACTGAACTGAGCTATACTATATTTGACTGATGTTTATTTTCATCATGCAGAATCCATTATACTGATATACTCTTTCAGATTAGTGGAACATTTCAAGTAAATATTCCACCGGTTTTGCTTGGGTATACTTGGAGTGAGACTTATGTGTCTCCTAAAGAAGATTATAATGGACAGAATTTAAAAGAATGTACCTTCTTAAATATTTTTGCTACTATTGAACCTCAAATATCATATGCCATCTGTAATCCAGAACTAAACAAGGTAGGTTTTACACTGAATTATTTTCATATATACTATCAAAGAAGTGTTAATTTCAAAGCTGACAAAAATGAATGTTGGTTCTTGATATTTTCCTGTGGAGACAATATAGTACAATGTTGAAATGTTTTCAACTCGATTCTAGTTTTCAGGTCAAATAGATGTTTTGGAGAGAGCACAGATTTTTAAAAAAAATTGTAAGGCATTATTTCCTGAACGAAGAATCACAACTACTGTTTTTAATGATGAAGGGATACAGATCTTAGTAACAAGATATATCAAGGCATTGAATCCACCTCAACAACTCCTGGATATATTTCTTCATGATTCTAATGCAACACTTGTAAGTTATATTTATTTTAGTAGCTTTATTGTGATATTCGTATACCATACAATTTGCCCTTCCAAAGCATATAATTCAATAGCTTTTACTTTATACACGGAGTTGTGCCACCATCACCACAGTAAATTTTAGAACATTTTGATCACTCCAAATTTATATTTATTTTAACTTGTTTACTTTTTATTATTAACTTTGAGTATAACTTTCTTATTAAAATTACTTTACCTTCAGAGACAGTTTCCTGAGAGAGAAACCGTCTATGTTGCAATGTGTCCTCTTGAGCACCAGATGGGAGAAAACATTTCTTCCTGATCCCCTTCACTTCTGCCCACTTGTACTAGAGAGTCACTGTTGCCACACCAGTTCACGTGACCATATCAGCTTCACAACTTTTCTGTCAAACTTTGAAAAATGACACAGAAAAATTCCTTTGACTTCCAGGCAAGATTAAAAGTTATGTTTCTAAAGGAGTTGTGCCCTCTAAGGATTGCTTCTTGTTGTATGTGGGAGTGAAGAAACTATGTTTTTTTGTTTTATTTATTTTTGGCTGCCTCGGGTCTTCATTACTGCACACAGGCTTTCTCTAGTTGCGGCGAGCGGGGGCTACTCTTCGTTGTGGTGTGTGGGCTTCTCATTGCGGTGGCTTCTCTTGTTGCAGAGCACGGCCTCTAGGAGCGCGGGCTTCAGTAGTTGCAGCACGTGGGCTCAGTAGTTGTGGTGCACGGGCTTAGTTGTTCTGCAGCATGTGGAATCTTCCCGGACCAAGGATCAAACCCGTGTCCCCTGCATTGGCAGGCGGATTCTTTAACCACTGTGCCACCAGGGAAGTCCAACTATGTTACGTTTTGCTCTGTAAACCGCCAACATAAACACTTCCCACCCCATCCTTATGTGGCTTTATGCATATCTGTTATTTACCAGCTGACAAAAGAGACATGTACCTGTATTCATTATGGACTCAGAAGAGAATGTAGCTTCTTCCACTTTGAGAAACGAAAATGTGAAATCAGAGATCTAGTCTCCCGTTGAAGAAAAAAATAAGCTTTGCAGACACCTTTACTTTATAGGTTGGAACAGCAGCACCATCCATGAAATACAAACCACAAATTGACTGTTTCTGAAGTTCCTATATTGTTATTAATTTTGGTCTTAAGTTGATAGATTCCACAGAAGGTGATAAGTATCTTTTACCTCTTCCTCCATTAGAAAATTAGTTTAATAATGGATTTCTTGATCAAGAGCATCACCACTTACTAAAACATACATGGAGAGAATAATCAATAAACAGGCTTTCTAGGATCTTTTGTTTTTTAAGTCTTCTGCAACATTTATTGATAAACAGGAAAGGGGTTTTATTTACAGTTTTAAAGCTCTTTTTTGTCACTATTATTAGTAATTTTCTATCTATGTATGGTAATATCCAGTTTTAAAAATACTTTATGATTTAAGACTTTAAATCATAACATGTCTGTTTAGCTGATTAGTTCTCCCCTTTACTTCTAAAAGAGAAATTGTACAGTACAAGAGTCATTCATTGGGATTAGATTTATTAATCTAGTTACCTACTAGTTTGACATTTTAGGAAGGAGGTAATTGGGTTTTTTTAATGATGGATAAACTTGTGCTGGTGTTTTGGATCTTATGATGCTGAGCATGTTCTGCACTGGTGCTAATGTTTAACATAATTTTATATTTACAAACATACCTGCTACCCAGAGGCAAGTATTAATTTAGTCCATATGGACTACTGACCCCTCTTGAGACTGCAACATACATACTCCTAAACACACTCATACATGTTGTGTTTAGACTTTAAAGTATCTTA
Organism: Delphinus delphis; assembly: GCF_949987515.2. NCBI lineage: Eukaryota > Metazoa > Chordata > Mammalia > Artiodactyla > Delphinidae > Delphinus > Delphinus delphis. Next base: position 31,477,318 of record NC_082698.1, on the reverse strand, counting down.
ACCCATTTCTGGACATGAATGTGTTATAAACCTCCTGATTTCTAGCAACATATTAAAAAACACTGCTATTAAAAACACTTCACAAGTCATTGTCAGCCATTGCTGGCGTTCTGTCACTAGAAAATACACAGCAATATCTGGTATGTTGCAAGCTTTCAAGATAGCCTGGATTTTAAAAGTTAGTCCATTAGTTGTATCTGATGGATGTAAATTTGCCTCCTAGTTCACTTTGTGTCAAGAGCTAAAACTGTGAACTTTCTCTTATTGGTGGGTAATAACTGAAAATAAAGATTTTATTTTCATAAAAAAAAAAAGAAAAAAGAAGCTTTGATTAAAGGGCATCTATGAAAAATCATTTATACCTTTTATTTATTCAGGCTTGATCGAGTCAATTGACTCTCCTCAGAAAATTTATATTATTTCCCAGTATAAAGCTCTTACCTGGATTCTTTAAGCTAAAATCAAAAGTCCTAGTTTAGATCACCATTTGCTACACTCTGCTTTTCCATTACGTGTTTCTTCTTGCCTGTTTCCTGACACCGAAAGTCCAAGGAGATAATAATGCTCTCAGATTTCTTTCAAGGACAATCTTTGCCTTTTTAAAAAAGCATAAATCCTAGCTCCTTTGCTTATCAAGGATTGTGAACTATGTTTAATTAATTGCATGAAGTCAGAAACGTGACCAGTGGAGGAAGTCATAATAGTGCATAAATGGTAGCTATTGTAAATCAGTGAAAATGTTGGTGAACTTTCTGTGTTAGCTCATTGTTTATTTGTACTCCTTTCTTCTTTCCTACTCTAGTCCGAGTCCTTATCTCCAGCCCTATAGGGGGAACAATCCACAATTGATCTGTTGTTGGAAAAAGTCGGCTGCACCAATGACTTCTTGCTGCAGCAACTTATAACTAGTTTTTATTAATAAAAATATTTCTGCTAGATTTTGAACCTAAAAGTAAATCAAACTTTTGCTATTCTTCAACATCTTTTTTCATTTTTTAAACAGTTATACTTTAAAGTATACATGTAATGTATCGTGTTTAAATTTTTTACTTATTACAATGAAATATAATGGTTAACATGCATGCTCTGAAGTCACGCTAACTTGGGCTTATTCCCAGAGACCCATAAATTGTGTTCGTGTGTGACCCTGAGCAAGTTATCTTAGCACTCTAAGCTTGTTTCTTCTTTTGTAAAATAAAATTAATAATAGTGTGTACTTCATAGGCTTGTAGGATACACTAAATGTGATGACAGTGCATGTAAAGCACTGTGCTTGGTGATAGGCATATAGTATGCTCTCAATAACTGTTAGTTAATATTATTTTAGGACCTCGTTGCTCGCTTTGTATCTTTGATTCCTATTATGCCTGATACACTGGATGAAAATGATGGTTTTGATATATGGATGACATCAGAGGTAACAAATTACATTTTATAATTTAAATGTATAGCATTTCTTACTTGCTTTTCTTTTAAAGAAAACTTTTAAAAAATATTATGCACTTATGTAGTAATTTGCTTCGTGCAATTTGAAGGTAATTGATAATTTAATACATCATTTTCAGCTCTATAACGATCCGTAAAAATAATTCTTAAAGACCAAAATTCTTATTCAACATTTTAAGGAGCTCATAATATTGAGATTCAACGGGAATTCCAGGTGTACAATATTATGACATTCTCCAGAGAGAAATATGGCTTGTTCACTATAGAGGTGGTCAGACCCTGAAGTCTAGCAGAAATACCACCACTTCCCAGAAGCTTTCCCCAGTTTTCCCACATCTGAATGAAGAGCTTGTATAGCAGTGCTCTTCCTTGGCACTTGGATTAAAATTGTCTTTAGTCTGATTTCCAAGTAAAATACAGGCTCCATGCAATATTTGGGACATATTTATACTAAAAGACTACTTGTTTATCTGAAATTCAAATTGAACTAGGCATCCTATTCCCCGCCCCCCTCCACAAGTGTGGCAGCCCTAATTAGAGCACATTTTCCATTCCACCTTAAATTATATTTAATTGCTTATATACTGGCCCTATACCCACACACTGTACATATACATCCCAAGTTTAATCTCCTTGAATGATAAGGAAGATTTGATTCTTATTTATTTTTATATTCGTCACTTGTACGTACTTTAAATTTAGCAAGTATTCAATATTTTTAATGGAAAATACCAGCCTGATGGGAGCCTAAGAGAAGGACACTCTCCATCTGGAACTGATAGTCCTGGCACTTATCTAGAATGTTTTAGAGGTTAGATTTTTTTAGCTGAAATGGACTTAGCGGGCACAGGACTAACTTAATAGGTCAGCTACCCTGCCTTCTGCTAAGTGGGAGTAAGGGAGATACAAGCACGTGGTTTGTTTCGGGATCCAGTGATTCAAATCTGGTAAAACTCAAAGAGGAGTCAGTTAACTCTAGATTCTTCTTAGACTCTTCAAACTAATCAGAATGTGTCCAGGGGTATTATGATCCTGCAGAACATTGAAAGATAGCCTCTAAAGTAGCTAAAAATAACCACAAAATAACCATTCAGGCAAATACTAGTGCTCCCGAGTGCCCTCCAATCCAAACAATACCCATAATCCACAGGTTACCACAGTCATAGGCTTCCTCTTGGCCAATGTCTTCCCATTGACATGAACTGTTTGGACTTGGGATACCCATGAGTGAATGACTAATTAGTTTGTCACAAGACAAGAGTTATTTCTCCTACCCAACATACAGTCTTGGAGTCAACCAAACCTTGGTTCAAATCCTACGTCAACCATCTGATAGCTGTGTGACCTAAGATAAGTTATTTAGCTTCTTTGGACCTCAGTTTCCTCATCTTTGGCATACAGGGGTTTTGAAAGGATAGGCACCTGGAACGCAGTATGTTAGTTACCTACTCTCATCCATTCCCTCCTTCTCTTATGAAATCCAGTCAGGGGAACCTCCTTGGCCTGACGTTGAAGACTGCTCATAATCTGCTCTTCATTCTCCTGTTCACGCACACCTTTCAAAAGAGCCACGTTACCATCCTCCCTAGCCTCCTCAGCATCACATTCAGCCGGTGTGTACTGATGTGGCCATATCAGTTGTTAAAACATTGAAATGCTTCCAGACTGGTAAATAGTCACTCCAAGGGCTCCTGAGCGCCCCCTCCCCAAGCTCCCTGACCACCACAGCCCTTTCTGTGGGACTAATGAAATGGAAGCACACGTGCAGTCTAAATGGTGCAGCCGCTACTCAGCAATAGCACATCATTGCCATATGAACATTTGGGCCTATACATTTTGTTAGATCCTTTGATTTTTCATGCCAGAAATCCAGAGTTTTATATGAGATCTTCCAACTTTTAAAAGCATTTCGGGGCCAAACGAAACACACCTCTCAACTAGAACTAGGTTACAGACCACTGGTCTGCCACCTCTGCTGTGCTTTTTCTCTCCTGCTACCACTGCTTTACTAGGCACCCTGTATGTGATTACACCCAGCCCAACTGTTCAGCTCTTTCAATTAAAGAAGTTTCCATTACTCTTTCTGATTGGGCTCCAACTCAGATCTCTTCCTCTCTTTCAGTTGAGAGCACTATGTGGGTACAGGACACAGTGTAGCTCCATTGACCAAAGGATCCCTTCCTCCAAAAACACTATGTGATTTCCCATCAGGTGAAGTTCCTTAAAATATCAGCCAAGATATCCCTGTTTTCCCAGGGTATTTGTCTCAAACAAAAATGCCCCATTTTGGAGGATAAAATTATTGGGTCACTTACACAGTATCCACATTAATTATCCCATGATAAAGGTGATCCTTATGTTCCAAGTTAATGTTCTCTCTTTCTAATGACCTAGTGTTTTCACAGGCAAAGGGTGCTGGAGCTTTCGGCTTTGCAGTCATCTTAGTGACCTGGCAAGGATGTGTGTGTGAGGGTTTGGAGGGACTCTAAATCTGTTGAATGCTTGCATTACTCAACTTTCTCTCCTCCCCTCCTTTTTTGTGTCCTTGTTGCTTTTGTTTTGCCTCAGCGCTGCATCAGTTTGGCTCTTGGAAATAAGGAGGAGCATGCCATACTTCTCTGTAATTTCTTCCTGTATTTTGGAAAGAAAGCTTTGGTCCTCCTAGGAACCTCGATGTTGGAAGTAAGTGTTGGACTTAATATTTAAATAGTGTAAGCAAAACTAATTAGCTTTTAGCTGCAAGTTTAAAAGACTTCAACCCCAAGTTTCCTTCTTTTCACAAGCTAATTAGGAAATTTCCTAGGCGAACAATTATTTACTTAGGAGGATAATGTTCGTTCATCAAAATTTCTACAATGTAAAGAATGACTTCCTTTTGTTTTTCTTCTTCATAAAGTAGTACAAATAAGAGTGCTACTTCATGGAGCTACTAAAAATATTAAATTACATAGTAAATAGCACTGGGGACAGCACCTGGTTTATGTGGAAAATGCTCAATAAAATGGTGGTGGTAGGTGATGTAGTAATAGTTACAGTAGTAGTTATAGTGGTTGTTAACCATCATCACCACCATCATCTTTATGTGTCCCTAACACTATATTTTAAGATCCTTAAGAAGTACTTCTTCCTATTTTACACTGCTCAATTTTTAATCGTGTAAGAAGTGGGCCAGAAATTTATGTTAACCTACCTGAAATTTTTACAACTTATATACACTTGCATTCAAACCTCCAGAAAGCTGTCTTCTTTTGGATGTTTCTATTTCTACTATGAATATTTTGATAAGTGTCAAAAACTTCCAGTCTTGTTCTTGTCATGATCATTTATTTCTCTATATTCCCTTATTTTCCCCATATGATCCCCCGCTGTAGTTTTGAGTGCCACTAGATGGCAGTAAACAGCCAACAATATTTCAACAAACATTTTTACAGTTTTACCTCTGAGTCAACACTGGGTGGCAGCACTCATCTGTGCCTTTCACCTCTGCTACTGGTTGAGGTGAAGCCTCTTTACTGTAAAGATGAGCACAGTGATAAAGAGCAAGAGCTTTGGAGTTAGGGAAACCAGGCTACACAGCACAGTGTTAAGAGTACAGGTTTGGGGTTTCCCTGGGGCTTCCCTGGTGGCGCAGGGGTTGAGAGTCCGCCTGCCAATGCAGGGCACACGGGTTCGTGCCCCCGTGTGGGAAGATCCCACATGCCGCGGAGCGGCTGGGCCCGTGAGCCATGGCGGCTGAGCCTGCGCGTCCGGAGCCTGTTGCTCCGCAACAGGAGAGGCCCGCGTACCGCAAAAAAAAGAGTATAGATTTGGAAGTCATAAGAGGATTTTAAAACCCAGAAATGACGTTTACTAACTGTACGATCTCAGCCTTATTTCTCTGAGCCTCATTTATCTCCTCCCCGAAAAGGAGTCATTCCATTTACTGTTACCCTAGACAAGCTTCATGTGAAAGATGGGCATGACCATCATCCCTGCCTCACAGAATCTGGAATTCATGTGAGAAAATTAGTGAGTGCTGAGTACAGTAGCTGGGGTACTCAATAAATGTTAGATAGTCATTATTATTGTTACCTGACATTTTTATTCTTTGCTAAATAAGAAAGGTTTATACTTCAAAAGTATGTGCAGAGCGAAATAATCACATAATGACTACTTTTATTCCTCAGGTGCTTTCCTGTGTAATTTCTCTCTGGCCTCTAACTCTGTATCTTGCTCACAAAATTAATTTTATGGCTTTTCAACTTCACTTGGCTTTTCAGAGCCTTAGGCAAAATTCCATTCCCTAACTCTGCACGGTGTTCACCCTTGGTCTCCAAGTATGTTCCACATAAAGCAGGGCTAATCCATGTAGCACCTTCGTGTGAATCACACAAAAGCGCCCCTACCTCCAAACCCTTTAGTACTGGCTACTGGGAATTGGTCATAATATACTGATTTTGTTAGAACAACATATTTTATTGCTATGAGGGTACACCCTTCAGGACCATACGTGGCAGCACTAGCTCAAAAGTTCTCATTTGAATCCTCATGCTACCCTGGGCCTGAGGATTTCAGTTGCTTTGGTTTTATCCTCTTCAAAAAAATTGTGAAGGTCCTAAAAAAGGCTTTTAAAAATCAGAGATAGCAGGGAGTTCCCTTGTGGTCTAGTGGCTAGGATTTTGGGCTCTCACTGCCGTGGCCCAGGTTCAATCCCTGGTCAGGGAACTGAGATCCTGCAAGCTGTGCGGCAAGGCAAATAAATAAATAATACAGGAACAAAGAATAACCAAGGTAACTGGCAATATTATCTATTAAAAAATCAGAGATCTCACATGCTTACACTATAAATTCCACATACGAAAATGAGTGAAATCAATCATCCACCAAAAATGCCTTTAACTCTTTCTTCGCACAGGGGCATGTGGCTTATGTATTAACGCCAGAAACGGATGAATATTTGCTTTGGAATCCATTAACTGGGCAATGTCATAAGCAGTTTGACCCATTTTGTCCCTTACAAAGTGTAGATTGTTTGTTTGATGGTGAAAATGTAAGTATATGGCGGGGGGCGGCGGGATCTTGAGTTATCTCCTCAAGAGTTAAACCTGTGGTTCTGTACTCTGACCATATATTAGAATCATGTGGGAACTTTGAAGAAGCTATAGATGTTCAGTTAGAATCCCTGGGGTGTAGGGCCAGGGGAATCTTTTATCCCCAAGGCTCCTTAACGTGATTCTGCAGTGCCTCCAAGGTTGAGAACCAGCGAGCAGTCTGGTGCGCACACACCCCTGGAATCTCTGTACCTCCTGCCTCAGAACCATCCTTGGCTTCTGCCACTTCACTGGGGAGTAGGACTGTAAAATTGTGCTCCGTCCTAACCTACTATGGGCTTCGTACTCCTGTGGGCCTCTACTGATTTTATGTTGATGTATTAATAGGTCTGGTTTAACATTCAGCAAAATAATTCACCAGGGGCTGTATATTTTGACTATTCAAAGGAAAGTTTCTGGAAACAGTTGCTTCCAAAAAATTATCAAGGGACGAAAGCACAAAGCATACAGGTAAATTATACTTTTCCAGGTGTGTCTCTATGAAAGTTACCATTGGTTCTAATCTTAGGAATTGTGACAGCTCTTATTATGTTTACACAGCTGATTGCTCATTGAATTATTTGGCAGTATTAATAAAACCTAGTTTTCTCTGCCCTCCAGCCTGAGTTTGGGCTATTGTGATCCTTTTTCTCTACTTGCAGAAAAGAGGAATTGAGAAGAAGGTATCATCTTAATTGTGAATTTAGGTTTTAAAATAAAAATTTTAAAATGTTCATCATGAAACATAAAAAATAATGTCAAGATGGTGTAATAAGTTCTTACTTGGACCTAGCCCTTCTACTACATATCCATAACAATGATAAAGTATAAAAATTGAAAAACAGAAGGCTTATCTGGGCTCCCAACCATGATAGTTATCTCATGGAATAGAAGCAGGACAGAAACACTAGCAGTGAGTGGGGCCCAAAGAGGACGGCACCAAGGTCTGAAAATGCTTCATGAAATCCAGAGAACCAGAGCCAGTCTCACTTTTTGAAGCCAGGGACTGCATTGCGGCTCCCCTACTTTGCTACTCTTGAGAGAAGATGGGAAAGAAAAGCAGCAGACGCACTGCCTGGGGCTTAGGAGGCAAGAGACCAAAGTACAGAGCTGAGAATCAGGAACCAACCTAATCACCAGATGGCTTGTCCAGGGGATCTATGATGTACTCACTACTGCTTTGGGAAGGCACCCAAATTCCATTTCGACAGCTGTTTCTGGATTGAGAGCCATGGTATGGCAGTGTGCAGGCAATTGCAAAATTCAAAAACTAGGAGCTATGACCCAGAGGAAGAAAGAGAGGGGGGATGAGAAAAAGGACAATGGAAAAATAGGAAGAAGACAATTCACAGAAGCAGAAACTCTAGGGCTCAACGTCACTCATAACGAGGGAAATGCAATTTAAAACAATAAAACACTATTTCACATGTAGAAGATTGGCCAAACTTTTTAAAAAGTGTGATCACATCTAGTATTGGCAAAGAGGCAGAGAAATGGTGGGAGTGTGAATTGCTATAAACACTTTAGAAAGCAATATGGTAAGGTTGGTAAAGCTGAAGAAACTCAGCCTCTGATCCACCAGTTCATCTTCTAAGTATATACCCTAGAGATACACGCACAGGGAGACAAGTACACGAAGGTCATTACTGAATTGCTTGAGATAGCAATAAATAATAAATAAATAAAAGGAAACAATTCATCAACCAGAAAATGGGCACATGAGTTATGAATACTCCTACTATAAAATATTCTATACAGCAGTAAAAAAATATATGAAACTACTTTACTGTAGTTCTTAACTTGGCTGTACGTGCATTGTATCAGAACGTCTGAGGGAAGAGCCCACGCATTGGTATTACTTAAAGCTCCCCACGTGATCCCACATGCAGCCAAGGTTGAGAACTACTGACCTAGAGCCACTGTTATCAGCATGAATGAATATAAAGAATGTAATGTTAAGCAAAGTAAAGAAGATGTGAAATGACACACTTATACGAAGTTTGAAAAATATATGTTGTTTACGTATATAGAGATATATAGTGATAGTGTAAAAGCTTGCATGGGAATGATAAACACCAAATTTAGGGTAAAGTTTACCTTTGGAAAGAGGAGAAAAAAAGAATGATATCAGGGAGCAGTATACAGAGTACTTCAAATCTGTCTGTAATGTTTTACATCTTTAAAAAAACCTAAAACAAGTATGGAGGAATGCAACGATTAGATGTAGCTTGGTGGTATGTATGTTGGGTGGATGTTCACTACATTATTCTCAGTGCTTTATCTGAGAATGTTTGACATAGTTCATAATATCAAAAAGAAGGAATGGTGGTTGTGGGGAGAAAAATCAAACAGTATCAAAGTGTAAAAAGTGAAGAGTTTCTCTCCTCTTCAACATCTTTTTCCCACTTTCTAAGAAATAGCCACTGTTGGTAGCTTCTTGTGCATCCTTCTGAGCATTCTCCTTGCAGATGTTTGTAAAGTCCTTATAAGGAAGGGGAAATGTGCTTATCTCTCTTGAGCAAACCACATTTATGGCATCCACAGACCTTGCTTGCTTTTCCCATCCCAAAGTTGTGACCAAAGTATTGCTGCCTCCTAGGGGGGAGAATGATATATTTAGAGTTGAGGTTTTTTGTTTCTGTTACTCATTCTCTTATTAATTCAGGTAATGTGTATTGAGTGCTGCAGCAGGCCAGCACTGTTTTAGGTATAGGTACCCCAAGGAAAAAGACATGTCTCAGTGCTCTTGGAGCTTGTGTTCTAGAGGAGGAAACAGAAGGAAATGAGCACTTGCTGTACAGAGCGATAAATGCTACTATAGAAGAAATGAATGTACTTTGGGGAGCACTCAGCAGGAGGCCTGAGGTGAAGGGGAGTTGCAGGGGCTTCCTGGGGAAAAAAGTGATGACTAGCAGAGTGAAGAAGGGTGAGCAGGAGCTGGTCTAGATGGAAGTTAAGGAGGAGTATGGTCCCAGCACAGAGCAGGGACAGCAGGCATGAAGACCTGCAGTGGCAAGCGGATGTCTGTCGAGGAGCTGAAAGGCCAGCCTGGCTGCTGCCAAGGAGTGAGCCGAGGACAGTCAGAAGCCAACATCACCAAGGCAAGGGCCGCCATCATCAAAAGTGTATTTCTAAAAGCCACTAAAGCCTTTGTCAAGTTGAATATATAAATATAAAACTCATAGTTGCATTTGACTTGTATCCCTACTGATTTCTTTCCTGTGGGTTAATGGCCCTTGATCTTCTGCCTTGTCGCACACATACCGGAACAAACCACTATCTGTGGTGAACACTGTTGTCGTTTTTTTTCTTAATCGCAATTGAGAACACAAATTTGAGTGTGTATGATGAGAATATGGGTATTCAGAGATGGAGTTAACAGGGAAATCCTCTCAAAGTTTTAAAGGATATGAATTCCCTGAAAGGGGCCTTTGCCTGAAAAGAAAATAGACTAACACTCCATAAACTTATCAAGTCAACATAACCCAGGCCTCTTTTTCAGGCCTGAAAGTGGCCTAACTAATCCCTAAGAGTTGCCAGGATAGGGGTGCGGGGGATTGTTTTGGAGGGGCAGACAGTGGTTGGTGACAGCAATCAGGGACTTCAGTTTACCTGTCCTGACTGTGATAGTTGGTGGCCCCTGTAAGGTGATGCTGCAGTTTATGCTTCCCTTTCTCCAGTATCTCTCATCTCCTGCCGTGTTCACTGTGGGGAAAGTCACTGTGCTTGAGCCTATGCTCTAATCTAGTGGTTATCCAGCCACGGCAGGCATCAGAACCTTCTGGAGGGCTTGTGGAAAAATGGATTGCTGGGCCTTACCCTCAGAGTTTCTGAATCACTGGGTCTGAGGTTGCTGGTCTGGGGGCCACGTTTTGGGAGCCACTGGCTTAGATCATCACCTGACAGACTGAGCCCCCTCAAATCACTCCCGAAATTTTCCAAGACCTAGAGGCCTAGCAAATGTTTCCTTCTTTTCGTACAACCCTCATTCCACTCATGAGGGGGAAACATCTGTCCGTGTCTCTATAGCTCCTCTATTTCTCAGCTCAGAAATATCCTAAGTAAAAACCGCCTAAACCCAACCCCTCACTCTTGTCTATATGAGCCCTTCAGGGAGGGGAGGAACGGGTTAGGTAGTGGGGAGGGGGTTGGAGAAGTCCTCTCCTCCTCCCAGAAAATCCTGCTCAGGGGGCAACATGGGGAAACATGGTAGAGCATTGCTCTCTGCTGTTGCTGGGGTGCCCGGGGCAAAGGCTTGGCGACGGGGAGATTGAAATGGACTCTGCATGTATGTGCGAGTGTGTGCACATGCACACATGCAAACACAGAGCCCTGACTCCCGCCTGCTGAAAGGAGCAAATAATCAAAGACGGAAGATGGTACCCCATGTTACAAGAGTAATAATAACAATAGTATCTGATCTTTGTTGAACAATATGTGCCAGGCTTTACATGTATTACTTGATTTTAAAATCTTTGCATGATCCCAGGGAAGTAGGTACTGTTATTGTCCCTCTTTAAAAGACGTGGTAACTGAGACTCACAGAGGTTAAGTGACTTCACCAAGGTCACAGTTAATAAGTGGAAGATACCAGTGCAACTTCCAAGATTATCTGGTAGAATCAATAAACATGTCCAATGCTTGTTTGAATAAACAGATGGGGATAGCAGATCTGTCTTCTTCTGTCATGAAAAATATCTTTTGTAAGTCCATTCTCCCTTCCATGCCCTGGTGAAGTAGTATTAACATCAAAGGGAACACTGTGATCTGCGTTACCTTTGTGCCTCTACCATGGAGTGTTTTTGCCACATGAGACTGGTTTAGGTTCACCCTCATTATAATCAGCACTCCAAGGGCCTACTGACGTAAAGATGGTCTCCCTAGAATCTTTTCTAACTTTCAGTTTTCTGTATTTCAGCCTGAAGAAATAATTTATTCTGATACTAATAAAAGCATGGTGGAAGATCTAAAGAACAGGTATGATCTCTATTTATATATTATGAGTATCATGTTTTCTCTCTAATCTCTCTTTCAGCCACCCTTCAGTCCTCTAACCCAGGCTCTCAAAATACCCATTAGATTCAGCAACAGGAGCATGAAATGCAGATTATAATCGTTCCACTGAGTCATCTGTCTCTTGGTGCATCAAAAGTCACCCCTCCGCTATCCAGGGTGCTTCTTGAAAACACATGCCAAGTTAAATATGGTTGCATCTGGAAAACACCGTGGGCTGCTGTTAGGAAGTTCTCAACACAGACACCTGTTGAGCCATATAGTAATAATAATGCAGTAGCTAACACTTCTTGAAAGGACAGGAAGGTAAATGGCCCACAACCTGGTGTGTGGTAAAAAGAGCCAAGCTGGGTGGCAGCAACATCAGTACTGTCCCTCGTAGGCACCCTCCCCCTCCCCCCACCACACACACACACACACACACACACACACACACACACGTCCGGAGGAGTGGTTGAGTCAAGCCCAAAGGGTCACAGCCTTGCAGCAGACCTCACTCCTACTCCAGATGTGTCAGAAGCTTCTAGATCTGACTACCTCCAGTGACTCATGCTGACACAGCAGGCTGGCATGTAAGCCGCTACCAACTAATTGAAACAGAATATGACAAAAAGCATTTTGCCACTCCCTTTTCTCACTAGCACACAACTCTCACCTCTTATTCCCCTCCTTCTTCCCCAACTCTTAACAAAAAAGGAATAAAAGCACTAGGAAAATGGTCCCCAACTTCTGGTTTTCATCAGAAATTGCTTCTAGAACTATTTTAAAATATAGGTGCCAGAGGTCAAGACCAGGCCTGTTGAATCACTATCTGGAAGATAGTGAAATATTTTGATAAAGTCCTACAGGTGATTCTGGCGTATAGCCGTGACTATGACTCTCTGCAAACTCGAAACCGCTTAGTCACTTTATGGACTCAGCTGTGAGGAGAGGCCCAGCAGCTTCTTCCGGAGCACACAACGATTCTGCCCAGAGGAGAAGCTTCCATCAACCAACTCACACTGTGCTCCACTTTCTCCCCTCCCCGAAACAGTTTCTCAGCAGGCACTGTTTTAGAGGCGGCATAGGTAGGCAAAACTCCCTGCCCTCGTGGAGCATACGTTCTGGTAGGGAAACTGCTCATCATACTGACCAGTCCAGTGCTTCATTTCCTCCCAATGCTGCTTGCTGAATTAACTGGTCCAGTGACCCCATTCCTGCTAACATTATCCCAGACAAGATATCTGAATTTTTATAAAGGCATTTCTTGGAAACACAATGTCTTATGTCAAAGGAGGGTCTTGGAGAATAGGAATGCCAACCCAGTAATCAGATGGTAGGCAAATCACACCCAGTAGGCAGATATCCCTAGCCATAGAGGTCTGGTTTTCTCCTAAATCAAAAAAGTATCATTCTCATACTTGAGAAAAAGTGACAAAACTTTTTCCACATTTATTTAAATGAGTTGTAATTTATCATAAAATAATCTTTGCATTCTTACCTTAGGATTGAAAGAACTCTGAAATATAAAATAATGGAATGGCGACCTAAACAGCCAACACGTTGGAATAGACAATGTACTTTCATTTTAAGACAAATCCTTCCTAAGTTAGAGCTTGGCACCGGAAACGTTGTTTCATCTGAAGAAGAGAGTGAATTTGAAAGACTGCTACAATTTTATTGGGTTTGTATATGATTTAATGCATTAATGTCATTTGTTTTATCTATGTTATTAATTGCCAGATGATACTAATCTTAAGTATCCCTGAAATGCCTTTTATCTTGATCTTAGGTGATACATGCTATGGCATTAAAATGCATTTACTTATAGACTGAGAAATTTCAAATGTAGTGAGTAACTAGTACCATGACCAGATTGCATGACATTTTCTTGGAATCAGTTTTTTAATGTATAAACCACAAACTTTGGAAAGAGATACCCAAAAGGAAACCACTTGCAACTAAGAAACTAAAACATGATTTCTAGATGGTACAGTAATAGAATGGATTCCATGTCCTTGCTTCTGGGCAAGAGGACTAAGGCAAGCTTTAATATCTTCTACATGCAAATTATTCTCAACTTTATACATCCAGCCTGGACTTCTGACCTCCTCTCATATATTCACCAGCACATTTGACATCATCATGGATGGTAGAAAGGCACTTCAAACTCAGTTAAGTCCATAATCAGACATGGTGGGCATCTGGTGTATTGTTAGGGTCCTTCTTTTCTTCCCCTATGATATCCTTAGTTATGGAATCCTCTCACCTCCTTTTCCCTATGAATTGTTCCAGTGGTTTTTTGGAAGCCCCAGCCTCTCAAGAGTGATATTCCTTCCCCCTACTATCCCGTAGACTAGAAGATGTCTCCTCGGGAAACCCTCTAAGAGAAGAAAGGAAGGAATCTGTTGGGAGTTTATACTCAGGCTGCCAGGGAGGGATCTGCAGGCACTATTCATTCATGAATAGGGAGGAAGGTGTTTTGTTTTGCTTTCTTTTTAATAGAATTAGGGGGTAAAGAGATAAGCAAAGCATAGTTAAGTATAAGCCAAGGTTTAAAACTTGGAGTTCCTTTGTAAAATTATCTGCTATTTAGTAACACACATTCATGAACCTAGACCGAATCCTGCAGCTTGGGTTCAAATCCTGGCTCAACCACTCATTAACTTTGACCAGATTGCCTAACTTCTCTATACCTTCTACCCCACGGCTCAAGATAAACAGGGATAAAAAGAGTTACCTGCTTTGTGGTTGTGGTGAGGATTAAGTGAGCTGCTTAACCATAGCACCCAGCACTTAATAAATGTTAACTATTATTTGTATCCTATGTGGCAGCCATTGTGCTAGACACTTGGGGTTATGACAGTAAACAAGACAGATACAATCTTGAGCATTCACAGAGACTGTGGGCTAGTTTGAGAAATGGACCAGAAAACGAGTAATTGCAGTATATTTTATTAAATAAGCTAGGAAAGGACAGTGTCCTATGCAACCACAAGAGAAGAGCACATCAACAGATTTAAAGATCAGGAAAAGCCTCCTGAAGTAAGCAAACTAAGTCTTGAAAGAAGCTAATGACTGTCCTTTGTATATTCTTAAATAGAAAATTTTACATGGGACCATGTTCCGTACCCCTTAATTCTGTCATATGGTTATCAATAAATATAAACTGAATCAATGTTAAATAAATTCTTCCAAAGTGCTCCCTTAAATCTGTCACTTATAGGATCAAGGTTTCCTTGTTGGCAGTTTGCGATTCCAGAAAGGGTGCAAATATGTGGAATGTTAAGTGTGCAGCCTCTGGCATTAGACAGACCCGGTTCTGCTCCTCTCTCTGTAAAGTGGGGATTATAACAAAGCCTACCTCATAGGGTTGTTTGAGGATTAAATATGTATGTGAAGTATTTAGCATTGTGCCTAGAACATAGTAAGCACCCACAAAATGATAACTATTATTATTATTTTATGACTTCCATTTCTTTGAGGCTTCTGTAATCTCTTTGCATCCAGTAATTCTCCATCACCTACGTGACCGTAATGTGGTTTGACGTGTTATTCTGCCATTTGTCTAGGTCGCAGGATTTCCTATCCAGATGCCATACACTGATGTACAGTCAGTTATTGATGCTGTGTATCAAACTGGAATTCATTCCTCTGAATTTCCTCAGACAGAATTTGCTCTAGCTGTGTATATTCACCCCTACCCAAACAACATATTATCTGTTTGGGTCTATTTGGCTTCATTAGCGCGGTATCAGTGAAAAGGAATAAGGGAAAAGGGAAAGATTGTACATAGCCCCCCTCCAACCAGAAGCCAAACTTTTCTAGTACTTGGGATTTTCCTATTTATCCTCAAATCCAGACAGGTGTGAGCCCAATTTTTGGTTCACTTATAGAGTTGGGCACAAGACTCACTCCCTGAGTCTTTGAGGACAAGCATAAATGACCTCCTCACCGGAGACCTCGTCAGGGAGGACACTTTGGGAAGTCTGGCGCCTTGGGTCGCTGTCTACGGTAGGTCTTATTCTGGGAAAGAAGCAATTCTGACTTCTCTCTGAATCAGTGTTACTCAAATTGGGGGCCCCACACCACCTCCATCAAAATCACCTGGAAAGCCTTATTGAAAATGCAGAATCCCACATCCCACCCAGGACCTACTAAATGGGGATCTCTGGGAGTACAGCTCCAGAACCTACATTATTTTAAACAAGCTCCCCAGGTAACTCTCTTGACCAGTTAAGAGTGAGAACCTTACCTTATAGAGTGTTGTCTTTACTGAAGTGAGGCTAGTACATCTGATGCTGGTTCTGATGGAATTCCAGGCAGAAGTTATTCAAATAGAAACCCAAGGTCATTGCTTCTCGTGAGATAAAAGATTATTTCACTGGTTAAGAATAAGAGGGAAATATGCCATGTTGGGTTGAGGACCGCTTCTGGCGGCTTCTCAAAAATTTTCTCTTTAGATGCCACTGACCTGAAGTCATTTCATCTCCAAGTATTTGGAAGGGACTCCCAGGAAACACTACCTAAATGCTTTCCTGATTCTGTGACAAAGGGAGAAAATGGTCTTACCAAATCCCAGAGCTCCTTTTTTTCTTAATGAGCAGCCCCCCATTCTGCCTCTGGCACTTTTCTGCTGCTTTTCTTTCACAACGGTGCCCCCAAGGAGACCCATCTAGGGCCTCAAGAAAGAGTGGATAGGTATCTAAGTAGGAAACACTGTACTTTCTTGTATTTGATTGTTCTGTGCTTCATTGAGAAGAGTATTCATACAGTTTATTTAAATGTTACATAACAACTTATTTTTTTAATCAAAAGATACAGATTTCCAAAGGTTTTATATGATGAGAGCAGTTTTATATGAGGTAAAAGTCATAAAAAGAAAATTCACTTCTCCTGCTGTAGTAGCACTGGGGCTTCTTGAGTCACTCCCACAAGCAGAGAGCAGAGACCCCAAATTCATCCTCAGGGAACCCTCAGTCTGTATCCCCTCCCCCAATATACCTGCATAGGTTGATGCCAGAGAAGACCTCATTTATTTGCAGGGTGTTAGTCTCGGACCAAACTCAAGATTACTAGAAGAGTAGAAAGAGTGGGCATGTGGGTAAAGAGAATGCTTTCTCTGCAAGGTTAAAACCTAGTTATATATGTCCTCTGACATGCATGAGAAAAATGATCAGAATTTTTGTTTTTATTTGAATGTTTGTGTTTAAATGCTATAGGAAGTTTTGTTATTAACAAGTCTCCCACACTGATTGGGGTAGCACAGAATTGTATCTATGAAAAGACAAGTTTGCCAAAGAAATGCTGAATTCATGCAGTTCATTTTTGTGACACACTGAATGTTTACCTAGCTATTTTGCTAATCGTTTGTGGTTTTAGAATTGATAGGCCACTTGAGAGTAAGGTAGAAAGTGTTCATAGGCACGTGTGTATTGTATTCTGTATTATATGCATTTTTAAATATGTGTATGTGTTTCTCAACTAAAAATTTTTCCTAAAAATTGTGATTGTCTATAATGAACCAATGTTTTCATTTTACTGTTTTAAAAATACATGATATTAAATGTAACATGCAATTATAAAATTCTATGAATCGTTCCACAAATAATTACAAAGCATCCATTATGTACCAGACACTTTATATGTGCTGGAGGACAGTAGTGAAAAGACATTCTTACAAGGGAAGTTTACATTCTTACAAGGGAAACAGCTCAGAAGCAAATAAACAGTAAGTAAGTGAGATCATTTCAGGATATGATGAGTGCTATAAAGCAGTGGTCCTCAACCTTTTTGGCACCAGGGACCGGTTTCGTGGAAGACAATTTTTCCACGGACGGCGGTGGGGGAGTGGAGGGGGTGGGGTGGGATGGCTCAGGCGGTAATGCGAGCAGCGGGGAGCGGCAGATGAAGCTTCGCTCACTCGCCCACCGCTCACCTCCTGCTTGGCGGCCCGGTTCCTAACAGGCCGCTGACGGGAGGCTGGGGACTCCTGCTATAAAGGAAGCAAAAAGGTTGGCATGATGGAGAAGGACTTTATTGGGGATGGAGGATATAAGCAGTGTAGTGAGGGAAGGCCTCTCCACGGAGATAATGTTTGAGCGGAGATTTAAAAGATGATTTATCAAATAGAATTGCATTCAGTTGCATGTAACAGAAACCTAATCACAGTAGCGTAACCAAATAGGGATTATACAACTGCCAAGTGTGAAGGAGGCAGTCCAACTCTAGTGCAGTAGCTCTGTGATGTCAGAAGTGTACTAATCTTCATCCGTCTTCTTCACCATCTCTAAGGAGACTTCTGTCCTCTTTCTCAGTGGCTCTCAAACTTCAGCATGCCTAAGAGTCACCTGAAGACTTTGTTGAAACACAGATTGCTGGGCCTAACCTTCAGAGTTACTGATTCAGTGGGATCTGGGGTGGGGCCTGATAATTTGCATTTATAATAAGTTCCCAGGTGATATTGAGACTGCTGACCTGGGAACCACAGAGGACATAGCCTCGCAGTCATTTTCATGGCAAGAAAATGCAGAAAGGGAAGGAGGAGGTAGAAAAGGCCTCTGGTTTAGCTCTTTTAAAAGGCTTTCCGGGAGGCTGTGTCCAGTAACTTCTACTTACATTCCATTGGCCAGAATTGCATCACTCCTAGCCACAAGAGAGGCCAGAGATCAAGTATTTTAAATGGACATATTGCTCTCCCAGTAAAATCAGGGTTCTGTTGGTGAGGAAGTAGGGGAGGATGGCTATTGGGTAGGCATCTGTGACTTCCACAGTTGAGAGGAAGCCAGTCATGCAGAGACCTGTGGCAAAAGCATTTCAGGCAGAGGAGACTGCAATTACAAAGGCCTCTAGTCCAGAAAGAGACTTATATGGAGAGGGAAGGGTAGTAGCACATAAGGTTGGAGAGGTAGACAAGGACCAGATCGCACAGGTCATGGTAAAGAGTTTGTATTTTATTTAAAGTATAATAGCAAATCAGTCATTGAAAGATTTTAGGTAACCGAATAAAGTAGTATTTTTCCTTTTTTATATTTGAGAAGACTTTAAAATTATTTTTAGAGGGACTTATTATTTGTGCATAAAAATGATCATGTTTTAAAGTGCAGGTTTTCTTTTTCTTTTCCTTTTCTGCTTGGGTCCCTGT
Source organism: Delphinus delphis (assembly GCF_949987515.2). Classification (NCBI taxonomy): domain Eukaryota; kingdom Metazoa; phylum Chordata; class Mammalia; order Artiodactyla; family Delphinidae; genus Delphinus; species Delphinus delphis. The sequence goes on along the minus strand of NC_082698.1, from coordinate 31,458,667 downwards.
CCTACTATTCTCCCCTCCTCCACCCACATTATTCACTCCACCCACCCCCTTACCAACAGGTATCTTCCACTTACCAACATTCTCATGTATACATATATACATATATGCATATGTTCCTGTTTGTTTTATAAAAATGGGACCACATTGTGTATGCTTTCCTGCATGTTATTTTTCTCCTTCAAAAATAGTGAAAATACTCCAAGTAAACTAATTCATTCTTCTTAAAACATCCATATTATTCTAAAGTGTGGGCAGGACCACTACGTGCACTTAAGCAGCTTGTGTGCCACACAACTCACAATTTATGTGCAAGGGCCCCTGGAGTTGTATATTATGTGACAGCCCTGGTTGTGAATATTATCTATTATAGTTTATTCATCATTCTCCTACCGATAAGAATAACTTCTGATCCAGTTGATCAAAGTGTTGTTTAGTTTTTCTGTATCCTTGCTGTTTTTCTGTATACTAGTTCTATCAGTTACTGAGAGAGGAGAATTGAAGTTGCCAACTGTAATTATGAGTTTGTCCATTTCTTCTTTTAGTTCTATCAGTTTTTGCTCCATGTATTTTGAAACTCTGCTGTTAGATGCACACAGATTTAGAATTTATGTCTTCTTGGTGAATTAACCCATTTATCATTGTGCAATGTTCCTCTTTATCCTTAGCAATTTTCTTTGCTCTGAACTCTATTTTGGCTGATGTTTATATAGCCACTCCACCTTCTTTGGATTAGTGTTTACCTGGTGTATATATTTTCATCTTTTTATTTTTAATTTAATTTAATTTTATTTTATTTTTTTGCGGTACGCAGGCCTCTCATTGCTGCGGCCCCTCCCACTGCGGAGCACAGGCTCCGGACGCACAGGCCCAGCGGCCATGGCTCACGGGCCCAGCCGCTCCGCGGCACGTGGGATCCTCCCGGACCGGGGCACGAACCCGCGTTCCCTGCATCGGCAGGCAGACTCTCAACCACTGCGCCACCAGGGAAGCCCCTCATCTTTTTATTTTTAATGTATCTATATAATTATATTTGAAGTGAGTTTTTTGTAGATAGCATATAGTTGGGTTATGTTTTCTTTTTTAATACCTTTTGACAATTTCTTTTTTAATTGGAATATTTAGACTGTTTACACTTAATACAATTATTTATGTTTGGACTTAGGTCTACCATTTTATTATTTGTATTCCATTTGTTCCATCTGTTTTTGTCCCACTGTTTTCTCTTTCCTACATTATTAGGTTATTTGAACATTTCTTAGCATTTCATTTTAATATATCTATTATTATTATTTTTATTTTATTTATTTATTTATTTTTTGCGGTACGCGGGCCTCTCACTGTGGTGGCCTCTCCCGTTGCAGAGCACAGGCTCCGGATGCGCAGGCTCAGTGGCCATGGCTCACTGGCCCAGCCGCTCCGCGGCTTGTGGGATCCTCCCAGACCGGGGCACGAACCTGTGTCCCCTGAATCGGCAGGAGGACTCTCAACCACTGCGCCACCAGGGAAGCCCCTATTATATTTTTTACTATACATTTTTGTATATATTTTTTAAAGTTTCTTTGAGGATTGTAGTTAACTTTTCACAGTCTACTTAGAATTTTTTTTTTTACCACTTTAAGTGGATTGTAGAGCTATTACCACCTTATATGTTTCTTTTTTTGTTTTAGGTTTTTTTTTCCTTTTTATTTTTTAAATTTTAATTTTATAATGGAGTATAGCTGATTTACAATGTTGTGTTTCTTTTGGGTGTACAGTAACTTGATTCACTTATACAGAGACATCTATATATTCTTTTTTTTTTCTTTTTCCTTTCTTTTTTTTTAATTGGGGTATAGTTGTTTTACAATGTTGTGTTAGTTTCTACTGTACAGCAAAGTGCAGTACCCTGTGCTATGCAGCAGGTTCTCATTAGTTATCTATTTTATATGTATTAGTGTATATATGTTAGTCCCAATCTCACAATTCATCCCACCCTCCTTTCCCCCCTTGGTGTCCATATGTTTGTTTTCTACATCTGTGTCTCTCTTTCTGCCTTGCAAACTGGTTCATCTGTACCATTTTTCTAGATTCCACAAATATGCATTAACATACTATATTTGTTTTTCTCTTTCTGACTTACTTCACTCCGTATGACAGTCTCTAGGTCCATCCACATCTCTACAAATGACCCAATTTCGTTCTTTTTTATGGCTGAGTAGTATTCCATTGTATATATGTACCACACCTTCTTTACCATTTGTCTGCCGATAGATATTTAGGTTGCTTCCATCCACCTTATATGTTTCTTTACATTTCTGCCTTTATGCCATATATATATATATTTTTTTTTAAGATAAAGAATTGTCTCATGCAATAATGAAGGCTGAGAAGTCCCAAGATCTGCAGTCAGCAAGCTAGAGACCGAGGGGAGCCAATGGCGTAAGTTCCAGTCTGAAAGCCAGGGGGCTCAAGACCCTCAAAGTGTCAGTGTTTTTGTTTTGAGTTTGAAGGCTGATAAAGATCTGTGCCCCACCTCATAAGCAGTCAGGCAGGAGGAGTTCCTTCTCATTCACAGGAAGGTCTGCCTTTTTGTTGTATTCAGGCCTTCAGCTGATTGAATGAGGGCCACCCACATTAGGAAGGTGTGATATTATGATATAATAAATATATATTTGATCTTTGTCTCAGTTCTGACACAGAGCTTCTAAAACCCTTGGAATTTCCTGAGTGATGGGGGTGAGAGAAGTATCTTTTGATATTCATAAGCCCCTTTCAAGCATATACCTGAGTTCATGCTAACAAGGTACCTCTTGGTGGGCCCCTAGATAGCTTCAGGATGGGGGCTGGAACCAATGCATGATTAATTAAATCACTGGCCATTGGTAATTAACTCAATATCCAACCTGTCCCCTTTCCCTGGAAGTCAGGGAATAGGGCTGAGAGTTCCAACCCTTTAAACACATATAAAGAAGAACTAATACTTAAACTTCTCAAACTATCCCCAAAAAATTGAAGAGGAGGGAAACTCCCAAAGTCATTCTATGAGGCCACCATTACCCTGATATCAAAATCAGACAAAGACACTAAAAAAAAGAAAAAGAAAATTCCAGGCCAGTGTCTCTGTTGAAGATAGATGCAAAGGTCCTCAAGAAAATATTAGCAAACAAATCATTAAGAAGATAGACAGATAGATAGACAGATGGATAGACATGTACTTGCCACCATTCTGTTACTTGGTTTCTGGTGGTTTTTGTAGTTCTTCTCTATTCTTTTCTTTTAGTTTCTTCCCTTGTGGTTTCTCTAGTGGTATGCTTGTGTTCCTTTCTCTCTAGTTTTTGGGTATCTATCGTAGGTTTTGATTTGTAGTTACCATGGGATTTATATATGTTGACCTATAACTGTATCTACTTGTTTTAAACTGGTATTCATTTAAGTTTAAACATATTCTAAAAGATCTACATTTTTTTACTCCTCTCTCCCCTGTTTTGTGTTTTTGATGTCATATTTTACATCTTCATGTTTATCCCTAAACTGTTTATTGTGTTTATAGTTGATTTTACAATTTGTGTCTTTTAATCTTTATACTAGCTTATTTAAGTGGTTGATCCACAGCCTCTACTAGTGGGATTTTCCCTTTTCTATAACTTCTTACTTCTTGTTGTAGCCTTTTCTTTTCCACTTAGAGAAGATCCTTTAATATTTCTTCTAGGGTCAGTTTAGGATTGATGAACTCTTTTAGTTTTTGCTTGTCTGAGAAGTTCTTTCTCTTTCCTTCAATTCTGAACGATAACTTTGCTGGGTAGAGTATCCTAAGTTGTAGGTTTTTCCCTCTCAAGACTTTAAATATATCATGCCACTTCCTTCTGGCTTGCAAAGTTTCTGCAGAAAAACCAGCTGATATAGCCTTATGAAGTTCCCTTTTGTATGACTCTTTGTTTTTCTCTTGCTGCCTTTAGAATTGTCTCTTTATCTTTTGCCATTTTAATTATTATATGTCTTGGTGTGGGTTTATTTGGGTTCATCTTGTTTGGGACTCTCTGCTTCCTGGACCTAGGTATCTGTTTCCTTCTTTAGGTTTGGGATTTTTTTCAGCCATTATTTTATCAAATACTTTTTGGCCCTTTACTCTCTCTCTTCTCCTTCTGGGAACCCTATGATGCAAGTGTTCATATACCTGATGCTGTCTTAGAGGTCCCTTAAACTGCTCTCATTTTTTTTTAATTTGTTTTTCTTTTTGTTGTTCTGATTTGGTGATTTCCATTATTCTATTTTCCAGATCACTTATGTGTTCTTCTGTATCACCTAGTCTGCTCTTAATTCCTAGTGTGTTTTTTTAATTTCAGTTATTGTATTCTTCAGTTCTGATTGGTTCTTTTTATATTTCTAGTTCCTTGCTAAAATTCTCAGTATGTTTCTTTATTCTTTTCCCTAGTTCAGTTGGCGTTCTTATTACTAATATTTTGAACTCTTTATCTGGTAAATTATCTATCTCTTTTTCATTAATTGTTTTTTTCAGGTTTTTTATTTTTTCCTGTTATTTTGTTTGGAACAAATTCCTCTGGCTTCTCATTTTGCCTACCTTCCTCTGTCTCTATGAAGTTACATGAGGGACTTCCCTGGTGGCGCAGTGGTTAAGAATCCACCTGCCAATGCAGGGGACACAGGTTCGAGCCCTGGTCCAGGAAGATCCCACATGCCGTGGAGAAACTAAGCCCGTGCACCACAACTACTGAAGGCCGCATGCCTAGAGCCCGTGCTCCACAACAAGAGAAGCCACCGCAATGAAAAGCTTGCGTACAGCAATGAAGAGTAGCCCCCACTCGTCGCAACTAGAGAAAGCCTGCGTGCAGCAACGAAGACCCAATGCAGCCATAGATAAATAGATAAATTTAATTTAAAAAAATTAGGTGAAACAGTTACCCATTCCAGTCTTAAAGCATTGTCCTTGCATGGGAGCATTCCTCTGCAGTCTACACTTGGGATTCGGTGGGGGAGCTGGATCTGAAGTAAGCACAGGTCATGTCTTCCCACCAGAGTGTGCTGGCAGCTATCACTTGGTGGGAGATGGGGCTGGAGGGGGACGGGCTAGAGCCTGAGCCAGGTGTGAGCCAGGGCTTCTCCTAACCTCAGTGGCTGTCACAGCCCTGTGGGGGCAATGGCAGGTCCCAAGGTACTGGAGCAGAAGCCCTGAGGGTTGGGTAGGAGCTGGTTCTGTTCCGTCTAGGTGTGCACTCTCCCTGCTCTCAGCAACGTCTTTACCTTAGAGGGGAGCAGCACTAGAGCAAGGAGGGCTGGAGGGGGCACCGGTGCAGGTTGGGGCTTGTGCTGGGGTGGTTCCAGCACACCAGTCATAGCTCAGGACAGCTCCCCATCCGCCACTTCCATGAGCACCAATAATGCCCACCCTTGCGCCATTCAGACGCAGTGCTGGGTCCAAGCTGGCCACTCTCCTGGGCACAGCAGCCTTCACCCTAGTGGGGAACTGCACTGGGGGTAGAGGTGCCAGAGCGGGTGCTTGGCATGGGCTGGGGCCCATGCTGGGGTGGTCATGGGAAACTGACCAGAGTCCTGGGCAGTTTCAGTCTGTTTCCTCTACCTTTTCCAGTAGTAAACAAGCATGGGTGCACTTTTCTTGAGCAGAGTTTAGGTTTCGTATAGCCCTCCCGTTAGTCCCACTGGTTTTCAAACCAGCTAAGGGAACTCTTCCTGGTGTCAGATCCCAGGGCCAGGGTGCCCAATATGTGGTTCAAACTGTTCACTCCCCAGGGAGGATCTCTGAGCCCTTGTAATCTCCCTCCTCTTCTGTGTCCCCCTCTAGGGGCACAGGTCCCAGTTCTCTTCCCTTCGTACCTGACTCTGTGTGGATCTTGCTTTACAGCCTTGGTTGTATAAGAGTCGTTCTGCCAGTCTTCAGTTTGTTTTCAGTGAGAATTGCTCCACGTGTAGATGTATTTTCGATGTGTACGTGGAGGGGGGGAGCTCGTTGTCCTTCTATTCCAACATCTTAATCTCGGGCCACGCTGATATGCTTTAAATTTAAAACCTTTACAACTGGATAATGATCAGAGCTTTATGGGGAGTGTTAGGCCTCTTTCACTGTAGAGGACTTTGCAAAATGTCCTCTCATGTCTTTGCAAGAGCAAAGAACCTAAAATGTTAAAGACAGAAGCAATCTCAGTCATCACTCAGTTCACTTTATAGATGAGGAGGGCAGTGACCTGCCTTAAGGCCACTCCACTAAAAAGCAACAAATCAAGAACCAAGAACCAGAGCCCAGGGCTTCTGACTTCAAGTCGTTTGCATCCAGTCGAATATGATGTAGACATTGAAAGGAATTCTGGAGGTTCTGTTATGGAATGTTCACCAGAATATATCGTATGACAAAAGCTAGGGACACAACACGGTGTAATGTGTTACCATTTGTGACAAAATGGGGGAAGGAGATAATGTACATGCATGGTTATAAATATCTGGATATCCCTGGAAGGAAAGAAAAGCAAATAGTAATAATGTTGCCTCTAGGAAGAACTGGGATCAAGGGAGAGAGGGAGAAATGCTAGTCACCGGATACAGTCTTCTACTGTTTGAATGGTTTACCTTTTGCATGCATTCATTTGAATAATGAGTGAATTGTTTAAATAAACAATTTAAAATCAGTAGCTTTTCACTGTCTAAAGTTCAGGGAGTTACAAAAACTCTGCAGACTCTGGTACCCGCTCATCTCTTGCCAAGCCCATCTTGTGCCTTATGCTGCAGGCACATGGGTTCCTTGCAGTTTCCTTACTCTGCTCATTAAATAGAAGTTCTGCCTTTTTAACTGCTTTTAAGACTTCCTATCTCCTCTTCACTCCAGGCATACCCTGTCCTTCACGTTCATTCCAAACATGCCTTTCCCTTAGGGCCTTTGCATTTACTGTTCTCTCTGCCTGGAACACTCAGCCTCCAGATAGCTGCATGCTCCCTAACCTCCCTCGGGACTTGGCATACCCTACTTATCATAAAACAATGTCCACCCACTGTCACTTTCGTTTCTCTTTTTATGTTTATTTTTCTTCATAGCACTTGTCACTATGTGACTTTGTTTGTTGTTGCTGTTCACTTATTCTCATTAGAATATAAACTGTATTCTATATAGGGAGCAGACTCTATTTTATTTAGGAATTAAGTAAATACCTAAATTGTATCCAGCTTGCCCTAAAGGAATTAATGAAGAAATGTAATAAACCTGAATTTTGCATTTTAGGGACACATTGGGAAAATTATATATATATACTCTCTCACACACAGACACACGCACACACACGCTAAAATGAATACACATACACATTCCAGTCCTTTTATCATATCCAGAAATCCAGAAATTGTGAGAATGATTTCTGAACACATATCTCCCAGTGAAAAACAGCTTGAAAGTAGAAGCCATGAGAGACAGCCTACTTATTAAACTGATGATTATAGTCTGTGACCCATTCTTCTGAAAGTGTTCTTAAATAGGCTCTGGACATTTAAGTTACTGGGAAGCCAAATTATTGTCATAAAGTTGCTTAGGGCACATGAATTGGAACCTGAGGAGGTAGGTACTATTTAAATGCCATTATAAATGGCATGGAGCTTTCAGCCTGACGTGGCCATCTCCTCTCTAGGAAACTAAGATAGGCCAAGGCAGCCTCTCCCCGAATGATGCTGGGCTAGACTGGGCTCTGCCAACTTCTGCTTCTGAGTTTTCCTTGTCTTGCCATTGGTTCCTGGAGCCCCACTCTCCTGAGCATAAGCATTGTGTCACGTGGCTCACATACATATTTGTAGCTGTTCTTCAAGTATATGAAGAGGTCATAACTAAAACTCAGATTCATTCAACATACATTCATTACTTAATTGTAGATCTCTATCATGCATCTTTTGGGACAAAGGATTCCAAGTAAAAGGGTTAGGGTTTCATGATTTATTTTTTAATATTTAAAGAGGTTGATGTACATTCTCAGAAGTGAGGAACACTGTCCTGGTCTGACCATCTACTTCTGTTGTGATATTCCACTAAACAAGTTAAAGTACAGTTGATTAGATTTCACACTTAAGGTCTTACATCACCTTAACTGGAGTTTTTCCACAGTTTTTTTTTTCCTGATTTACGACCACAGATGGTTAATTACATCCGCTACAGATTTGACAAGCTAGGTTACTAAAGGTAATCTTCACCGCCTTCATTCAAAGCTTTGGGAATCTCTAAAGCAAAGGAAATATGGAGGACGAAGAGATTAATTTAGGTTTCTAGAAGGAATAGGTTTCGAGGTGGAACTTGAGACAGAATTTCACAAAGAAAGCAACTTTAGGGGCTTCGGAAACGGGTAAAGCACAAATGGAGGGACTGATAATCCCATCCCTCGCATGTGCGGGGCTGTTGTAACGCGAGATGAGGCCGACTCAATCCACTCCGAGAAGCGTTTATAAAACGCCAATTTGAGGCATCGGAACTTTCCTCCTCCGCATCGGGGAGCCATCGAAGGTTCTCAGCAGGTGAGGTGCATGACCGGATTGACCAGCGGAAGGATGATCAGCATTTTAATTTCTCCGGCGCTCTCTTCAGCCCTCTGCCCGCACCTCAGGCCGGCTTTGCGGTAGGTGGTGTTAGGGCTCTCGGGCAAAGCGAAGCGCAAGGCAGCATAGAGCAGACCGGCTATGCTGCCGCGTCCGGCTGGGGCCGCCAAGCCGCTGCCGGGCGTTGCACCTGGGCCCGGCCCGGCCGCCCATTGGACGGCTCCGGATGACCCGGCTGTATCGCGAGACGAGATTGGCAGCGGCGGGGCCGCATGTGCCCCCGCGCTGGCTTTGTACGCGGAGCCGCCTGCCGGTCCTTTAACAATGGGCGGCGCGAGCGCCCCGGCGCTGGGCCGGAGCTGAGGCCGGCGCTTCGCGGCCGACTGTCCGCAGCATGAGCGGGGCCGGCGTCCCCCGCACGCTGGCGGGGCTGGGCCTGTGAGGGCCGCGGTTCCGGGTAAGGGAGGCCGCCGTGGGAACCGGCAGGCCGGGGCTGGCGGCGGGGCACCGGACCCGCCCGGCCCGGCCTTTTGTTCGCCTTTCTGGGGCCGCGCGATCCCGTGCGCTCCTCTGGATGAGGAGGCGGCGGCCTGGGTGCGCGCTGGGGTCGGCCGGGCCTCGAGGAAGTTCCCGGGGAGGAGGGCGCCCCCGACTGTCTGCGGCGGGCACTCGGAGCCGCGCGGGCGTTTGTCTCCGGGTTTCTCGGCGGGAGGTTTTCACCTCGGGGGGCTGTGACTGGTGTCAAGTCTCCTCTTCTCAGGGCCGGCTGGAGAATTAAAGCCGGGGCTCGGGGAGCCCGAAGCCGGGCCCCCAGTCCGGCTTTCCCGAGCACGCGTCTGGGTCCGCGCCTTGGGAACTAGGGCCCAAGTTGGTCCCAGTTTGCCCGGCGCCCGGTCCGGCCGTTATCCAAACAAGCCGGCTTCTCCTGACCGGTGGCTCGGGCCTTACGTGCGGCGTCAGGGAATTGGTTTGGATCGGTGCTGATTTTAGGACGAGTCAGGTGAAGATGAACAGTCGCCCAGGGTGGCCTGAGGTCACACGCCTCGGGGAGGGGGCGCGGAGGGGCGCGTTGAGGGAGCTGGCAGTGACCGCGTCTGGGGTGTGTCTTACAGACTGAAGTTGCCGCGTCTGGCCAGGCGCGCCGCCCGGTCCCATGGAGCTGGAGGGTCAGTGGTGGCGGGGACAGCTGGCTGCAGATATCCATCAAGCTCTTCGATACAAGGTAACCGCGATGCCCCGACCTTTCCATTCGGTGTCTTATGCCAGTTAGTATGAATCTCGGCTCCCTGGAAAGCCCTGTCCGGGTCTTTAGCCACTAGTTTCCAGACCAGAAAAGGTGAGTTTGCCTATTTGCTCAAGGTTAATTAACTTCTTGGCTTCTTCCCTGGGTTGTAGCAGAAGAACCTGAAACTTGAATGAGGAGGGGGTGGGGCGTGGTAGTTGGGAGAGGGAAGGTGTGAAGGGACATTCTGATGTCCTTGTTTCCAGATGGAACATGGATTTGATACTGTATTTAAAAAGATAAGTGTGCTGGCTTTTAATTGGGCAGAGCAGCCCTCCTATAGTTGCTGTTGCATGCAGCTGTCTGTTACGTCACATTTGTACAACAGTAAATTCCCCAGCCTTTCCACTAACTTGCTGTGAGACTTTGGACAAGTTACTTAATTTTCTGCTTCTCAATTTCCTCATCTGTCAGATGAATAATAGAACGTGCTTTATGGGACGACTGTGAAGATTAAAATGAGGTAATACTGTAGATGTGCTCAGAACAGTGCTTGGCATATAGTAAGCACTAAGGAAGTGATAACTATTTGTTATTCTCTACCCCCGAAACCCCAAGACTTGGGGGGTGTTCAAAAAGCCTTAAGGTAGGAGTTAGCTGCTCCTTCAGCTAATATCAAAGGCCAGGAGTAGACCTAGTATATTTTAAAAGATTTTGGGGAAAAAGTACACCTTTCTGGCACAATGCAAATTTTGTTTATTGTTGCTCCTAAGTAACAATTTTATTCTGTATGTCACATCTCAGCGAAATGTGTCAGCTCTGCATCTTTGATAACCAGAAGAGAGACCAGATCCAAAATTAACTCTAACTTAACTTAATTTCACTATGGATAGAGAGAGCCACTCATTATGTATAGAAAATTGGAAAGAAGCAAAACAGCTGACTCTTTAATAAAAAGGTTGCTCACTGTTGGAGTTGAGAGATCCTGGGATGATAATGAACTTGTATCTTGATTTTTTTTTAACCAGGTTAAGTAGATTAGAAAACCTAATTCTGGCATAAATTGTTACAGTTGTACTCTTTTCTAAAGTTTGAGTTCTAAATGCTGCTTATTAATTCTGACATTCAGTCTCTTAGACACTAAATACACCTCAGCCCCCTAAGAGGCTGTTTGTACTACAGAAGAGTCTCAACTATGGCATGGTTCTCTGGAATGTTAAGAAGAGAGTTGCGGGTTTTCCACTTCGAAAATTGTCCAAATACCTTTGTTTTTTTATTTTTTTTTCAGATGTTGTCTTTCAGTTTTAAATGCTCTGATTTTCTAAGTGTCAGCTCTTTATTCCTCTGGTATGTGGTGAAAATATTTGATGTTAATGATACATATGTTTTGTAATGACATGAAACTTAAATATTTTTCTTGGTGATTTCCATGGTTTTCGATTCTTACATTTTATGAGTAATTTTAATCTTGAGTGATTACCTGAATTAATTTTGTTAGTTGAGGTTGGAAATGGATTTTTTTTCCAGCAGGTTTGTTGAATGTTTTTGTGTATTGAGCTCTGGGGAGGATCCAAGGAATAAGACACAACCTGTACTAAACTTACTTACAAACTATCAGAGGACGAGATAGCACAGGGCCTGAAAGAATGCTACTGAAAGTTGTCTTGGGCCACCTGTGGCATGCTACTGTGGGTTGTCTTTATTTTATCTTTAAGCATTGTGTAAGCCACATTCTTGCTATTTGACACAATGGCCACACTTTATAATTTGTTAATCAGTAAAACTTGAACCTGTGGAATTGGAGAGACCACTGTTTACAGTATACTGAAGTCAAGGAAAGTTAAAATGAACTTTTCTCACAGAGAATACATGTTAATTCCAGGCTATTAATTAGGTGATTTAGTTGGGTAGTCATATGCTTATTCAACATATCTGCATGCCTACAGTGTGCAAGGTGCTATGCCAGGGGTTGGAATGGTAATAGTGAATGAGACAGACATGATCCCTACCTTTATGGAGTCTAATCTCATACAATTTAGAGCATCTGAATTTAGGTCTTCCTTTGGGCAGCTGCCATTCAGGCACAATGGAAGGTATCTGTGTTTAGGCCCAAGGTTTGTGGAGGAGTAATTGGTGTGACCAGCCTTGCATCTACTAGGGAAGAGTAAAAATTACAACAAATGAAAATCCTCTTTAACCCCAAATGCCAGCTGTATTGTTTTTGTAAAATACAATCACTTCTCCCACCCCCCCACCCCCAACAAAGCAGCTGTCCTCTTATACCCTGTGTCTTCTCTTTCTTCTCATTGTTTTGCTATGTATACTAGTGTCTTAGGATGCTTGGGGAAGTATTTTCAGGAGCCTTTATGACAGATGGGAACAATGCTAATTTTGTGAGAAGCATCAAGAAAATATCCCACAGAGTTGTGACTATTCCTTCTATGCCTTTATTTCCAGCCTGACAGGACAGTTAACCCATTCTGGGAAGGGGATGGCATTTAGGGTGGTGAGCTAGTGGGGACCTGAGATTGGAGATGGAGATGACATGTTTAGGTCTCTCTGTGCTTTGGTCCTGTGGGATCCTGAGAAGCAGACAGGAACAAGAGCATTCAATTCTAGGGGATCAGGAATAGACATTAGAAAAAACTCATAAGCTGAGAAAAGCATAGGTCATTTCTCATGCATATAACTGCACTACATGGACAAGGAACTAAATCTGACAGCCATATGATAAGCCCTTGTACTTTACCATTTAAAATAATATAAAGAGAATGTATTGCACACATTGTTAACAGTCTCCTAGTGACGGCCCTTGGATTCTTGCCTTTGTTTTATCTTCATTTGGCAAAGTTAACATTGTTAAAAATAAAGTCCACAAGTGTCTTCCAGCTAAGTTTCCCAGTGCATCTTTAAGACCTTGTTCAGGCCTCTTTTACAGAAAGCCTGCCCTGGTTTTGTTTTTTCCTAACATCCCACCCCATGAGCTGGGTTAGATCTCCCTCCTCAGTGTTCTATAATACCCTGTCATTACTATATTATATTCTAATAATCTCTGTATTTTGGTTCACCTGCTGGCGAGAGGCTTGAAACTGTATTCCAGCTTTTATCCCTGAGGTTAAGCACAGTATCTGCTACATGGGAGATGCTCAATAAATGTCACATGATGACAGCTAAGAAAGTTGAAATTTGAAATGGTAACTCATTTGCACCATTGTAAAAATCTACAGAAACGGTAAAAAGAAGAGAAAAATCCTAGAGACTACATGAGAAATTCACATGTTCCCTTTATTTAGAGAAATTAGTGTTTTTTCTCTTCAAAGAGTTGAGCAAGCCTAAGCCAATGTGTTTTCTTTTTCTTCAATAGCATTTGTTGATTCTTTTTTCACTTATACAAAAATTAAAAACATAAAATAGCCCATTAGCCCATTAGCCTATCTCCCAAGTAACTCCTACTAATATATTTTTAAGTGATACATGCATATGGGTTTAAAAATTTTGGGATAGTATCTGGTGTTTTATTTATTTGTTTGTTTATTTACTTTGGCTGTGCTGGGTCTTCGTTGCGGTGCACGGGCTTCTCTAGTTGCGGCACGCAGGCTTAGTTGCAGTATGTGGGATCTTAGTTCCCCTACTAGGGATCGAACCCGGGCCCCCTGCATTGGGAGCGCAGAGTCTTAACCACTGGACCACCAGGGAAGACCCAGTATTGGGTTTAAAATGAGCTTTCCCCAACCCTCACTATTCCCTGATTCCCTAAGGTTACCAGCATTATTGGTTTTTTTCCTGAAAAGATACCCAATAAATTAGTATATTTGCAAATATAATTTTTTTGTTGTTGATACAAGAGGTTGTAATACATATTCACTGTTCTGTACCTTCATCCCACCCCACCCTCACTCAGTTTGTCAGAATTTTCCATATCAACACATATAGGTCTACTGCCCTTTATTTTAATGTCCACATTGAATCGATGTCCCTTAAGTTTATTTAATTAGTTCCTTGTTGCTAGACATCAAGCTTTTAAAAAAAATTATGCTTATTTCGAGACCCCCTATACCCTTTACCCAGTCCTCCCTCCCCATCTCCCCCCCAACCCCCATGGTAACCATCTTGCAAAACTATGGTGCAATTATCACAGCCAGGATAGTATTGATATTGATACAGTCAAGGTACAGAACATTTTCTGTACATTTATCACCACAAGGATCTCCCATGTTACCCTTTTATAGGCACACCCTCTTTCCTCCCATCCTCATCCTCCCTTAACCTCTGGCAGCCACTGATCTGTTCTTTATTTTTATAATTTTGTCATTTCAAGAATGTTACATAAGTGGAATTATGCACTATGTGATCTTTGGGGATTGGCTTTATCCACTCAAAATAATTCTCTGGAGATCCATGCAGGTTTTTGACATTAACCTTTTTATTCTACCATTTTGCTATTAAAAAGAGTGCTGCAAAGGACCTCCTTATATGTAGGATAAACTCCTAGGCCTGGTGTTGTTAGCTTAAGGGGTATCTACAGTCTGCATTTTCAAAAATTTATATTACCTAGTTCTCCTTCAGAAGGTTATATCAATTTGTCAGTGTCACCAATAATATATGGGAGTTCCTATATCCACTCTTGATAGCATAAGCAAAAAGTTAATAAAATATAATCTGGTAAGTGAAAAACTATATAGTTATCCCTCAGTATCCATGGGGAATTGGTTCCCGGATCCCTGCGGATACTGAAATCTGAGGATGCTCAAGTCCCTTATATAAAATGGAGTAATATTTGTGTATATCCTACACACATCCTCCTGTATACTTTAAATCATCTCTAGATGACTTAATCATCCATGTTGTAGCATATATCGAAATTTCATTCCTTTTTAAGGCTGAATAATATTCCATTGTATGTATATATTGCATTTTGTTTATCCATTCATTTGTTGATGAACACTTGGGTTGTTTGTTTCCACTTTTTGGCTGTTGTGGACAATGCTGCTATGAACATGGATGTATAAATATCTGTTTGAGTCCCTACTTTAACTTCTTTTGTGTATATACCTAAAAGTACAATTGCTGGATCATATGGTAATTCTACATTTAATTTTTTTTGAGGAATTGCAATACTGTTGTTCACAGTGGCTGCACAATTTTATAATTCCTGCCAATACACAAGGGTTCCAGTTATTCTATATCCTTGTTGACACTTGTTAGTTTCTGTTTTCTAGATTTTGTTTTTTGGGGTTTTTTGACAATAGCAATCCTAATTGGTATGAAATGGTATCTCATAATGGTTTTTATTTGCATTTCCCTAATGATTAGTGATTTTGAGCATCTTTTTATGTGCTTATTGGCCATCTGTACGTCTTCTTTGGAGAAATGTTTAGTCAAGTCCTTTGCCCATTTTTTAATTGAGTTGTTTTTTTTGTTGAGTTGTATATATAAAAGAGTCCTTTATTTAATCTGGATATTAACACCTTACCAGATATATGATTTACAAATAGTTTCTCCCATTCTGTGTGTTGCCTTTTCACTCTGTTGATAGTGTCCTTTGATGCACAAAAGTTTTTATTTTGATGAAGTCTAATTTGTCTTTTTTTTTTCCTGTGCTTTTAGGGTCATATCCATGTTACTTCCTTCCATTGTGATACCTTTTGGGTTTAGTGTGGCATTATGCTGAGCTCATAAAATGAATTTAGAACCCTTCCATCTTTCTCTGTGTTCTAGAAATACTTTAATAGTATAGAAATTTTCTAATTTTTAAAAAATGAGAAGCCTGATTAGAAGATACTAGTGGATGTATACTAGTCTGTACCTTCCACATCCCTGCATGTATAATACAGTATGCATCATACGAGGAACATATCTGTTACCTTCTAACCAAAAGCTTTGAGCTTCTTGTAGGGGGTGTGTATGTATGGTTTGGTTGGTATTTTGGTAATGCTGTTTTCCTGAAAACACCTGGTAGGGAAAACAGAATTCCCTTATTAAAAATCTTGTTAGAATACGTTTATTCCATAATGCAAGAAACACCTACAACTGGTTATGTCAGATATGGTTAAGAATAAGGAGAAAAGTTTGGTTTTAAATTTTAAATGCCATTCATTATCCTGCCACTCATCTTCTTCATTTTTGTGTTTTACTCAAGAAAAGTGTGTTTTAGGCACTTGTAAGAGTAATATATTGGGGGGAAAGTGTCACCTTTGCACTGTGGGAATAATTCTTGTATATGCTATGTTAGACTGAATGTTGTTCCTCTTGATTTAGGAGCTGAAGTTACCTTCCTACAAAGGCCAGTCCCCTCAACTAAGTCTTAGAAGGTATTTTGCGGACTTGATTGCCATTGTGAGCAATCGTTTCACCCTCTGCCCTTCTGCCCGACATCTTGCTGTCTATTTGCTGGACCTGTTTATGGATCGGTATGACATCTCTATCCAGCAGCTGCATTTAGTTGCACTTTCCTGTCTGCTTCTAGCAAGTAAGTATGAATCTGATATACATGACTGGAAAATTCCATTGTTTATAATAAAATAAATTTATATAGAACTCAGTGAAATATCACCAAATTCCTTTCATTCCAGTTTACTAGTATCGGAAAGTTTATGTTGAAAGTGCTTTTTGGCATAGCAGTTCTTAACCAGACATATTAAAAAGTGGCTCTGGAGTCTTAAAAGCATGTGTGCCTGGTCCTACATCCTAAAGATTCTGATACAGATGTCTAAGCCATTCCAGGTCTACTGACTCAATCTACATCATGGGGCCTGGATATTTTTTAACTTTTTAAAAGTTCCAAAGGTGATTCTGATGTACTTTTCCAATTGAGAACCATTGTCTTAAAGCAGTGGTTCTCAACCAAGACCAGTTGTGCCTTATGGGGGGTATTTGGCAATGTGTGGAGACAGTTCTGGCTGTCGTCACAACCTGGGCAGAAGGTAAACATCTGCAATTCACAGGACAGCCCCGCACAACAAAGAATTATCTAGCCCAAAATGTCAGTGGAGCTTAGATTGAGAAACTCTAAAAGGTACCATACTCTCCTGTTGTTAGAATACCTTCTACTGGGTATGTAATGAGTTGGATTAACGAACTGAAGATTCATGTGCAACTGCTATAAATGTGAAAACATCTGCTTTTGCAGTAGGCAAAACTACGTAGTAAGCTGCAAGGGAGAATCTGATAATGAGCCTTTTGGTGCCTTTCTCTTAACATCTTCCTGTAACACATTTCATTGTTTGTTAGTACCTTGAGAGAAAGAGGGTGAGTAAAGGCATTGAAAACTGAAAGTTTTCTTCTTTTAGTAATGTGAAAAGATGGTATTTGATATTGAAGTTGAATCCATTATGTAGTTTTTATATTATTCATGTCATTACAATAGAAATTTAAGTCCCACTTAAAGTAGCATGTAGAAACACTGACTGCCTTCACCTCTAACCTCCACTTGAGGGTTTAGGATCCAATGTGATTGCTGTCTAAGGAACATTCCTCCTCTACCCTGCCACCAGAATTCTTTCTAAAACACCTTTGCACTTTGACTGCAAATAAACCTAAACCAAATGCAGGCCTGTGTGGTATCATTTATGAAACCAATCTCTCCTCAGATTTTCTTTTCCTGCCCTTATTTTTCCTTTCATCTGATGACCTCAACCTCTTATCTCCTTGAGCAGGTCTTTTTGTAAGTTATTTCAACTCCTTTGTGGATCAGGCTGAATATAAATAAACATAGCCCACTGATGACTTTCCACTGCCTGTGGGTTGAGGTGGAAACTCCTTATTGTAACATTTAGAACCTTTCATCTGGACCCAGCCACCTTTCTAGACTTGTCTTCCAACCCTGTCCCCATGTAACTTAAGTCAAATTCTTACCAGAATAGTATATTTCCTGAATATCTATATTTCTCTCTTAATCTGTTATCCTCTGAGATCCAGACACATCACCTGCTCCTCTCCCCACCATCCAGAAAGCCAGAGTATGCTTGTACATTTATAAGTAACCTTTAATTTAACCTTTAATTAAGGTTTCATCCTCATAAGCAATCATGTGTACAATTCTGTATATGTTTCATCACTAGCTATGAAGCCCTTTGTGGTTTAATAGTTTGCATAGGATTGGAAAAACCCATACTTGACATGTCAAATGTGTGAGTATCCACATGGAATGGCTTCTTGTTATCCTGAGAATGTTAGTTTATTATAGGATCAGTTTATAGTAGAGAGACACTGGAAGTCAAACATGCAAGTTAGGTTATTTTAAAAACTTAGGATCATTAATGAAAAATTGCCTGCTATGGTTATCACTGTCCTTTTACCACTACCAAGCCCTACCTGGTCTATGCCTATGGACTGAAATTATGAGTGATGCATAGTCAGTTCGTATACTGACTTACATTTGTGACTAAAATTACTAGTAACTTACTAAGTTACTTGGGGATTATAAACTAGATATTCATAAACTACATGTCACTACCAAAGTTCACCGAGGTCTCTAGTTGAATGACAACTCTGGCCACGATGCAGTACTTGGCATTGGTGTCAGGTTTCTGCTATTTCCACAGTTTGGGGAAAGGATACTTTATTTGTGCACCATCTTAGATTGGTTGGAATGGAGTTTTCAGTTGTTCTTGTTTTTAAATTATCTATTACTGTTAGTTTAACGTCGTGATCAATTTATTTTATTGAAGGTTATTTGATTTAATCCGTGTAGTAGTATGTAGTTCTTTTGGCTCATTTTCCAGGAACTAGGATTTGCATTTGCTGTGTTCAAATGTGAACTGTTTACCACCTGTTACTAAAAGAGTCAGATACCGCCTCCCTTTGTTCTACTGACCCCACCCCTTTTTCCCTGAGAGAGAATTGCTTTTACATTGTTCCTCTTCCACTGGAGAGTGGGAAAGTGTGAGATAGGTGTCCCCCAGGGTCTCAGCTCCTCCCAAGTAGGCACTGGTCAAACGAGTTCAAGCTATCAGCTCTTCACTAGGGTCAGGAATCAAAGAGACTGGCCCTTAGTAGCCCACTGCAATCTCTCCTCCCTCCAGTCTAACTTTACTACAACAGAAGTGCTTAGGATGCTTATAAACTGGTAGTCTGTTTTCAGTATCTAATGTCTGTTTTAAATTTGTGGAGTTCATTCTAGTGTTTCTTACACTCTGTCGGCTTATATTTGGATTCCGATGTCAGCTCTCCAATTAGTTATCATAAACTTTATTCAAATAGTGCTTCTCTCCTCACAGAATGGATGTCCCCCTCCCCCAGCTGCTCCCTGCTTTGGGATGGGCAGCCTGTTGTGTAAAAGTGAGAAACAACTTACAGCTGACAGGACTGGGTGACGGCTGTATTTCAGTTATTAAATAGGTCAGAAGGCTTTTGGGAGTTTGGCTAGAAATGGAGCACAGCTTGTAAGTTCAGGTACTAATGCATATCCTGCTGCCTGGGTGTACATACTATTAGAGGTAGGAAGAAAGGGCCTACAGACTGGGGAGAGGCGTGTAGTGTTTTAGAGCAGGGATTATAGGAAATCTATATGGATATAGGTTTGAATCTCGTCAGCAATATGAATTTCAACTTGAACTTGAGTCTCAAGTTACTTCTCTATAAAATAAAAATAGACACCTTACAAAGTTGTTGTGAGGATCAAGTGGGGTAATATGTTGAAAAGCATGTATGAAATTGACACATAAAAGTTAGCATTGTAATGATTAATTCCTCCATAAGTGTTCTATAATCTTCACTGGCTCCCTAGCCCCAAAGGTTTTGGCTCATTCCAGAAAAGACTGATTTATCCTGGGAAATTCTCAAACTCTAACTCTTTGACATGTATACCCTGGCTTCCCTTGCCTTCTGTGATCAGCATTGAACTTGTAGAGAGCATGGAAACAGTCTTAAACGTGAGGCTTTTGATAATTTGCTCAAGGTATTGTGTAACTAAGATTTTGGAGTCAAGATGAAGCCAAAGTGAGATTATAGGCTTTTAATAGTAAAAATTTGTGACAAGAACTTGTTTCTCCTTGCTCACCAATACTGGGTTGACAAAGCTTTTTACTATTTGATGGGTGAAAAACTGTATTTCACAGATGATTTTGTTGATATATCAATTTTTAGTGAGATTAGAACCTTTTTTCTTTTTCCTATGAATTGTCTCTTCTGGTTCCTAACCCATTTTTTAATTAGATAGATAGTCTTATACATTTGTGAGAGTTCTTGGTAAATATTAAGGATGACTTTTTTCCTACTTAGTAATAAAAGACTAGAATGTGGGTTGGCAGAGATTACAGTGACATCTGATCCATGCCCTACTACCACATATCTGCCATTCACTCCTGGCTTTGAAAATGTGCTGGTTTCCATGGCTGATCTGAACATTTCCTATAAAGACAACCTGATGTTTTGTTTCTGTGGCCCCTAATTCTTTGTTTTCTGGGAAGCAGATGAGAATTTCCTGTGCCTTTATTTCCTGTTTGGGGGCCTTTATCAATATAATCACATGGCTTCTGGTATTTCCTTTCAATTGAAGAAACTGATCTTTGTGATCTGCATGTGGTATTAACGGATAGTAGATTTAAAATAGCCACACACATAGCGTTCAGCACAATAAAAACTGGATATGAATGCAGATACTCATTGACGCTGTCACACTTTTTGAAATCCTTTAATATCCATGTATCTGAGTGTATTACTATATATAATGAAAAGGTTCCAAAAAAACTTAAACATTAATTAAAATCCCAAGTATGGTTATTTATGCAGCATGCAGGTTATTTTTTATCTTTGCAAATCAAGATGCAAAGGCTTTCATGCTTGTAATAGCCAAGTACTTTATAAATATAAAAACCCCATGGATGCTTAATAATATAAAAGTTTGTCTATTCTGGTAGTTGTTGTCCCCATTTAACCTGGTGTAGTACTTTGGTCTAGAAGCACAGATTTGGGAATTCAGACATAAATAAGTCTTCCATTTTGGGTTTGACTCAACTTAATTGACTTTAAATGAATTGGCCAACCTTGCTACCTTGGTTTCTTGAGCTGTGAAATTGGTCATATACAACTGTTTTCTATGTTGAAAGTTTCAAGGAGATAATATGAAACATTCTTGATCCTTGAATTAAACAGTGGATTGTGGTATATTAATTTCTTCAAAGGAACGTCAAGCATGATATAAAAAAACTCATTAATTTTTTACAATACTCCTTTGAAGTATACTGCCAGTATTGCTGCTTCTACACAAATAGAGTACTTTGAAAGTCTTAATGATTCATCCAGAGGGACTGAACTAAATTCCTAGGTCATTCTCCTTCTGAAGAATTCCATTCGGTTATACTGAGAACAGTGGGTTCATCTCCTATATTTATGCAGTGATCATGCTGGATGACTGTCATTAAGACCACTTTAGTGCTTTCAGCTGTACTAATAAATGCCTCTGGCAAAACTTGTGAAATTTATCTTTATGTGATTTGAATTGGGAAGGCCTATCTAGATTCTTGAAAAGTCTGAATTATGTAAGTTTTTTGGATCATCTCTTACCTGCAGCGATGTTAAGAGTAGTTTAAATCTAACAAAGTTCAAAATTTCTGGAGTGGGAGCGAAATTTTAAACTTCTCTGGGACTAGACTCTTCTTAAAGTTATGAGCTTAGAGTCTCTTGGCATGGGAGACAAAACCTTCTACTCTCGTTCACCCTCCCTAAGCAAAGACCAGGGTAGTTAGCAGTACTTTTTCCCCAGCCCCTAAGGCAGGCTGACTTGAACAAACCTCACTGACTCCATTATGTGGAACATCTGGGCTGAGTGATTCTGGCCACTACCATTTGTTGTCAGAACTTCAATGTGTGGTGTAAACCCATTCCTTCTGGAAGAGAAACTTCACAGGGAAACTCATTTGGTTTCTTCTGGTTTGGTAGTCTTCGTGGTCTTCCCCCCAAAATGTTTTTAAATTGTTAAAATTGTAAGATTTCTAAAGAAATCAAATATATTTAAATAGTTATCAAAATAGTAGAACAAAAAATTTATATAGTAACATATAACATATTCTAATTATGAGCAAGTGCAAAAGCTATTGTGAGAAATCTATAATAATTGCAATATAATATGACTATTTTATACCTTAATGTAAAATAGAACATAATGCTAGGAGGTAGAAAGCTTCAGTTTTAATTTCCCTTCTTCTATGGATAATCATGGAACAAAGACCCAAAGAGATTTGACAATAACTCTTTTGGTTCTGTTGCTGCATTTGGAAAATCATAATAGTACTTGATAGCTTGAGTTTTCTCCAGCCATAACTTTTAGAAACATCTAAAGTGAATGATTTATATATAGTAAATGCTTGCTTGGAAATTAAAGTGTGAGATGGTACATAATCCATAGAAAAATTATTCAGGGGCTGGAGAGGGCATTTTATTCCTCAGCTGTGCATATGGATGAGTATTTCCTGAAAAGAAGTTAATGCCTTCAAATAATGACGTTCAGCCATCAGAGCACCTTTACTCCTATTCTGCTTTGAGTAAGGGGATATAAAAGTGGTATAAAATATCCTCCCTTTTCTTAATAACAGACTTGGCTAGGTTTTTGTTTTGAATTTAGAAGAGGAGGAATAGGATTTTTTGTATAATGAGAATGCTTATGTTAGATACTCACCCAGTTTTTTTCCTCTAATCTATTTGTATCTCTCTGGAATTGAGATTATGCTGAAAATATGCTGAGATGAAACACTTGAAGCTTAGCTATTTTTGATTTTAGATAACTATGACATTAAATTCTTTAAACTTTCTTCTGTTCTAACATAATTTTCTTTTACCAACTACCGCCTGACCCCCAAAAGAAAGTTCCTGAAAAGATTCAGCTGGTGAGATGATGGAGTTATTTTTTCATTGGCACATAGGACTGTTTTCATTACACAGTAGGACATATATCAAAATGTTTACACATTCCGTTTTTTTTTTTTTTTTTTTGGTTTTTTTAGGGGAGGGTGAAGGGTGGGGAACAGAGGCACTAGGAGAGAAAACATGTAGACATGAGAACCACAGAGTTCTGGCACAATTTTATCTGCCCAAAGTAGGGGAAAAAATATCTTTGGATCTAAATCTTTGCACTAGGACAGCAGATCCCATTTAAGTGACTAGACTTATATTGATCACCCACCTAACATTTTCTCTCTCACTCTTATTTTCCTTTGCTTATAAGGTAAATTTGAAGAAAAAGAAGATAGTGTGCCTAAGCTGGAGCAGCTCAACAGCCTGGGTTGTATGACTAATATGAATCTAGTATTAACAAAACAAAATTTGCTACATATGGAACTATTATTATTAGAAACCTTTCAGTGGAACCTCTGCCTTCCAACAGCTGCCCATTTCATTGAGTATTATCTCTCCGAAGCTGTGCATGAAACCGATCTTCATGACGGCTGGCCAATGATTTGCTTGGAAAAAACTAAACTCTACATGGCCAAGTATGCAGATTACTTCCTGGAAGTATCTTTGCAAGGTGAGTCATTGTAGATGCCAGTAAGTGACTTGTGAGCTTGTGACTTGCGCATTCTGTTGCTTAGGTTCATTTTTGGTGTCTCCACAGATTATGCCTTTCTAAATTATGCACCTTCTTTAGTAGCTGCAGCATGTGTGGCTTCTTCAAGGATTATACTTCGTCTTTCTCCAACGTGGCCTACAAGACTGCATCGTCTTACTGCTTACTCCTGGGATTTCTTAGTTCAGTGCATTGAACGGCTATTGATGTAAGCCTCTTTGTTCTTGTGTTTATAATTTCTTATTAACATTCTTCATGTATAAGGGGCCCTGGGAACAAGTTCTCAAAGGCCCAGAGCTTTTAGGATACTGGCTCTGACAGCTGCCTGCTGCCATGAGCAAGCCCCTGTATGAGCAGTACTTGGTGGAAGGGGAATTCCTTTTGGCTGTTACCCAGGTAGAGGTTGTCATTGCTAGTATGATTCGGGGTACATAATAAGGAAAGGAGGTGCTCTTGCGTGAGCCCACAACTCTGAGATCATCCAGGCAAATCTTGCCTCATTCCCACATCTTTGAATTGTGGGACCATCAGGATGTCACCAAAGTGGCAGTCATATTTAAGTACTTATTGTGGACATAGCTCCTAAGCTGAAAATAGCCCTTAAAGCTACCAGCAGCCAGTTCCCAAGGGCTCTACCAAGGAAAGGAGCTTTTAGAAAGCTAAGAGTGAGATCTTTCTGTTGAAATTATGGTTGCAGTGACTGCTACCTGGGCAGTGGGGCAGTCCAGTGAGTCAGCTGTTAAGGAGTTGGGTGTGGTGCATGGCTTTCCTGCAAATTTTTCTCAAGTTAACATTATTAACAGTTTCCTTTCTCTCCATATTGCAGCGCTCATGACAATGATGTGAAAGAAGCAAACAAACAGAGAGGACAGGCAGGACCTCAGCCAGCACAACTAAGTGTGTTCCAGACAGCCTCCCAGCCCTCTCGGGCAGTTCACTTTCAGCAACCTCAGTATCTCCATCAGACGCATCAGACCTCGCTGCAGTATCGCCATCCTGTATCGGAACAACCAAGCTGTCAGCAGATTGTATCTACCACACACACCTCATCTTACACACTACCGACATGTCCTGCTGGCTTCCAAACTAGTGTTCAGGGCCTTGGGCACATGCAGACTGGTGTTGGGATGTCACTGGCAATACCAGTAGAAGTTAAGCCCTGTCTTAATGTTTCTTATAACCGGAGTTATCAGATAAATGAACATTACCCTTGCATTACTCCATGCTTTGAAAGGTGATTTTATGAGAAGGTAAGACTGGTAACCCAGACTGTTTGTGACTCAAAGCTCTGGGGCAAGCTTTTTGTAAACTTCTCTTCAAAAGCAAAGGGATCCAAATGGCATCAGAACTCTTCCGACACCAGCACCAGGAAGACTGAATATCCCTTCCAATGCACCATGAATATCTGGGAGGACTAAGCTAACACTGCAAACACTTTAACAGTGTGTATGTCAAATGCTGTTAAAATACATCCTTATATGACACAAATTTTAAAGCCCCAACTGATGGTCCAAATATTTCAAAAACATTCAACACAAGAGAAAACTTGGACAGACTTCAATTTGCCGTTTTGTGATTTGACCTGTGGTGGCCTCTGGGCCTAAAGTTGGCTTATATGTCAGAAACTAATGTTTATCTGTGGACTTGCCAAACAGTCTTCTTATGAAGGAAAGTTACAGTATTAATTTTTGAAGAGGTCCTTTTTTTTATTCTGCAGTTTTGAGTTATATTTTTGATCTACAAATGAATTTCTGACTAAGTTTAAACTCATGAATTGCTATGATATACCAGTCTGTGCAGTTAAAAAAATTTTTTTTAGATATTCTATATAACTTCCTTATCACAGGTAGTATAGGTATCTGGATTTATGTACTAAAATTAAGGGTGGAGTAGCTCTCTTATCTTAAAATCATGGTCATAAATTTTTGTTGTTTTTTTCCCCTAAAGATCAGCCTCAAATATTTAGAATTAAACACATTTAACTCAGGGAATTTGAACTACTTGGAAACTCTTAACTGTAATGCAACATGCTTTGGGAATGTTATAGTATGAACTACCTTAATAACATAGGTTAGTATACTCCTGCTAGAATGTGTTTTCAAACGAGAACATAATTGTATCCTAGAATGAATGAAGTGGTGGTTCCTATCATTCATAATACATATATGAGTTTTGCATTTCTCAGTGCAATCAATGATTTATACTCAGATTTGATATTATTCTAAAAAAGTTTTTTCAAGGGAAGGCAAAACTGTAAAATGTCAGTACTAGAATAAAGTCCCATAGGTTTATTTTGAAGTGGAACATGGCCAGGGTAGTTCTCAGGTTGTGCTAGAGCAGCACTTTGTTACATGGAAGACAGGTTTTATAAGCAACCTTTGAATCCAGCTAGTCAAGAGTAAGCAGGCAAAGGTGACTTTCATTAGATTGGCCCCAGGACTGCCCTGGGACATGTCACTATACTGGTGATGAGTGAAAACAGCAATAAGTCATTACAGCAAGGGCAATTTGGGGGTAAAGAGTTTGGAGGGAATAAACTGAAAAAGTAAAAAGAAAAAAATCATTGTAATAACTGAAACTGTATACATTGTGCTCTTAACTGTGGGAGAAGAGATATTTGGTGGAGGGAAGCTTTCTGATTTAAAAATTAGTGAATTGTGTCTTTTTGTTTGTGTTTTTTTAAAGGTAGCACTTGAATAGAAGGGAAACTGCATGGCAGGTATGTAACTGCCACAATATGCATTGAAGACAAACTTATTATAAAGATGTTGTGGGTATGCAGCAGGAGTCTCAGTAATCAAGCCAATGGCTTTTGTTAGGAAGGGAAGGGACTCAACACAGCAGCGGATCGATCCAGATGGCTCCAGTAGATGAATGTGGGTGGGTGGCTTCTGTCAGCATGAATTCTTAGAGAATATCCTTTCCTTTAAAGAAAGGTAACTTTTAGAGTACATAAGTACATAGGGCATGATGTGGAGTTATTAGTCTGGTAGATAAAATGAAAAACCACTCAGGTAAGAACACTCACTCATGGCAGTTTTCAAGCATGAAAATTGTTTTCTGAAAGTATCACCACTTTCTCTTTACAGAAGGCTGCTAATTGGATTTTGGTAGTTCTTACCTCAACAGAACTTGAATTATTTGGGGGAAGGTGGGTTCAAAAGAGAATATATCATTCACATTCAGAACCTAGCAACCTGGACCAATTTTCAGTATTTTAACTACCTCAATAATACTATGAATGTAAGATACTGGGATAGAGATCCCAACTTGAAACAACAACTGGTGCCTATGGTAATTTAATGTCTTGTCAAATGCTTTTACTGACTGGTTTAAATGTCATTCTTGTTATAGAATATGCCTTTTTAAAAATCCTATAATAACACTTTCCCAGTTTATATTTAAAAAAGCTAAAGAACACTGGATTAAATTGGGGGGGGGTGTAGAGTAAAATAAATAATTGGTTCCTGTCGCTGCATACCCAGGGTGGGGTGGGATGGGGTGGTTGGAGAACCAGAACTATTTTTAAAACATTAGGTTTCAATATAAATACAACTCACAACTGCTAGCTTCGGGGGGTGTGGGTGGGGGAGTGGTGTGGGTTTTGTTTTGTTTAATTTATTGATTAGTCTTTAAAGTAGGTTTTTTTGTTTTTTGAGATTACCGGACCATCATTAAATGTGTACTGTGAAGAAATTAATGATATGCATAAAGGGCTTTACCAAAGTCCACTAAATAAACACTAAAGTACAGACTGCAAACCAAAATGTATCTGTTATGACATTAATTGCAAATAGCGGTATGGTGCTGAAGTCCACACCAATGGAATTAGATGAGTGCTATGCACTTAATTTTAAAATAAAACTAGTTTTTGGTAAAATGGTTTTGGTGTTTTGTTTTAAATATAAATATGGATATCTGCAGCTTCATTAAACCATATCATGTAAGTCAGACTTGGAATTATACTTACTAAGAAAAGGCTATCCAGATGGAGAATATAACCATAGTAGTGGGGAACATTTGTCCATTCATTATGTATTCCATACTGAGCACCAAAGCCAACAAAAGTATATTTGACACCACCTTTTTGGACATTTGAACATAAAATCAGTTGTTAGTAATGTTAGAATTGCAGCGTATAAATTAGGAAACAATGCAAGCTGCAGAAAATCTGAAGTCTGATTTCAAAAGTAGGGATGCAGAAACTGGTCAAAGGTGCCAAAGGTGTGAGAGGGTCAACAGTAATAGTCTTCATTTAAGCACCATTTGCTACTTAATTCAACTTAAAATTTAGCAGATAAAATTTGTTTTGAAGAGTAAAATTTTTTAACAGGTTTGTACATGTGGGTTAGGAATTTATATCCCTCAGAAGTATTTTTTTAATTAGTTCTGTGTACTGTCGCTTACTCGCACCTCAAGAGAGTCAGTTAATACTCACTGTTCTTTAAGGCTGAATTTAAGAAAAAGAGCAACAAGCATTCCAGACCAGGGGAGGTAGCTGTACACTGAAGTAATTCTGAGCCCCGTGTGATAAGTTTATATTCATCAATAACTGGCCTTCTCAAGCACATAGTGATAGACTTACCACCTCTCTAGCCTCAAGCAGCTTACATTTAGCTTGATATGACAAGCTCACTTGAAGTATTAGAATGGTTATAGTCTGGAACTCAGTTTAAAATTATCTTGGTTAAGGGATCACTCAACTTTCATTTTAAAATCTAAGATTAAAAAAAAAATTTTTTTTTAATTAATAAGTACAGTCAGTTGAAAACATCCAGACCAGGCTCCTGCTCCCTATGAAGATGCCTCTCATCCCTAACCCACTGCCACTTTTTTTTAAATTAAAATTTTCTATGACATTTTATTTTAAGAGCAGTTTTGGCTTCACAGCAAAACTGAAAGGAAGATGCAGAGATTTCTCCCTGCCCCACACATGCACAGCCTCCCCCATTACCAACATTCCCCCACCAGAGTGGGACACTTGTTACAGCTGATGAGCCTACACTGAGACACAATCACCCAAAGTCCATAGTCTACATTATGGTTCACTCTTGGTGCACATTCTATTACCACCATTATAAATGTATAAAGGTGCAATGGCATACAATTATAAATGTATAACGGCATCTATCCATCGTGTATTTTCACTACTAAAAGTCTCTGCTCCACCTATTCGTTCTTCCTCATGCCATTCCCCACCCCCTTACCCACTGGCAACCACTGATCTTTTTATTGTCTCGGGACTTTTGCATTTTCCAGAATGTCACACAGTTGGGATCATTACAGTATGTAGCCTTTTCAGATTGGCTTCTTTCACTTAGTAATACGTATTTAAGTTTCCTTCATGTCTTCCCATGGCTTGGTAGCTCGTTTTAGTGCTGAATAATATTCCGCTGTCTGGGTGGATCAAAGTTATTTATCCACTCACCTACCAAAGGACATCCTGGTTGCTTCCAAGTTTCAGAAATTATGAATAAAGCTGCTATAAACATCCATGTGCAGGTTTTACTGTAGACATAAGTTTTCAGCTCCAAAGAGTGAAACTGCTGGATAGTAGGGTAAGAGTATGTTTAGTTTGTAAGAAACTACCAAACTGTATTCCAAAGTGGCTGTAGCATTTTGCATTCCCACCAGCAATGAATGAGCTCTCTTGCTCCACAACCTTGCCAGCATTTGGTGGTGTCAATGTTCCAAATTTTGGTCATTCTAACAGGTGGGCTTTAATTTGCATTTCCCTGATGACAAATGATGTGGAATATCTTTTCATATGCTTATTTGACATTTGTATATTCTTCTTTGGTGAAGTATCTGTTAAGGTCTTTAGCCCATTTTTTAATCAGGTTGTTGTATATTTTGGAGAATAGTCCTTTATTAGATGTATTTTGCAAATATTTTCTCCCAGTCTGTGGCTTGTCTTCTTAATCCCATGACACTGTCTTTTGCAGAGCAAAAGTTTTTAATTTTAATGAAGTCTAGCTTACCAATCTATCATCATTTAGGAAAGAGAATTACAGATACTGAAAGTCTGGCTAAATAAATAGATCATTGAGGGTATTGTATAACCGGGGTATTACAAACGTAAATAACTATGGGAACAAAAATATAAACCTCACAGAAACCTACACACAGAAAACAAAGCAAGGAGTTTATATAGTAAAATACTTTAAAAGGTATAAATACAGAAACTATAACAATATGACACAACTAAGACCATATATATCCAATTAACAAATGTAAATGAGCTAAATTCAACTATTTAGAGAAAAAGAATTTCAGACTGAATCACAAAGCAAAACTCAAATCTGTTCTAAATAAAAGACCTACAACAAAAATGAAATGATTCAGAAGGGTTGAAGATAGAAGGATGAGTAAAGAGATACTAGAAACAAACAAGTAGCAACATCTTAGTAATAGATATGGCTGGATTCAGTCCCAAATTAAACCAGACCAGGAAAGGGGGGGGGATACTCTGTAATGCTAAAGGTTACAATTCACAATAAAAATGAACAGTTATGAATATCTGTGGATCAAATAACCTTGCAACAATATTACATAAAATCTACAGAGGATATAAGGAAAAATAAAAGAAAAACATAGGTAGTAGGAAACTATAATTCATCTCTCTTGGTCCATGAGAGGTCAGTAATTTAAAAAATAAGATATAGAAAATCTTAACATATTGTGGTATACTTAATTGACATATATTGAGAAATTCTGAGAAGGGAAATGGTATAGACCTGGCATAACTAAGACGGATAGGATAACAAAGGACACTGACAGAGCCTGTCACCTATGCCAACAGCAAAACTCTCAGTCTTCCAAAGAGGCTTAGACAACTGACACTGCTTTTTTTTTGACTCATCAAGGTGTCTAAAATCAGAATTTAGGTCCCAGCCAGCAGAGACTTTAATGGGTCTCTGCTGGCTGCCAGCTAATCTGCAGCTCACCCCCAAAAAACAAAATCCATGGTTTCCAAACTACACAAATTCCCATTTTTGCTTTTGCTAGATGAAATTAATCCATTACTGGTTTCCCTTGTGTACGAGTAAATAGTGTACTAATAATTAACTATACCTAAGTTTTCTTTCATAATATTAAGCTCTAATGTGAAGTTTCACAAAACTTGACTATGTATTAACCCATATACAAAACAATCAACTTCAAAAAGTAAAGTTAATGTAGAAAACATACTCTCATGAAAGTGCAATGAACAAAAAATACATAATAGGACCTCCCAAAAAATCTCAAACAATTCTTGGATTAAATAAGAAATCCAAACCAAAATTTCAAGAGTATGTACAAAATCACTATTGTGAAAATTCTACACACCAGGAACTCCAGAATAAACCTAAAACAGTGCTCAGAAGAAAATTAACATCCAACTGAAAAAGTATGAGAAATAACAAGTAAACCAAACAAAAACAGAAGGAAAGAAATGCAGAAATTAATGGATTATTAAAGAGAAAAACAAAGAAACTAATACATACATGCATGCAATGCAGCCAGACAAAAGAAAATACAGTTTAAAAATTGGAAAGGAGGAGGTAAAATTAGCAATATTTGCAGACATGATTGAACACCTGGAAACTCCAAGATAATCAATTGAAAAACTAATACAGAGAATAAGTGAATTCAATACATTGTCTGGGTACATAATTAAAATAGCTTTTATGTATACAAACAACCACCAGTGAGATTTACTGAAAGATATACTCAATTACAATGCCCACCAAAAGAAGGTAAAATGCCTAGCAATAAATATAAGAAATGTGCAAGATCTACATGAAGAAAACTTTAAAATACTTGTGAGTGACACATAAGAATACTTGAACAAGACATACCATACACTGGGGTAAGGAAAATCGACATGATAAAGATGTCAATTCTCCTTAAGTTAATCTATAAATTTAACAATCTCACAGGCTTATTTTTTTAAATGAACTGAACAAGTAAGAATAACTAGGAAATTTCTGAGAAAGGGATAATGAAAAGAGATAAGCCCTCTAACATATTAAAATACATTATGAACATGCAATAAATAAAACGCTATGGTACCAACAAATGACTTGACAGATAATTCAATGAAACAGAATAGAAATTCCAAAAATAAACCTAAATATATATGGAATTGAATATGTGATAAAGGTAGCACCTCAAGTCAGTGGAGGAAAACATGGATTATTCAATAAATTGAGTTGGGTCAGTGGGTAGCCACCTGGGGGAAAAAAAACTGATCCCCATCTCAAAACATATAAGAAATCTAGAAGCTATAAAATTTAACTATATAAATTAAAACTTTTTTCCGCATGGCAAAAATCACCATAATCAAAGTTAAAAGACAATCACATGGGTCAAGTATTTGCAGCTGATCTCTAGGCAAGGGCTAATTTTCTTAACATACAAAGAGGGAAAGATATAAACAGGCAGTTCCCAGAAAAAGAAATACAAATGTCTCTAAAGGAAAGATGTTTAACCTCATGTTGAAGTTTGATGACAGTGTTGGTAAGGGGGTAGGCTTTATCTTACATGACTTATGGTAGTGTCTGATTAAATAAAATTCTATGAAGGGCAAATTGGCAATTTGTATCAAAATTACAAATGCAAAAATATTTTAACTCAGAAATTCCACTTCTAGGAATTTATCCTACAGGTAGAGTTACATACATGTGAAATGAGCTAGGCACAAATTATTTTACTATTTTTGATAAGAGCAAAAGATTCATAATCAACTTAAATATTCATCAATAAAGGACTTTGTTTTACTATCATAAATGCATTTAAAAGAACAAAGTTGAAAGAAATTAAAGATGATACCAGCAGATAGAGAGATATACCATGTTCTTGGATTGGAAGAATCAATATTGTGAAAATGACTATACTACCCAAAGCAATCCACAGATTCAATGCAATCCCTATCAAATTACCAATGGCATTTTTTACGTAACTAGAACAAATCATCTTAAAATTTGTATGGAGACACAAAAGACCCCAAATAGCCAAAGCAGTCTTGAAGGAAAAAAAGGAGCTGGAGGAATCAGACTCCAGCTTTGTAGTATGACTTCAGACTATACTACAAAGCTACAGTAATCAAGACAATATGGTACTGGCACAAAAACAGAAACATAGATCAATGGAACAAGATAGAAAGCCCAGAGATAAACCCACACACCTATGGTCAACTAATCTATGACAAAGGAGGCAAAGATATACAATGGAGAAAAGACAGTCTCTTCAATAAGTGGTGCTGGGAAAACTGGACAGCTACATGTAAAAGAATGAAATTAGAACACTCCCTAACACCATACACAAAAATAAACTCAAAATGGATTTGAGACTGAAATGTAAGACCAGACACTGTAAAACTCTTAGAGGAAAACATAGGAAGAACACTCTTTGACATACATCACTGCAAGATCTTTTTTGATCCACCTCCTAGAGTAATGGAAATAAAAACAAAAATAAACAAATGGGACCTAATGAAACTTAAAAGCTTTTGCACAGCAAAGGAAACCATAAACAAGACGAAAAGACAACCCTCAGAATGGGAGAAAATATTTGCAAACGAATCAACGGACAAAGGATTAATCTCCAAAATATATAAACAGCTCATGAAGCTCAATATTAAAGAAACAAACAAGCCAATCCAGAAATGGGCAGAAGACCTAAATAGACATTTCTCCAAAGAAGACATACAGATGGCCAAGAAGCACATGAAAAGCTGCTCAACGTCACTAATTATTAGAGAAATGCAAATCAAAACCACAATGAGGTATCACCTCACACCAGTTAGAATAGGCATCGTCAGAAAATCTACAAACAACAAATGCTAGAGAGGGTGTGCAGAAAAGGGAACCCTCTTTCACTTTTGGTGGGAATGTAAATTGATACAGATACTATGGAGAACAGTATGGAGGTTCCTTAAAAAACTAAAAATAGAATTACCATATAATCCAGCAATCCCACTACTGGGCATATACCCAGAGAAAACCATAATTCAAAAAGACACATGCACCCCAATGTTCACTGCAGCACTATTTACAATAGCCAGGTCATGGAAGCAACCTAAATGCTCATAGACAGACAAATGGATAAAGAAGATGTGGTACATATATACAATAGAATATTACTCAACCATAAAAAGGAACGAAATTGAGTCATTTGTTGAGAAGTGGATGGATCTAAAGACTGTCATACAGAGTGAGGTAAGTCAGAAAGAGAAAAACAAATATCGTATATTAACACATGTATGTGGAACCTAGAAAAATGGTACAGATGAACTGGTTTACAGGGCAGAAGTTGAGACACAGATGTGGAGAACAGACATATGGACACCAAGGGGGAAAATTGCAGTGGGGTGGGGACGGTGTTGTGCTGAATTGGGCGATTGGGATTGACATGTATACACTGATGTGTATAAGATTGATGACTAATAAGAACCTGCAGTATAAGAAAACAAACAAACAAACAAAACCAACTAATACTAAACTTTCTTTGGGTTATTTGTATGGAAATATGTTAATATAAATGTTTCAGACATTACATGAAATCTCTAAAAATCTTATATGTTCTGGTATAATGTTATAAGTCATAATTCTAGTTATTACTTTAAAATGTATATCTCAGAAATAACAACAACAAAAATAGAACAAAGTATTTCTCTATATAAACTGATGTGGACAATCTCCAAGATACATCAAAGAGTGTAGAGTATGCTACCATTACACCAATGCTCACAGGATCACATGAGGTTTCTGTTTGTTAATGTTCACTGCTTTTTTTTCTGATTGGTGAACATAGAAAATTTGGAAAATGAAAAATATAAAGCAAAATGGCATAACTAATAACCTCCTTTTGGTATCCTTCCTGTACACACATATACACTTACATGGTTTGCACACTGAATATTTAATTCTTTTTGTATTTCATAATACATCTGCAATATTTTTATGAAATTAAAATATACTCAAAGTATATCCAAATATATTTTAGAAGAATTGTTGGTGCTAAATTATGTGAATACAATATATATTTTAATCATTTCCCAATGTTTTGAAACAATTAAAAATGCTCTAATGAACATGTATTTTACCATTTTCCTACAATGGATATTATTATCAAATTTTTTCATCTTCGTAAATATAACAGATGAAGATATCTCATTTTTGTTTTCATTAAATTCTGAATGCAGTTGAAAAGCTTTGAGTAAGTTTATTGGCCACTTATAATTCTTCTATGAAATACCTATGCCATTCTTCTATGGAATGTCGATTCATTTGCCGATTTCTCTTCAGTTGTTCTAATTTTGTTTTAAAAAGCATTTCATATAGTCAGGAATTAGCCTGCTAGCTATTTTACCTGTTACAAATATTTTTACCAGTTAAAATTTTCTTTTAAAGTTAACTTGCTTATAGCGTTGGGGGTACATCTTCCTATCCAAGAGTAAGATATACCTATTTATTAAAATCTTTGATGACTCTCAGTACAATTTTAAAGTTTTCTTCAGATAGATCCTACAGATTTCTTGTTGCATTTACCTCTGTGTATCTCACCTTTTTAAAAAAATTATCACAATTGTGAATGGGAATCAAAAACTTGCATTTTTAAAAGGCAATACAGAGTATTCTGGTACAGATAGTCTTGAGACTGTACTTTGAAAAACTATGCTTCATATAATGCAGAAACAAGGTACTTCTGTTGTACATGTGTTTCTTTTCCTAAAGGCTCCCAAGACACCAGGTGACATCTTTTCACCATAGAAGGCCACCTCATTGTAGAGGGCAGGGCTAAGTGGCACGCGCTCCAGATTGCAGTCGTGTCCTTGTACTGTCTGCAGATTATTCCTGTACCTACCTCCATTCCTAGATATTAGGTTACTGGGCTAGCATCGCATCCAGGAAGGGTGACAACCATGGCTAAAGTCTGGATCTCTTATATAGTTAAGTGGCATCAGAACTGAGCTAGTGTCAACATATGTCCTCAAGTGCTCTTTGAAGGTTATTCTTAACACAATTGCTAGTACTCTTATTAAACACTACCAAACTACTAGGCTTCAGGCATTATGTGTGGCATTAGAGGGAATTCAAAAATGACTGCTCCAGAAGTCTTCATAAGCAAATGCCACCACTAATCTCCATCCCAACACACCAAAGGCAATAAAGTGGCTCAGCAAATGTTTTGTGTCTTTGCTTCTGGCACAGGTGCCTCATGGATTTCAGATAGTAGGGAACTGGCTCGCTATAATCTGAGATGATAGGACCATATCCTTCAATTTCACACCTCTCTCTCTTCTTTCACACACCAGAGGGAAATACTGTTCATATCTTTAAGAGAATAAAGCCTCTACTGGTCCTATTATCAAGGCATCACAAAATGTCATCCTAGAAACCATGATCTCCAAGAAGTACTGAGAACCACATACTGAAAGGATTGTTTGGGTATGTGCTGCAGATTAGCAATTAATACATTTAGGAAGACATGCTTTACAGAGATTCCTCCCAGCGAAGTGTGAAATGAGAGCAGTTGTTGGATTATTGAGAGGCTCAAAGCATTCCCTTATTCACAAATCACTTTAGGGTATTCCACTGGGTATGTTTAACTAATTTAATTTGATCATCTCAAAGGATGTTTGTCAAAGGCTTTAACATAGTTATTGCTGAGTAGTGGGCCTGTGGATGATTTTTATTTTTTCTTCTGTAACTTTGTCTGTGTTCTTTTTCTACAGTAAATATGGATTACTTTTACAACTGGAGAAAATACATTTTGTTTATCTATCTTTTTAGGGAGAACAAAAAGCCTCTCAGATCAAGTAGACTGAGTTCTTCATTATGCCTCAAAGAGGTTCTAGATGAAAGCCTTAGAAAGTATTTCTGCAGGTTTCTTTTTAATAGGATCCCACTCTCAATGCCCAAAGATGTTTTACTTAGCAGAGAACAAATAAAGAACCAGCATGCTTTCAAGAAAAGTCATTTATATATCAACTTCACAATAAATCAATTCACTCTATAACTACAGACACTCTAGGTCAAGGGTCCCCAACCCCCCAGGCTGAGGACTGGTAGCAGTCCGTGGCCTGTTAGGAACCAGGCCGCACAGCAGGAGGCGAGTGGCAGATTGGTATTTACAGCGGCTTCCCATC
The DNA here is from genome assembly GCF_949987515.2 of Delphinus delphis. Classification (NCBI taxonomy): domain Eukaryota; kingdom Metazoa; phylum Chordata; class Mammalia; order Artiodactyla; family Delphinidae; genus Delphinus; species Delphinus delphis. The sequence goes on along the minus strand of NC_082698.1, from coordinate 31,422,295 downwards.
GCTCGCATTACCACCTGAGTTCCACCTCCTGTCAGCATTATGGTGAGCTGTATAATTATTTTGTTATATATTACAATGTAATAATAATAGAAATAAAGTGCACAATAAATGTAATGCACTTGAATCATCCCGAAACCATCCCCCCCTCCCCTCCCAGTCCGTGGAAAAATTGTCTTCCATGAAACCGGTCCCTGGTGTCAAAAAGGTTGGGGACTGCTGCTCTAGGTGACCCAAAACATTTAAATTAAAACCCAGAGCTTGTGAAAAGATTAAACTTTTGGCATTATGTTACTGTTGAATGTGTAGCTTGAGGTGTCCTGCACTTTTCTTATAAGGCTACTGAAGTTATATGTTTCTGCCTAATATATTTGCTACTGGTGATGAAGACAGATAATATCACTTGTAGAGACTTATTTTTGTATAATGGTAGAAGTTTTGAATTTTATGGGATATTTTGTCAAGTACTGAAATAAAAATGACTTCACCATTAAGAAAAAACAAAAACAAACAAACAAACAAAAAAACCCCAGAGGTCAGGGGCTTCCTTGGTGGTGCAGTAGTTAAGAATCCGCCTGCCAGTGCAGGGGACACAGGTTCGAGCCCTGGTCCAGGAAGATCCCACGTGCCGTGGAGCAACTAAGCCCGTGCGCCACAACTACTGAGCCTGTGCTCTACAGCCTGCGTGCCACAACTACTAAGCCTGCGAGCCACAACTACTGAGCCCGTGTGTCACAACTACTGAAGCCTGCGCACCTAGAGCCTGTGCTCCGCAACAAGAGAAGCCACCGCAATGAGAAGCCCGTGCACCGCAACGAAGAGTAGCCCCTGCTCACCGCAGCCGGAGAAAGCCCACGCGCAGCAACGAAGACCCAACGCAGCCAAAAAAATAAATTAAAAAAAAAAAACAAACCCAGAGGTCTCTGGCTACCTAACAATAACACCATCAAATAAAGCCCTCAAGAAGATGGTGATGTTTTTCCATTTCGGAGAGGACACATTTCAGCATAAAACAGCTTTGAAAGAGGGGAACCCAACAGACAGACATGTGCTCCCACTATTTCCACAAAAGCAAAATAGTTTTTGCCAACTGTCAGAAACATGATAAAATTATAGTATATAAATTGTGTAAACAAAACATGTTTTATTTGTTCAATAACAGTATAAAATCATGTTATTTTCATCCAAACAGAAAGGTTTATTCCTCTAAATCCAAATAACCTAAGGCACCAGTTCCCACCCTAATACTTTTGATGTGCTATGTATAAGCTTTTGGAATGCCCTCTTTTGTGGGCAGTTGTAGAGCAGTGTGCTCTGTGGAAACCATTTCCGCATGACTGTTTTTATGACTCTGGAAGAGTTTCCCTTGTATCTGGATAAGTACTCTGATAACAGACACTAAGTCAAAGACCTTGAATAAGATTAAGCCTATCATGAAATCCTCTGGAGATGGTCAACCAAGGTGCCATTTACTCAAATGTCACCACTATCAATTTTTTAAAAGCCCAGGTGCTGTGGAGACAAGCATTTACCAGAAGAAAAAAACCTAAAGCAAAATATTTAAAATCATTATACCTATTTATTTTGAATTTTTAATGACCAGCATGGTAGAAAAATTCCATGCTGACATTTTGTTCATCAAAGTATTGTCATCACCAGAAATAGAACTAACCTTAGAATCTGATCCAGAACTTTGGAAGAGTATGGAAAACAGAACATCACAAAAGAAATCTGAAATGGTAACATTCTAAAGACTTTTGGGATGACGCTTTTTGTTAATACTAATAGGAGTTTTCACAGACTGTACTGAGAGTCCTTGGACTTTAAAATCTGGTTTCTCTCATCATAACTTAACAATGATCATTGTGAGGCACCTTCCCAAGCAGGTAGCTGTGACTAAACTCAGTGTCTGGTTTAATTCAAGAGTCTATTCAAGGGCTCAGAGAATATCTGGACAGGGCTGTAGACAGGAAGTGTATGACACAGACTGTGTTACCTACCCAAACACATGCTCTCAGTCAGCCTTAGTAACAAAACCCCAATTCTCAACTGGGCACATATGGTCACCGAGCCTAATTTCCCAGCCTCCCTTTCAGTTAGGTAGAGCCCTGTGACTAAGTTTCAGCAAATGAAATATAAGTGGAAGCACTCTTTGAGACCTCCAGAAAGTCTCCTTTAAAAGGGAGGGGGAGGGAATTCCCTGGTGGTCCAGAGATTCCAATGCAGGGGGCATGGGTTTGATCCCTGGTCAGGGAATTAAGATCCCGCAAGTGGCTAAGCATGGCCAATATAATAATAATAAAAATAAATAAATAAAAGGGAGGGGGAGATATATGCCGAAGGCCACACAACCAGTAAGTAGTGAAGCTGGGATTCAAATGCCTAACCGTGTGACTCCTCTACACCCTAAGGGGGTAGCAAAATCTTGTGAGCCATCTAGAGCAGAGTTGGGCAAGCTTAGGCCTGAAAGCTAAGAATACTTTTACTTTTTTAAATGACTGAAACCTCTGTGTTTCCTGGCTTGGCTGGAGAAGTACCAAGAGGGTCACTTACTGAACCAAGGGGTAAGATGAGTACTTTCTATACTCTCCATCTAGCCAAACTACTCTGTCCCTAAAATGGCTCATCAGTCCAAGTATGGAAGCAGAAGGAGAAGAAAACTGGTTTGGAAGACAGTCTAAAGTAGTAGTTAAGAGCATGGGTTCTAGTGGCAAGCTGCTTGGGTTCGTATTCTAGAGACACTACTTAATAGATAGAAACTGTACTTTAGTTTCCTTATCTGCAAAATGGAAATAATAATAATGCCTATCTCACAGGGCTGTTATGAAGATTAAAGGAGACAATCCAGGTAAACTTAGAAGAGCAACTGGAATACAGTAAGCACACAGTCCATGTTAGCGATTATTATCATTTCTGACCTTGGGTTGGGTTTTATTGGGTAGGTGCAACAGAAGGACAAGAGTGCAAGAATGTAGTGGTTGAAGTGATGGGAAGTGGAAAGCAGAAGAAACTGATAGAGAAAGAGTAGTGCAGTCAAGGGCTTGGAGTCCTTGAAGCTGAAGTACAGATGCACTAGAAGTCATTCAGTTAGAAAGTTGGGAGAATGGGCAGAAAGTCGAAGAGTTTATTTTAAGCTTTTAAGGGTGAAGCTGACATAAATGATGACAAAGTCCAGGGAATGAGTGGCGTTGCAAAAAGGTAAAGGTCATTGAATTTAAGGAAGTCAAGCAACTGAGGGGCCAGGATATTGCCTGGGTTACCCATACAGAATTTTTAGTCACGTGGCTTAAAGGTGGGACTTGGGGAAGTAAGGGAAACTTAAAGCCAGGTACCAAAAGTCTTTGGTGAATGAAAGGAAATGAATGAGAAAGACATGAACATGAAGGGTCAGAAAGTGCTAGTGTGAGCGTGTATAAAGATCAAAAATGGGGAGTGAGGAAGCCAGTGGCACCTCCTGACCCCAGCTGAAGCTAGTTGGTGGGAAAAGACCACAGATACAAGGCTGCTAAATATCCTGCAATGCTTATGAGAGTCCAGTGGTGATGAACTGTCCTATCCTATGTTAACGCTGTCCCTGTTGAGAAACACAGCCACCAAGCTGCTTAGAGGGCTTTCACAAAGGAGCCTGTCTCTTCAAGGTATCAAAGCTCTATGAAGCCCCTCCCCTCCCCTTTATTTAATATGCTCTCCAGATTCTGGGAAGAATCACTGCTGTCTCTCTCTACTCCATGCATACTTTCATCACAGTATGGATCATCCTTCATCAACAGTTATATGTTTAAACATCACTCTCATATAGGTATTCCCAGGCTGTGGCAAGGTGTAGTCATCTTTTCATGTCTATCTCTTAACCCTGTGTAAGCACTTCATAAATGTTGTTTCTTAAACAAAAGACTTCTCACAGTCACCAAAGTAGGAGGCAGAGCATAAAAATAATATTCTGCCAATTAAAATGGGCCATCAAGAATTTAAGCAATTAAATATAAAGATTGATTTTCTAATAAAGATTAGAAAGGAAATTTAATATTTCTTCACCAACTTGTAGGATAACATTTATGAATACTCCATATTAAAAGAAGTCATGGGGGGAGAACTTCAAGATGGCAGAGGAGTAACATGTGCAGATCACCTTCCTCCCCACAAATACATCAGAAATACAACTACATGTGGAACAACTCTTACAGAACACCTACTGAACACTGGCAGAAGACCTCAGACTCCCCAAAAGATGCCAGAGGGTGACCTACACGCAGAGGCGAGGCCAAATCCAAAGCTGGACCTCAGGAGCTGTGCGACCAAAGAAGAGAAAGGGAAATATCTCCCAGCAGCCTCAGGAGCAGCAGACTAAATCTCCACAATTAACGTGAAGTACCCTGCATCTCTGGAATACCTGAATAGACAACGAATCACCCCAAAACTGAGGAGGTGGACTTTGGGAGCAACTATAGACTTGGGGTTTGCTTTCTGCATCTAATTTGTTTCTAGTTTTATGTATATCTTAGTTCAGTATTTAGAGTTTATTATCATTGGTAGATTTGTTTATTGGTTGCTCTCTTCCATTTTTTAATATACACAGACATATATATTTTCTTCCTTTTTCTCTTTTTGTCTGTATGTGTATGCTTCTTTGTGTGATTTTGTCTGTATAGCTTTGCTTTTACCATTTGTCCTAGGGTTCTGTCTGTTTTTTTTTTCTTGTTGTTCATCTTTTGTTTTGTTTCTTTAGTATAGTTTTTAGCACTTGTTATCATTGGTGGATTTGTTTTTTGGTTTGGTTGCTCTCTTCTTTCTTTCTTTCTTTTTATTACTTAAAATTTTTTGTATTTTTAATAATTTTTAAATATTTTTTATTTTAATAACTTTATTTTATTTTTTTCTTTCTTTCCTTTTTTTCTCACTTTTTTTTCTGAGCTGTGTGGCTGACAGGGTCTTGGTGCTCTGGCTGGGTGGCAGGCCTCAGCCTCTGCAGTGGGAGAGCCGAGTTCAGCATACTGGTACACCAGAGACCTCCCAGCTCCATGTAATATCAAACAGCAAAAGCTCTCCCAGAGATCTCCATCTTAACACTGAGACCCAGCTCCACTCAATGACCAGCAGGCTACAGTGCTGGACACCCTATGCCAAACAACTAGCAAGACGGGAACACAACCCCACCCATTAGCAGAGAGGCTGCCTAAAATCATAATAAGGTCACACACACCCGAAAACACACCAGCAGACGTGGTCCTCCCCACCAGAAAGACAAATCCACCAGAACACAGGCACCAGTCCCCTTCACCAGGAAGCCTACACAACCCACTGAACCAACCTTAGCCACTGGGGCAGACACCAAAAACAACAGGAACTACGAACATGCAGCCTGCGAAAAGGAGACCCCAAACACAGTAAGTGAAGAAAAATGAGAAGATAGAGAAACACACAGCAGATGAAGGAGCAAGGCAAAAACCTATCAGTCCAAACAAATGACGAGGAAATAGGCAGTCTACCTGAAAAAAAATTCAGAGTAATGATAGTAAAAATGATCCAAAATCTTGGAAATAGAATGGAGACAATACAAGAAATGTTTAACAAGGACCTAAAAGAACTAAAGAGCAAACAAACAATGATGAATAACACTATAAATGAAATGAACATTTCTCCATAAGGAATCAATAGCAGAATAACTGAGGCAGAAGAACGGATAAGTGACCTCGAAGATAAAATAGTGGAAATAACTACCACAAAGCAGAATAAAGAAAAAAGAATGAAAAGAATTGAGGACAGTCTCAGAGACCTCTGGGACAACGTTAAACGTACCAACATTCGAATTATAGGGGTTCCAGAAGAAGAGAAAAAGAAAGGGACTGAGAAAATATTTGAAGAGATTATAGTTGAAAACTTCCCTAATATGGGAAAGGAAATAGTCAATCAAGTCCAGGAAGCACAGAGAGTCTCACACAGGATAAATCCAAGGAGAAACAGGTCAAGACACATATTAATCACACTATCAAAAATTAAATACAAAGAAAAAGAATTAAAAGCAGCAAGGGAAAAACAACAAATAACATACAAGGGAATCCTCATAAGGTTAACAGCTGATCTTTCAGCAGAAACTCTGCAAGCCAGAAGGGAGTGGCAGGACATATTTAAAGTTATGAAAGGGAAAAACCTACAGCCAAGATTACTCTACCCAGCAAGGATCTCATTCAGATTCAACGGAGAATTTAAAACCTTTACAGACAAACAAAAGCTAAGAGAATTCAGCACCACCAATCCAGCTTTACAACAAATGCTAGAGGAACTTCTCTAGGCAGGAAACACAAGAGAAGCAAAAGACCTACAATAACAAAGCCAAAGCAATTAAGAATTTGGTAATAGGAACATACATATCGATAACTACCTTAAATGTAAATGGATTAACTGCTCCAACCAAAAGATATAGACTGGCTGAATGGATGGAAAAACAAGACCCATATATATGCTGTCTACAAGAGACCCACTTCAGACCTAGAGACACATACAGATTGAAAGTGAGGGGATGGACAAAGATATTCCATGCAAATGGAAATCAAAAGAAAGCTGGAGTAGCAATTCTCATATCCAACAAAATAGACTTTAAAACAAAAACTATTACAAGAGACAAAGAAGGACACTATATAATGATCAAGAGATCAATCCAAGAAGAAGATATAACAATTGTAAATATTTATGCACCCAACATAGGAGCACCTCGATACATAAGGCAAATGCTAACAGCCATAAAAGGGGAAATTGACAGTAACACAATCATAGTAGGGGACTTTAACACCCCACTTTCACCAACGCACAGATCATCCAAAATGAAAATAAATAACGAAACACAAGCTTTAAATGACACATTAAACAAGATGGACTTAATTGATATTTATAGGGCATTCCATCCAAAAACAACAGAATACACTTTCTTCTCAAGTGCTCATGGAACATTCTCCAGGATAGATAATATCCTGGGTCACAAATCAAGCCTTGGTAAATTTAAGAAAAATGAAATCGTATCAAGTATCTTTTCCAACCACAATGCTATGAGACTAGATATCAATTACAGGAAAAAATTTGTACAAAATACAAACACATGAAGACTAAACAATACACTACAAAATAACTAAGAGGTCACTGAGGAAATCAAAACATACCTAGAAACAAGTGACAATGAAAACACGATGACCCAAAGCCTACAGGATGCAGCAAAAGCAGTTCTAAGAGGGAAGTTTATAGCTGTACAATCCTACCTCAACAAACAAGAAACATCTCAAATAAACAACCTAACCTTACACATAAAGCAATTAGAGAAAGAGGAACAAAAAAAACTCCAGAGTTAGCAGAAGGAAAAAAATCAAAGGTCAGATCAGAAGTAAATGAAAAAGAAATGAAGGAAACAATAGCAAAGATCAATAAAACTAAAAGCTGGTTCTTTGAGAAGATACACAAAATTTATAAACCATTAGCCAGACTCATCAAGAAAATAAAGCAGAAGACTCAAATCAATAGAATTAGAAATGAAAAAGGAGACGTAACAACTGACACTGCAGAAACACAAAGGATCATGAGAGATTACTACAAGCAACTACATTCCAATAAATTGGACAACCTGGAGGAAACAGACAAATTCTTAGAAAAGCACAACCTTCTGAGACTGAACCAAGAAGAAATAGAAAATATAAACAGTCCAATCACAAGCACTGAAATTGAGACTGTGATTAAAAATCTTCCAACAAACAAAAGCCCAGGACCAGATGGCTTCACAGGTAAATTCTATCAAACATTTAGAGAAAAGCTAACACCTATCCTTCTCAAACTCTTCCAAACTATAGCAGAGGGAGGAACACTCCCAAACTCATTCTACGAGGCCACCATCACCCTGATACCAAAACCAGACAAAGATGTCACAAAGAAAGAAAACTACAGGCCAATATCACTGATGAACACAGATGCAAAAGTCCTCAACAAAATACTAGCAAACAGAATCCAACAGCACATTAAAAGGATCATACACCATGATCAAGTGGGGTTTATCCCAGGAGTGCAAGGATTCTTCAATATAGGCAAATCAATCAATGTGATACACCATAATAACAAACTGAAGGAGAAAAACCATATGATCATCTGAATAGATCCAGAAAAAGCTTTTGACAAAATTCAACACCTATTTATGATAAAAACCCTCCAGAAAGTAGGCATAGAGAGAACTTACCTCAACATAATAAAGGCCATATATGACAAACCCAAGGGCAACATCGTCCTCAATGGTGAAAAACTGAAACGATTTCATCTAATATCAGGAACAATACAAGGAAGTTTTAGCCACAGCAATCAGAGAAGAAAAATTAAAGGAATCCAAATTGGTAAAAAAGAAGTAAAGCTGCCACTGTTTGCAGATGACATGATACTATACACAGAGAATCCTAAAGATGCTACCAGAAAACTACTAGAGCTAATCAATGAATTTGGTAAAGTAGCAGGATAAAAAATTAATGCACAGAAATCTCTTGCATCCCTATACACTAATGATGAAAAATCTCAAAGAGAAATTAAGGAAACACTCCCATCTACCACTGCAACAAAAAGAATAAAATACCTAGGAATAAACCTACCTAAGGAGACAAAAGACCTGTATGCAGAAAACTATAAGACACTGATGAAAGAAATTAAAGATGATACAAATAGATGGAGAGATATACCGTGCTTTTGGATTGGAAGAATCAACATTGTGAAAATGATTATACTACCCAAAGCAATCTACAGATTCAATGTAATCCCTATCAAACTACCAATGGCATTTCTCATAGAACTAGAACAAAAAATTTAACAATTTGTATGGAAGCACAAAAGACCCTGAATAGCGAAAGCAATCTTGAGAAAGAAAAACAGAGCTGGAGGAATCAGGCTTCAGCCTTCAGACTTCAGAATATACTTCAGAATATACTACAGACTTCAGAATATACTACAAAGCTACAATAATCAAGACAGTATGGTATTGACACAAAAACAGAAATACAGATCAATGGAACAGGATAGAAATCCCAGAGATAAACCCACACACATATGGTTGCCTTATTTTTGATAAGGGAGTCAAGAATATACCATGGAGAAAAGACAGCCTCTTCAGTAAGTGGTGCTGGGAAAACTGGACAGCTACATGTAAAAGAATGGAATTAGAACACTCCCTAACACCATACACAAAAATAAACTCAAAATGGATTAAAGACCTAAATGTAAGCCAGACACTATAAAACTCTTAGAGGAAAACACAGGCAGAACACTATGACATAAATCACAGCAAGATCCTTTTTGACCCACCTCCTAGAGAAAGGGAAATAAAAACAAAAATAAACAAATGGGACCTAATGAAACTTAAAAGCTTTTGCACAGCAAAGGAAACCATAAAGAAGATGAAAAGACAACCCACAGAATGGGAGAAAGTATTTGCAAATGAAGCAACTGACAAAGGATTAATCTCCAAAATTTATAAGCAGCTCATGCAGCTCAATATCAAAAAAACAAACCACCCAATCCAAAAGTTTCAGAACACCTAAACAGACATTTCTCTGAAGAAGATATACAGATTGCCAACAAATACATTGCTCAACATCACTAATCATTACAGAAATGCAAATCAAAACTCCATTGAGGTATCACCTCACACCAGTCAGAATGGCCATCACCAAAAAATCTACAAACAATAAATGGTGGAGAGGGTGTGGAGAAAAGGGAACCCTGTTGCACTGTTGGCGGGAATGTAAATTCCATACAGCCATTATCGAGAACAGTATGGAGGTTCCTTAAAAAACTAAAAATAGAACTACCATATGACCCAGCAATCCCACTACTGGGCATGTACCCTGAGAAAACCATAATTCAAAAAGAGTCATGTACCACAATGTTCACTGCAGCTCTATTTACAATAGCCAGCACATGGAAGCAACCTAAGTGTCCATTGAGAGATGAATGGATAAAGAAGATGTGGCACATATATACAATGGAATATTACTCAGCCATAAAAAGAAACGAAATTGAGTTACTTGTAGTGAGGTGGATGGACCTAGAGTCTGTCATATAAAGTGAAGTCAGAAAGAGGAAAACAAATACCATATGCTAACACATATATATGGAATCTAAAAAAAGAAAATGGTTATGAAGAACATAGGGGCAGGACAGGAATAATGATGCAGACATAGAGAATGGACTTGAAGACAAGGGGATGGGGAAGGGTAAGCTGGGACGAAGTGACAGAGTGGCATGGACATATATACACTACCAAATGTAAAACAGATAGCTAGTGGGAAGCAGCCGCATAGCACAGGGTGATTAGCTCGGTGCTTCGTGACTGCCTAGAGGGGTGGAATAGGGAGGGTGGGAGGGAGACGCAAGAGGGAGGAGATATGGGGATATATGTATAGCTGATTCACTTTGTTATAAAGCAGAAACTAACACTCCATTGTAAAGCAATTATACTCCAATAAAGATGTTTTAAAAAAAGTTAAAAAAAGAAAGAAGTCACGGATGAGACCTCAAAGGAAAAAAATCAAGATCTGAGGAATAAGGTTGTTAGGGAACTTGTAAAATCCTTTACCCTCAATATACCAAACTAAAACCAGATATCTTAAATTAGCAACATTGGGGCTTCCCTGGTGGCGCAGTGGTTAGGAATCTGCCTGCCAATGCAGGGAACACTGGTTCGAGCCTTGGTCCAGGAAGATCCCACATGCCATGAAGCAGCTAAGCCCATGTGCCACAACTACTGAGACTGCGCCCTAGAGCCAGCAAGCCACTACTACTGAAGCCCATGTGCCACAACTACTGAAGCCTGCGTGCCTAGAGCCCATGCTCTGCAACGAGACGCCACCACAGTGAGAAGCCCGCGCACCACAACGAAGAGTAGCCCCCGCTCGCCGCAATTAGAGAAAGCCCGTGCACAGCAACGAAGACCCAATGCAGCCAAAAATAAATACATTTATATTAAAAAATTAGCAACATTGCATTTATATTCCTTGCCCTAAAGAGTAAACGTAATGCTTATAAATTCACATTTGATGAAGGTAAATAATATGAGGGCTTAAAATTTTTGTTTCTAGTCCTCCTTTCAAGCGTCCCATGCCTTTCTGAGTTTATTATTTTGCATCAGTGAGATTCTCGCCAAATGACAAATTTTCCAAATTATCTACATTTGATATAAATTCTTCTTTTACTGTGACTTATTTATAGGAAAACCGAAAGATGGAGAAAAAAGTGTGGAAATAGTAGAAATTTTAAAGAAAAAAACTTTGAGGGGCTTCCCTGGTGGCGCAGTGGTTAAGAATCTGCCTGCCAATGCAGGGGACACGGGTTCGAGCCATGGTCTGGGAAGATCCCACATGCCGCGGAGCAACTAAGCCCATAAGCCACAACTACTGAGCCTGCGCGACGGGAGAGGCCGTGACAGTGAGAGGCCTGCGCACCGCGATGAAGAGTGGCCCCCGCTTGCCGCAACCGGAGAAAGCCCTCTTAAAAAAAAAAACAAAAAACTTTGAGGTAGTACAAAGCAATCATTAGGTACTTAAGAAATTCTTCAGTTATTGAACTCAAGGAACATATTTGCTCCAGACTTAATGATAAATATCACTCCTCCTTGGAGCACTCGCCAAACCTTGAGAGGAATAAGCCTTTAATCAATAAGCATAAATTATTTTTAAAACCTCAAAAAAAAATGAATTGTTTTATTTGGGCCCATAAAATAACTTCCTGTGGGCCCCTGGGCTTATTCTCCTTTGGGTTTGGGGATTCGGGAAAGTATACATTGATACGGTCTGTGACAGGAAATAAGTACTAAGAGGGGTGAACATTATTCCCTCCTCATTATTACACAGGCAATAACTTATAAAGGAATAAAAACTGCATTTTCTGTGAAAAAGGGTCATGAGAAAAGCAAACTGATAGTAGAAATTCAGAGAAGTTACTGGTTAATTTTCATTCAGTAATAATGTGCTGTAATGTGGTACAGAGTTTATTTTAGTGATAGAAATTTTAGTAGCTATGTAAATGACTTTATTTCTATTTAGGAGTATTAGTATTTAGTCTTTAAAAGTTAGGCATACAGGCATATAGGCCTTCCAGAATCCTGTGATGAAAATTATAGCTATAGTCATATTTAAGAATTGAGGGAATTCCCTGACTGTACAGTGATTAGGACTCGGTGCTTTCACTGCCAGGCCTGGGTTCAATCCCTGGTCGGGGAACTAAGATCCCACAAGCCACACAGTGGTGGGGACGGGATTGAAAGGATTTTGAACATTCTGGATCTATCCATCATGAATGTAAAGTAACTGCATGTATCTCATGTTTAGACAGACCACTGTGTATTTTGAGGGTAAGATATTGTTTGTTGACTTTTCCCAAATCCCTTTCATGATACCTCACATCTTGTTGGCCTTTCTGGCTACAGAAGAACACTTAGTTGATTATCTCCAGATAACAGTCTATACAACTGTATAATAATTCCTATGCCTTCTTCCTGGTTCTAACTGAAAGTGCAGGTATCATTAGACATACTATATAGTTGGGATAATTTCTTTAGTTACATTATTTTACACTTGCCCACCCCAAAACCTAAAACACTTTTCTGCCCATTCACATAGTTTCAAACTATTGTGCAATTATAATTTATTTTCATCATTCATAACTCAGACACATTTGTACATTTGGAAGAATGGCATGCTTAATCACCTCCAGAATACTCATAAAAAGTTAATAAAGATATGAAATAACATTTTCCAACTTTCGTTAAATTGAAGATCTCTGTGATTCCTTTTTAAAAAGTCTCTATGTTGGCATTTCAATTTTTATCATCCTCTTCAAGGACCAAAACATACTACAAATTAACACAACACTGTGAATCAACTACACTTCAATAAAGTTTAAAAAAAAATTTTTTTAAATGTACTCCACATTTGATGACAATCAACAACAGTAAGCAGAAAAGATGTTTGGAAAGAAACACCACTGTTTTTTAACAGTGCACTTTTGCATTCAAAAAAATGTTAGCAAAATATTTTTGCACTGTTGATACTATTATATTTTACGTCAACTTCAAGTAGAACACAATTTTTTAAAAAGTTGTATTTGCAATATGAAATGAAGATTTGCTTAATTCATTCAGTAAATATATATTGAGCATTTACTACATGCTAGGCATTGTTCTAGCTATTGGGGATTCAGAGGTGAAAAAGACAGAAATGATTCTTACTTTTCCACTAGCAAGAAGCTTACGTTTTATCTTGAATCATTTACATTAAAAAATACATAAACCAGCAATAAAATGTTATTAAGTCACAGATGTCATAGAACTGAGGTTGAAAAGGAGCTCAGAGATCACCTATGGTCTGTCATCAATTCCAAGATGCACAGTATTTTACATTCTGACATCTCTGAAATCAGCCACATCTTACAGTGTGGTCAGACCAGGCAGCAATAGAGTTGTCATTGCTAGCATGTGTGCATCAAAACTTATGGAATGAGTGTCAGGGGCTTGGAAGAAAATCCAGCAGATAATGGTGAAGGCACCCTTTTAAGGATTTTTGATGACTCAGGATTCAATAAAGTATAATAGTTCAAAGTGTTCATCTGTTACAGCAGAGGAAAATGAAATTCAGAGAGGTTAAATGACTTGCCCTAATTCACAAAGCAGAGTAGGCAGGACAAGAGTCCAGGTCTGAGTTCCAATCTCATTCTTCTTCTACCTAAGTCTTCAGTTAATGGAAGGAAAGCCTCTAGTACACGGCTCTAACTTTGGGACCAGGGGCAAAGATCTTAATCCCTCTTTGCCTCATTTCTCTATCTGTAAAATAGGAAGTTTAAGAGACCTAATTAATATGTTACTTTAAGTATTAAGCGAGATAATGCATGTATAGGACTTAACACAGAGATTAGCAAATGGTAAGTGCTCCAAAAAAGTTAACTATTTGAGATCAAACTTTACATTTGGTAGAAAATAAACTGATCATGAATTATCCCACAAATACAGATCACTATATGAACCTCACATCTAGTCATTTGGTTAAAGTTTCAGAAAACTAAATAGACTGGTCAAACGTTTGAACTGATTAGTGTAATAAAAATGTCCACCTTAACAATGCTTTTGTCCAGGTCCATGTGGTACTGTGCCAAGACCCCAGCAGACCTACCTGCAAGAAACCATACAAAAAGTAAGAATCTCCCCCTCCACCCCTGACCATCAAATTACCAGTACTCTAATGTGTACAAATGCACTTGTAAACACAACCTCAAAGAACACATAAACAAGGAAAAACATTTAAAATGTATAACAGAGCATTCATTTTTGGTTTCTTTAAAATACTACTACAACTGTATATATTAATACTAGTACAAGAACTACATGTTTGGAGCTTAAAATGCACCACAGGGAGACATGATTTGGCCAGAAGAGTGAGAGTAATAACTGTTATGATTTATATATTACTTTATATATTACAAAGCACTTTCTCATCCATTCTCAACTTAGTGCTTTGCACATAGTATGTAATTGTAAAAACAAATCCCAGGTGCTTTCTAATGTCATTTATTTTCCACTCAAACAACAGAATATTCAGAGAAGGGGTAAATGTTCACATTTCTTTTTTATTTTCTTCATTTTTAAGACTTCCTAGGTCAGCTCTTTTAATTTTGAGAGTTTAAGTGAAAATCCAAATTACAACACATTACATTACATTGAATCAACCTGCTTTAAATATTAGTTTCCATATTTTTGTTTCTATAAAAATAGTAATATTCTGTATGTCTTCACACATTATCAGCTCATTACCTATTTCAGACAAATAATGGTTTCAATTGAGATTTGGAATCCAACAGATATACAGTTAAGCATTTAGGAAGTAATTTTAACTTCTTAAAATTACTTAATAAGTAATTAAGCACTTAAGAAGTAATTTTAACTACTAGGAAATATTAATCAACTCACATTTGTTCCTGTTTCACCCGATGACAAAACCTATAGGGCACCCTGCAAGAGAACTAACTCAAATTAATATATCTAAACCTAGAATTACTGTTGCACTTTCAGAACCTTCTGGCAATTAAAGCCTTATCGTGAGGTACAATTCTGGCATCTTCATGTTTCATCATAACTGCACAGCAGCAAAGCTCAGTAAAAGAATGCTTTTGGTAAAATCTAGTAAGCACTAGCATGTTATCCAAATTTAAACCTTAAAAGAAAACCACCACATGACTCAACATGCGAACTTTCCCTATTCTAAAACTTACTAACATTATTAGTTTGCTTGTATTTGGGACAAAAAAAAACCCAAACCAATCACATACTGCATTATATCAATACATATCCTAGATGTTTTTGAAGATCAAAGTTGAGTAAAGCTGGGTCGGCAGGGAAGAGCTCTATGGCTTACTCGGAGCGCCCCTTGGTGAGAAGCATCTCAGCCTCTAGCGGCCAGGCTCCAGAGGGGGCGGCAGTTCGGGGCTGTACTCTAGGGCGCCCCCAGCCTGGCCGCCTCAGAGTCGCCAGCGCGCCCCACCTATCTCTGTTCTACACTCCGGCCCACCCGCTCCTCCCCGGCCAGCCACCGCACTGCCCCCTCAGCTCCTAAGCAGCTGGAAAAGCCCGGAACAGAAACCCGGCACACAAAGAAGTGCTGGGTAGGAAGCGAGGCTCCACCGTGCCAAGAGGAGCGACTCCTCTAGAAAAACTTGGCGGCAAGTTAACAGGAATCGCGGAGGCGCAGTTTCTAGGACCCTTTGGGACACCCTGCCGCCCAGCGATCTCATCTTTTGTCCTTTGACAGGCCTCCTTGAAGCCCCAAACTCTGAGGGCTTCCCGAGCAACTCTTGACTCGACCTCCATTGCGGTCCATCACTGATAGCAGCCATGATAACTGCATCCGGGTGTGTCGGGAAGCCGCGCGTAGCTCTCCCGGAAGTGACGCTAGCGCGGAAGGATCGCGTTCGGCTGAGAGGGGCTGAGGTGAACAGACAGCCGAAAGCCGGAGCGGAAGGGAAGGTGTTCGTGGCGGGGAAAGGTCGGGGACTTTGTGACAATCAACTCCCTAGAATAGTTATCACGTGTCTGGCATTGTGCTTAACACCAGCATTGCCATACCACTTAATCCCTTCTTAAACAACAGTCCCAGGAGAAAGAAATTTTATCATTTCCATCTTATGTACGGGGAAGCTAAGGCTAAGAGAGGGCAAGTGATTTAAGATCATAGAGCTAGTATTTGGTGAAGCTGGTGTAACCCCGTCGTTTTCGCTGCGGAACCTGTGTTTGAAACCTCCTGCGTCGTGCTTTATTTAGAAAAGTTCAAACCCCTGGTGCTTGTTATCCTGGTGAGCCACTTCTGCAAGGGCTGTTTACCTTCAGCTCTGCATCCTGTTGCCCTAGAAGTGGGGCCGAGTCACAGCCCTTGTGCATTTTACGGTGGGCACAAGGCCGAGCGAGTGCCCGGGTCACCATCGCTATCCCGATGACCTGAGATTTCTCTTGGTCTCCTATCCCTTGACCCTGCACCGGCCCTCACAGTGCAGGTTAACTGAGGAAACTGGCACTGGCTATTCGGCTCGGGGAAACATTTAAACTCCTGTTAGGTACTTGTAAATTCGGGACTGTTAAGACAACTGGAGGTCAGCATCATCAAATGCAGTCTCTGGTCTTGACAAAGGGCTTGACAAGTGTTATCTTGGACTTTCCACCAAGTCAATTATGTTTCTTCTGGTTTCTGTTTCTTTAGAATATGACTGAGAATCAATCCTTTGATCTTATGTCTACATAAACCCTCAAATAACAAAGTGTGAATAGCCACTAAGGTCATATTTTTGTAAAAACATTATGCATAGAAAAAAGCACTAACAAATACATCAAACTTAACAGTGATAGTACTTGAAGAGTGGCCACTGAATCCTTTCATTTCTTTTATATTCGTCTACTTTCTATTTTCCATATCTGCTATATCTTTTTAATATAGACAAATTGTCCACAGTAAAACCTTTTTAATTGCCTGACATTATAATGAAGGCAAAGATATGTTGTCACATTTTGACAGATGACAGTCCTTGGTGCAAGTCACATAGTGGAATCCTGTTTGCCTGGAAGAGCATTGAGGTTTTATCAGGGTATTATCAAAATACAGTTTGGGTGAACAAGCCTCACAGGAAAAATGAAACAAATGAGTAAAAATTGATGTTTTTCACGAACTGTTATATAAAAAATATACTATAATCAAAAGTTTTTCTTCTAAAGAAAAAAGAGAGGAAGATATTTTGGGTTCTTGAAATTCTAGGGAACAAGTATAGAAAGCTATTTTTATTCTGCCTTCTTTGGGGTACAGATTTAAGCAATTTATCTTTTTTCAGACTATGCAAAATAAAGACTTCATTCTCTATTCTCTCCCTATATGGTGGAAAGATAGAAGAGAGAAATGAGAAGAAATCAGGGGAAGAAGAAAAGGTGGAGGAATAAAGGAAGAATCTGATATTGGCGTTGAGGTTACTTTGGAATTCCAAGGTGGCATGTAGCAACCGTCTCATCCGAGTCCTGGCACAAGCCCAGTTGCCCATCCAAAGGTAGATTCACATATACAGTGTCTCCACTCACACACTCAGCACCCGCAATGATAACTGTGGCCAAAATTCACTTTGTACTTTTACAAATTAAACATATATTTTAACAAAACTGGGAGTCACTGAACAACGAGAAATATAAAGTCCCATCATTTTCCATGGTGCTCCCTCTTACCATACCATTCATTCATCTCATGATTAATGGCCTAAATGGATATTGAATTGGAAGTTTTGCCTGCAGTATTACAGTGCAACAACTATGAAACATCAAAATGAGGTGCTGACAGACGCATGTTTTTGAAGGAAATATCTTTGTGTTAGTCTGGTCCTATGAGAGGTGGTTGCTAAGATGAAATTAAATGTGCAGCAGTTTTATTAGAGGAAACACTTGTGAGAGAGAATGGGGAGGGAGCCAGGGGAGGCTGGGAGAGCTATCCAACTGTGATACAAGTCTGAAACTGAGTGTAGGAGAGAAGGAGGGAAGGTTGGTGGAAGTGTCCTAGACTTCTACACAGTCTGAGGAAGATTCAGCAAGGCTGTTGGGGATCTATAAGCCGAAATCACTGTCAGAGGAGTCCTCCTAGGGAAGAGCCTGCCTTATTATCTGTGCTGCACTCGGTCATTGGCTGGAGTAGCCCATTGGAAGCTTGGCTTTTGGTGCAAATGTGGCAGAATCTAGGACTTTTGGTCAATTTTGCTCCCTCTATTTGGTCACCACAATCCAAGAACTAGTTTTTCAATTATTGGAACTTTTCACCAGTTTCAGGCCTAAAAGCAGACTTTTGAATGAGATGATTTCATGAGGAGGAGTTTTGGAGAGAGCCATTGTTATGCTTTCCCATGCCCCTTCACGTCTGGTGAGTGAGGCTTCAATGGCACTACTCAGAGAGCTTGATATATGTCCCCTGGCTTTTGAGAAGTACGATAGTGTCTGACTCACATCTGGGAAATCCTAAGGTAGGAGAAATGGGTCAGTAAGAAGTTTTGGCACAGGAGCAAAGGAGAGTTGCTATGTTGGGATCAGCTGTCCCTCCCACCAGGGAAAATGATGTTTGAGTATTTCTCATGCACCAGATGTGGGGCACATGAGAGAAAGAGAGAGCTTGCCTGGAGCCTTTTTGACTCTTTCCCAAGAGCCCTGCCTGGAAGGGAGATGGGGCACCAAAAGAGAGAATCTGTGTGGTGTGGCTTACTAGAAAATTCAGAGCTGTAAATGGAGCAGTAACTGGGGGAATAGAATGCATCGCCCATCTAGGTTGACCAGCTTTTCCAAGTTTGCCTGGAACTCTCCCTGCTTTAGTATTAAAAATCTTGAGTCCCAGGAACCCCTCAGTCCCAGGCAATTCAGGATGATTGGTCATTCTACATGTCACAGAAGGAGTTGCAGTCAGAAGGCACCCTAGCAGGGAGCCTCCAAGAACCCAAAAAATTGCTCGTGAGAGTAAGAGTCAAGTTGAAATATCAAGCAGGTCCAGAGTATGTGAAGCCAGCTTATGACCAGGTCGGTGTTAAAGTGGTTTTTATCAGAGGACAATTGGAAAATGATGCTGAAGCAGGATCTTCTTCTCCACACTATCCTTTTGGAGTATGTGTTAGTCTGCTCGGGCTGCCGTAACCAAATACCACAGATTGGGTGGCTTAAACCACAAAAATTAATTTTCTCACAGTTCTGGAGGCCAGAAGTTCAAGATCAAGGTTCTGGCTAATCCGTTTCTGGTGAGAACTCTCTTCCTGGCTTGCAGATGTTCGCCTTCTTGCTGAATCCTCACAGGGGCTTTCCTCACTCTGTGTGTGTGTGTGTGTGTGTGTGTGTGTGTGTGTGTGTGTGTGTGTGTGTGTGTGTGTGTGTGTGTGAGAGGAGAGAGAGAGAGGTATGTCTCTGGTGTCTCTTCTTATAAGGACACTAATCCTATCAGATCAGGGCCCTACTCTTATGACCTTATTTAACCTTAATGACTTCCTCAGAGGCCTCATCTCCAAATACAACTACACTGGGGGTTGGAGCTTCAACATATAAACTTTAGGGGGACAGAAACATTTATTTCATAACAGAGTATGACTTGGAACACAGAGATACCTTTTTTAGTGGGGAGCATAAGAATATTAGGTCTGTCCCATGCCTCACACCCTTATGGAGAAGATATGCTATAGTGTATCTATCTTTTTGTGAACAACAGTAAACATTATATTTGGAGATCATTTATGACTCTTTTAGAGCTCTTCAGACATTATTTTAATCTTATCAAGGTAAACATGGACCCACCCAGAGGACTGTTTTCTTCTGTCCTACAGAGCAGAGGAAGACACAAGCTAATGCTAACACTACCTGACCCATAGAGAAACCCACAACGGACTGTGTAGACAGTGATCAGGACTTGGACTAAACAGAGATTTAGCAAACATTGGGACTGTTCTGTATGGTGCTGCTTGTATGTATGAAATTTGACATTTAAAAAAATGTTACGTGAGAGAGAGAGAGAGAGAGAGAAAGAGAAGAGGAGAGAATTGGATGTCTATGTTCATAGAATTGAATGTTGGATAGCATCCACTTGAACCCCTCCAGGAAGCCTAGCTGTTTTTGTTTAATTCCTTAAGGGCTTTAGTAGTTGGAACTAGGTTCAGCTGTGAGCACAGAGTAACAGAAGGCTCTAAAATGAAAGTTATTTAAACATGACATACATTTATTTTTTTCTTTCAAGAAATCTGGATGAAATCGGTCTGGGATTAGTATGGTGATTCATGGGGTGAGGTTCCTGCTATCTTGTTGCCTACTATGTGTGGCTTTCATTTTCTAAATTCATTTCAGTGTCCAAGATGGCCACTAGAGCTCTGGCTATTGCAGTGAACAGGGAGGATGAAGCATTCGAAAAGCATAACTCTTCCACTTAGGGCAATTCCCAAAAGTTGTACCCAAGCTTCTGCAAAAGAGGCTGGGAAAACGTAGGGTTTTTTGTTTTGTTTTTTTTTAATAAGCCAGTGACTAGCTAAAAAATTGGGGATTCTATCACTCTAGAACAGAGGTGCAGCAAACTATGGTCCACAGGTCAGCCGCCTGTTTTGTTTTCTTGGTTTTTTTTTTTTGGCTGCACCGCGCAGCATGTGGGATCTTAGTTCCCTGACCAGGGATCGAACCCGTGCCCCCTGCAGTGGAAGCACGAAGTCTTAAACACTGGACTGCCAGGGAGGTCCCAGCCACCTGTTTTTATAAATACAATTTTACTGGAATACAGCCCTGCCCATTTTACCTATTGTCTATGGCTACATATTTGTAAATAGCTTTATTAACATGTACTTCACATGCCATACAATTCACTCATTTAAACTGTACGATTCAAAGGCTTTTATTATATTCACAGAATCATGCATCTAAATCAATTTAGACCACAATTTAGAATATTTACATTACCTTGACAAGGAGCCCCATACCTCTTAGCTGTTGTCCTTGAATCTCCTGTTTCCTCTTCCCCCCAAGACCTAAGCAACCGATAATCTACTTTCTGTCTCTATAGATTTGTCTATTCCAGACTTTTCATATGAATGGAATCATACAATATGTTGTCCTTTACAACTGGCTTCTTTCACTTTGCATAATGTTTTCAGGGTTCATCCAAGTTGTAGCATGTATTAATACTTCATTTCTTTTTGTGGCCAAATAATATTCCATTGTAGGGATATGCTACATATTGTTTATCCATTCATCAGTTAATGGAAATTTGGATTGTTTCCACCTTTTGGCTACTGTGAATAGATCATCTATAAACATTCATCTACAAGTTTTTGTGTTGTATGTTTTCATTTCTCTTGGGTACATATCAAGGAGTGAAATTGCAGAGTAGTATGGTAACCGTTATGTTTAACCATTTGAGGAACGGCTAGATTACTTTCCAAAGTGGTTATACCACTTTACATTCCCATCAGCAGTGTATGAAGGTTTTGATTTCTCCACAGCCTTGTCATGCTTATCATCTCTTTTATTATAGTCATCCTAGTAGTTGTGTAAAGATATCTCACTGTGGCTTTGCTTTGCATTTCCCTAATAGCTAGAGATGTTAGCATCTTTTTATGAGCTTATTGGCCATTTGTATATTTTCTTTGGAGAAAAGTCTATACAGATCCTTCTTCCATTTTTCAGTTGGGTTATTTGTATTTTGTTATTGAATTGTAATAGTTCTTTATATATTATAGATATAAATCTCTTATCAGAAATATAATTTTCAAATATTTTCTTCCATTCTGCTGGGGTTTTTTGTTTGTTTTGCGTTATGCAGGCCTCTCACTGTTGTGGCCTCTCCCGTCGTGGAGCACAGGCTCCGGACGCACAGCCTCAGCGGCCATGGCTCACAGGCCCAGCCGCTCCGCGGCATGTGGGATCTTCCCGGACCGGGGCACGAACCCGTGCCCCCTGCATCGGTAGGCCGACTCTCAACCACTTCGCCACCAGGGAAGCCCCTGCTGGTTGTTTTTTTTACTTTCTTTTTGGTACCCTTTGGATCACAAAAGTTTGTAATTTTGATGATCATCAGTTTATCTACCTTTCCTTTTGTTGCTTGTGCTTTTGGTGCTGTCTGTGGCTGCTTTTGTGCTACAATACCAGAGTTGAGAGTAGTTGTGACAGAGATCTGTAGAGTCCTATGGCCACATAGCAATCCTAAAATATTCTGTATTTGGTCCTTTAAGAAAAATTTGCCAACTCCTGCTCTAGAAATAGAGGGGAATGGATATATTGGGCAACTGCTCATAGTCCCTGTTGTGAGGAATGTATTTTGACTGTGGGAAACCTTTTCTAAAGCATCCTAGTATAGTAATGTGCTAAATATTTCAAGTACCTCTTTTCATCTTCTAATAAAAAACCCTATTTTGCTTCATAGCTGTTGAAAGGGTGCCAAACACTACAAACATTGTAGATCTCCTACAGCTTCACTCTTCTGCCAGAACTTTTAACCTCCTGTTTTAGTATTGATAGAATTATTCTCTTTGCCATGATAACAGCAGAGAGATGAATGAACTGATAAGTTAATTAGTACCAAAGTGGCATATTATCATTTCTGCTCACATGAGCACAACACCTGTTGAGCCCAAGCTCAAGGTTAAGAGGATCACATTGAATATTGGGAATGACTCCTGGGCTTATTGTAGTCCATTCCTGCCGTTTCTAGAACTAGGACTGATTAGAGAGATGTTTGGATCTGAGCACAGACCTAACACACAGACCTACAGTTTTAAAGAAGCAAGCCAATAAGCAAAGAGAAAAACAAAGATCAGCAACAAAGAGAGAAGACCCTATTGTTATTGCAACTGTCCCCAGGGTTGGCTCTATACCTCCACCATCTGAGATTTGCTTATGTGAGCAAATATGTCCTTCTTTTCATTTACTAGTTTGCTTTGGATTTCTGATATTTGCAACCAAAAGAGCTTCAATTAATACAGAATGTGAAACTGCTAAAGCAGTTGTGCAGTCATGGTATTATTCATGCTAACAAGAGGTGGTTTTATAAATAAGCATCTGTAAAATACAATAAGCTGTTTAATATCAATTGTTATAAAAGTAAATAGCAACTACCAATATCCATTTTCTCCTGTTCCTCCTGAGCACACAGCCAGACTATATTTCCCAACTTGACTTGTTTCTAGATGAGTTCATAAGTCACCAGTGGAATGTGGGAAGAAGTAATGTGTGTCATTTTTAGGTTGTGATGATTAAGAGTAGGTATTGGCTTCTTTATTTTCCCTCCTTTTCTTTTTCTGAAGTCCAGATGTGGAGAATTTGGAGGACTCTGAGCCCCTTGGTGGAGGTGGAGTCCCTAGATATAGGAAACCTAGGTCCCTGAGTGTCTGCATGGAACAGAGCCCCCTCCCCGTGTCTGTTAACCCACATTGGACTGGGACATGAGAAAGCAATAATCCTTCATTTTGTTAAGACACTGAAATAAAACAAACAAACATATCAGCAGCTTTAAAACACTTCCTTATGGATTTTGATGGGACTGACTTGTTTGGGCAAAAATATTGTGTAAAGATATCAACCATCTAAATAAATGTGATTAAGATTTAACCAAGGTTTATGAGAAATAATATAGTACTACAGCTGTTGGCAGTCCCTATTCAGAGTTACATACTAGTTCCCAGTTTGTGAAAGGGTTCTCAGCAATGCTTAGAGATGAGATGTTACCTACAGTCTGCGTGGACATAAAGACATGGATGATCTAGATAATAGTCAATTACCCTGATGACAATGTAAAAGTTTTCACAGTGGATGTCCATCACTGGAATCTTGCATCATTTACATTGTCCTAAATGTATTCTTTGAGGTAAGAGAACTCAGAGTACCAATCTGAATGCCACATATGTGGTTCTTTACAAACCATCTCCCTTACTGCTTCCTCTTCTGCCTAGAACAAACAGATAAGTATACAGGCTCTATGGATAGTTCTATGAAATCTTTGATGATAAGTCTTTGATGATAGTTCTGTGAAGTCTTTGATGAAGCTGAAGGGGTCAGCTTTCTCTATTGCTTAGCTATAATCGCCAGCTCTAGATTTGGGTAGCAGAAGTGTAGCAGTGACATAGAATGAAGCTGACATGCAAACAGTAACTGAGATAAGAGACTGATGGAAAAACATCTGAGAATTTTTATTTTTTTCAATTTATTTTATTGAAGTATAGTTGATTTACAATGTTTTTTTAAATTTTATTTATTTATTTTTGGCTGCGTTGGGTCTTTGTGGCTGCGCGTGGGCTTTCTCTAGTTGCAGCGAGTGGGGGCTACTCTCTGTTGCAGTGCGCAGGCTTCTCATTGCGGTGGCTTCTCTTGTTGCAGAGCACGGGCTCTAGGGATGCAGCCTTCAGTAGTTGTGGCTTGTGGGCTCTAGAGCACAGGCTCAGTAGTTGTGGCGCATGGGCTTAGTTGCTCTGCAGCATGTGGGATCTTCCTGGACCAGGGCTCGAACCCGTGTCCCCTGCATTGACAGGCGGATTCTTAACCACTGTGCCACCAGGGAAGCCCTGATATACAATGTTGTGTTAACTTCTACTGTATAGCCAAGTGACTCAGTTATACATACATACATATATATATATATATATATATATATATATATATATGCACATTCTTTTTCATATTCTTTTCCATTATGGTTTATCACAGGATATTGAATATAGTTCCCTGCGCTACACAGTGGGACCTTGTTGTTTATCCATTCTACATATAATAGTTTGCATCTGCTCATCCCAAACTTCCAATCCATCCCTCCCTCATCCTCCCTCCCCCTTGCCAACCAGCCACAAGTCTGTTCTGTACGTCTGTGAGTCTGTTTCTATTTCATAGATAAGTTCATTTATGTCATATTTTAGATTCCACATATAAGTGATATCATATGGTATTTGTCTTCCTCTTTCTGACTTACTTCCTTTAGTATGATTATCTGTAGGTCCGTCCATGTTGCTGCAAATGGCATTATTTCATTCTCTTTTCTGGCTGAGTAGTATTCCATTGTATATATGTACCACATCTACTTTATCCATTCCTCTGTCAATGGATGCTTAGGTTGTTTCCATGTCTTGGCTATTGTGAATAGTGCTGCAATGAACATCGAGGTGCATGTACCTTTTTGAATTAGAGTTTTCTCTGAATATATGCCCAGAAGTGGGATTGCAGGATCATCTGGCAACTCTGGAACCTCCATACTGTTCTCCATAGTGGCTCCAATTTACATTCCCCCCAACAGTGTAGGAGGGTTCCCTTTTCTCCACATCTTCTCCAGCATTTGTTATTTGTAGACTTTTTAATGGTGGCCGTTCTGACTGGTGTGAGGTGGTACCTCATTGTAGTTTTAATTGGCATTTCAGATCTGAGAATTTTTATATCTCTGATTCTGGGAGTTTCTGAGACCCAGTAACATTCCTGCCCTTTCAGTAGTTGTATGTTTAACTCTTCCTTTCATTACAAAGGATATCACACCTTAGTATTTTTCCAATAAATTCATCTTTTTCAAGCTAGTTCATTTGTTTGAAACTAAAAGTGCATACATGATCATTGCCAAAAATAAAAAGCAACTATTATGCAAAAAGTGGGGGATTTCTCTTTCCATCTCAGTATTCCCATTATACTGAGTTAACTACTCTTAACATATTTGCTTAATATCTTCCCGTATTTTTTTCTAGGCATGTTACACATATGAAATCGTATCACCTTAGGAGTACTTTCATTTACATTTCACTCAGCAATCTGTTGTGGAATTCTTTCTAGATTAAGATATATACAATATACTTCATGTTTTTAATAGGTATATAATATTCTGTTATATGGTTGTGCCCCCAGTTTATTTAATTTCCTGATAATGGATATTCAAAGGCTGTTCACAATTACATGCTATTACAAAACAAAGATATAAAATTCTTTCATTCATTTATTAATTCAGCAAAAATTTTGGTGCCCATACTAACTGCCAGGCACTTTTCTAGGCATGGTAATTTCTGGAGTTTCTATTCGTGGGAGGGGAAGAAATAAACAAGAAAACAACTAAATGTGAGCTAAATAATTTCACCTAGTGATAAGTTTTGTGAAGACAATGAAACATGGAGATTTGAAAGAGTGAAGAGTGTGTGTACAGAACTTCTTGAGATTGGGGGATGTGGGCAGTGTTTCCACGGCTGACCTTTGACCTAAATCTAGAGTGATACATAGGAAGCAGCCCTGTGAGACCACAGCAGATGGAACACCAAGAGCAAAGATCCTAAGGCAGTAACATCTTGGCAGTTTAGAGGAAAAGGAATGAGGCCAATGTATCAGTTACAGTTCTCAGTGACAACCAGTAGAAACTAATGTAACAGTTTAAGGGGAAAAGGAATTTACTGAAAAATACTTGGCAGCTCACAGAATCTTTGGAATTACCAGAGAACCTATCTTAGAGATTGACTCAGCAAGACAAACTCCCCCAAATCCTACCACAGAACTGGTCTAGCGGGGGCGTCACTGCTGTGACTGCTAGTTATAGACTCTGTGGCTTGCACCAATGACAATATTGCTACTGCTGGCTCTGAAATTTCAATGTACCTGCCACCATTCCCACCCACCCCCCAGCCACCGCCCTTATTTGCAGCACCAGTTTCTAATTTAAAGCCAGTATAAGTTACTCGCTCACGTAGATCCTAAATATGTATCTTTGCACATTCGTGCTGTTATTTCTATAGACTAAAGTTCTAGAGGAACTGTTGGGTTTAAAGGGAAGCACATCATGGACATATATACACTACCAACTGTAAAATCGATAGCTAGTGGGAAGCATCCGCATAGCACAGGGAGATCAGCTCGGTGCTTTGTGACCACCTAGAGGGGTGGGATAGGGAGGGTGGGAGGGAGACGCAGGAGGGAGGAAATATAGGGATATATCTATATGTATAGTTGATTCACTTAGTTATAAAGCAGAAAATAACAAACCACTGTAAAGCAAGTATAATCCAATAAAGATATTTTTAAAAATAAAAATAAAAAAATAAAGGGAAGCACATCTAAATTTTTGACAGGTACTGCTAAATCACTCCTCCCTAAAATGTTGTAGTGATTTATACTCCTACAAACAGTTTATAAGTATGCCAATTTCCTCAAAGCCTTATAAATTCTAGATCTGTGTTTTACAGTAGTTTTGTAAATCTGGACTCACCTTGCTTGATTCTGGCCCCATGACTTAGTAATTGTGTGCCATTGGGAAAATTAGTCCATTCTCTGGGTTTCATTTACCTTGTAGTTATGATATGGAAATGATGACCATGTTGCTGAAACTCCTAGTTGTCCCTTGATATCAATTTCCCCTTCTACACTCACAGAACCCCAATTTTTAGTTAGATCCATAGCTGTCCAGGGTCAATACTAATTTACTAGTTTCTTTTAGTCATAACCAGCATCAAAACCTGCAGAATGGGTGTAAGCTGTGTGTAATAATATCCTGGAGGTAATAGTTAATCACTTTTTAAAGAAATGCTGGATCACAAACCTGTGTTATGGTACAGAGGGTGACACCCAATAGAAAAACTCAGATATTTATGCCTCCAAGTTAAAGTGATTGAGAACACACTCTGAATGTGAAGAAAATTTTAAAATACCTTGGATGATTTATTTTGCTTACATATTCCTTTTTATATATACACAGAAGTAATATGTAATTAAGTTCATGTGTAAGTAAAGCAAAAAGTTCTATTTCAATAAGTACACAATAAAAATTCTAAGTGATAAGCATTGTCACACTTTTATTGGGGGAGTTTTTTTGTATTCTTAGATTCAATTAAGAAACAAACAGTAATGGTCTCAAATATCCATTCTTGCCTTCTTCTGCAGTATAGAACTCTCAAATTTAGTGGGTCACAGGCCTGCCAAAAACAAAAATTCAGCTTCCTAACAATTGGGTCATATGACTTAGTTCTGTCCAATAAAGCATGAGCTGAAGAGATGTGTGCAAATCTCAAGGTTATGTCCTTAAAAGGAAAAGATGTGCCCTTTCCCTCTCCTTCTCCCTTCCTTGCTAATGGGAATCTAGATACAGTAGTGAGTCACCTTGGGCCATTAACCAAGGGTTTTTATTTGAGTAAAAGTCCTTCATCAGACCGCTGTTTTGCAAAAACTTTCTCCCAGACTATGGCTTATCATTTCATTCTCTTAACAGTGTATTTCACAAAGCAGAAGTTTTAAATTTTAATGAAGTCCAACTTACCAAGTTTTTCCTTTCATTGATCATGCTATTGGTGTTGTATCTAAAAAGTCATTGCCAAACCCAGTGTCACCTACATTTTCCCCTGTGTTATCTTCTGGAATTATTATAGTGTTGCGCTTTACATTTAGATCTATGATCCATTTCAGTTATAAGTTGTGAAAGGGGCAAGTCTGTGTCTAGATTCTTCTTCCTCTCTTCTTCCCTTCCTCTCTCTCTCTCTTTCCCTCCCTCCTTCCCTCTTTCCTTCCTTCCTCTCTCTCTCCATCTCTCACTCTCTCTTTCTTTCCTTCTTTCTTTCCATGTGGGTGTCCAGTTGTCCCAGCACCATTTGTTGAAAGACTACCTTTCTTTATTGAAGTGCCTTGCTCCTTTATCAATAATCAGTTGAATATATCTGTATGTATCTATTTCTGGACTCTCTGTTCTGTTACACTGATCTATTTGTCTATTCTTTTACCAATATTACACTGACTTTATTACCATGCCTTTATAGTTAAGTCTTGAAGTCGTGTTGTGTCAATTCTCCTACTTGGTTTTTCCTCTTCAGTATTTTGTTAACTATTTTGGGTCTTTGACTTTCCAGTAAAACTTTAGTTTGTTGATATTCACAAAATAACTTTCTGGGTTTTTATTTCGATTGTGCTGAATCTATAGATAAGATTGAAAATGTTTGGTTGAGAAGATGTTAAGATGTTAGTATATTTGGTTGGGAAGCCCAAACATCCTAACAATATAGAGTCTTCTTATCCATGAAGTGGGATATCTCTACATTTATTTAGATCTTACATTTATTTCATCAGGTTTTAAAAATTTTCCTCATATAGATCTTATATTTATTTTGTTAGATTTGTTTCTAAGTACTTCATTTTTTGGTGCTAATATAAATAGTATTTTGTTTTTAATTTCCAATTTCACTTGTTCATTATTGAAATAAGGAAAGCAATTTACTTTTATATTATTAATGTTGTATCCTGAAACCTTGCTGTAGTCAGTTAGTTCCAGTTTTTTAGATCAATTCTTTGGGATTTTCTACTTAGATAACTATTTCATCTCAGCCTAATTGTTGCTCTTTATTTCTAGCTGGCTTTATGTTTCCCCCCTCCCCCTCTCCCTCCTCCTCCCCTCCTCCCCCTTCTTCTTCTTGTGTGAGTGTGTGTGTATTCTTCAGTTTGTCTAAACTGTCTCTAGGTATAGTTGTTTTTCTATTTATCTTACTTTGTATTTGCTGGACTTCCTGAATCTGAAGATTTGTGTCTTTTCATCAATTGCAGACATTTTTAGTGTTTATTTATTCAAATATTGCCTATCCTGCATTTTGTCTATCATTTTCTTCTGGAACTCTAATTAGACCTTTGCTGAAATTCTTGCTTCTTTGTATCTTAGTTCTTTTCATTGTTCTTTTCTGACAGTGCTGCATTCAGGAAATATCTTCAGATCTATCTTCCATTTTACCACTCACTTCTTCATGAGTTTCTAATACATAATTTCACATAATTTTTGAGTTTTAATTTTCAGTTGATATATTTTCATTTTCTGGAAATTCTACCTGGTACTTTGTAAATATCTCTGGTCAGTTTTGATAGGCTCTTGGCTTTTTTCTCTGAGGTAATTTGTCAATTTTTAGAATAGATGAACATATTCATAACAGAAAGAATCAGTTCCACTGGGCTGAGGAGACAAACAACTGGAACTTGAGGGACAAAATTCCACAGCAGAGAGAATCAAAGGAAAGTGAGTCCAAAAACCTGTATGCCATCTTGCCTCAAGACAATTGCCAATTGTGGAGCTTTATATACACAGGATGATATTCCAAGAAATCCAGTATAAAGGAGTATCTTTGAGGCTAAAGAACTTAACAGAGATTCAGCAACTTCAATGTGCTAGGAAGACAGAGGATGGACTTAGACATTGGCAAAGGTAGAGAAACTATGTAAAGAGAAGAGACTACAGAAAAGCCATATCTTAGGAGTAAGGGCAAAAAGTAAATCATCTTTAACAAAGCCTAAAACCAAGCCTAGATAGGATTAAGATGATCTATTGTACCATGCCTATTTGCCAGAAGAAAACTTAATTGGCTCAGGAAAGAGATAGTGTCATACATTTTTAATACATGATGTCTGGTATCCAGTAAAAATTATGAGGCATGCTATAAACAAAAAAAAAAGGTCCAAATTACCAAAATCCAGATGGTGGAAAAAACAGATGGTGGAAATATCCCCACTGGTGGTTCATATATTGGAACCACCAGTGCATACCTAGTCCTCATGCTTACCTAGTCCTGATGTAGATATAAAATTTTGGACTTGATGTAATGGGATGAATCTTTTGAGGATGAGTGTGTTTTGCATATGAAAGGAACAGAGTGTAGAATGTGGTAGCCAACCACCAAGATGGGCTACAGTTATTCTACTCTCTCAGTGTTAACACATTTGTGTAGCCCCCTCCCCCACTGAATACAGTTGGCCTCTGTAACCTATAGGATATTGTGGAAATGAGGGAGTGTAACTTCTGAGACTATGTCCTAAAAAGCAATGTGGCTTTCATGCCAGACCTACCTAGTTAAGCTGCTTTTGGATCCCTCACACAAACTATATAAGATCTTAAATATTTATTGGTTTTATCGACTAAGCTTTGGACAATTTTTTATGCATTTATAAATAGCTAATACATAAAAAATTTCCAAAACTGAGGGGTTTTTTTCATTAAAAAAAAAGCTGAGGGGTTGTTTTTACATACAAGAAAGAAAATCATAGTAAGCACTTAAGAACCAAACTGCTGAAGTCCGAGACAAAGGGAAATTTTAAAGCAAAATTGTCTCCTTACAAAGATTTTAAGAACACGTTATTTTCCATGGAACAAAGATTGAATAGATAGCTGTGACTTTTCAATAGAAACAGTGGAAGCCAGAGACAACTTAAAGATATCTTCAAAATGATGTAAGAAAATAACTGCCAACCTATAATTAATTCCATACTAAACAAGATACCCTTCAGTAATGAAGGTGAGATAAATACATCTTCAATGACACAAAAACTGAAAAAAATGAATCACCAGCAAACCCCCACTAAAAGACAAAAAAAGGGTATTCCTTTTAGGCAGAAGGAAAAGAATCCCAGCTGGAAGCTTGGAGTTGCAGCACATTATGAGGGTAAATAAGTCTGAATCAATTATGTCTGTATAAAAAAGTAATAACAAAGTCTTTTGGCAGTTAGAATATATAGAGAATTAAAATACATGAACAACAATAGAATGTAAGTCAGGAGAGATGGAATTAAACTGAGTTAAAGTGCTTTGTTTTCATTGTCCAGGAAAAGGATGAAGTACTAATACATGTTAGACACTAACAAGTCAAGGGTCAATAAAATAGGCTATGGGTAAAGCACTTACAGAGAATTAAAGAATAAATAACTACCAAGTTGATAAAAGACAGAAAAGAATACTAAAACAACCAATCAATACAAAAGGAGAAAAAAGACCACAGAAAATGTAGGACAAACAACAACAAAAACAGTAATACCATAGATTTAAGTTCACAAATGGCCAAGAGTATCCACAACAGTTTGAAAGGACAAGAGGAAAAAGGTGGGAAGATTTTCTCATCATATATCAAGACTTATATAAAGTTACAGTAATGAAGACAGTGTTCTATTGATTCAAGTATAGAGAAGTAGAACAATTGCCCAGAAGACACAGTCTGGAAATAGACCACATCTATGTGAACACTTAATTTATGAAAAGGGTGGTTCTGTAGAACAGTAATGGATGGACTGTGTTTTCAATAAATAATGTTGGGCAAATTGGATATCTTTAGGGCAAACAAATGAAGTAACGTCTATTCTAAATGTGAAAAGTAAGCAATAATACTTCTAGAAGGTAATATATGAAAATATCTTCCTTCTTGGTGTGGGAACATAATTCTTAAACAGCATTAAAAAAGGCACCAAGTCTAAAAGGAAATATTAACATGTTTAAAAGTTTTGTTTATCAAAAGATACCATTAAAGGAAGTTCTATCATTTGTGACAACATGGATGGACCTAGAAGACATTATACAAAGGGGTATGATCACTGCATGCGTGATTCCTCTTATATGAGGCATCTAAAATAGTCAAACATATAGAAGTAGACAATAGAATGGTAATTACCAGGGGATGGAGGGAGATACAGGGAGTTGTTCAATAAGTATGAAGTTACAGTTATATAAGGTGACTAAGTTCAAGAGATCTGCTGTACACCATAGTGCCTATAGTTAACAGTATAGTATTGTGAACTTAAACATTTGTTGAGGGCAGATCTCATGTTGTGTTCCTATCACAAAACACAACAAAACAAACTACAAAAGGATACACAAAAAATCTTTGGAGGTGATGGATATGTTTATGACTTTGACTGTGATGATGATAAATGAGTGTATGTATACATATGTCCAAAATCACCAAATTGTATACATTAATTATTTAAAGGTTTTTTGTATACCAATTACACCCCAATAAAGTTGGAAAAAAAGAGATTGAAAGTGCAAGCCACGAAAGGAAGATTGTATTAACAACATATTTAATCTACAAAGAACTCATATCCAGAATACCATATCCAAAGAACCTCCTGTAAATCAATGAGACATACAACCAAATAGAAAAATGGATAAAAATTTACACACCACACAGAAGAGAATCCACCTAGGCAATAAGTATATAGAAAGATGCTCAACCTCTTTATTAAGTAGTAGAATACAAATCTAACTACATTGTCAAGTATTTGTGTGCATGTGGAACCATTACTATTTTTGTATGTTGCTGGTCAGAATGCAAATTAGTATAAGCATCTTACAGATGATTTGGCAATATATGCTAAAAATAAATATACACAGTCATATGATCTACCAGGTTCACTTCTAGGTATATATCCAGCATAAATGTGTGCACATGTACAACAAAAGACACGTGTAGAGTGTTCATAGAAACATTATTTGTGATTATCCCAGATTGGAAGCTGTCCAATTGTCCATCAACAATAGAAAGGATTAATACATCATGGTGCATGCATACAATGTAACAGTTTATAGCAATTTTAAAATATCTCATGCTACACAAGAAAATGGATAAATGAATAAATACACACAAGCACGCAATCACCCTTTATAATTTCATTTATATGAAGTTAAAAGGACAGGCTGAACTAATTTACGAGAAATAAAAGTCAGGAAAGTGATTACCTCTGGGAAGAGGAGAGTGTGTAATGATTCGGAGGAGGCATGAGAGTGGCTTCTGAAGTCCTGGCAATATTTTTACCTATGTCGTGATTATATATATTCACTTTGAGAAAATTCATTGTAGTAAACCTTTTTTATTTGTGCATTTCTCTGTACGTTTTAAAAAATATTTTGTGAAAACATTTTTCATGAACTACTTACTCTTCTTGGGCAATAGCTACATAAAAACACCAGTTCTTGGCAGCCATGTTATGGCAGATGCACTGAGGACAATTGCTGGCTCTGGTACTTGTTTATCCCTGTGGAGTCATTTTTGCTCTGGTCTCTATTTGAGTTTCTTACCTCTCTACCTGATCGGCAATATTTTTTTTAATTTAAACTATGTTTGAAATTTTAGGCAGCATTTTTCAGGACTTGGTACTGGGGAATGTTTCTCTACACATATAATCTACAAAAAAATTCAGAAGACATTAATGTGTTTAAATTCTGAAATGTGTTCTGTCTGAAGTCAGATTCAATATGACTTTTATGAAAACATCAGTGTTTCTTACAGAAAAGCTGGCCACTGAAGCATGTTTCTATAAAATACAACTCACTACAAATGTGACTATGAAGTTTACGGTTAAAACACTGGCTCTGCAAAAATCATCTCTTTCCAGAAAGAGATATACCTCATTAAAATGTTGAATTAAACAAATGTTTGTGAAATCTCCATATTCTTCAAGAGCAAGATGAAAATGGCAATCAACACAGCAAATCTTCTATTTTAAGATTATTTATTACTCCAGGTCAAAGACTTATAACAACTGGAATATGAACAGGACAACACTGAAATGGATATGGATGACTTTCTGTGGAATCTCATTTACATGAGATGACATTAAAGAATATTAAAACTTTACTGGAAATGTTTTCTTTGAAACAGACTATAATAGTTTACATATAATTAAAATTCTAGACTCAGAGTCATCACATGGAGATAGAATTATTTGACAATGAAGGAGACAGATGAAAAGATTTGACATGACTTTTAACTCCCTTCTTGCCATTTTCCATCCTGGTATAATTAACTTTCTAAAAATTATTAAATGTTACTTCATTTTCTATTTTTCACTTAAATTAAATTTTATCAATTTTGAGGTAGCTGCTCAGGTATTTTCCAATAGCTTATCTTTCGTCACCACTCTATTTGCATTTGAATGATAGGCAGGTTTAATGATTATATTTTTTAAAAATTGTGTTTTGCATACTATGGTTTTTTTTTTTTTTTTGGAGTATGTTGCTTTACACTGCTGTGTCAGTTTCTGCTGTACAGCAAAGTGAATTAGCTATGTGTATACATATATCCCCTCTTTGGATTTCCTTCCCATTTTGGTCACCACAGAGCACAGAGTAGAGTTGCCAGTGCTATACAGTAGGTTCTCATTAATTATCTATTTGCATGCTATTTTATAACATATGTTTTTAGGTTACTGTATTTGAATTGTATTTAATATTTAGTTTTTCTCTCTTTTTTTTTTTTTTTTGCTGTACATGGGCCTCTCACTGCTGTGACCTCTCCCGCCACGGAGCATAGGCTCCGGACGCGCAGGCCCAGCAGCCATGGCTCACAGGCCCAGCCGCTCCTCGGCATGTGGGATCTTCCAGGATTGGGGCACGAACCTGCGTCCCCTGCATTGGCAGGCGGACTCTCAACCACTGTGCCACCAGGGAAGCCCTCGTTTTTCTCTTTAAAATTTTTCATTAATCTTGAAAATTTTAAAGAAAATACCCATCTTAATATGCATATTTCACTATGATGTGAAGTGAAATGAAACCTTATTTATATTGTCATTTTATCCTAGTTTTGGAATCATTAGGTTGTATGGTATTAATTCTAGGAAATGTTTTAGCACTTTGTGTCTTAAAATGTATTCAAGTTTTGTATCCCATTTTTCTATTCTTAGCTTTTTAAGTGCAGGAATATATAAATTAGATGAAGCTTGATGGTTTTATTGTTTAAATCTCTATCCTTCCTAATTTTTTTTCTGCTTGCCCTATCAGTTTCTGATAGAGTGGTATTAAAATCTCTCTCTATGATTGTGGATTTCTCAATTTCTTTAATTGTTAGTTTTTGCTTTAAAAATTCCAATTTTATGTTATTATGTATAAATTCAGGATTGTTATACCTTCTTGGTTGATTGTTCCTTTTATTATTACATATAGTGACTCTTTTAAATCCCTATTACAACTCTGTCTTTAAATGATATTTTGGACTCATATTAATATTTTAAACCTGTCTTCCTCTAGTTTAATATTTTCTTGGTGTATCTTTCTATCCTTTACTTTCAAACTTCATAGTTTTGCTTTACATTTTCTCTTGTAAGCAGCATAGAGATGAAATTTGCTTTTTGTGATATATTCTGAGAATCTCTCTTTCAATATGCAAGCTTAATTTGTTGAAATGATTATTGATATATTTAGACTTATTTGTTACCATAGTACTTGCATTTTTTATTTACCACCTTTTATCATTGTATCTTTATTTTTTCCTTCATTATGTTGGATTGAAAAAAATTTACTGCCTTTTACTTCCTCCTCTGGTTTGGAAACGATGGAATGCATCTATTCTTTTCATAGTAACCCTTAATTTTACAATTTTTCTGACAATATGTGTAATTACTCAGTATTTCTATCTTCTGAATACAACATAACTTTTATCAGTTGAACACCAATCTTGTAGTTGTTGCATAGATTTTTTTCAAAGCTAAGATTTTTTTTGAAGAGTTATTAATTTACAGAAATACATTGTAAGTTTCAGAACTTACCATTTTTGTTAAATCTCAAACCTCTAGGTTTACTTACCTTCTGGCTAAAATTCATTCTTTTAATAGTACTTTTAGGGAGGATATATGGGGAATAAGCTTACTTGATCTTCATATAATGGCAAATGTCTTTATTTTGCCCTCATTATGCTAGTTTAGCTAGACATGAAATCCTAGGTTGACAGTCACCATCTCTTAACGTTTCAAAAATCATGCCATTGTCTATGGCATTTACTAAAGTATTGAAAATTCTGTCTTTAGGCTGTCAGTCATTTGTATTTAATCTGTCTTATCTCACTGAGAATTTAAAGCAATTTTCTCTTTACTTTTCATATTTTAAAATTTCAATATGGTGTATCCAGGTATCTTTTTATTTATCCCACTGATGGTTTGTGGTACATTTTTAAATGAAGGGCTCATATTTCTTCAATTCAGAAAAATGCTCAGCTTTTATCTTTCAAATACTGCTTTTCCACCATTAACACACATGCATACTTTTTGTACTCCTCCAACAGATGTATATGTTTGAGACACTCAGTTTATTCTCCACATCTATTACCTGTTCTTTCACATGTTTTAATGTATTTATCTCCCTTTACTGCATTTTGGGGAAATTCCTCAGAGCTTTCTTCACATTTATTTTCTTTTCTATTGTAGCTGCTGTAGACCTTATCCAGTCTGTATCATGTTATTTCAATGGCTATTCCAGGATTATCTAATTGTATTTTAAATCGATTCTTTCAAAACATCAGTCTATTTGTGTTTCATTCCTTCCCGCTTCATAATTGTTTGCCTGTTCTTTTTAATAACATCATTTCTTCATTTGCTTTTATGAGTGAGGCAGTTCATTTTCTTCCAGAGTGAATTTATGTTCTGAAGTTTGATGTTATAGGCTACTTTCATAACATTAGATTACTTTATGAGGTTTGGAATTTAATTTAATTTAATTCAGTGAGAAGTTTATCTTTTGTTTGTTCTCTTGCTTGCTCTTACTCTCTCACTCTTTGCCCACTTTTTCCTGTCTAGTTATTTTGAAGCTGTCTTTTTCAGCCTATCTCAGCCCTATGGAATGGAACAAGGTCTTATATGATAGATTATAAGCCTTCTCTTCCAGAGTAAATTGAGGCTATCACAGTTCCCCCACAGATCCAGTGGATGATTTTGTTTTGTTCCTGGGACTTTCTTTTACTATTACACTAGGATTTTCTTGTTCTTTCTCCTGACTTACGTCTCCTATGTCCTGGTTTCCATGTCTTCCTCTTTCTTGGTTTACTACCGCAAGAGAGGTAAATTTTGGAGAATTTCCCTTTCTGAAAATGTCTTGACTCTACTCTCATGTTTAGTTGATAGTTTGACTGGTTGTAGAACCCTATGTTGAAAAAAAATTGGAAGGTATTCAGAATTTGAAGATATTTTTTCAATTATGTCCAGCCATTTGTGTAATCATTGAGAAATCTGATTCTATTTTTATTTACAATCGTTTGCATGTGACCTACTCTTTCTCTTTGAAAGATTATAGGCTTTTTATATCCTGATTTTCTGAATTTTGCAATGATATATCTTGGTGTAGTCATTTTGGTGGGCATTCAGTGAGTAATTTCAGTATGGAAATTTGTGTCCTTCAGTTCTGGGGCATTTTCTTATAATTTTTACTTAATGATTTCTTCTCATTTTCTGGAACGCCTATTAATTGCATGTTAGATTTTAATTTGTTAACGTTTTTGATTTTTTAATTCTGAATTTTTTTTCTGTTTTGGGGGGCAGTAATTAGAATTTTATCTTCAAAACTATTTATTAAATATTTAAGAGTACACCTTTAATTTTCAAGAGTGCTTTCTTGGCCTCAGGATATTCCTTTTTCATAGTATTTCTGCTCTTCTTTCATAGATACAATATATTTTCTTATCCATCTGGAAATATAATAGTGCTTTTGTTTTGTTTTGCTTTCTTCTGCTTGCCGCATTGAGTCTCTTCTTCAGTTACTTTTTCTGTTTTCGATATTGTTTTTACAAAAAACAGTCTATGTTTTTGTAAGCTTTTCTTAAATTTCTGACGATTTTTGGCTCCCTAAAGCTTTTATATTTAAAGGTGAGGCACTTGAGTGTTGAATGGATTGCTTATGACTAGTGGACTTTATTGAGGAGGCTTAGAGTTTTACTGAAAGACCCTAAATGTCAACCTCTATGATAATTTTCTTGAATCCTTCCATTTCACTAGAGGGGGGAAAAGGCAGTGGTGTAATTTCAGTGTCCATCTGGGCATTTTTTCATTTAAATCCATTGGATCTCCACCCTTTGTCCTAAGGACCAGTTCCTTTTGCATATCTCTGGTTTCTTGTTTTTTGAGGAACATTGGCCATATTGGTGATAGGATAAATTAAAGTGAAGACCTATGGTGTATGGAGATATTTCTCTCTCGCAGTTGATTTATTCAGTAAATGGAAAACGGACTCTCAGGATAGTATCTCCCTTTTCTGCTGTGGTCTAGTCTTCCCTCCAAGTTTCTCCCACTGTTAGGAAATCAGTGAAATTTAAAATGTCTTGACTATAGGCTCTCCTTCAGCTTCCCTTCCTTCCCTTTGTAACAACTTTAAAAAATATTTTACTATGGAAAATATAAAAATGTAGTGCATATACCAAAAATAGACAGAATTTTATAATGGTTCCTTCTATGCCCGTCTTCCAGGGCCAACAATTATTAACTCAAGGCCAATGTTATCTCATCCATACCCTCACGTATACCTCTACCTCTTTATTTTGAAGTAAATCTTGGACACATTATCAATTTCATCTGTAAATATTTCAGCATGTATCTCTAAATGATAAACTTTTAAAACATAACAGTATATACATTACACCTAAAAAATTAACAAGACAATTCTTAATATCATCAAATATTCTCAGTCTTCAAATTTCCAATTGTCTCAGACATGTCTTACGTGTGTTTTGTCTTTTGGCTTGAATCAGGATTTAAATAACTAACTTCTACATATAGCAGTTGATTGATAAGCATTTTAGGTCTCCTTTAATCTATAGATATCCCTTCCATCTCTCTTTTTTTTTTTCTTGCAATTTTTTGTTTGGTTGAGAAAACAAGTCATTTATCCTGTGCAGTTTCCTAAAGCTCATAGCAGATTTTATCCCCATGGTGTAGTTTAATATGTTCTTCTGTATTTCCTGTGAATTGCTAAGGTTACTTTATAGGTACTCTTTTGTTCTTCCATAATTCCTGGTTATCTCTCCCTCTTATTTTGATAGTAGCAAATGCCAAACATCTTCCACTGCAAACCAAAAGTTTCATTGCATCCTCCTCCTTGCTAGTTAACTACTATTTTTTCTCAGGTGGCAATTTGCCCATTCCCAGGGTATAAATCATAATTGATTTAAATCAATCACAACAATCCTGTTTTCCGTTGCCATTTCCTTTGTTCCAGGGGAGAGTATGTTACTCAGTCCTGGCCAATAAAATATAAGGAGAAATTTATTGGAATAGGTTTTTCTCCCTGATAAAATAAGACAGAAAATTTTGCTCTTGTCTTTTTATATTTCTACATTTTTCCAATGATTTCTTGCTCTTGCTTTATATACTATCTTCCCTCATCTCTTTATGTACTATCTTACCTCATCTAAGTATATTTAGCATGTTTATTTTAAAACATTTGTCTTTCTGTTATAATAATTCTTCATCATATAGTATATGTTGTTTGGTTTGGTATCTTTCTTTCTGTTAATTTTTCTTTTCACGTGTCTGGGGAGCTTGTGCTCCTCTTTCAGGTAATGTGTATTTGGGTCAGGTTGAAAACATATAGTCAGTATGTGTCCATTAGTGTGTGTTCCTTGGAGTGTGAGTTTAAGGAGAGAGGAATGAAAGAACCCCAGAGATGAGAGACCAGGTACCACAAAGCCACTTCTGATCACTGTGGCCAATCCACTCATCCCATCACATCATGAACAACTTTTTCCTTTTTGTTGATTAGCCCTAATTCACCTTAATAATTCCTGTTTCTGCTTTCTTTCTTTCCACTGAAGAATTGTTTAGTTTCTCTGAGCAAGAGCAAAGCAAGTCAAACATTTCTGAGATTATTTGCTCTTAACAGATAAGATTTCCAGCACTTTCCCTTTATCATACAGACCATATGTAGACCATACAATTATAGTCCAAACTGGAACACTTTTGACTGGAAGAGTGAGAGCTAGGGAAAGCAGGCATTAATCAGGGCTTTCCAGGGCAAACTGAGTTGTATGGTCCCTGTATTCAACATAGATGAACCTTGTGTCTGAGGGCAAGAGCAGGTCTTTGTATCCCCTGGCCCTTAGCAGGCATTCCAAAATGATTACTGAACTCTGGGCCACTCTTGTAATTTATACTTTGATAGTATCATTTATCTCCTCCATCTCTCCGAGGCTTTCTGAATCTATTCTCATATCAATCCTAGCTGTGTTTTTGTGTGCCTTTATATTCATCCACATGGTTTCCTCTGTGTTTCCAACTTCCAATTGATATCTTTCCATACATATATGTAAAGTTTTAGAATAGAGCTTTTCTGCCTCCTTTGC
The DNA here is from genome assembly GCF_949987515.2 of Delphinus delphis. Classification (NCBI taxonomy): domain Eukaryota; kingdom Metazoa; phylum Chordata; class Mammalia; order Artiodactyla; family Delphinidae; genus Delphinus; species Delphinus delphis. Next base: position 31,381,450 of record NC_082698.1, on the reverse strand, counting down.
ACTTAATTCTTCCCTCTTTGACAAATTATGCTCTTCCTATTGCTGTGTTATACACTTAAATCCTTTGCTATCCTAGTTCTCCAGGGTTTCCTCATCACCTTGACATTTTCTAATGTCAATAGGAACAAGGCATGTAAAGCTAAATGAAATGAGTTATTGGTTCTTTTAAATTTCATAATTGTTTCTCATTTATTCCATCAGACATTTCAGGATATACTTTAAGGACCTGTCTCCTCACATCCTCCACTTTCCCAACAAACGACATTAACAAAAACAGAACATGAACCACAACATTAATACAATTTTAAGACTTCTGAGGCATCATATATAGCAGTATTAAGGCATTATTAAAAGAAGTAAACAACCTGGGCTTAGGCTTTTATTTTTTAAAGAGAGGAGTTAGAGAAATGTGCAGATGGATGTAACTTGGAAATTTTGGAGTAATGAGCCATAATAATCTACTCTTACAAGTTCTTAAGTGTAATTTAGAGATAATAACATGATGCAGTGTCACTGGTCTCACAGAAATTAGGTTTACCCTTTAAAAAAAAAAACTTTCCACAAAACATCAAATTAATTTACGTAGTATTTAATCTCCAACAACAATGAAAAGAAAGAGAGAGAGAGAGAAAGAAAGAAAGAAAGAAAGAAAGAAAGAAAGAAGGAAAACTCTATACTTTTATTTTTTTAAAACTTTAAGTAATGAAATGTACTAGTCATATAAAAGTATACAAAGGAGTATATATAACATATATATGTACCAGGTTTGTTCTTAAAAGAAATATAATTAACTAGCATTCAATTCCCTCTTTTTAGTTTTGCAAGGCCTTGAGTTATCTGAGCCCTCTGTTCTCTTGCCTTCAGGATACAGTGAATCTTAGAATTTTACATAATTCTCTCTAAGACAGGGAAAGGTGCCCTAAAATATTTATGTAAGGCCAATATAGTTTATATAGTTTAACATTCTTCACAGTTGAATATATTATCCACTGAAAGAATTAAGAGAGACTTTACTATCTTTAATAAAAACAATAGAAATAGCATATCCAAAGTCTTGGTCATCTAGGAAGTCTGAGTTGAGAGGAAACTGGCAGGGATGCCTACCCTAAAAAATATCTTTCTCATCACCTATCACAGTGTCTGAAATCCCACCTTTGTAATTGCTGTGTTGAATCATGAAATCTTTTAGGTATCAAAAATCTCCCATCATAATTGTTACTCCATGAGGGGTCATTTCTTATCACTAGCACAGTTTCTGGCACATAAACAGTGTTCAAGAAAATGTCTGCTGAATAAATATTGAATAACAAACATTGCAGAGGCCATTGGGAAGGATGATACTTGAAGCTCATGTTCAACTAACACTTGTTTGATAAACTGAAGAGAGTAATCAACCTATAATTTCTTAACCAAGAAGTGTGAGCACTTTAAGCTAGATCACCCAGGCTCTTGGTATCTCTATTTTTCCAATTCTGGTTACACTTGATTATATTTTTGGAGGTAGGGCGTGTGGACTTGAGAGATCAGCAAAAAGGAGACAGCCATTTAAAGAGAATTGTTCTCCAAATTAATATCATTTAATTCTTTAATTATGGTTGTAACAGTTATCATTTTTATAATGCTTATGATATACAAGCTACAACTAAAAGCGTGCTTACATTTTTGTAAATGCATATATAAGCTTGTTATAACTTTATTGTGGTATGATGTTATCTATGATTCGAAGGTGTGAATCCCTAGAGTGACATGTAATTTCCACTTATATGTTAACTATTTTTGTGAAGTATAGAATAATCCAGACTCCTTTCTTAAGCTATGTTTCAATATCCTCTTCTTTGTATTCTTTCTCGCTCTTTCTTTTAACCATCGTCTTTCCTTCCTTGTGTTTCATTCCCTTTTATGTGCTAACCTTAATGTTCTAAAAAGAGGGCAAGAGAGTGGATGGAGGTTGTGTGATACAGATGGAGGAAGAAAAGAGGGAAGAGACAAGTTTGGGGCCGATATAAACGTACAATCTAATTCTTTCATAACATATGCAGGTTTGCAAGATTTTTTAGGTGAATGTATAATGCAAGGGTGAAGTTGTATGTACTGCAGAGAAAAGGGGTGAAATTTCTTAATGTGAAAAACAAAAAACAAAAATTATATCAAAACACAAAATAACTGTTCATGTTCCCAATTATCATCATCTTTTTTGCTATTAAAAAAAATCCTACTTCTCTTTCCTCTGTGATGTATGTGCATGTCTGACTTGCATGGAAATAAAGACGGGAGAGAGGAGGAGGATGTTTAATGCAAAATAAAATCCATTTTGTAAACATGTTCTTCATTCCATATTGGCATTCCTTTAGGTGTTTATGTAAGATTTCTCCTTGTGTGTTTTATACAGGCATACGAGTACAAGATATATGAACACACCTAATGTGTACTACCCCTCATTTCCTTTTTTTGAACTATGTAGACCAGTAGACAGTGATAAGAAAATTCCTTAAAGACAGAGTGAGGATTCCACAGATTACATTTTTATTAAAGGATGCAGAAAATCGTGTGTATGGTTACATGTCAACATTTTCAAATCATACTCTAAGACAGTGAAAAATGTTTAACATTTTAAAAGTTTTTTTTTTCAATCACAAACGGCATATATACTTCCTAAGAACATATGGAACATAAAAAATAGAAGACAAAAATTCTATCTCACTGCCCCTTTTAATATTTTGGCATATCCCTCCCCTCCAGTCACGTTATTTTTTTCATTTAAAAAAAAGTTGCCACCATAACAACCCCCACCCCCTCCCAAGGAAGGTTAATTTATGTAAAAAAGTGAGGTCAATTAATAGATTTCATTTCAGAAATCCGCTAAAGGATGGAAGAGCCATACTGGCCCCTGGCGCAAACCTAATCATATTAATTGACCTCTTTGTCAGCCCTGTGTGTAGTGTTGGAAAAGATTCCTTTGATGGGGATGAGAGCCTCCCTTGTTGAACGATGGTTTTCAGATCAATTATTAAATATGTACATGTTTGGAGTTCAATATGTCTTCCAGCGCTGCTTGTGGCAGCTTCCTTCGTTGACATGGGCTGCAATGGCTGCTAAACCCTGCCATGTCAAAAGGAAGGAGTGGGGGAGACGCCATTTGCAAAGCCGGAAATGATTAAAATCTCAGGGTTGAGACCATTCCCAGTCAAGCAAGGGTTTGCCAAGAGCACAGTTCCTGCTTCTGATGTCTTCTCTGAAGAGCATAGAATGGAGGTGTGTCTCTCATTCCATTGAAAGTAGGCTCTCTCCAGCTGCTGGTGAGCCAAGGGGGGGAGCGAGCCACTGCCGTGTCAGGCACCCGTGAAGCGCGCTAAACGAGAGGTCAGCAGCGAGCCCAGCTCCGTGGCCTAGACTCACCAGGGTGGGGCGAGGACCCTGCCGGCCTCCGTCCTCTTCCGCTCGCCTCAGGTGCGGCACGAATCCCTCCGCCTCAGCGAGCGCTCCCGGTAGTGCTGCGATCGGCTTTTCGGCAATACCCGGATGGAAGCATAATGGCCGCCATCAGGGACTCGCAGGCAATGGGGACCACGACAGGTATTCCCCGTGAGCGGGGCCGCCCAGACCTGTTAGGATGCCGGGACTTATAGAGAGCCAGCCAGGGAGCAAAGGGCGAGTTTGTGGGGGCTGGAGGACCCCCCGAACCCTCTCAGGGTTCCGCCTCTCGTGATAGGAAGCGTCTGTTAAATAGTCCCGGCCATTCAGCGCTTCCGCCTAACTTGTCGCAAAGTTTTTCTAGAGAAGTCGGTCCTTTTTCTAGGCGCTCCTAGGCTGCCAGAGCTAACCTTCAGTCCTTTAGCCTGGGCTTGCTTTACGTCGAGGCTTTTTGAACTCCGCACTCTCCCACAGTCCAGGAACGGGAGCGGGAGCGCGGCACAGTGTGCCTCCGCGAGCCCGAGGGGCAGCCGAGCCCCGGAGGAAGGGGCGGATCGGGCGCGGTGTTTGGGACGGAGCGGGGCGCGCGGCGCTCGAAGCACCCACTCGGCGCGTACCGGGGCTGGTGGAGACTGCTTGGGCACCCCTCAGACCGCACCCCTCGAGCTGTAGGTTCGCAGGTCCACGGCACCCCGACTCGACGGCGTCCCCATTGTGGGTTCAGTCTGTGGTCTTTGGAGGTCTTTTTGTTGTTGCAGATATGCTCAAGTCTCTGGCGCGCGCGCCCTCCTCCAGAGTTGGCCAAGGGCGCTCTTCCGTGCAGACCCCAACCACACCCAGTGGCAGATGGATTTCTTTGTAACTGGCTTTCTTACTTGTAGGGTCCATTTTGAGTCTGTTCTTAACATGATGTCCTTATTGTCAAGTAGTAGACAGTCTCTTCCTAGATGGCTATGGTAATTGAAAATATATAGGATGAATGTATGTAAGGTAAAATGTTATAGCTCTTAAGTAGACCAATGAAACAAATACGGTAGCTTTAACGTTCTGAATGCAAAAGTCCAGGTTCAGTTTTCTTTTTAGGTTTAAATTTGGGGGCGTTTAGTGTTTGTGAACAATTTTAGCGAAAACATTCGTTGGGTATGTTTGGATATCAAAACTTAAAAAAACACTAGAAAAGTAAAATAAGTCAATGTTTAAAGAATACATAATAGTGTTGAACTCTGAGCGGTTGTCATGATGATGAAACATACCACCAAACTGTACATCAGGGTGGGAATTTCGTTAACTTTGAACGTCTATGTGTTAGGCCTAGTTTACTGAAATGGTTGAATTGTTTTTCATGCAGGAAGGGATCTGATTTGAGTGTACTGTAAAGTTATTGTACTCAAGTTGAACAGATAGAAATCACTTAAATGGATTCTGTGAAGTACCCTAACATTTTTCAGAGTTTAACTGCAAGTCAATAGAAATGGGTTCATTATCTTTCAGCAAAACTGAATTTTCCTGAAATTCATTAAGACATTGCATTGTATTAACTTTTTTCAGGGTGTTAGCACTTCATGAGGACGGTAAGCATAGTAGACCATGTTGATTTTTGTTAAAATTCTCATAAATAAGATGAATCCTAGATCTAGAAAATTAACAAAAGGGTGGGGAGGGAGAAAAATGTAGGTATCTAACACCTGTTCTGCACATCCAAATATTTCCTTGTTGTTGCCACGAAAAGTAAGTACAAGTATCAATTCAAAACGTTTTATGTCTGTTATTTGGGAAGGATAAAAGGACAGCAACCACAGTGAATATCTACTTTGCACATTGATAATGTATGAACTTTTAAATGCTTGCGATTTTTATCATCACACTTCAGATCTTCTCCTATCCTGTCTGGTAATAGTGTAGTCTGTTGTGATCCCAAAGTTTTTATATCTTGAAACATTCCAGAGGGGATATATTTTAGCATAACTCTACAGTTTGACTTTAAAATATACTTTAAACATGCTCTTTTAATATATTTTTATTGTTTACTTTCCTGTTTATTTTTGTTAAGGCATTGTGTACTGTAGATCACCTAATACAGCTTTTTTTTTTTTTTTAAAGATAAAAGACTTGGATCTTGCCCAGTTTCCTTCAGTTACTCTACTAAAAGTTTTTTGGCAAAGCACTATAAGCAAAAGAAAAGAGTTAAAGTTGGAAGTATTCTTAGTTATCTTATATCAGATGTGTAGGCTATGAGTATTTCGGTTCTATATGGGGTATTGGCTTCACATGGTGAGCAGTTTTCATGGAACCATAGATATCAGAAGTGAGTATTAAGAGGTAGCATTATCATGGTAGGATATCTAGGTTGGAATCAGATCCAGATTCTAGTTCTAGCTTTGTGAATTTAGACAAGACTCATTTTCCTTATCATGTAATAAATGAAGATATTGAATTAGATTGATTCTAAGCTCCCTTCTAAGCTTTGAGTTTTGTGACTTGTAAATTGATGACATGTTATCACTGGGTGTCAATGATAGGTTATTTGTCTTAAGTGCAGAGAGATTTTTTTCTTCTAAATTTATACACATACATTGACTATGAAGCATAACTGAATCAAAAGTTTAAAAACATTTTATTGACAGTTTTTGCAGTCAAAGTTTTAAAATTTTGGTCTTCATTTCCAGATATCATCTCTTCTTTTGATCACTGCTCCTGATTGTGGCTTTGTCCAAGCATTAAATTGTGTGCCTTTTGTTCCTTGAAGAAAGAGGTATGGTGAAGATTGAAGTACTATAGTACATAGTCTATTAAGTAGTAAGTTAATATGTTTTAATATTGGGCAAAATGGAATAGTTACCTATATATGAATTTCCGTAAGTTATAGTTTTACTTTTGGCCTAAATAAAATACATGTGGGTTTTCATTTTAATGGAAGCAAAAAAAGTAGTTTTTTGTTTCATAGTTTATGTTTCAACATTGCATTAGAAATCTAAAGATGATTTTAACTGTATCATCCTTCTAAGTATAAAGATGACATTAAGGGCTCCTAGGTAATGGATGATGGAGATAAATACGGTAGGAAGATGTTTTGAAGCTGTATAAATGGCCAGAAGAGTGTTTCTGTTTTGCTCTAGTAAGTGCAAAGTAATGCACCTAAATAAAAATTATCTAATGTATATTTGTATTGTGATTAATGATATCTGCATTGTGAGACAGAAAAGGGACTTAGGAATCACTATAGAAGTTATGACTGGTTTCCTGGAAACAGTCGTCTGAATATCCTGGTTTGGACAAAAAGAAGGAAAAATGCCTGCCAACAAATCCATGGTGTTATAATAAGGAAGGCTTTGCACTCAGTGGAAAATACTTTACCCTTGTACGAAAACGTGGCATATTTATCCTTGAAACACAAGTGCCTCTTGCTGTTTGTGTTGGATAGATTTGGGGATATCACAGTATCATATAATTCCCCTCACCAAATGTATACCCATAAGTAGAACCCTAAGTTAGGAATAAGATTGTGTATGTAACTACTAAAATAATTTAAGTAGACTATACCAACTTAAATTATTACTTTAGTAATTGTAACCATGTTCTGTGAACTTTACTAGCAGATGGATTTTTTTTTTTCAGGCCATTTTTCACAAAGGTACAAATTATTTTATTAAAAGTTAAGGTAATATAACAACTACAGTAAGAGAGCAACAAAGCTAAGTTGAGATACCAGGTTATCATTTATGTTCATTTACATGTGTCATTTCTTCGTATATAACATTTGTTTGATCTCTTACCGTGAGATTCACATGGGTACTGTGTTGCTACTTAACAGAGAAAGTAAATGCTGAGTGCTAAGAGTTTTCTTTGCTAAGTTTGAGCCAAACTACTCAAAAAAAGTAACATGGTGAACAATGAAAGCTTCACGTGTAACGAAGTAAATAAGAGACTGCTGTATGGTAACAGATCAAAATGATTTGGATTATCTGAGCTTAAAAATTATAATCAAAATCTGACTAAAATTTTAAAATCATGATTGGTGTGACTGCATGAAACCAGTGTCAGAATATTGGAATGCAGGTGCATGACTTGAAGCTTAGGAAAATTAAGTGGGTTTCATATGGGTCTCATTTCAAAAAGTGGTAATAGCTGAAAACAAATATTGGCTTTATAGGAAGTCAAATAATTTCAAAATATGGTAAAGTCATCACCAATTCCTAATTAAAATTGAGTTGTTGGAGGTTGTGGCTGGTAGAAGACGTATATATATGTGTGTACGCATATTGTTTTCGTCAACCCAGTATCTCTTGGTTTGGGGAACCATCCTTCCCCTGTTATGAGTGGTTGGTGTCTTGTCTTATGAATCAGTGTTAATAACGCAAGCCCAGTCGTCCCTGTTGCAACAGTGATTGCCCATTACTCAAGCAGAGCCAATCAGAATCCTTTGAAATGGATATATGAATGCTGGGAGAAAGATGCTCCCTTTTCTCTAATGTTGTTAATCTGGGAGGATGCTAGTGACATTCTTTCCTATGTGTATGAGAACCGCATTTGTAGTAGGTGAAAGTGAAGCCATATAGATGGGAGATAGATGGAGGTAGAGTACCACTTTTAGTCCCAGGAGCCATGGTATGAGGTATCTATGGGGTTTTTTTGATTCTGTCTGCTACCCTGGTGTCCTTTCCAGTCCCTTGGCCCAAAATTCTGCATATAAGTTAGTTTGAATTGAATTGTAGCAGAAAACCTCCTGATGAATATATGGCCTTTATGAATTTAAGATCTATAGCTTCAAGTTGATCATTCACGTCCATACATAATTTGCCCTTTCCCTCTGCCTTATAAAAGATACCTTTTATTCATGCATGCATGCATGCATTCATTCATTATACATGTATTTAGTCCTTCATTCAATCTACAAATATTTATCGGATACATAGTAGTATGTACAAGTATGTGCACCTGCCTGGGTAGTCAAGGTTTGTACATACTTGGCTGAGTGGATGGTGGACTTTTTCTAATACAGCACATTTTTATATACTTAGGTTACACAGATCAACAAGCATGTGTTGAGAATAATCTGTGGTGTACTTAGCTTTTTAGTAATATATAAGAATAAGAGGAGCTCTTTGCTTTCAAAGTGCTTATAGTTTAGTTAAGTAATCCAGATTAATATACATGAAACATAATACAAATGGCTAAAAAGGTTAAATGAATGCACAGTCATATGGGTTGTAAGTCTGAGTTCTGATAGGGAGGAAATTAGTGAGGGCTGGCCCAGTCTAGAAAGGTTTCTTGAAAGGAGATATAACTTCAAATGGATTTTGACTTATGAATTGGGTTTTGATAGGCATAAAGAATAATTGAAGAATGGATGGAGTTGAAAATGATTAAGTGCTCATCCAAGATTGGGAAGAGACTGGTTTGACAATAACAATTTGTATTTTGGGGGAATGAGAGGTAATGGGAAATAAGGTTGGCTGTTTTAGGTAAATCTATGTGTGAGGTATTTGGAAAGCCAGGCAGAAATTTTGCTTCTTTCTAGTAAGGTGGAGCTTTCTTTGAGTAAAATGTTTGTATTTCTTTCAGTGTGATACCATTTTTGTGATGCTAAGATATAAAATAAGTGTATTCAAGTGGTGTATATTTATTTGTCATGGAAAAGATCTTGTTGCTAATAACCATCCACCTTGAAAATTAAAAAAAAAAAAGTAATTAACCTGCGATGCTGTTCTGTGTTTTATATGTAGTTTCTTCTTACCTCGTTCTTTTTGAGAGCTCCCTTAGTACAGTGGCGAAACCATACCTCCTCTGTAGAGATAAAGCCAGTTCAAAACTAATATAGCGATAGTTATAAAAACATTTGAAAAGAGATAAGGAGTGAAATTAAAGTAATGTTTGATTACTCATAGAATATTTGTTTAGAGCTCCAGGTATTAGGAATGATGTATAGGTTAATGTGTCATTCTCACTAAATGCTGTTGTTTCCTAGGTCTTTGTTTATCTTCTTTCTTCTTTGTTTATCTTCTTCTCTTTTTCTTCTTTCTTCTTTGTTTCTTCTTTTCTATCTGGTCCTCAGCTCAAAGAGTTAACAGAGATTCCAATATACCAGGGTTGGCAAACTTTTGCTATAAATGGCCAGGTAGTATATATTTTAGGCTTTGTGGACATATGGTTTCTATTGTACCTATCAGGTGCTGTGTAACACCAAAGCAGCCATAAACAATATGTAAATGAATGAATGTGGCTGTGTTCCAATGAAACTTAATTTACAAAAATAGGCAGCAGGCCAGAATTGGCTGTTGGCTGTAGTTTGCCAACCCCTGTCGTAGACTTAAATGAGGCATTTCTGTCCACAACCTCTCACAATAACATCTACCCACCTGCTGATGTCCTTTTCTTTCTCTTCAGTAACTACAGGTGAATTATCTTTGTTCTTTTCTAAGTTCAACTCTTCCATTTGTTCACTAGATTGCATCTCTTCTCACTTACTAAAGGACATTGCCTGCATTTCTTTTCTTTCTCTCTTCCATCACTAATTTTAACATTTTTACTGGATCATTTTTATGAGCATACAATCATACTATAATTTCTTCTACCTTTAAAAAACAAACAAATCAAAAAACTCCAACTCCTCTATTTCTTGGTCCTTTGTAGTAAAATTCCTTGAAACAGTTGTCTGTATTACACCTCTATGTCTCTTCCCATTTTCTCTTAAATTCATGTTTGTGAGCCACTGAAACCATTCTAATCAGTGTCACCAGCACTCTTGACATTAAGTCCAGGGGTCATTTCTCAGTCTTCATCTTATTTGACAGAGTTGATCATTATGATTCTGGAACCACTTTCTTCACTTTGCTTTGAGGGTACCACTCTCCTAATTTACCTTCATTCTCACTGCTCATTCCTTTCAGCCACACCAGCTCTTCTCTTCTTTATCCTCTAAATGTTAGGGTATCTTAAGGCTCACGCCTTGGACTTCTCTCTTTTTTTACTTACCCCTTTCATTCAGTTCTATATACAAAAATACATACACATATATATACACAGACTAATAACTCCCCAAATTTTATCTTAACACCTAGACCTCTGTATTTTGTATTCGGTTACACATTCCATGTTTCCATTTGGATGTCAACTGGATATCTCCAATTCTACATGACCAAAACCAAATTCTTGATATCCTTTCCAAACCTACTACTCCCACACTATCTTTTCTTAGTAAAGAGCAACGCATTTCTTCCAGTTGGTGAGGTCAGAACTTTCAGAGTTATCCTTGATGTGTTTCTTTCTCTCATAGACCAAATTTAGTCTGTCAGCAAATCCTATAGGCTCTATCTTTAAAATATATTCAAAGTCTGACCATGCATTATTGTCTCTACCAAGCCACCATCTCTTACCTGGGTAATTGTCGTATAATAGTCTCCAAAGTGGTCTCCTTGCTTCCATTTTTACCTCCCTCTCAAATACTGGGTTCTTAACATAGCAGCCAAAGTGATCTTTTCAAAAAACGATTCAGCTCATGTTATTTCTCTACCCGAAATGCTCCAGCAGCTCTCCTCATTACTTCTTTGATTTCATCTTCTCCGGCTGCTTTCCCTCTGGTGCTTTCTGTTCCCATCATACTGACCAACTTCTTGCTGTTCACCGGACATGTTAGGCACACTCCACACTCAGGGTGTTGGCACTTACTCTTTCTTTTCTTTTCTTGGAATGCTGCTTGTCTGCCTCAGCTCCTTAAGATCTTAGCTCAAAACAGACAATTTCAAGTGAGGTCTCCCTGACTTTGTATTTAAAATTAGAACTCTGGTTCTGCCTTTCCTTCTCTACTTTGTTTTTCTCCACAGCATTTGTCACCTTTGACTATATTATATAATTTACTTGTGTTGATATTATCTAAATAACCAGTAGAGTGTTAGCTCCATGAGGGGAGGGATTTTTGTCTGTTTCATTCACTGCTGTATTCCCAAGGTTTAGAACAAAGGCCGGCACATATTTGGTGCTAGCTACAAGGCCAGCACTGTGCCAGATGCTGGTGGTATAGCAAAGAACGTGACAGGTGTGGTCCATGTGTTTATGTGCTTTTATTCTAGTGGTAGAGACAGATAGAAAATAAATTGACAAATAAATAAAATATTGCCAGAGGGGAAAATGTTATAGAAAAAGAAATACAAGGGGCTAAAATAGGGAACAATTTTTTTTGTTTGAGGAGGGAATGGCTTATAGGTTGGGGAAAGCCTCTCTGAGATGGTGACATTTGAGCTGCCTAAAAGATAAGAAGGATCTAACCATTTGAGGAATGGGAGAGAGAATATTTCAAGCAGGGAGTAGCAGGTGCAAAGGCCTGAGATAAGAAAGATAGGAAGGGAGTATCGAGGAACTGAGAGTCTATATATGGTAGCTTATCTGGAGTATATTTACAGATGGGAAGAGTGGCATGAGATGAAGTTGAAGAGTGAAGTCCAGGACCAGATGTCACTGTTTCTTGCAGGCCTTGGCCAAGAGATTAAATTTTGCTTGCTAAGTGCTTTGGGAAGCCCCTGAGGAGTTCTAAGCAGAGAATACTGTAACCTGTTTTATATTAAGAAGATCACTTTTGCTTCTGTGTGGAGAATGGATTCAGAGAAGGGTTGGTGGGCAGGGGAAAGCATGAATGCCAGTTAGGAAGACTATTATTTTAATCCAAGTTAGAGATGACAGTGGACTAAGATGATGCCAGTGGGGATGGAGAGACGAAAATAAAAGAATAAATGAATTAAGAATTTGTTAGGTCCCTGTGTGCCCAGTCTTCTTGGTTTTTGAGAGGGATAAATGAGAAATACAAAATAGAACTTATTTTTAAGATGCTTATAAGTTATCTTGGGAGGTAAAACTTAAAAATGAAATGATGTATCGATAAAAGTGTAATAAAGTGATGCGCAATGGCTATCCTTGAAATGAATATTCAGAGAAGGGGGGAAATTAGTGTGTATTGCAGAATGTTTCATGTCCCTACAGGAAGTAGAATTAGAAAAGAAGTTTGACCAGAATTGAATTAAGAGAAAGAGGGATGACAAGCCTGGTGAAAGGAAACAGTATGAACAAAGGTAAATATAGGTGTATATATTGGGGAGCAGAAAGCATCTTATGTGTTGGGCTGTGTGTGTGTGTACAGTGAGCAGTTACAGTTTCAGAGAGTAAAAAGAAGATTCATCTGAGTCAGGAACTGCTTCTGTATTTTAATTTTTATTTTAAACTCCTTCATAATTGTATACCAGTGTCACAAATCTACCTGAATGGTATGTGGCTTACATGTACACTAGCATTTTGAATATTTCTATATCTGTACTTGATCACATTTGCATACTTAACTTTTTATTTCTCTTTTTTGTGGTAAGTTAGGTCATTAGACCACAATGATTTGAAGGGAGCTGACTTTCAATATAAATCTCTACAATATTTATTTTTTACTTTTTTAAAATAAGATAGGTGTCAGCTTCTGGGGTAAACTTTTTGAAAACTTAAAACAGCTACAAAAAGAGTAAGCCCAAAATGTTCCAAGTCATGAAAAGATAATAGTTTATTTTGAGGACATTAAAATAGGTTCTGTTAGTTTCTACTAACACAACATTGTAAAACAACTATACCCCAATTAAAAAATAAAATAAAATAAAATAGGTTCTGCTTTGAAAATAAGAGTTTTAGTATTTTGTGTATTCTAGGTTCCTTTTAGGCAGAACTTTATGTTTTTCAGCAAGCTCTTCCTGCTGCATGCTGCTTTGTTCTGTCTCCAATTGTATGTTTATATGATTGTTTTGCATTCAGTTATCTCTGCAGAGAAAAATTCAATAACTCAAGGAATGCAGTAGTTATAAAAAATAATGACTAATCAGTTTTCTTAACTGTGTATGGACAATTAATGTGACAAGTTAGGTTACAGAGGTACATGCTGAGTCACAAATAGGGCTAAACTAAGAGTTTTTTTAGTTCTTTGTTTAATGTTTGAGCAACTAGAACGTTGTGAGTTAGCACATAGATTCTTTTTATACCTTTTCACTAAAGCTGAACACTGTAGAATGTTTTTGCTTTTTAAAGCAAAACAAAACTCTGTTGTAGAAAGCAAAAAAAACTCTCCAGGAATGGCACTTTTTGATTCACTCTAAGTCTCTATCCTTGGCATTTTATTCTGGGAATCATCTTTTAAAAACTTTCTCTGTACCTACTGTGTGATTCCTAACATATGCTAACACTGCCAGTTCTCTGGTTCCTCACTTTTTTGTTTGGATTGTCACTTAGTCCTCTTAGTTTTCTCACTTCTATTTTTACTCTCTTTCTCCAATATATCTTGCTGTCTAGTAGCATTCTAATACTATTTCTAAAGTACTGCTTTCATAACTCTCTGCTCATAAAGTAATATGGATGGCTCCTTGTTACCTTTCATTTCAAGTTCAAATTTGTCCTTTGTAGTCTTCTTTTTTTTTTTTTTTTTTTGCGGTACGCGGGCCTCTCACTGTTGTGGCCTCTCCCGTTGCAGAGCACAGGCTCCGGATGCACAGGCTCAGCGGCCATGGCTCACGGGCCCAGCCGCTCTGCGGCATGTGGGATCTTCCCGGACCGGGGCACGAAGCCGCGTCCCCTGCATCGGCAGGCGGACTCTCAACCACTGCGCCACTAGGGAAGCCCGCCTCTGTAGTCTTCTTACTTAACCTTGCCATTCTGTCTGTGATCTAGATCCTGCAGTTCTTCTAATATTTCTTTTTTTCTAGTCTAGATAACCTTTCCTCATTTCTTACATGTTTAAGTCGTTTAACTCTTTAAAGGATCATCACAAAACCTTCCTTTCTGTGAAATAAACACAGTCAACATTGATCTATTAACTTAATGTCAGCGATGCAGACGTAGAGAACAGACATGTGGACACAGGGAGGGAAGGGAAGGGTGGGATGAATTGGGAGATTAGATTTGACATAAATACACTACCATGTGTAAAATAGATAGCTAGTGGGAACCTGTGGTATAGCACAGGCAGCTCAGCTGGGTGCTCTGTGATGACCTAGCTGGGTGGGATGGGGAATGGGAGGGAGGTCCAAGAGTGAGGGGATATATGTATACATATAGCTGATTCACTTCCTTGTACAGCAGAAATTAACAAAACATTGTAAAGCAATTATACTCCAATTAAAAAAAACAAAAAGAAAGAAACTTTGGTTACAAGTAATAAAACTAGCTTAAGCTAGTTTAAGCTAATGTTAGCTGAAAAGGGGGAATTATGTTAAGGATACAGAATTTCCTAGAATTCAAGGGCAGGAATATACAGGCAGGCCTCAGTAAAGACTTGTGGTAGTGACATTGCCTTCTTGGTTTCAGTCAAGGTTCTTATGAGATCTGATGATTCTTTCCCTGTTGTTTTGGTTTGTTTGTTTTTTTGTTTTTGTTTTATTTTATTTTGTTTTTGCTGTGCCATGCTGTCATTCCTTTAAAATAAATTAACCTGTTATCAGTAGTTTGAAGGATATCATAAATTTGTCTATGTACAAACATGTACTCATAGGATCTTTGCTTCTGACATAAAAACAAGGCTCTTTCCTGCTAATTTAAAAATATATTACATGCCTTAGTCTGCAACTTCCTTTTTTGAAAACTAAAAAAATTTCACAATAAATATCTTTCCAAGGCAATTCAATACATATACCTCTTTCTTTATATTGTTTTCATGTGGATATTCCATAATTTACTTAATCATTTTCCTATTCGTGGACATTTAAGTGCTACTGATACATATCTCTATGTTGTGCTTTTATTTCTGTAGGATAGATTGTTAAAAGTAAGGTTTATGGAGGTATACTTAGAAAATGTGAAGGAAATTGCTTTTTTTTTTTCAAGGAAAACATAAATTGCCAAAAGTGATTTAAGCAGTAGAAAACCTAAAGATCCCAGAAACCGTAGAAGAACTTACAAAGATTGTAAGTCTAAAATTTAAAGAGGTACCAGACCCATATGGTGTGTTGGTGCAGTCTGTGTAATTTTAAAGAGCAGGCAAGTCTCATGTTCAGTGAACTGTTCAAGAGCAGATTAAATGATGGAAGGTACCCCAGTTCATTTTACAAATTCTTCATAATACCAATACCAAAACTTAATGAGAACACTAGAAAAGAAAATAAGAATAAATACAATTTTGTCAGATCAAAGCCAGTACTTTATTAAAGAATTATATGCTTAACTACTGCAAAAACAGTTCAACATTATACTTGCTATTTATTTCTTTATATAGTGTATAGAAAAAAAAAGTCAAATTTAGATTGATGTTACAATTTTTATTCTTTCTTTTAACAATGTACCAAGATCAGAAATCGTATTATTAGTTGAATACTATTTGTTTTCTGTATAAAATACATACAACTTTTTATTTGTTTAACAGCAGTGCATACATAACTGCTATTCTGGTGGTGCCAACTCTCTTTTTACTTACTTTTTAAATAACCTCATGGCTTTCAAATTAATTGTTAAATTAAAAAATTTCTCTTCATAGCATGAATTTATGAGGTATAGTGACATCTAATAGCATAGTTCTTCATTCTCTGAGTATTATGTTTGCCATTAGCTTTGTAGCTGTTACAGTGTAATTGGGTACCTGTGTGTTGATAAGGGGAGGACAGCGTTGAATAATACCTATTTTGTTTTAATTTCTTGTCCACCTTTAGTGTCAACATTCTTCAATTTTGTACTGGTGTCAAGTTTACTATTTTGAGTTTGTTCAGGAAAAGCTTAGTTGGTTTACCACAAAGTCAGTTGCTTTGTTTGAGAATTACAAAAGTTTCATGGATTCATGCCACTTTTTTTGATAAAGCTTCATAATAGTGTGGTCTAGGGACAAAGAGATTGTCATTCTTGTTACATCCAAATGTAAGCTATTTGCTTGTGCTATGATAAGGAAGTATGCCAGTGTGGAGGTCATAGTAATCCAAGGATAACATTTTAAGAAACACTGACCTAAGGATAACCAGTAATCACTATAAACATTTTTTGTGTGTATGTTCTTGACTTCTTACTGAGAGTTTGTAGGGGACCATGTGTCTGTTTATCCATCTATTTTCTACCCATCTAATAGTTGAACAAATTAAATCCTAACATGTCTACTGTTTGAGTTCTGTTTTTTTCACTTAATGTGTCTTGGATCTCTTCTTGTTAATAAATGTGGGTTTACAATGTTGCTTTTAAAATTGAAGAATATTCCATTGAATAGAAATACCGTATTTATTGCTGGGCTTTTAGTTATTTTTAATTTTGTGATTTTGTAAACAGTGCTTCTGTGAACATCTGATTATTACCTTTAGGATAGATTTCTAGGAGTGAATTGGAAGTTAATGTACTTTCTCCCCCAGCATATATGTAGATGTAGATATGTTTATATTTATATTATTTTATAAAAATTATTATAATATTTATAATAAATACATATATTTTACAAACTGTTTTTTATGAAAGTTCTGTCAGCTTACATTCCCATCATTAGTATGTTGTAGTGCCTTTATTTCTAGAAAATGAAATTTTACAGGAAATCCATGCACAATGTTTATCGAACGAAAAATAAAATGATTTTTAGCATGGTAAAAAACAAAAAAGAAAATGAAATTTTAAAAAGAAAGCATGCAAAACAAGCCCAAATTTTTATTGTTGGATTCAACAGACATAAACTTAACACTGTGAAAGTGCTGTTACAGTTTCTAAATGCTTACTCAGTTTCTGTACAAATCTTGTCATGGACTGGTGACAAATGGTTCATGGATCATCAGCAAACCACATTTTTAGTAGCCCTGTTTTAGCCTAGGAGCCAACTGGGGCATGGCATGGGGTTTGTGTCTCATATGTATATGGTCATTTAATCCTCTTCTTTTTGGTGTGGTACCCACTTTCTCAGCTGTGTCTGGTATCCTGTATTTCAAAGATTCTGTTTTACTTTCTGCAGAGAATAACCTCCAGACTTCTGCTGTGGTTGGGGAACAGCAGTAACCTAGCTTGATGGAGTGGGGAAGAGAATCTTAGCATCTAACCAAAACTCAAGCAGCTTTCTCCAAAATTCTCTTTATCTTCCTCCTCCTTTCTTCTTCCCATTTCAGAGTGACTTGGTGCTGCCAGTTCCTAAGTCTTTTGAAGATTCAGAGTATAAAATGGGTTAGTTCTTAGTTTGCACTGTCTGCCTGGGATTGTTTTCTTGAGTCTGCAAGGTCATTTACTACTTATCTCCTTTCCAGTATCTAGAATTTTGTTGCTATTGTCACCTCTTCTGTTTCCCATCGTTAATTTTTCTGTAAGGGCTTCTTATATATTTGTCATTTTGCAGATGTTCCTATTCTCCAGTCTTTTCTGCTTTCTTAACTGTGTTTACAAAATATTTACATTTATTTCTCTTTTGTAGATGTTATTATTGACAGATATTTCTTTTATATCACATTATTTTTTTTAGTTCTTTTTTTTTCTGACTGAAATTTGGTTTTTGCTGAAGTATTAAAAATTTTCCTAGAAACAGTGCATATGTAGTATATTCTCTGAATCTTTGCATATCTAAAATTGTGTTTTTCCCTCCCATATGAGAGTTTTCCTGGGTATAGAATTAATTCTTGGGTTAATTATTTTCCCTCAGAACTCTATAAATGTTATTTCATTGTCTTCTAGTGTTTCGAATTGTGAGTAAAATGTCTGATTAATATTGATGTCTGATTAAAGTTGGTGCTGTGAATATCTTTTCAGGTAATTCCCATTCCACTCTTTTTTGGTAAAATTTCATTTTTATTTTTTAATTCAAACATTTTACTAGGATAAGTTTAGATACTGAGTTTTATATTTTCCCACTAATAATCTTGCCTGGCATTTTGGGGAGCCTTTGATTTTGAAAATTCAAGGCTTTAAAACAAAAAAAGCAACAACTCCATGTAATTTTTTTCTCCTGTTTTCAAAACCATTATTTCTCCCCCATCTACTTCGTTCTCCCTTTCATGGCAGTATGTGTTTTTTTTGTTTTTTTGTTTTTTTTTGCTGTGTGGGGGCCTCTCACTGTTGTGGCCTAGCCCGTTGCGGAGCACAGGCTCCGGACGCTCAGGCTCAGTGGCCATGGCTCACAAGCCCAGCCGCTCCGCGGCACGTGGGATCTTCCCGGATCGGGGCACGAACCCGTGTCCCCTGCATCGGCAGGCGGACTCTCAACCACTGCGCCACCAGGGAAGCCCGGCAGTATGTTTTATTTTTGTTTTTTGTTTTTCTCAGTATACTAGCTCAGGTCTTAGTGACATTGCCAATCACTACTTGATTTTTTTTTTTAAGCTTTCTCCGTTTTCCTCCAGTAACTTTCACTGTAGTTATTCATTTTCACTGCTGGTTGAGAGAATGGGTGAGAGGTTTCTCTGAGTGTTCAGATTATTTTCCCTTTTTTGAGCTGCTGCATCCAGTGATGTTTCTGCCTGCTTATCTTTTTTGATGGCATTGGGAGTTGAGATGTATTGTTGGAGAATAAACCAAGATTTTCGTAGTTGGTTAGATGAAGTGGAGAAAGTTAATGTAATTTTCTTCTGACAGCTTAGAGTTAGTAATTTACTTACATTGAGAAAAGGCAGCACTCTTAAACAGAACAAGATGGCCATGGATTTAGGAAGATGTATCTTTGTTCAGAAATGATGTCTTCTTTACATCTCTCCTGACAGCTGGTGCTAGCAACCCCCAACTGTGTCTGGTCTCTGGACCCAGCTCAAAGCCCTGGATTCATTCTCTTCCCATACCTCAGCCTGAGCCTTCTGTCACCCCAAAGGGCTTCACACAAGCTTCCTCTCAAGCCCTCACTTCTCTCACAAGGTATGTTTAGGAGAGGGAGTGGGTAGACTTGTTACTTTTTTACTTAGGGCGTAATAGATAGATACTCATTGAATATTGGTTGAATGAACGTCTCCTAGTGTGCTTCCTCTTTAAAAGTGGTGCTTTAAAAGTGCTGCTTGATCAGCATTTGTTTTCACTCTTCTCTCTCTGGACCTTTTCTTTCCAAACACCTTGTGGCATAGCTGTGGAATGTGTTTTAGTTTCTTGCCATTTTGTAGGATTTGTTTTAATTATATTTTTTGGTTTGTGTTTCAGTTGGGAGAGGGAGAAAATCAAATGGCTTGAGTTGCTATCTTGATGCAGCAAACTCTGGGTTACTTTAAAGGGCCAGTCATACTTTAAACAAATAGTATTATTTTAAGGCTTGATGAGATGTTGTTCAAGTCTTATGAGATAATAATACATATATGTAAGGCAGTAATTTAAGTAGGAGATTTAAAATCAGTAATCCTTGTTGGTGGGGTGTAGAGATTGGTCTGTAGTGAAAATAGCATTAGCTAATAGGTTGGAAGATTAAAATTGTAATAAAATTTCTTTCCTTTTTTTTTTTAATGGAACACATTTTTTCCCCCCCATAGATGGCAACCGTAGTATAATTTGCTACCAGGTGTCATCTTTGATTGCTTCCACATAAAACAGGTTGAAAAAAATAAAACACATTCTCCAAACTTAAAATTTGAGGGCAAATAAACCCCAAAATACCTAAAATGCACAAACTCTCTTAAAGCTTCATTATATATGCCATACATTAAATATAAAAAATAATGACATTCAACATCAGTTAATTAGCAGTTATCAGACTTAAGTAAAAGCTAAGTGGATTTCTTAATGAGGTGGTCTCTTTTTTCAGCATTGTTTTTTTTTTTTTTTGCGGTACACGGGCCTCTCAGTGTTGTGGCCTCTCCGGTTGTGGAGCACAGGCTCCGGACGTGCAGGCTCAGCGGCCATGGCTCACGGGCCCTGCCGCTTTGCGGCATGTGCGATCTTCCAGGACCGGGGCACGAACCCGTGTCCCCTGCATCGGCAGGCGGACTCTCAACCACTGCGCCACCAGGGAAGCCCTTCAGCATTGTTTTGTATGTGAGGAAGGGGCATGTACACTAATGGGTGAACTCTGTGGCGTCTGTTTTGGCTGCCATGCATCCTACTTAACTATTTTCTATTTTTTTGTATTAGAAGCTTAAGGTTGCTGGATGATCAACTCTGAATAAGCAGTATATTAACTTATTTGTCCTGCCTCTTCCTTTAGATTGCGAGCTGCAGTTAAGGGTAGGGACCATGTTTTTGCATCTCTCCATAGCACTCATCAAAATGCAACACATTCATAGTAGGTATTTTTTTAGTAAGTATTAGTTGATGAAGTTATTTAAATCACACTGGTTGTCAAACTTTGGGATATGTGTTTTCTTCTAAGAAAAATTTTAAATTATATAGGTATTTTGAAATGAAGTTGATGATATTTAGAAATATTATCAAAATATGTAATTTTTTAGCATTATACATTTTTGGAAACATAATATTACTATAAGAAGCAATTTGCCTTTTGTAATGAAACCTATGATACAGACTTCTCTTGATTATATATAGAAATACAAAAGCTTGGGTATGGATAGTCTGGAGTGACCACAATATGGTATCCAAATGTGGAAGAATCATTACTTAATGTGCTTTAAAAGTTTCACATATTTGAGCCCCACCCTCAGATTCTGGTATGGTGTAAACTCCATAGATGACCATGATGCTTGTCACTCACTGTTGAGAATGTGTTACTCTGTAGAGAATCTTCTCAGTTGGTGTGAAGTATCCACCAGGTATCATTGAACTTTTTCCAGCCATTTATTATTATTCTTACTTTTGAAGAAAAAGTCTTTACATTTAGCTTTAAATAATATAGTAAAAAATTTAATATTTTTTTTACTGTATTAGGCATGGTATGTAAAAAAATTTTTTGTCAGTAAACTCATACCCTTCTAATGAATTTATTTTCAAGTCAGCATATAGATATTTGAAAAATATTGAAGGTGTTTTTTAGACCCAACCAAAAGTTTTAAGTTTGAGAAATATTCAAAGGGCCTCTTAGTAGTAATGTAAAGTAATTTAACTTTTAATTTTATTCTCTCAGAAGGGATTTTTAAAACAGTGAAGTTCCTAGTTACTTAGATTAATTGAAGTTTAGAGGTGAGACCTTTGGATAGACATGGATGAAGCTTAATGTGATTTATACTTTATTTTTTTAGCTTACCTAATTATATCTATTACTCATATACATATTTAAGACCATGAAAGTAAGAAAATGTAGTACTGCTTGATATATTTACTACTGAACCTTCAGTAGTCAGATTCCATTCTCAGCAATATATTGTCACATCCTTTTTTTTTTTTTTTTTTGGCCCTGCTGTGTGGCATGTAGGATCCTAGTTCCCCAACTAGGGATCAGACCCGCACCCCCTGCAGTGGAAGCATGGAGTCTTAACCACTGGACAGCCAGGGAAGTCCCTGTCACATCTTTTTAACTCTACTGTTTTCTGTTCCTCTGCACCTTGAATCATAATGTCTCATACATGGTGATCACATACAGTAATGGTGGTAGCTACAGTTTATATAGTACTTTACAGAATTCTGTTACTTATGTGTCCTCATTTAATCTTTACAACAACCCTGTGAAAGGGGTAGGGGAAATACTAATTTTTTTTTTTCATTTTATAGATGAAGAAACTAAAACACAGAGATTGAAACTTGTCTAGAGTAACACAAACCAGTAAGTGTTTGAATTAATGGAGGCAGCTAGTAATGGGTACATTCTAATCTGCCAAGGGCTTGCCTTGCTGCCACCTGACTTAGTTCTAGGGACAAAAAAAGCCAAAATGGTAGGGAATCAGAAGTAGTAGCTAGACTTAGGAGTACCCCAGGGAAATGTGTTACTCCTTTTAATTTCTTCTTTTTTTACCAGTTATTAATGCTAACTTGAGACAGCAGGCAATGTCTTTTTGTTATTGTTGTTTAGGTGAATGAAACTTTTATTTTAAACGTAAATTATCCCTGAGGCACTAGGGAAGTAGAAAATCTGCAGAGAAGTCTGTTGAAATTCTCACAAGGTAATAGCTATAGGGTCAACTAAGTAATTGAGAAAGTTAATGGTATATATGTACAATTGGAACCAAGTGTGTCAGTGGAACTTAAGTTTATAGGGCTCTCTTGTTGAGATTTTTAAAATCCTGTTTAAAAACTGTAGTATCAACTTTATATAAAATCTTAGAGCTTAAAGGTGCATATCCAATTGTGGTTTTCTTTAGATGAGGAAACTGAGGTGCAGAGAAGTCAAACCTTACCCAGTGTTACAGAGCAGAGCTGGAAGTAAAGCTTGTATTTCCTGAGATCCAGATTAGTGTCATTTCTACTTCAGACTATTACTTCTTGGTAAGCTGTTCTTAAAATACTAAATAGGTCTTTTCTGTCTTTTGTTTGATCAACATTCTTGCTTTGTGCCAAAATAAACTTAAAATATGAATTTTACTGATACTTCTGTGATGAAAATTTCAGTTCTTTGTTTGATTTTAGGTGAGTTAATGTGGGAAAAGTCCTGGTATTTTGAAGATGTCTCGGCACAGTATTGTTTCCTGTTCAAATTACAAGTAACTTCAAGAGTTTGCAGGAAAAAAAGAAATTGGGATATTTTTGGTTAAATCATGCCATCTGAACAGAAACATTTATTTTTTGATGAAAAACAGAATACTTTAAAAAGAGATTATGATGTGAAAAATGAGAGAGTTGATACTATCAGATCAGTACTTAAACCAAAAATTTCAGAAAGTAGTTTTCATTATGAACTAAAAAATGTGAAAATTGTTTTGCCGAAGATAAATATTCCAAATGAGGTCCTATTGAAACATGAAGTTGACAAATACAGAAAATTATTTCAGCATAAACCACAGACTGCAAGAAAATCTATCGGTATAAAGACTGTAAGCTGTGTAGAGGAGTGTATGTTACTCCATAAGTCTGAGAGAGTTGAAGAAGAAGGTATAAAAATGTCTGCAAAAATACTCAACTTCAACTGTTTGAAGTGCCGAGATAGTACTCGGTATAGCCCAAATGATTTGCAGAAACACTTCCAAATGTGGCACCGTGGTGAATTACCTTCATATCCTTGTGAAATGTGCAGTTTTTCAGCAAACGACTTCCAGGTATTCAAACAACATAGACGAACCCATAGAATTACTTTAGTAAAATGTGACATTTGTAACAATGAGAATTTATATACTTTATTAGACTTGACAAAGCATTTTTCATCCACACATTGTGTAAATGGTAATTTTCAATGTGAAAAGTGTGAATTCTCCACCCAGGATGTTGGCACATTTGTTCAGCACATACATAGACATAACGAAATCCTTTATAGATGTGGTAAATGCCATTATATATGTTTAACCAAAGGAGAGCTTCAGAAGCACCTTCATATTCATTCTGGTACGTTTCCCTTCACTTGTCAATATTGTAGCTATGGTGCTACCAGGAGAGAGCACCTTGTAAGACATGTTATAACTTTGCACAAAGAACATTTATATGCGAAAGAAAAACTGGAAAAAGACAAATATGAAAAAAGGATGGCAAAGACTTCAGCAGGACTTAAACTAATATTGAAAAGATATAAAATAGGTGCATCAAGGAAGACATTCTGGAAACGTAAGAAAATCAACAATGGAAGTGACAGAAGTATAGAAAGAAACACTCAAGTGCTTAAAAAAGTGAACAAAACACAGGCTAAATCTGAAGACCAGAGCCATCTTGTTCAGGAACATATAAATGAAGAAAAGGATGAAAGACTATACTGTGAGAATAATGATAAACCTGCTGAGTCAGAGTCAGAAAAGCCAACTCTTCTGTCCACTGGGCAATGTAACGGAGCTGAAGAGGGATCAAATTCTACTTCAGGTTTCTTGAAGACTGCTGTACAAGGACCTACAGTGTTAATGGTAAAAAATAATAGAATAACAATTCCTGCTAACTACAGTGCTAAGTTTATGGGCTTTAAGATGGTGGATGGAAAACAACATATTGTAATAAAACTGTTGCCTACCAATAAACAGAATTTATATTCACCAGGCTCACAGTCAGGTGCTGTAAGGGACAATACTGCAATTTTGCAACCCCAGACTTTGGACACTACTGCATTTTTAACAGGAGTAACAACTGAGTTAAATGACACAGTTTACATGAAAGCAGCTACTCCATTTTCATCTTCATCTCCTATACTTTCAGGGAAGGTAACTTCAGAAAAAGAAATGGCTTTGCTATCTCAAACAAGTAATATGCTTCCAACAATGGATGATGGAAAAAGTGTTTCTCCTTTGCCAGTAACATCAGAATTGAGCACAGCATCGGTGAATTTGACCACAAAAGTAGAAACGAGAGAGAATGTTGACTTATGGGGAAGTCATATTACTCAGTGTCACCCTGAGGTATCAGGTAGTGCCATTAAAAGTCAAGATAAAGTCACCTGTACTACCAAACCAAACTCATACAACAGTGGAGATATGCATAACTATTGCATTAATTATGTCAACTCTGAGTTACCTGTTGACTCTTCCAACCAAGGATCATTACCTTTTCATAATTACTCAAAAGTGAATAATTCTAATAAACGTCATAGGTTTTCAGGGACAGCAGTGTGTGAAAACCCTCAAAGAGAATCTTCATCAAGCAAGACAGCAGTTCAACAGCCAATAAGTGAGTCAGTTTTATCACTAGTGAGGAAGGAGAGCTCAAACCCAGATAGCCTGTTAGCATCTATTAGTCGTTTAAATACTAAAGATGGAACTTCAAAAGCACAAGCTGAAATTGAAGAACAGTGTGTTTTAGAAAAAGGACAAAACATTGATGGGCAGAACCTATACACTAATGAAAATCAGAATTTAGAGAGCATGACTGAAAAGCCTAAATGGGATGACGTTTCTAGTGTTGAATCACCTATGATGCCTAGAATTACATCTGTTTTCTCTCTCCAGAGCCAACAGGCGTCAGAACTTTTGCCACCTGAAATAAACCAGTTACTTCAAGATGTATTAAAAGCAAAACCTGATGTAAAACAAGACTCTAGTAACACTCCAGATAAAGACCTGCCGCTTCATTGTGACCAGTCATTTCAGAAACATGAGGGAGAAGACAAAATAGTTGAATCTTCAAAAGACTTGAAAGTACAAGGCTTCTTTCCAATTCCATCTGGTAATATGGGGATTAATGTGGCTACAAATTATCTGAATTTAAAATTTAGTGGAAAAGAAAAACAAATGTTGTCAATGTCACAAGATGTGAGAGATTCAGAGAAGACTCCTAGAATTTCTGGTTTTGGCACATTACTTAAGACTCAGTCAGATGCAATAATTACACAGCAGCTTGTAAAAGACAAACTACGAGCCACTACGCAAAATGTAGGTTCTTTGTATGTGCAGAGTCCACTTGTAAATTCAGAACCAAAAAAGGCTATCTTTGTTCAGACTCCAAAAGGCTTTTTTGTACCACTGCACGTTGCTAACAAGCCTACATTACATGTTTCAGGAAGACCACTTCCATTGGTTAATACACAAGGTGTCCCTGCCTCTTTCCTTTTAAACAAGAAACCTGGGATGATTTTAACATTTAATAATGGGAAACTTGAAGGTGTTTCTGCTGTCAAAACTGAGAATGCTCAAGCTTGTGGAACTACAAGTAAGGAGCCTTGCAGAACACCTTTTTTAAAAGTAGAACCAAACAGTAATTGTCTAACCCCTGCACTTTGTTCCAGCATTGGCAGCTGTTTGAGCATGAAAAGTAGCTCAGAAAATACTTTGTCATTAAAAGGCCCTTACATTATTAAAACGCCAGCAAGTTCTTCAGTGAAAGGTGTTCCTGCTCCTAATACAGTATCTGAGCATCAGGGCACTAAGTTGAATATCTCAGATTCAGTAAAACAGCAGAACAAGATTTTTCCAAAACCACCTCTTTACACTCTTTTGCCTGATGGCAAACAAGCTGTTTTTTTAAAGTGTGTGATGCCAAATAAGACTGAGCTGCTTAAGTCTAAATTAGTCCAGAATAGTACTTATTATAAAAATATACAGCCAAAGAAACCTGAAGGAACACCACAAAAAATATTGCTGAAAATTTTTAACCCTGTTTTAAATGTGACTGCTGCTAATAATCTGTCAGTAAGCAACTCTGCGTCCTCATTGCAGAAAGACAATATACCATCTAATCAGACGATAGGAGGAGAGCAGAAAGAGCCAGAATCTTCTAGAGATGCCTTACCCTTATTACTAGATGATATGATGCCAGCAAATGAAATTGTGATAACTTCTACTGCAACATGCCCAGAATCTTCCGAGGAACCAATAGGTATCACTGACCATTCAGAGGCCAGGGTATTACGGTGTAAAACAAATTGTAGAATTGAGAGAAACTTCAGTAAGAAAAAGACTTCGAAAAAGAAATGTTCAAGAATAAAAACTCACGAAAGAAGTAAAGATTCTGAAACTTCCTTTGTATCTAGAAACAGAAACTGTAAACGCAAGTGTAGGGATAGTTACCAAGAACCTCCAAGAAAAAAAGCATTACACAGAAAGTGTAAAGAAAAAGCAAAGCCTGAAGATGTCCATGAATCATTCGGATTCAGCAGACCTAGGCTTTCAAAAGATTCAGTCAGAACTTTGCGGCTTTTCCCCTTCAGTTCCAAACAGCTTGTGAAATGTCCTAGGAGAAACCAACCAGTTGTAGTTTTGAATCATCCTGATGCAGATGCCCCAGAAGTAGCAAATGTAATGAAAACTATTGCTAAATTTAATGGACGTGTACTTAAGGTTTCATTGTCAAAAAGAACTATCAGTGCGTTACTGAAACCAGTTTGTTATAACCCTTCTAAAACAACGTACGATGATTTTCCCAAGAGGCACAAAACATTTAAACCTGTTAGTTCTGTGAAAGAAAGATTTGTGCTAAAATTAACTCTCAAAAAGACAAGCAAAAACAATTACCAGATTGTGAAAACTACCTCTGAAAATGTTCTGAAGGCTAAATTTAACTGTTGGTTTTGTGGTAGAGTATTTGACAATCAGGATGCTTGGGCTGGTCATGGTCAGAGACATTTAATGGAAGCTACTCGTGATTGGAACATGTTAGAATAATTTACTGTAATTACCAAGGAAAAGAAAAGTAAAATCACCTTAGAAGAAAATAGTGGGTTGAATTACTAATGCAGACATTTTTTACTTCAATATAGTACCTGAAGTTAAACATTTAAAAGTTGACTATATTTCCATGGAAGAACAAAAGTTTTAGTGTGATATTTGAAAATGCTGTCAGTGCACATGTAAGTTTTGAAAGAAACTAATCAGCACAGATATACCTTGATTTAATTTTTTAAAATGTGTTCTCGGGAAGTTAGGGCTAAAAATTTTGATAAAACAGTTTTCCGAGTTTAGTGACTCTTAGTAGAGAGTAACAGGTGACAGCCCCATTCCCTCTCTTCTTCCACCAGCCTTATGATTCTGATAACTGTAGCTTCCCTGAAGAGGTTGAGAGTTCTTTCATTATGGAACTGAAGGAGTTTCTCATCATTTGTGAAGATACTCTAAGAGAACTTGGGTAAAGAACTTACTCTACATCTGCAAAATGTAGTTCTTTTGAAGGTAGTTAAGCTCCTTTGAGGGTACATTTAACTCACTACAGTTACACCTCATATGATGGTTGATAAGAGTTTTTGACAAGCAGATCTTTTTTCCTTGTAAGCTGTGTTACATGTCATTGATTGGAACACCCTTCCAAGGTGATTTTCTTTTTCTAAATGGCTCTCAAGCGTTGCAGTAGATGGGCAATCTCGAGAGAAGAATTAAACTCTTTGTCTAGTTTGAAGTTCATTTAAAGAACTTGAACATTTTTTTGAATTTGGTTATATTCCCCAGTGATTCCCTTCCACAGAACTATGTTTATTTGATTTAAATTGTTTGTCCCCTCATAAACCAAGTGGCCAATTTTTTTCTTGGTTGCCATCCCTTTAAAAAGAGTGAAACGTAGAAGCACTTCCAAGGGAATGGCTTTTCTTGAAAATTAAAAATTATTCCTCAGAAACAATATTTTGAAGTAAGATTAGCAAAGCAAATCATAATTTTGTGTTTATTATTAGTGTCTGAACATGTCCACATTGGGACAAACCATTTTTGTTAGCAACTTCTCAGTATGACTGACAACCCAAAGCAGATTACTGATTGTTTGCAGTTGGAAATTGAAGAAGCATTAATAGTGGACTCAGTGACAGTGCATAACACTTCAGGACAGATTCCGAAGGGATATGCCCAACAGGTAGAGTTTTAAAATGAATATTTTCGTGACAACAGAATCATCAATTTAAACTTCCCACTTTGTAAGTTTGAATCAAATTTTGTTGGACCATTGGACAATGGAGTTCTTGTATTAAAAAATTACATACTATATAATTTTTGTTACATTGTTACTACTAGTGTTATGACATTTTCATTGATTGAAAACTTCAGGGCTCCTTTTCTGTATATAACAAAGAATTTAAAACCTGTACATATTTTTGTACCTTTCAGTTATGTAAATTTTGCACAGAAAGTTTTTGACATAAAAAGTTTATTTTCTTTCAATTTAGTTCTGTGCATGCACTAATAAAACTTGTCGTTTAATTTAAAAGGAATATGTAAGACTTTACCCATGTTATTTTTTTGGTTTTCATTTCAGATGTACAATTTCTTTTTTTTGATAAATTCAGTTTTCAGGGATTGAACACTATTGTTAGCAAGTGCCTAAAAGATGTGAAACAGTTTACATACGTCAACTGTAACATTAGGTCCCAAATGGGCCCACTCCCCCAATAATTTTATTTTAAAGAAAGCCATACATAGATGCTTCAAGCTATCTTGCTATGCACATTATACATGTACTGTTTTTGTGCAGTTTGTCTACTTTCTTAGAAGTGAAGTATTTTTTGTATAAAACCTGTTACAATTGTGTTTCTTAAATTGAGCCTAAGAACGGAATTGATTGGAAATATACGGTATATATTAATAATGTATATGGTGTTTAAAGAATGGTAAGCATTGTTAAAATCTGTAACGAATGTCTTCTTCAATTAAATTTATCTTAAGTTTGTGTTTACATAATTTTTTTTACTATGATGAAGTCAAATGGGAATTTTATTCTAGTGGGAAATACTTAGTTTTCAAAGCTTTTTTTTTTTTTTTTAATGCTAGTGAATGCAAAATGAAGTTTGGGATTTTATTCCCCAGAAATTATAGGTGAAATTTTGAGATTTTGTTTGAGAAGGGTAACATATATTATAATTTAACTATGCTGGTAAGAAAAGCCACAGAGAAGCTTATGTTCTTCAGTACCCTAATGGCAGTAAAACTGAAATGTTGCTCTGTTATGGTTAGATCTATTATGATGCATCACCTTCTGTGAATAGAGGAGAGAGAAGGAACTGTCTTGCCAATGTTTGCAGCACTATAAAAATACATTTCAGAATAGCCATACCAGTAAAAAAAAAAAATCTAATGTCAAGATACATACTTTTTGCCTTAAGGTTTTAAAAGCTATTTTAAAAAGCTTCATGCCCCAGATACTCTAGTTGATACCTTTTATGAGTTTTTTTGTTTTGTTTTTTAAACTAGGTTATTCTGAAGGAGGAAAGCCTGCTTGGAGCCTCTTTATTGCCAGAGCAGAAAGTCTGAAAATAAAACCCTCTATCCTTTCTTTCCTTCTGGCTGAAAGTTAGCTAAAGATGGCTTTCCAAAATATGATATTCATTAGTTTGAAGTTCTTATTGCAACTGGAAGAGTTAGTGTTATTTTTGCAATCCAACTTCTGGGTCAGGAGATTTTCATTTTTTCCTATTTGTTCTTCTGCATTGAAATGGGCCTCACTATTTGTCATTCACTTAAAATAATAGTTCAACTTTTACAGTTTGAAATATAATTTCAATACTAAGCATTCAGCACAGATTGAATTCTAATAGTTTTTTATAAAAATTTTTGTTTTCATTAAGGAGTCAGGTATTTCAGTAAAGGGTCAGACAAATAACTTAGGCTTTGTAGGCCATTAGTCTCTGTTGTTAACTACTTTGTCATAATGCAGAAGCAGCCATAGATGACACATGAATGAGTTTGCCTGTATTTTAATAAAACTTTGTTTAAAAAAAACCTGTCAGTGGGCCAAATTTGGCCCATCAAATGGTTTACCAACCCTTGCTTTCTCTCAAAGATCGGTTTTTAGATTGAGATTTTTATTCAAAACAGAAGTTTGATATAGTTTTTTTTTGTGATATACACCAGCTATATAAAAGTTACAAGTATAAAAACTAAAATGTATGTATATACAGTTAACCAAGGTAGATGTATTTGTTTGAAAGTGAAGTGAATGTAAAGGTAATGAAAATAATTAGTGGGTGAAGTAGATAGGTCTTTTGTGTGCTAAGGGTAATGCAATTTATGGAGAGATTAAAAATGAGATCAGTTGCTGTGAGAATTTATGTCCAGGTTAGATGAGAAATAGATACTAGTTCTTTTAGTGACTTGAAATCACTGGTGAGAAAAAGTAATAGGAATTCTTTAGGATGGGGGGAAATGGAGGTTAGCTGAAAACAGAATGTTGTATTAATTCCATGCAACTCACTTCAGATTTTTTCTTTTTAGTAAGATTCCTTTTCACCATTGACATCTGCTTACTTAGGATATGTCCCATTTGTGTTGAGGTGTTGGCTCTGTTCCTTGTCACAGCAATTTGTTACGATCTTTGTTTTCAGCAAAGTGCCTTGGGGATCTCACCTGGTAAAACTTGCTGAGGGATGTTAGTTAAGAGTGCAGTATTTGCAAAAGAATTTCCCTATAATGGAGAGCTGAAATAGGATCAGCTTTGTTGATTTGGGTATTCATTGCTTTAAGTATGCTTCCTTTAATAACTAGACAAGAAGTAGCCAATATCTTGGAAGAGGTGTTTGATAATCTTATTTGAATTATTTTTTGACTATTTCTCTGTCTAAAATGACTTCTGTTAATAAATGCCCCAAGTTTAAGAATCTTTTTTCTTTAAAAAGTGAACATCATAAATTATTATAGTGTAAACTTGAGTAATGTAGGAGGAATGTTAATGTACATCAATTTTGAAAATCATGATTTTAGTCAATGCCAAGAATGTACTTATAAAAAATATTAATGCCTAGTAGAAACATTTTTAATATGTTAAAAGAAGAATTCTTCCTTAGTAATTTAGAGTCCTTCAACCAAAAGTGAAGGTTATATTCAGGTTGCAACTCAAATTGCCTCTTTCAATTAAGTAGTGAAACATAGGTGCCTACTGTCATCAATTATTTCATAACTTATTGCTATGTTATTGTAGGAAAGCAAAATGAAAACTTGGAGAGAGACCAAAATACTATTTGCAAATGACTTTATTTCAGTATTTTGAAAATCCAAGAGAGTACGTTGAGAAATAGTTTTCTGAACACTTAAGAGTAATCATTTGGGAGGCAATAAAAGAAGACCCATTTATAATAAGAGCCACAAAGTAAAAATTGTGTGAAGCTTCCAAAAGAAAAACCACAGAACCTAACTGGGAGAAATACAGTGTTTCTGGGTGTAAGGTTAAATATACTGCTGTTCAGAAGATCTCATTTTCCATTCTTGTGCCCCACAGAAGGCTTGTATTGAATAAGGTGGTGGCGGCTGGGTAGTGGTGCCCATTGCCCCATTCCTAATTCATGCAGTATAAAAATCAGGACAGGGCAGCTACAGAACTGTGCAGTCCCCCTTTCCCTCACAGCTCTGTTATAAGCGACTTAACCTGCTCTGGTTGGATTGGCAGTCATGTGGCAGCATACATCTCTCCCAGCTTTCTTGGGGCAGGAGAGCTATTGTGTGTACATTCAGCAGCTGGTGAACCTTGGCACATTCTAGTCTCCTCCTATGCCTTCCCCAGCCACCAGCACAGGTGTTCCACAGGGAGTATTCAGGGAGCATTCAATGTAGACCCAGTTTCTCAACATTCCGCCACCCCACAACCTGCTCCATAGCACAGAGGCACAGGGGTCCTGTTCAGGGGAGGGTTGGAGTGAGCTTCAAAGATTTGGTAAACAGGCTGTCTGGGGCCTGACTTTATCTGGATCAGACTGGAGCAATTTATACCCTATAGTATTGTTGAAAACAATAGAGCAATCATCTAGCAGTTACTGAAGGCTAACAGTTGCTGGTGATACCACTAGATATCACTGAGAAGCTTAAAGATGAGAGAGAGAGAGAGAGAGAGAGAGAGAGAGAAAGTCTGAATAAAACTGCAGACGTCCTTTGTAATCAGAAAGAATGTGTGCATGCTCAAGGCTGCAACCGCATAGGAGCAACACTTGCTGAATGTAGGGCAAATCTTGTAAACTCCCTAAACAGTGAAAGCAGCCTCCAAGTCACAGATCCAATGGTAAAGGGTGTAAATCTCTTACTGATTCAGGGGGCTTAAGCACAACCTTTGATCAATCTGGCTGGTTGCTAGGTGGTGTTGACTTGAAAGCAACCCCTAGGAAGTCAGGCTTAAAGATAAAAATGAGGGGGAAACAAGTTGAGCAGTGACAACAGAGGGTGCATACTGTGAGGGGAAAAAGACTTGGTGAATTAGTTTAGCCAAATTACTAAAAACAAGTCCAGAGTGGGCGAGGAGTATGCAGAGATCCTACAATATGTTACCTAAAATGTCCAGCTTTCAATATAAAATTAGACATTCAAAGAAACAGCAAAGTGCGACATATGAGGGAAAAAGGCAATAGAAACTTCCTTTGAGGGGTACCAGATGTAGGATAAATGTTAAGCAGCTATTATAAATAGGTTCAAAGACCTAAAGGAAACCAGATTTAAAGAATTAAAGTATACTGACAATGTCTCATCAAATGGAAAATATTAAGATAGAAATTACAAAAAAAGAATGAAATGAAAATTCTTGAGTTGAAAAATACAATAACCAAGGTGAAAAATTTACTAGAGAGGCTCAACAGTAGATTTGAACTGGCAGAAGAATCAGCAAACCTGAAGATAGATAGAAATTGTGAAATATGAAGTACAGACAGAAAATAAAAATGAAGAAAAACAGTCTTCCTCACACCACATACACAAAAATTAACTCAAAAGGGAGTATAAACCTAAATGTAAGAAAAAACTATAAATCTTGTAGTAGAAAATACAGAAGTAAATATTTATGACCCTTGTTTAGTCAAAGCCTTATTAGACTTCTTTGGTGTCATCACCAAAATCACAAATGAAAAAATAAGAGACAAAAGATATATCGAGTTTTTATTAGAAGAAGACATTGTAAAGCTGATCTATTTCACCTAGTTTGGATTAATACCAATTTAATTTCAATAATAAAAGCTTTGCTCTGTAGCTTCATCTCTCCACCTCCCCCCATGCTGTTATTGTCACAGATTATATAGCTTTATAAATTGTGTGCCCATCAATGTAGATTTATAATTATTGCTTTATGCATTTTTCTTTTAAATGAGAGGGAGGAAAAGTTACAAGTAAAATGTATGTATTTTTTGTCTTTTATATTTACCTATGCTGGTATTTGTATTTACATTTATCAGTTGTGTATTTCTTTGTGTGGAATTGCATTACTATGTAGTGTCCTTTAAACCTGAAGAACTTTTTTTGTAGAACAGTTCTGCTAGCAATGTTTATCTGAAAATGTGTTAATTTTTCTTTCCTTTTTGAAGGTTAGTTTTGCTGAATATAGAATTCTTGGTTGGCAGTTTTTTCTATGCAGAACTTTGACTATGTCATCTCACTGCCATTTGGCTTCCATGGTTTCTGATGAGAAATCAGCTGTTAATCTTACTGAGAACCTTTTGTATGTGATGAGTCACTTCTCTCTTGCTGCTTTCAAGATTCTCTGTCTTTCAATAGCTTGATTATGATATGCCTTGTGTGCACATTTTAAGTTTATCCTACTTGAAGTTCTTGAAGCTTTGTGGGTTGATAGACTAATGTTTTTCATCAAATTTGGGAAGTTTTTATTTCTTTAGATATTCTTTCTGATGCTTTTTTTTCTCTCCTTCTGAGACTCACTTTTTTTTGTTTGTTTGTTTTGTTTTGTTTTGTTTTTTGCGGTACGTGGGCCTCTCACTGTTGGGGCCTCTCCTGTTGCGGAGCACAGGCTCCGGATGCGCAGGCTCAGTGGCCATGGCTCACGGGCCTAGCCGCTCCGCGGCATGTGGGATCTTCCCGGACCGGGGCACGAACCCACGTCCCCAGCATCAGCAGGCGGACTCTCAACCACTGCGCCACCAGGGAAGCCCTGAGACTCACTTTTTAATATGCTGTTATGCTTGATAGTGTCCCACAGATCTCTCAGGCTCTGTCCATTTCTCTTCATTTTTTGTGTTTCTGTTTCTCAACATGGGCAATATCAATTGACTTATCTTTAAGTTCATGGATTCCTTCTTCTGCCTGTTCAAATCTGTTGCTGAGCCCCTCTAGTGAATTTTTCATTTCAGTTATTTTACTTTTCAACTCTATAATTGAAAGTTCTAGAATTAAAAATTCTTTTCATAAATTCTGTCTATTTATTTATATTCTCTATTTGGTTGAGACATCATTGTCTTTTTTTTCATTCTTTAAACATAGTTTCAGCTCTTTGAACATATTTAAAATAGCTAAATTAAAATCTTTGTTTAGAAAATCCAGTGCCTGGGCTTTTTCAGGATTTTTATTGATCGCTTTTCTGTGTGTCTGGGCAATACTTTCCTCTTTGTTTACATGCCTTGCAATTTTTTTGTTGTAAACAGGACATTTAAAATATTATAATGCGGCAACTCTGAAAATCAGGTTCTCCACCTCCCCACACACACCTTCCAGGGTTTGTTGTCATTTTTGCTTGTTGTATTTGTTTGTTTGTCTAGTAACTTTTCTGAGCTAAGTTTGTAAAGTCTTTATTCTTTGTTATGTGTCACCAATAAAGTCTCTGTAATGTTAGCTTAATGGTCAGCTAATGATTGGACAGAGAATTCCTTATATACTTGGAATGAAAAAGTCTCTCAGTGTTTACCAAGGGACACTGTGTGTGTTTTTGTGGTGACCCTGCCGCACTTAGCCAGGCAGTTTACAGCTCTGCCTTAGCCTTCACTTCTTACTTCAGCAGAGCCTCCAGGTCAGCCAGATAGGAGAGCTTATGGCATTCTTAGGTCTTTCCTTAGTCTACACACAGTCGTGGGCATGCGTGTGACCTTCTAGATTCCCAGGAGTACGTTAAAGCTTTACAAAGCCCTATTGCTTTTCTCCCTAGCTTTTTGGTTAGGGATAACCGTAACCAAATCGCCTCAAATTTTATCTATCGCTTCAGACAGCAGTGACTAAAACATCTGCCTGTCAGTGTTTTCAACATGGCCCCTAGGTAGCAGCTGTATCTCTCTGCCAGCTTCATGTCAGGCAATAGCCAATCTTCCAGGAAGTCACCAGAGTAGTCAAAACAAATAATTACAATTCTCTATGAATGAAGTCTGTTTTGTTTCTCTCTGATACCAGGAATGAGGTTTTTTATTTATAGGACTCTGCTGACATCAAACTTAAGGGTGAAAGACTGACAACTTTCTCTTTAAGATCAAGAACAAGAAAGGATGTCCACTCTCACTGTGTCTGTTAAACATTGTACTGGTGGCAGTTAGGCATCCAAATGGGAAAGGAAGAATTAAAATATCTCTATTTTTAGGTGACATGATCTTATGTTGGAAAATCCTAAGGAATCCATTAAAAAACCTCATAACTGGGCTTTCCTGGTGGCGCAGTGGTTGAGAGTCCGCCTGCCGATGCAGGGGACACGGGTTCGTGCCCCGGTCCGGGAAGATCCCACATGCCGCGGAGCGGCTGGGCCCGTGAGCCATGGCCGCTGAGCCTGCGCATCCGGGGCCTGTGCTCCGCAACGGGAGAGGCCACAACAGTGAGAGGCCCGTGTACCGCAAAAAAAAAAAAAAAAAAAAAAACCTCATAACTAATAAAAGAGATCAGCAAAGGTGCAGAATACAAGATCAATAGAAAAATCAATTCTATTTCTATACTTTAGCAGTGAGCAATCAAAGTGAAATTAAGAAAAAAATTCCACTTGGCATCTAAGGGAATAAAATGCTTAGGAATAAATTTGACAGAAGAAATGCAAGACTTTTACACTGAAACTACAAATCATTGTTGAAAGAAAGAAGACCTAAATAAGTGTAGAAACATGACATGTTTGTGCATTTATTGTTAAGATGGCAGTACTACCCAAGTTGATTCACAGATTTGATACAAGCCCTGTCAAAATTTCAGCTGCCTTTTTGCCAGAAATTGACAAGCTGATTCTAAAATTCATATAGAAACAAGATACAGAATAGCCAAAACAATTTTTAAAATTAATTAATTTACTTATTTTTGGCTGTGTGGGTCTTTGTTGCTGTGCGCAGGCTTTCTCTAGTTGTGGCAAGCAGGAGCTACTCTTCATTGCAGTGTGAGGGCTTCTCATTGCAGTGGCTTCTGTTTGTTGTGGAGCATGGGCTCTAGGCACATGGGCTTCAGTAGTTGTAGCACGTGGGCTTAGTTGCTCTGTGCTATGTGGGATCTTCCTGGACAAGGGCTCAAACCCTTGTTCCCTGCATTGGCAGGCAGATTCTTAACCACTGCACCACCAGGGAAGTACCAGCCAAAACAATTTTGAAAAGAAGAATAACATTGGAAAACTCACACTTCCCCATTTCAAAACTTACCACAAAGCTACTGTAATCAAGACAATGTAGTACTGATGTAAGAATAGACATATAGATTGGTGGAATAGAATTGAGAGTCCAGAAATAAACCCAAACATTAATGATCAATTTATTTTTGACCAGAATGTCAAGACAATTCAACATGGAAAGAATAATCTTTTAACATATACTGCTTCAACAGCTGGATATCCACATGCAAAAGAATGTATTTAGATACTCCTTCATACCATGTATAAAAGATAACTCAAAATGGATCAAAGACCTACATGTTAGAGATAAAATGATTAAAATATTAGAAACATATAAGTTGAAATTCATTAAATTGAAAACATTTGTGTTTCAAAGAACTCAAGACAATCCACAAAATGGGAGAAAACACTTTCAAATCATATATCTAATGTGGGAATTGTACCCAGAATACACATAAATGATTACAACTCAATAATAAAAAGACAAACAACTCAGTTAAAAAATGGTCAAAGGAGGGAATTCCCTGGCGTCCAGTGGTTAGGACTCTGCGCTTTCACTGCCGAGGGCCCGGGTTCGATCTCTGGTTGGAGAACTAAGATCCCACAAGCCATGCAGCCCAAAAAAAAAAAGAAAAATTGTCAAAGGATTTGAATAGACATTTCTGCAAAGAAGATATACAAATAGCTAATAACAACATGAAAAGATGGTTAACATTTTTAGTCATTAGGGAAATACAAATCCAAAGCACAATGAGATACTACTTCACACGCTTTAGGGTGGTTACAGTTGAAAAGACAATAACAACGATTGATGAGTATGCAGAGAAACAAACTCATACACTGTTAGTCAGGATGTAAAATGGTGTAGTCACTTTGGAAAACAGTTGGGTGTTCCTCAAACTGTTAAGTATATTTGCCATAGGACGCAGAAATTCCACTTTTAGATATATACCCAAAAGAAATGAAGAACATACATCCACTCGAAAACTTGAACAAAATTGTTTATGGTAGTAGTATCCATAATAGCCAAAAAGTGGAAACAACTCAAATGTCCATCAATTGATTAATGAATAAACAAAATATGGTATATCTATATAATATATTGTTCAGCAATGAAAAGAAATAGAGTACTGATACTATAACATAGATGAACATTGAAAACAGTAGGCTAAGTGAAAGAAGGCAGTCACAAAGGACCACATATTGTATGATCCCATTCATATGAAATGTCAAATATGCAAGTCTATAGAGACAAACTAGATCAGTGGATGACTAGGATGGGAGCTCGGGGAGAGTGGAGAGTGTCTGCTTATAGGTATGGAGTTTCTTTTTGATGTGAGAAGATTCTAAGCAGATTGTGGTAACGGTTGCCCAACTCTGAATATAGTCAAACCCACTGAACTGTATAGTTTTAAGTGGGTGAATTTTATAGTATGTTAATTATATCTCAATAATACCATTAAAATTAGCAACTAGTAAAAGTTGGTTAACTATTAGAAGGGGAAAATTGGATATTAAGGAATGCAGAAATGACAAGTGAGAATAAGCAAGAAAGAAACTAAGCACTTAGAATAGGTCTCACCAACCCCTAGTCTGAGATTCAGGCCTTGTTGAAGAGGTTGTAGCTGCCACAGGGACATTCAGGCTGCTGATAGTGAAGAAATTTTCTAGAAGGTGCAGACCTGACTGAGCCGGTTTGTGGGAATAGTCAATTCAGTGGCTGTGAAACTCATTGGAGGGTGCTGGTCAGCTAGAGCTGGTCTACTCCTGCTAAGAGTTAAAGAAACTCACTGGAAGGTGCTGGCAGCCTTGAGCTGGTCCACAGGAAGTTTCCTCACCGAGTGGCAGACAAACTCATAGAGGGTGTGGCCAAGCTAGAGCCTACTGGGTGGCTGAGAGAAATTCATTGGTGAGAACTGGTGGGATAAAGCCAGTTAGCAGAACCTGGCCTGGGGGTGCTGCAGAAAAGCTCAGTGGAAGACGCCACAGCCCAGAACTGGTCTGCAAAAAGTGACCTGCTAGGTGGCTGAGAAACTCAGAGGAGAGTGATTGTCACTGGGCTTCCCTAATCCACTGATAGGGAAAAAGCACACTGGAAGCAGGGAGGGAGGGATATATATGTGTGTATATATATATATATAAAGCAGCACCATTATTGGCCCATACTCTGCCTCAATTGATGCCATATTCTGTTAGCCTTATCCACAACTCTGTGAGCCCCCTTGATTGGTATCCTAATCTTGTTATGATAATTGAGACCCCCCCTGGCTTCTGATATGTAAGTGCTGCTATCAGTGTCCCAGGGTTTAGACTATTAGCCCTAGCTACCATTAGCCCTGGCCAGCAGAACAGGGCTACCAGTGAACTTCTTAGTGATATTTGCTCCTTTCTTACCAGTGCATTTCTAATGGCCTTGGTGATCACACTTGTCCTTTGGGACATAATTCTCTGGTGGGCCTTCTGCCCTCACATAATATATCCACTCCAGCACGCTCAGTTCCCTGAGCCTTTTAATTCCCTCCTCTACTATCTGCCATAGCAATTCAGGCATTTCACCCTCAATCAGTGAAGGTCATCACCTTTTCTAGTCTTCCAAGAGCCACTCAATGAGTTTGCATCATCTCCTAGGGTCATTGCCAGAGTATTAAATTATGTATCCTGAGAAGCGCCCTTAAGTTAATAAATTATTCCTTATCCAATCTTATATTCTGGCTTCTTTGCTCAAGTGTTCTCAAAATCTAGTTCCATGGTACTCCCTCAGCTCCTGCCAGTACATGGTGCCTAATTCATCAATCTCTTCCAGGATGTATTCTTTCCTCCCTCAGCAGGCCTAGCACATTTATAGCTGATTTAAGCTGCAACTTAACTTTAGTTATTGGCCTAGCAGCCTGGACAGAAGGTAGGGGCATATCCTGAGGGGTATTTCTGTTGCCTTGCAGGGGAGAGGCCTCTGCAGTGTCTTCCCACACAGGCAGAATGCTATTTCTTAATGACAGGGGTTAACTCTGCTGACTCTGAGGGTTCAGAGGAGTCTGGGAAGCCAAATAATTGGTGGCATTCACCATTAATGATGGTTTTACCATCATTCATCCCCAGATGTTCTCATCCCATCTGTCAGGGTCTCAGGGTTTTTGAACTAGGACTCTGACCTTGGTTGGACAGACCTGTCTTGGTTTAGCATTAAATTATCTTTGCATGGAATTCCCTGGAGGTCCAGTGGTTAGGACCCAGTGCTTTCACTGCTGTGGGCCTGGGTTTGATCCCTGGTCAGGGAACTAAGATCCCACAAGCCACACAGTGTGGCCAAAAAAAAAAAAAAAAAATAGTTTTGCAGTTCAGCAACTGTATTAAATCCTGAGTTTGGTCTTCAGCTTTTTCTTCTCTCCCACTGCAGGAGATTAGCAATTGGGTCACCACTTTGTACCAGGGATGGTTCATGCCTCAAATACCCCAAGGATGGAGTCCTTATTGTCAACTGGGTGGTGAGTAATCTGGTTCAAAGATGCCATCTTAATGCCTACTTTCTTGAAACTACTCCTGGTACTAAATCTGTCATTTGGGTCTTCTGGGGAGAAGATGCTGAGATGTAATTAGGAGTACAAGAGGTTTATTGGACAGTAATGCCTGGGGGATGGAGCAAGATTGAGTAAGAAAAGCTTTCACACCGTAATGCAGATCTGATACTCGTGAAAGAAAAGGTTGGTGAGTGGAAGCAGAATTAGGTATAGAAAGCCTCAGACTTCCATGCACCACTGACAAAGTCAGCCAACTCAATGGATACTTTAGGTTAAAGACTATCCATTAGTTAGAGGAATTCCATGTTGGGCAGAATTAGCGAGACCGAGGGCTGCTTAGGAAGAGCATAGGCTTGGCTCAAAACCCAAGGCAGATTCTGAAGGCATTAACAGCTAAAGGCTGTCAGCTAATTGCACTCCTACAGCTGAATGCCAAATTTTTTCCTGATGGGAGATCCAAACAGTGCACCTCCATGGCTGCCATACAATGGGGCAATATCAAGTAGTGTGACATTCATGTAACTGGAGTCCCTGAAGGGGAGGAGAAGAAGGATAACAGAAAAAATATTTGAAGAAAAAATAATAATTGAAACTTTTCCCCTAAATTTGATGAAAACTATAAATACAAAGATCCAAGAAGCAACATGAAGCTCAAGCAGGAAAAAGAAAACCATACCAAGACACATTATAATCACATGTTCATCATCACAGGTGATAAAGAGAAAAGTTTTATTGCAGTCGGAGAAAAAAAGCACACATTATGTACTGAGAATCAAAGATAAGAATTACTGCAGACTTGTTGTCAGAACCGCTGCAGGCCAGAAGAGTGGAATGATATCTTTAAGGTACTGAAGTCATCCTAGAATTCTTTCTCTAGCAAAATTACCCTTCAAAAATGAAGATAAAACAAAGAAAATTTCACAAAAGAGAAGTCTAAGATATGTCATCACCAGTAAAGTTGCTCTATCTTAAATGTTAAGAGAAATTCTTCATGTGGAAGGAAAATGATACCAGGTGGATATTAGATCTATACAAAGGAATTAAGAGCGCTGGAAATGGTGAGTAAACAAATAAATATAAAAGTGAAAGGGGGGTATTATGACATTTAAGAATACAGTTATTTTTATAAGTGAGTTTGTGAGTTCATAACCTTCTAGAATTTCAAAATCCTTTCAGATTGCTGTCTTACTCAGTGATCAAGTGCATTCCTCATTTAATTATTAGATTTATCTTAATTAGCTGCTTTATCATTTCAGTGCTGTCTAAAGTACACAGTAGGATAAAAAGCTTTGATATGACAGAGTATAATACATTGCTGGGACAACCTAAGACCTTGGATACGGCTGCTCACAATGGTATCTCTTTTATTCCTGAGTGTTCATCAATGTCTGCTTTTCTGCCCCTGTTCTGTGGGCTGTTTCCCTAGGCTTTTTTTTTTTTTTTTTTTTTTTTTTGCGGTACGTGGGCCTCTCACTGTTGTGGCCTCTCCCGTTGCGGAGCACAGGCTCCGGATGCGCAGGCTCAGCGGCCACGGCTCACGGGCCCAGCTGCTCCGCGGCATGTGGGATCTTCCCGGACCGGGGCACGAACCCGCGTCCCCTGCATCGGCAGGCGGACTCTCAACCACTGCGCCACCAGGGAAGCCCTTCCCTAGGCTTTTAATCTAGTTTTGCTCTCATCCCACTCTGAACCTCATATCAAGTTTAGGGTCTATTTAATAGACATGCAGATCAAAGAGGGTACAATTATATTTAATAAGCTAAGCTAACAACATAATCATGGATAAGAAAGTTCGTATCTGTATACATCTCCCATGGTTGGGAGCTCACAAAAAGGAACCATTACATCCCCCTTATTTGTATTTATAAATATCATATATTATCTATATTTTATTTTCTACACATTAAAATTTTAACCAAGGCAATTTTCAAGCACTGACAGTAGGCGTCCTAGTTACACTGGGGCACTAGGACCATTGTGGTGGTCTAAATTTTCAGCAGCTTTGTTTTATCCAAGAGCATCATTTTCTTTTTCTGGAAGTAGCGCGTTATTTTCTTACATGACTGAAAATACTTTACACCTGTTTTTTTAAATAAAGACATTTATTTGGAGAATATTAGTAGCATATTCTCAGCCTCACCAGATATTAACAGTTCATCAAGTCAGGCAACAGAACATGTCCATATGAGCTTCTTATAAGGAAATCGACGACCACCTCAACAGCTGCCTCATCTTCTATTTTATTACTGGACGATTCATAATCCAAAATATGAAGTTTTTGGACTTTTTCCTCAAAAGTAGAAGTAGGTAAAATGTCTGAAGCAATGATGTTGACTTCCTTTAAAAAAATTTTTTTAATTTATGAAACTTTAACTGCATATTTCAGTCTTGTGGAATCTTTTGTGTTATTCTGACTGTCAATAAGAACCAGGGGACTGTGTTGATGATTCTTGATGATTTCAGCAACACTTCCAAAGTACTAGAACAAGAAAACATAGATGAATTATAAATTGGCATTTATATTAACAGTGAACTCCACTCCTCCCATCTTCTCCAACTCTTTCAAGTTAGTCAGAGTTACTAGGTCCCAGATGACATTCTATCCAAAAAAGTCTAATTTAACAATGGATGTAACCTTTGAGGTGGCAGACCCTGGCCATTCAATGAGACTGAAAATGCAACTGACATCCTCAATTAGTATAACTTCTTAGAGAAAATTACTTTATTGAGTTATGATGTAATATTTTAATATTTTGTTTTTTATTTAGTGCCAAGTGTAAAACTGTCATACATTGAATTTCTCTACATTTTTATAAAACATAGATTATCTGTTATGTTGCATGTATTAGATACAAGGACTGATGTAGTAAATTAACGTTAGAATTTAATGTGAAGAGAGTTATTTCCCAGGTTAATTCATGTTTGTTTTTGTGTTCTTTTTTTTGAATAAATAAGGAAACCTTTATAAACCTTCATATACCCATTTTTGCTTTAGCTCTCAGTAAGTTTAGAGCTAAATTAGTGCCTAGTTAATAATTTCATGCTAGGCTCTTACTATACATACATATTTTTCCGTATATTAATTCCTATTGTCTATTGGTTTTAGTTTAAGGCGATCACAATTTTTTTCTGAAAAATGATCAATGTTTTAAGTGAAAGATAAAATAAGTATAACACAGACCAAGAAGTGAAATGCATTGATTATACAAAAGTGCTACAAGCTCATGATCATCAGATAAATGCATTTAGAGTCATTTTTTTAAAGGGGTAATTGTTTTGCAACACTGCCATATAATTTAGCAGTTACCACCAATTGACTTCATTTTCTCTTAGTTTTTCATATAAAGATAAACATCTGGAATAAAAAATGTTTAAAAGCCTTTATTAATTATTTGAATAGCTTCCAAATATTATATATTAAAATAAGTAAAGTATTCAGAATACTAGTCATTTTTCAAACAAAACACCAGTTGTCTTTTAGATAATTGGCTTCTGAATATTAGGTCAGGGAGGAGAGACAGAGACTTTCAAGTACCTTTAGTCCTTATTTCTTACTTTCTCTTCAATCATTCAGCCCTCCTGTACTTGCCAATGAATTGTTTTTATGATATTCATAAAGACATTCATTCTGTTTGTTTGGCACAGCATATTGTTAATCTGAATGCAGTTGGAAGTTAAATTTATGGACTAACACACCAGGAAATGAAATAGTACAACCTCTTTGAAGTGAATTCCAAGTGAAAAAGTGTGTTCTGAACCCAGTAAATATAGGAGAGAGTTGCTTTGCTTATACAAATAAGCATCTCATTCTGTC
The DNA here is from genome assembly GCF_949987515.2 of Delphinus delphis. NCBI lineage: Eukaryota > Metazoa > Chordata > Mammalia > Artiodactyla > Delphinidae > Delphinus > Delphinus delphis. The sequence continues at coordinate 31,337,167 of NC_082698.1, read as the reverse complement.
CTTATACTCTTCTGAATATTTCTGAGGATTGCTGTGTTGCAGAGTTTGGGGATTAAAATGTTTGAAGTAGGGGGTTGAGCTGAGTTGAAATATTTGAAGTAAGGACTGGACTTGAGGCATATTTGTGATTTGACTGAATGAAGGATTGAGCATAACTTAATTGCAGTTTCCCCTTAACACTTTTTTTTTGGTCTACACTAATTCAGTGTATTTGAGATATTCATACATGGACAGAAAAACAATTGTTTGATAACTCAAAATCCCATGGTCAATAAAATAAAGCAAACAGATCTCAGAGTGATAAAATACTCACTATGTATCCACATAATGTCAAAACATTTGCAAAAAAATTAAACAGTTAATCAACTAGTTACTTTTTCTACCCATGAATACCCAAACACAAATACAGACAAACAGACTTTTCAAGATCTCCACATGGTTGACATCATGTAACCAAAGTTTTCATTTTTCAATTCAGATGTTCAGTACATGGGAGAAATTATCTTTTTATTATAGATAATTTAAGTAAGTGTTTTAAAGGACTCTGTCAGTACTTCCTGATGCTATTATAATAATATGTATTTATTTTGGTATCCATAGGCTGGATAATTGGGGAGTGGGATGAAGCTCTGATCTATTCATTCTGAGGTAGGGATGAAGATTCTTTAAGCCAAGAAGAATCACTGTTTATCAGAGTTTCCTAGCAGGACAAGGAAGTCCAGAGCCTCTCTGAGAGCTCAAAATTTATCTGACTGAATTTCAGTACCACTAAAAAGGACAGCGCCTTCACCTACCCCTAAGCCTCTTAGAGAAGTACTGGACCCCTGGGGAGGCTTTTTTTTAAAAAAAATTTTTATTATTTATTTGTTTATTTGGCTGCATTTGGTCTTTCGTTGCTGCGCGTGGGCTTTCTCTAGTTGCAGCGAGCGGGAGCTACTCTTCATTGCGGTGCACTGGCTTCTCATTGCAGTGGCTTCTCTTGTTGTGGAGCACAGGCTCTAGGTGCACGGGCTTCATTAGTTGTGCTTGTGGGCTCTAGAGCACAGGCTCAGTAGTTGTGCACAGGCTTAGCTGCTCCGCGGCATGTGGGATCTTCCCAGACCAGAGCTCAAACCCATGTCCCCTGCATTGGCAGGCAGATTCTTAACCACTGCGCCACCAGGGAAGTCCCTGGGGAGGCTTTAGAATGTAACCATCCATCCAAAGTCACTCTGTCCTACTAGGATCACCACCATATCCTACTACTGATTACTGTTGAGGAGCATATAGTTTAAAAAATTTGTCATATCAAGGTTTCAGTGAGAATGAATGTTTTTGTGAGTAGGGAGAAGCAGACAGTTCTGTTAAAGTTTAACTGGTGTGAAATGAAAATGCAATCTATATTTTAAAACCCATTTGGTCTTTATCAGTGTTTTGTGTTTTCAGAGTTTTGCATTTTCTAACTATCTGAGACTTTATTAAAAGCAAAATAAAACTCCAAACTATAAAACTCCTCGAAGAAAACATAGGGAGAAAGCTTCACGAGACTGCATTTGGCAATGATTTCTTGGATGTTACACCAAAAGCACAGGCAACAAAACAAAACATAGACAAATAGGACTACATTAAACTATACGACAAAGTTATAAGAGTTCTTTACATATTCTGGATATTAACCTCTTATCAGACACATAATTTGCAAATATTTTCTCCCATTTCAGAGGTTGCCTTTTTACTCTGTTGATTGTGACCTTTGATGAACAGAAAATTTTAGACCATTTTATTATACCATATACAAAAAAAAAAAAAATAGACTCAAAATGAATTAAAGATTTAAATGTAAGACCTGAAACCATAGAAATCCCAGAAGAAAACATAAGCAGTATGCTCTTTGACATTGGTCTTAGCAATATTTTTTGGACATGTCTCCTCAAGCAAGGGTGACAAAAGCACAAATAAACAAATGGGACTACACCAAACTAAAAAGATTTTGCATAACAAAGGAAACCATCAACAAAAGAAAAAGGCAACCTACTGAATGAGAGAAGATATTTGCAAATAATATGTCTGATAAGGGGATAATATCCAAAATATATAAAGAACTCTTGTAACTCAGTATCAAACAAACAAATAAGCAATCTAATTAAAAAATGTGCAGAGGACCTGAGTAGACATTTTTCTGAAGAAGACATGCAGATGGCCAACAAGCACATGAAATGATGCTCAACATCACTAATCATCAGGAAAATGAAAATCAGAACCACAATGAGATATCACATCACACCTGTGAGAATGGCTATTATCAAAAAGACAAGAGACAATATGCTTGTGAGGATGTGAAGAAAAGGGAACCCGTGTGCACTGTTGGTGGGAATGTACATTGGTACGACAACTATGGAAAACAGCATGGAGATTCCTCAAAAAATTAAAAATAGAACTGCCATATGACCCACCAATTCCTATCCTGGGTATATATCCAAAGAAAATGAAAACACTAATTCAAAAAGTTACGTACACTCTGATGTTCATACAAGCATTATTTACAGTAGCCAAGATATGGAAGCAAACTAAGTGTCCATCAAAAGATGAATAGGTAAAGATGATGTGATATATATATATACAATGGAATATTACTCAGCCATAAAAAGAGTGAAATTGTGCCATTTGTGACAACATGGGTGGACCAAGAGGGTATTACACTAAGTGAAGTAAGTCAGACAGAGAAAGAGAAATACCATATGATTTCACTTATATGTGGCATCTAAAAAACAAAGCAAACAAAATGCCGAGTCAGACTGACCTCATTAAGCAACAGGATAAAAGAAAGCTTTTACATCATACCAGTCGTTCCTCCTCTCTGTTCTCTCATAGGATATACTGCCCAAACATAGTATTTTATCTCGTACTCTATGACAATGTGCAAGCCTTAGGCCAGGTACTCGTGTATCCTTTCTCCACATCTCTGGCACCTAATACAGTATGATGGCATTGTGCTCAAAACATAGTTATAGAGTTGGATTAGAAGAGAAATTACTGACCTCTTCACCAGTTTTCTTTCTGCCCAAAGCATACTGTTTTGTTGCTTCAATAAATCGCACAGGGATATTATATACTCGCTTATTAAAAAATACAACTAGTGTATATGGCTGTTTGGAATCATGACCAGAGCTTTTCCGAATAAGAAATGATCCATCCTGTTTATTAAAAGAAAGAATAATTATGATTAGTGTTACTTGTATTCCCATAGGCTAAAAATCAGTTTATGAAAAATACCTATATTATATTCAAAAGGTAATTATTTAGGTATATGATTTTTATTACTAATTAGAGCTTGTTTTATTATTTTGCAAGAAAATACTTCAGTAAAATATATACTTACAGAAAATTCTGAAAGAAGTAAATGCTGGCATTTTGAGGCACTAAATAAGACTTTATGTTTATAGGCTTTGGAAATGTGTGAAGGGACACATTAAGATCAAACCTAAAGGGCACTCTTGAACTAGGAACCATGTTCACAAGTTGCCTATGAATAAAAAAATATATCAAACAAATTCCATTCAAAAGTGCTATAAGAAGAAAACAGATATTGGGAATCAAAACATTTCAGCTGATAAAAATTCTCTCTCCAAAAATTTATGTTGAAGTAGAAAAAATATTGTAACACAACATTCCAAATTTAATTAAATATCTTGTAAAATATTCTACAATCATAAATTCAAAAATTATGAACAAAAAATAGACAAAAACAGGAAGAAGGAATGCAATAAAAGTTGATCAAACCTGGGAAAAAGCACTTACCTGGTGGCACAGTGGTTAAGAATCTGCCTGCCAATGCAGGGGACATGGGTTCGAGCCCTGGTCCAGGAAGATCCCACATGCCACGGAGCAACTAAGCCCATGTGCCACAACTACTGAACCTGTGCTCTAGAGCCCATGAGCCACAACTACTGAACCCACGTGCCACAATTACGGAAGCCCTTGCACTCTAGGGCCCGTGCTCTGCAACAAGAGAAGCCACTGCAATGAGAAGCCCGTGCACCACAACGAAGAGTAGCCCCTGCTAGCCACAACTAGAGAAAGCCCACACACAGCAAACGAAGACCCAGTTCAGCCAAAAAACCCCACAAAAAACCAGTATATTCTGACAAGGCAAGGTGCAAGTGGGCGGAGAAAAGAGAAAGAAAAAGAAAAGTGGCACTTTAATCTTGGATTGTCCAGACTGTTCTAGTGTTCCTATATGACTGGGCTTCGACTCTCCAAAAATTTACTTCCCAGTACTTTTTGCCACCTTGATCCCAATCTTTTATCCCAAGCATTGATCCAAAATAGTCTGTTACATTTCACTCCTGGGTGGATCTCATGTAGCACCAAGCCTTACAGAGATCCCCTCCAGAGCTTTCTTCTCTTCCACTATTTGGAGAGCAGTGGAGCCTATGGATCCGTGTATAGATGAAAGGATAAGCAGCAATATGATAGCGGAACAAAGAAAGAGGGAGGTACTTCAAAGAGAGGAGGGGACGGCAGTTCCTCTTGAGTAAGTAAAGAGAAAAGATCCCTGCATCCATAATTGTTGCAATTACTTAATTAGCATATTATCGGGATGACAACTGTGCCGATATAGGCTGAGGGCACAACATGAGATTTTAAAATGGTCAGACCTTGTTCGATCTGTATAATGCCTCTTCGGCCGACTTTCGATCGCAGGCACCAGCGTACCATGGTTTACAGTGAACGTCAGCTTCCTGTGAGTGAGAGGGCATTATTAAGCATGAGATGGCCCTTCAATGACACTGAACCTTCTGTGCACTAGAAACAAAGTCCCATTTTGCATTACCAGAAAGGCCTAAGTACATTTGGGCCAGTAATCTGAAAATGAGTTTTATGCTTCTTTTGATCAACCACAAGGATTATAATTGACTTTTCCCCAATTTGGCTGTAGGGGGTAGACTTAGTATTTGAACTTGAGACCTAATCCTGCTAGATTCCTGAACCATTTATTCCTTTCTCCTAAATAAGTTATAATCTCCCTTTCTATTATGATCTTACTGTTGCTTTGTGGAGCGTTTTATAATTTCCGAAGTGTTTTTACAAATATCTTATTTGATTCTTGTAACAACTTTGAAGGCAAGACGAATACATGCTATCATCCCTATTTTACATTTGAGAAAGCTTAGAGACTTGCCCAAGGGCACACTGAGTCCTTTCTCTGTCTTTTCTTAAACTATGCTATTTTATGTGTTTTAATATCATATGCCTCCACAGATCTATTCTGAAAAAATTACATAGTTTAAATAGAATCTATGTGAGAGGAAGAACAATAAAAACAACACACTTCTTTGCTAGTTTTGAAGAAACACCAATTGTTATTTATGGCATCCAGAATACAAATTAGTATAAATGGAGCAAAGTCTTAACAGTTGGGAAAAAAATGTATTCTGTACCCATCAGCAAATGACAACTCACAGGCTCACTTAAAATAGAATCTGTTTCCAAGCTTCACTCCAAAGTCTCTCTTATAAGAAGTCATGCCCTTTCCTGCAGTTTACTGATAACGAGTTCATTTCATACCTGTTCTGACAAATTGGAATTAGATGAAAAGCTGGGTAATGGGCCATCCACAGTTGGGCTTCCCCCTTCTGGAAATCCTGAAAGGGATTTGAAAAATCAGTGGATCCCATTATATCTTGAGCAGTTACTCTGCCTATACCTCAACACTGTGCTGGGAGCTACAAGGAACACACACACTGAAAAATCACACACATAAAAAAAATCCTTAAGAGTTGTGCTTCTCGAAGTGAGGTCTGAGGCCCCTGGGAATCCCCAAGATTCTTTCAGGGCGTTTGTGAGGTTTTTTCCAAATACATATCTCTGTGAAGCCCAATTTTCCTCATATACTTCGACCAGTAAAACATATTGTAACAGATTGAATGTAGATGCAGATATGAGAATTCAGCTGCCTCTGTTATTCCAGGCATTAAAGAGATTTTAAAAATGTAAAACAATGCCACTCTTCCCCCTAAATTTCTTTTGTTTGGAAAATGTATTTTTTTCATAAAAATATGTTGTTAACATGTAATGAGTTTAATATTTTAAAAATGGATTCATAAATGTTTTAAATGTCTTCTAACTAATACATTAAATATCGTTAGAAAGAAACACATAAACCATAGTTCTTTGGGTCTGCAATGATCTTAACAGTGTTAGAATGGTCCTGAGGTCAAAATGATTGAGAATTTCTGCCCTAAGGCATAAACTCCCTCAGGGAGTTTACCATCTAAATGTGGAGACATGGAGACACATGAAATGGAGAAAATACTTAGCTGTATTCATTCATTCATTCATCCACTCACTCATTCATTCTTTATTGTGTACCTGCCATGGATCAAGGCTTTGGGAATATACAGCAGTCAACAAAACAGCAAAATGCCCCTCCCTCTTGGAGCTTAAATTTTAACGGAGTGAGATAGGCAATAAAGACATAAGTAAATATATATACAATATTACAAAGTCGTAAGTGCTATGAAGAAAAGTAGGCAGGGAAGTGGGTGGGGGATATCTTCGGATAAGTAGTATGCTTAAATAGGCTGGTCAGGGAGAGCCTCACTGAGGTGACACTTGGGTAAGATCTGTAGGTGGAGAGGGAGGAGGCCTGTGGATATCTGAGGAAACAATGTTGCAGGTGTAGGGAACAGTGAATGCAAGGGCCTGGCATATTTGAGGAATAGAGAGGGGGCCACTGTGCCTGGACTGCAGTGAGAAAAGGGGTGAAGAATAAGGGATGAAGTCATACAGGAGGTGGTGAAGGGACCAGGTTTGTGGGACCCAGTGGACACTTAGCATGACTTGGGCTTTAACAAGCATGGTATGGGACGCTTTTGGGGGGTTTTGAACAGAATAGTGTGATTTGCCTGTCTTTTAACAAGGTCACTCTGACTCCAGGGCTGGAAATAGATAGAAGGGAGCAAGAGCAGAGAGAGGAGGTCAGTTGAGTCTTGCAAGCCCAGGCAGGAGGTGATGGTGGCTTGGAACAGATGGCATCAGCAGAATTAGTGAGAGTGACTGGATTCCAAATGTATTTTGAAGGAACGGCTGGAAGGTGTGAAGAAAGCAAGTGAAGGGACTTCCCTGGTGGCGCAGTGGTTAAGAATCTGCCTGCCGATGCAGGGGACACGGGTTCAAGCCCTGGTCCGGGAAGATTCCACATGCCACAGAGCAAATAAGCCCGTGAGCCACAACTACTGAGCCCGTGTGCCACAGCTATTGAAGCCTGCGCGCCTAGAGCCCATGCTCCACAACCAAAGAAGCCACTGCAATGAGAAGCCCGCGCACTGCAACGAAAGGTAGCCCCCGCTCGCCGCAACTAGAGAAGGCCCACACGCAGCAATGAAGACCCAATGCAGCCAAAAATAAATAAATACATTTATTAAAAAAAAAAAAGGAAAGCAAGTGAGGAGTCATGGGTGACTCTAAGGTTTTTGACCAGAGCAACTAGAGTTGTCCTTTCTTAGGAGGGGAAGTCTACAAGAGAAACAGGCTTAGATGAACCAACTGCTTCAGATAAAAGTGCCCTGGACGTTCAAAGGTGACAGCCACCATTGTTAACAGGAGGGAGCAATGAGGGCTTGGCAGGCCCAGGAGGGCTGAGTATGAAGGAAGGCTGTGTTCTGACAGGTGGGGACAGTATTCCCGGGTAGGAGCAGGAAAAATAGGGTGGGAGGTCACGCTCTTCTAAAGTACATAGTACAAGGAGGTTGGTGGTTTCCACAGTTTGGGCAGTTGGGGGGGTTCAAGGCTGACATTTTCTGATCCCTGAATATGTGCCAGCCCTGTCCTGTTTCTCACATCTTAGCTCACTTTGCCTTCACTTCCGCCCTTTATGGGAGGAGCTATCAGACCCCATTTTACAGGTGACGTCTTCCCTGACCACAGCAGCCCTCACTGTCTCCATTCCTCTCTGTGCCCACCCACTGCCACCTTGCTTTATTTTTCTTTATATCACTTTAACATTTGCCTGATATTGTATGGCTTAATCTAGTTGTTTATTTCTCCTCTAGTAGAAAAGAAGCTCCGTAAAGGAAGGGACTCTGTTTTATTCACTGCTGTATCCTCTGGGTCTAAAATATTGCCTGGCACATGGCAGACAGTCAATAAGTATTTGTCAGTTGAAAGAATGACTTGGGTTGAAAAACAATAAAGGGTATAATAAAGCTTTACGTAGTAAAAATACAATAAAATTTCTATAGCTATACCATTTCACTTTGTGTTCAGAATTTTAGAAAAGTTTCTTTTATTTAAGATGAATCAAAAATCCAATTAAAGCCTAAGAAACAGATTTATGTTTATATAAACACACATACTTTTTGTATATAATAATTATTCTCTTTATTTAAACTTATTGAATCTTGATTACTTTGGAGTATTTTCCAACTTACCCATGTACAGGAGGGTTTTATTTTGTGTTTTCATTTTTTTCCTACATTGAGTAGAAAGTAAATCAAGGTTTGGGCAGCTGTGTTCTGTGAGTCTGACTTCATATATTTTTAGGGTATTGTATTATTAGCCTAGGGAAAATTATCCAGATATCTGCCAGATCTTCTTTTCAGGGTGCCCTCTGTAGATACATTTTACGATCATTAAAATGTATTTTAGATTCAATTTAAATAGCTATCATTTACTGAGGACCTTCTATGTACCAAGCACAATATGTTGTTTTACTTAATCATCTTATTTTGAAAATAGTTGTATTGTTGTTGTGAAAAAAATTAAATAAATAAAAGATGACCAGTATGACCAGTAAAATATTCAATCAAAACTAAAAAAGTAAAAATGATCTCAAATCTATTTACTTTTCAGAACAGCTCCATGAAATAAATATTCTTGGCCCCGTTTTACGGATGAGGAAACAAGCTGGAGAGGATACTAAGATACTCCAGCTGGAAGAGGCAGTGTTGCCCTGGACCCCCAGGTGGCTCAGACCTGAAGAGCCAGCCTTAGCCGATACCTGATATTGCTCTCCGTGCCTTCATTGTACTTACTTGGCAGAGGTATGGGTTTTTGATGAATTGGTCTGAAAGGAAGAATTTCAGATTAATTAAAGGGCAAAGCACAAGATGAATAAGTTTGACTTTTTGCTTGCACTGAAGATACTCAGAACAGGTGCATCACAAAGGATCAACAGGAATGGCCAATAAAACATATCTAAAGATAGGAGAGGCACCAAAACCTTCAGGATAAGTAAAATTGTTCCCTTTAATTTTATAAAAAGAGGAGACTTGACTAGTGTTATTTTTTAGTGAAGTCCAATAATCAACCCAAATATTAGTTCAGTCTCTGTAATTCTAAGCAGTTTTTTTTAAAGTTGTTACCTACTTAACACCTTTTTAAATTTAATTGCGAAGCAATGAAATATTAAATCTTTACCAATCACAACAAGCCAGTGTTTCTGTGCAGTATAACAATGCAGGTGTTAAGGAAACTTTAACTTTTTTGGCCACACCGCGCAGCATGTGGGATCTTAGTTCCCCGACCAGGGATTGAACCCGTGGTCCCTGTAATGGAAACGTGGAGTCCTAACCACTGGACTGCCAGGGAAGCCCCAAGGAAACTTAGTTTTAAAGGAAAGAATTCTTACTTCTGGGGAGGAGGAGGAAAAACTTGTGACTGCATATTTTCTTGTCTGTGACTAGACCCTCGGTGGCGTTCAGCAGGTATAGGTTTTTCTGCATTAAGAAAATTATCATAGTAGGATTAGGGTGAAATGTCTGTCCCCATGCCCAAACTCAGAAACATCAACCAAGAGGAACCAGATTTGGTCACATGTCTTCCCATGAGCATGTCTTTCACCAGGATGTCCTCCCTTTGTGCACCTGTCAGTGTGGTGGTGTGTCTGAGCTATTAAGACCAGGACTCCTACTCAGCGGTGTTACAAGCACACCCTACCACCTCTGCATTCACCTCTTGGCAATGTACAAATACATGGGGACTGAACCTGTGGAATCTGGACCTTTAGGTGTGTGATTACAAGTAAAAGTCAGAAGATGGGCAAGCTTTAGCCACCCCTGATTCCTATGTGGCCTCCACATAGGTGTTACAACACCCTGCCGTGTCTTCATTAGTCATAAGACATGGTATAAGTAATTTCTTACTGATAAGAGGCAAAATATCAGCGTTTGCGAATGATCTACTTTTTTGAAAATTGAATTGAGCAAATTCAAGTTTATCCCTATAATAACGTTAAATCTCACTTGCATTTCACTCTTTTCCTGAGTGAGAGAGGAAGGGGTGGAGTTATAATTAGTTCACAGGGAAATGTGCATAACCTGAAATCTAAGAAGTTTATGGTGAAGAACATTTATTGCTGAACCACTAATAAAAGTGATTATAAATTATTGTAATGCTTTATTCTCCCTCGAATTTTGTCTAGGGTGTGTTAAAGTCGGGGTATGTCCAAAGGTCTGTCTCCTGCATGGAAGAAAGTTTGAGAACTACTGATCTCCCACTAGAGGATCCCCAAATAAATAAAAGCAGTAAGAACTCAAAGACTCAAATAAATGATGATAGACTTCGGGGTTTCTTGAGGTGCAGAGAAATTCAGAAGCTTTGAATCTCTGAAGATTGTTTCAAGTTTGTGGCAAGTTACTTCGAGCTGCCACGTGAGATGTTTTGTTCATGACTTTACAACATGGTAATTTCAGGAGAAACAGTGAACACTTTGGTTCCCCACGGCCTGTTGAGCTTTGACCACCCCTGCTTTTGCGCCCGTCCTCCAGGAGGCTTCCTTCCTAGGTCAGAAGAGGCCGCTCACCCGCTTTGGGTTTGGATGGCCATTGCCTCTACTCTTGAAATGAGAGACCACACTCCTGCACTGGGAGCCCTTTGGGAATGAGGACACCCGAGCCGCATGGGACATGCCAAGAGCCTGTTCTCTGATGGTTTTCAGAAGCTTCTGAAGCCATGAAATTTGCACAGGGTTGTACTTACTTCCTACAGAGGCTCACCCTAATGCTCCATTATCACTCCAAGCTCCCTGCTCAGCAGGCATGGAAGACTGTAAGGAATGGAAGGACAGCAAGGCAAAAGCATCAGGAAAGGCAGAAGAAAGCAAGACACAGGAAGGGAGCGGTACCTCAGGAACAGCCTGGGAGAAAGATGTGGGAAATGATGTAAAAAACTCAACAGAGCAGTCAAAGCAGACAGGTGAGTTGTAATGCACATTCAGAAAATGTCTACCGTCCATTGTGAGACCAGGTGTGCCCTCATTAACTCAGGAAATGGTGAGCTTTTAACATTGGGTACCTTCAAGATTGGAATTAGACGGGTGCAGGATTTTAATTTCTATATAGTGTTTTAAGTGTTGAGATTATGGATGATTCTTCTTCTTTCTGTTTTTTTCCCCCAGTATTTTTCAAATACAAATATTTTTTTAATGGGAAAGTTCTAATAAAAAGTATACATAAGGGTTTTAGATTATGATAAAACAAAGGAAGGGAAGCATTGAAGATGTACTAAGATAGATGTTTGAACTCAGGAAACATTATTTTGAAAACTTAGCACAAGAACTTGTTCGAACAAACAGGTTTTTTAAAATTCATTACCTTAGCCATTAATTCTAAGATACATGACTGGCTCTAAATAAGTCTTCACACCTATGTAACGCTGTGGCACTGTTTCTGGCAAGTCATATCTGTCTACAAACAGGCAGGTTTTGGGCATGTAGACTGTGGCCTGCCCCAAAGGTGCAGCCTGGCATGCGCAGGTCCTGATCAGCTTTGCTACTCACTACTCATGGCAAAGTAAAGACTGTTCTGTTTAGAAAATTGAGTTTTATGTTCACAGTTGCCTTATGAATAATTAAAGAAATTTAGAAATACATTTGTATACAAATCCTTAATCAAAATAACTTTCAGAGTTATTTGCTCATCTGTCAAGGTAACATAGGCTTACCTTCACAAACACTTGAGGCATTCTGTTGAGAGACAACTGGAGTCTATTTAAAAAAAAAAAGAAAGGCAAGGATTTTCAATACAGTGGTATGTGGAAATAAAAGTCAAAGCAATATTATTAAAATAAATACTGGGGGAGAACATTTCTTTGATGCATAGCTTTTCTTTCGGTCACAAGACCAACAATTAAAAACACACAGTCCCCCGGCCCACTTTTGCATTAAGTGACAATGGACTGGAAGTGTGTCAGGGAAGGAGCAGTGTCATCCTGGCCTCCCCACTCTGTCAACAGGGTTGGTGGATACCATGACCCCCAGCAGCTGCTGGGCAGTAGCGCTTATGCAGTGGAAATCTGGCATCTGGCTTTGGTCTCAGGGCCCCACCGTCTTGGTGTTTGTAAGGGACTGTAAATGTCAGACTACAGTATAGACACCAGGTCAAGGTGGGCTTCCTCGAATAGTGGGCTGGCCCAGGTCCCCCACGTTCTGCCCAGAAGTTGAGTGTACTCAGGCCTTTGTGCCTGATACGCAGTTGTCAGTCATTAGTTCCCAGGCCTGCGGGTGGGAAGCAGACACAGGGGAAGACAAAGGTCTTGGGACGCAGGGAGCCTGACCGCTGATCGGCTGTTCATATTCAGTGAAGCCACCGGGTTCAGGGAGGATGTGACCCTCCCATGCAGCATCTTCCCTACCCAAGTGAGGATTCCAAGTTTCTCTTGGACTGTCTGGGCAGCAACATGATTGCTGTGTTCACCTTAGCGGGAAGCATCGTCAACTTTAAATAAGTGGACAAGAATAAACATTGCGGGAAACATGAAGCACATTTAAAAGCAGAATTAACTCACCGTCTTCAGCGGCGTAGCTGTTTTTTTCCTGGGGGATGAAAAGAGATTGGCTTTGTTAAAACACAACAAAGATAAAGAGGAGCTGATTTTACTCTCAAATTTAAACTAGAATAGTGAAAGTGATACAGGTGTGTAGGAAGACTGTCCTTGAAGGGAAGAGAGGGATGAAAGCAGGATTTAGCCATGATCCTTCATAGCCTCAGATAGGGTCTGCTGACAGATGGCAAAGGGGTTAATGGGGATAAACAGGAGGACCAGTTGCCAGGGAATCGGGATAACTGAGCTCTTGTTCCAGTTCTGCTACTGATTACTCTGCAACCTCAGGCCCGTTTCTCTCAGCTGTGAGGGCCAGTCTGAACTTTACTTTCTTCATCTGTAAAATGAGGACCAGAATCAGCGTTTGCAAAGTGTGTATGTAGAGCCGTCCCTTCCCCCAACAGCACCCCAGGGCTACTGTCTTGGGAAGGAGGGTGGAGACATGAGGGTGGCCAAGCAGGTACATTTGTAGCCAGCACCTCCCCACGCCAATGTTCCCCCTGCTTCAGGTGACTCTTCTCTGCTAGACATCTGCCTAGAATTTCATTCCAAACAGATAAACCCAAGACCAGCACAACACAAGTTTGAAACCCACTCTGATCTCTGGTCCTGAAGGTGCTTGCCTGACGTAAGGTACTGGTTTGTCTTAGTTCAATAGAGATTGGACTCTAATATTGCCAAGGCTTTATAATTCTCTTCTGTGTTTATTTTGAATACTGGCTTTCTCTCTATCTCTCACTTTGTTTTGGCTGAGAGCTGGAAGATTGGGGGAAGAATACTAACAATTCCCAAGTGCCTCTAAGACGCCTGGCACTGGGTTAGGCTCTTCACATATTTTTAAATCTCACACTGTCCTTTTTAAATGGGTGTTTTTATTACATTTTAGAGATTAGGAGACTAAGTAACTTGCCTGAAGTGGTAAACCTAAGCCAAGAGAGAAGTGCGCAGAATTTTGTTTAATAAACCCCTGAAATGGAGAATTTCTTTGCTTTACTCAGAGGCAGAATTAAGGCTATAGCCACGCAGGCTTGCTTTGGACAGATTTAAATGTGCTTTTAAAATAACCTATTGAGCCAATATGAAATTATGGGGTCACTGTTTGTAATATTAATACATTACATTCACCCAATATCTTACAAAGCTCTTCTAAGTTCAATGAGAAAGAATGCCTCTCTCATCTCCCTTTTGAAAGGAACCTTGGCAGTGTTGCTTTGATTGAACACCCAGTGCATGCTGCTCTGTGTACACATTTGTTTGCAGATCACTAACTACTTGGAAGAGAAACTGAGGAGTAGAAAGTAGGAATGAAACCTGCTAGTGGGTCTTAAAATTATTCAGGTGCTGGAGTTTGTGTCTTGTGGAACACAAGTCAATGAGCTCAAGATTTAGCTATAAGTTTATGGGAGGAAAGACTACTAGTTTTTGATGTCAGCAGGGACACCCCTAGTCCAACTTGAAGCATGCATGGGTGTGGAGAACACCAGGGCAATAGGGTTTCATTTCCACACTCTTCAGGAACACACCTATTGTAATGTTAGGTGCACCTGCATATGAGCTTGGGCAGGTATGCTCTTCTGAATGGAAACAGCAGAAAAACACCCCCCTCTGGCCCCCAGATTCTCAAGCAGGACTCCTATGTGGATTCCAGGCAGCTCTGCTCACAGCAGTGATGGAGACCATACACTGAATTCACAGAGTTGCTTCTCTGCAACAGGAACTTACCCAGCCCTGGGCAGTGGGGATGGTGCAGCAGGTGAAGAGGTTGACTTAGAGTCCCAGGCCCCGCTCTTTCGACCTGCGCAGACATATACACAGGTCAGTCTCTAGCCCTGAACTGAGGGCTGGTGGTCACAGTGAGCTGGCCTTGCTGGCAGGCTCAGAAATACATGCACATTTTTTCTTACTTTCAGCTAAGCATATATAAGTAGTTACATTGACGTTTTGGGGGAAAACCTATAGGCAAAGGTGATGAAACATTTTATAAATGCCACTTTATAAGCTCAGAACTAGGATGTTAATTAGGAACTCCATCTAAACATTGCTAAATGACCTTCTCATTTCCCCCATGGGACAAGTTCAGAGCCCCTGATTCTGTGGGTTCAATAAGAGCTCACAAGGGTTCCTATGGAAGGGAGCTAAGAGCTCTCACACTTGTATCTATATGCACTGCACAAATGTGCACAACAGCAGTGCCTAGAGACAGAGGGGCACAGACCCACCACTCCTGATCACACCTATAGACACTGCTCATTCCTAACCACATTTACACAGTACACAAACCTAACCTCACATTTGGAGAACACTCATTCATTCATTCATCTCTGAGTTCTTAGGGCCTTCGCTCATTGCAGAAATAAACAAATGGAGAGAAGCAGCAAGCTATTACCCAAATCTCATCTTCTGAAGTCACAGAAGGGACCCAGAGGGCCTTGTCCCCCACGCCCATTTCCCCTCCCTCTACCTGAAGATAGAAGCCAGAGCATCGTTATGAGGGAAGAAGGTGAGAGACAGGCAGAGATTCACTGCTGAGATAGGCAGCAGGCCTGGATGCGGAGAGGCCAGAGCTAAGCCAGCTCCCCTCAGCGTGTCCCAGCTGCCTCCTCTCAGGCTGATACCGCCTGCCTGGACATTACTGCTCAGTGAGATAAAGGCTCTCTACTGAATTAAATTGAACTGAATAAATGTTTTAATTAAGAACTTACTACATTTATAAGTCCACAATTCCTAATGGACTTAAAGGGGATACTCTGTACATACAGGTTGGACTTGCCCACAGTATGTATTTGAGTTTGCAAGATAAAGCACACATAAGTAAACACTGAGGTAATAATCTATTAGCAAGAGTTATTGAGAACCTGGTATGTGTAAAGCCCTTGGAGGCACTGTGTTAGGGGCTGTGGAAGAGCTGAAGAAGTAGACATAGGCTTCTGCCCTCCCAGAATTTATAACAAGAGAAGACACATGCACCCCCATGCCACCTCATCTGACAGGACCACCTATTCCAAACACAAAAAAAGGGAAAAAGTCCTCGAAAAGTATTAAACACAGAGATCATAAAGTTCATTCTCATGTACTTGACTAGAGAGAGGCCTTCAGGCTCTCACTCAGAGCCCATTTACTCTTTCTACACATAGTCCTTACATAGGGCTAATTTCCATAAGCACTCACCAGTGGCATCTGGTGAAGGAACGGCCCCTCCCATGTAACCCTTACTTAGATGTAAGCTGACCCTGATGGGATTTTTAAAAACATTTTGAGAAAGAGACTACATATGGAATTATTTTTTTTTTGCGGTACGCAGGCCTCTCACTGTTGTGGCCTCTCCCATTGCGGAGCACAGGCTCCGGACGCGCAGGCTCAGCGGCCATAGCTCACGGGCCCAGCCACTCCGTGGCATGTGGGATCTTCCCAGACTGGGGCACGAACCCATGTCTCCTGCATCGGCAGGCGGACTCTCAACCACTGCGCCACCAGGGAAGCCCCATATGGAATTTTTAACATTTCCTCCGACAATAAACTGAAATGTCATCTGAATGTGTAGTAGTATGAGTCTAACTGTGTTTTATTAGCAAGGGTATCAAGTTGATATTGTTCTTCACATTCTCAATACTTAAGATTCACATTGTGAAAATACACTTTGCTACTCATAGATGTTGATAGAAAGTTTTAGGGAAGAGAAAAAAAATCCCTCGTCTGAAAAATAAGGAAGCAGAAAGAAGGTCTAAGTCAGAATTTCCTCCCAGGGGTCCCCTCTCTTTTCACCAAGGGCTCGCTTGGCCTGAGCATATTATTGTTGTCATATCTACTGCCTGGCTTCTTTACTAAGCTTCCCTTTCCTTCATATCTGCAAACAGTTGGCCAACGTCTTCCTTTCCCCTTCCCTCCTCGTAAATAACTTCTGCAGTCAGAGGAGAGGGAGGGGCATGCTGGCTGTCCTCTGTGGTGGTGGAGTCCAGTACAAGCTCTGGTTTGCATCAGGAAGACAGGGTTCCAGTTATTTCTCCGCCACCAAACTGGCTGTGTGACCTCTTACGAGCCACTGTGTCTCAGTTTCCCCCTCTGTGAGATGGGGATGCCACTAGCTACTTTATCTAACACAGAGTTACTGTGGTTAGGTAATAAGGTAACTTTGAACATGTAAAGAATTAACCAAATATAAAGTAATATTGCTGGAAAGGGACTGAAAGTTTTGAGGGTCAAAAATGTTATGCTAAGTGAAAGGAGTGAGATGGAAAAGACTGTATATTATATGACTCCATCTATATGAATGTTTGGAAAAGGCAACTCTATAGCAACAGAAAGCAGATCAGGGTTACCCAGGGCTGAGGATGGGAACAGCATTGACCACAAATGAGCATAATGGCTCTTCTGGAGTTGGGGTAGGCACAGAAAGTTTCTAAAACTGGTAGTGCTGGTTACAAAACTCTATAAATGTAATGATTTACAAAAAACATTGAATTATACATGTAAAATGAGTGAGTTTTATGATACATAAGTTATAGCTCATAAAGGATCTCAGTAAATATGATTATTGCTATTTTCATTTTCTCATCTTGTTATCTACCACGGCAGTATCTCTAGGTGCCGGGCACTGTGCCAGGTACTTCACATGTGCCACTTCTAGGCCTCACATAACATCAAGGGAAGCAAACAGAGGCTCAGAGGGGTTAACGGGCAGGGCCAGGGTTGGAAACCAAGGCCATTCAAGTTGAAAGCCTAGGCAGGCAGTGTCCTCTCTAGCCAATATCTCATAATGTTACTCTGGGGCATGATTTGGCATGTCAGATTCACTTGCTGCTTCTCCCTTATGTGGGGAAAGATTAGTGAAACAGAGGGCTGCTTTTGTGAATGCCCACGGGAGGATGGAGAGTTACTCCTCGTAGGCCAGTGACCCTCTCTGCCGCCCTGGCTGAAGTCAGACCCCGGGGCATGGCTGGGGTAGGACAACACTGTACCCTTCTCATTGCCAGGATCCCTGCTTCCTGGTCAAGCCGAATTCTTGGTTGGAAAGCTCCAAGGAAGAAACTGGGGATGCAATAGAGGGAGATGTGTCCAAAAGCTTACTAATAAAAGAGAAAAATCATCTTTGTTTAAATCATAGGGAGCAAAAAATTATGTTAAGGTTTGATTTAACAGCACAGGCCTTGCACAAGCTGGTGCTTACCGAAGTTTCTTAACTTGGAAAACAATTTACCCTTAGTTTTTCCTTCTACCACGTATATTTTATACATCATCCTCTTTTCAGTTTTGCATACAGTGGTGGTAGGTTTCCTTATTCTTAATGATCTCAGTGTTGGCATTGTAAGCCCTTGGGATTTAACTCTCTTTTAGCTGTTATAGACACCCTATTATCATTAGTGGGGCTTGCATACTAGCCGAAGCATCCCTTACTCACAGGTACTATATGAACTCTTACAAAATACATAAAAGAGATTTAATTTAACAACTTAAGAATAATTTGGGCTATGGGTAAAATTCTGCTTGCATTTCAGCAGGGCATTGTAAATTCCTAAACTCCTCCCCTATTTTAAGAAATAAAGAGATAGAATACTTCAAAAATGCTGTTTACTTAGAGCAAGCTCAGAAATACATGCTCTGTCTACCCTTTTCTGACAAAAGCTACAAATTAGGCAGAGGTTGCGCTGCCTTCTTCTAAATGCTCATTTAGAGATAAAGCACAATGAACTTCAGTCTTTCGGTTTGTTGAGACCAGTGCTTCTTAACTGGGAGTGATTTTGTCCCCCTCCCCCAGGGACTTTCTGCAATGACTGGAGAAATCTTTGCCTATCACTACTGGGGAAGGGGGTGCTAGTGGCATCTAGTGGACACAGGTCAGGGATGCCGCTAAACAGCCTGCGATGCACAGGACAGCTCCAACAAAAATCACCTAGCCCCAAACACCAGCTGTATTGAGGTTGAAACACCCCTGAAATTTAGAGTAAAACTTTATATGGAAAGGAAGAAACACTTCTCTGAGGTGTGTACCGGGTGATGTGCCAGGCTGGTCATGAATCAAGGCAGGTTAAACAAGGGATTCTGAGCAATAACAATAATAAATCACAAAGCTATCATTTTATATAGCTTTGTGTGATTCATATCTTTTTACTCATGTAATTCTCACAATACCCCTAGGCATAGGTGCCATTTTCCCCTTCATTTTTTTCAGGAGAGGAAACTAAGAAACAGAGGGATTACTTAGCTTGCTCAAAGTCTGGCACCTAGTGAGTGAAGACTTGGACCCTCTGGCTTTGGAGTCTGTGCTAACTCCCGCTACTGTACTTCCCAGTATGGAACATGAAGGAGAGGGAGAGCCGACCTCTGCACCTAATTCGCTGTGTAATCTGCGGCCAGCAGCTTATTAGCCATCAAAGAGCCAAAAGCAACATTAACCAGAGGCAAGTGTCGTGGCGTGGGACTTTAACAGAAACCCTGAAACCTTAGCACTTTCATGATGCCTATCAGGGAACTTTCTGAAGCCTTTAAAGACAATGATCTGTTATTTAAAGACACAGGCAAGTCTGATTATTCCTTTTATAAAAATCATCTCTGAAAACTGTACTGTTTGCACACTCAGAAACTCGCTCTAGCTGTGCAGGTTTGTTCCCTACCCACGCCCCGCCACGTCCCCCCGCTCAAGTTATCTCACTTCCTTCCTCCTCCTGAACTTCCTCCTGTCTATATCCAATAATCATTTAACCAGGAAATTATTCTCTTGTTCAGGTTTGGTTTCTTCATCTGATGCCTCTAGTGATAAAATATAGCTATACTAGGTTAATATAAAAACTAATGAATAAAAAAATCCAGTGGGCTAATGCCTTCATGATGGGGCCATGTGATTCCTTAAAGACAGCCAGAGTTGGGGGACTCAATCTCTCTCTCAACCAACTGACCCATCTACCATTTCAGCACCTACTCTGAGCCAGGTCCTGTCTAGGCCTTGGAAACACAGCTATGAGCAAGACATGGAGCTGAGAGTCTTATGGGAAAGACAGGCTGATTGGAGTACTGGGTGTGTTTTAGGAAGGAGAGGTCTGTGTAAGGCAAGAAGAGCATTTTAAGATGTAAGCACCAGAGAGTATTAAACTATTACTCTAAAGGAGGGTTTAAGCCTTCATTTATCTGTATCAGTGAAAGGTTCTCTATTCCAGTAATAACAGCCCTTCTGAGTTATCAAGTGTCAGGAGTCTCCGTTTCAGTTGGGACCAAAGCGACCTTGCCGTGACGTTTTAGGTTGGTGTGTTGACATTTGTTCCCAGAAATTAAGATGATCTGGATAAGATGGCTCTGACCTCTAGTCCCCAAGTATAAAAAGCCTGTGGATTCCGAGGGGGAGGATAAATAAGAACTTGTGAAGAGGATGAGCAATTGCACAGGAAATGAGTCTAGGAAAAGATTTTTAAAAATACTCTTCTTTCATTTTCTCTCAAGGAGCACGTCCCTGAAAGCAGAGGTCAGTCTCCCAGTCTCTGTGTTCAGCCTTCAGGTCTGGGACAGAAGGGAGAGTGTGTGTGTGTGTGTGTGTGTGTGTGTGTGTGTGTGTGTTTGGTACAGGGTGGGGGAGAGGAGAAGGAGAGAATGCTGTTGAGGAAGCTCCTGCACTTCTCTGTGCTGTAAAAGGGTTGGGGTATGGGCGCCACTCAGTACTGTGGGCCTCAGTCTGGGGCTTGCCAAACCCTACAGGAGACATCTAGGAACCACTGAGTGTTCATGGTTTGGGTAGGGATGACATGGTAAAAACTAACTTTGTAATGGAATGAAGCTAGCAACATTTGGAGGGGGTCAGAAGCTCATCTCAGTGACTGAGGAGAGAGCCTAGAGGCAAGATTATGGCTAGTGGACTCTGTAAGACAGAAGGTATGAAGTGATAAAGTAAAGAAAGCCTGGCTCAGGTGGTGGCAACTAAAATAGAACAGCAAATTCAGGAAAAAGCAAAGCAGAATTGGGACAGAACATGGGCACTCTGAGACATGGAGCCAGAAGCTGATGTGTAAAGAGGAATAAGGATGCCCAAAGAGTAAGGGTGTTGGATGCACTGAGCTTGAGGTAGTGGGAAGGTCAGTGTGTTCAGAAGGGAAGAAAGGTCAAGGTTGGACACCAGAGAGTTATCAGCTTAGACCAGAGAAGTGAAGCCAGAAGAACGGATAAACCAGGAAGAAGTGCAAAATACTACTCTACCGAGCACCTACTGTGTGCCAGGCACTGCATTAAGCATTTCCCATTCACAATTTCAGAATTCTCCTGTCTCAGGGCACGGGCTATCGTCTCCATTTACCGATGAGAAAATGTGATGCTTGGAGAGGTGAAGTACAGACCCAAAGTGATACAGTTGATAATGGGGAGCACTGGGATGCCTGGCCCATAACCCAAGCTCTTAACTGCACGACGTTCTGAAGGAAGAGCAGAGGGCTGAGGCTGAACGGTGCAGACGTCCTCAGTCAGGGGAGGGGAGAAGGAGGGCAAGCCAGCCAAGTGCCCAGAGAGGTAGGATGAAAAAAAGGACTTGTCTGATAGAGGCACAGGGGCATGGGGGCGAGGGTCCCCTCACATAGGTGCCCCCAGACAGTGGATGAGCCTGAGGAGAAGGCCTCTGTTACCATTTATTAGGACATTTGGATATACAGGGATTATTTCTTAATATTTGCTCTGAGTTGTTTGTTTTATTTAGAACAGATTAAAAATGAAACCCCCAAATGTAATCATTTCACAATAAAAAAAACAGAAACAAAACCACCAAATCTTGTGTACACTCTACCTGAAGCTGTCCCTGGAGGTGAGGCTGGCTTCGAGAAGTTATTTGGCTTGGTTGATCTATTCACCATGGGAGCTGAAACACAAAATCACACCTATATTGTAATTATACACACACACACACACACACACACACACACACATATACATATATAGTAGATAGTCTACTGAGGGAGATTCACACTTATGGAAAAATGCATTGTGGAAATGATGGGTCAGACCAGAGAATCTGCAGAGAATGGGGGACACAATTAGTAAGCCATAAGCCATTAAAAGAAGCCTTCTCAGAAGAAAAAAACATTTTTAGAATGAATATATTAATAATTAAAGTGAATACTGGCTTGGAATTTCATTTGCCAAACTGGGTGTCTAGGAGATGAAAGAGTTTGTTTTTTTACCAGGAGACGTGCATTGAACTAACAATGGAGGGGCCAGATTAGTAGCCCCACCTTCCCTGCCACACGTAACACACATAGCACATATCATTCCTCTTGGATTTTGTAAGTTTTTGGGGGGTGGAGGTGGGGGCATTTAATTTGTATTTATTGTTTCATGGTGATGGGTGAATTCAGAAATTCTGGTGGGTCTAGAAGCTGTCGGTGATATTTAGGGCGTGGGAGAGGGCTGCGACGTGATGGCAGTGTAAAAACCGAGTATTGCTACCTTGGAGTCAAGTTTATTAGATGAGTAATGTTACTTGAAGAGGCAGCGTTTATACAGGATTATATTTTCCATAGCGACTATATCCAGAGTAATCACACACTGTTCCACACCTCATCTGAGGCTATGTGGCACGGGCTTTTGGAGATAATTTGTTTGTAGCTGCGTTTGTTATTTCGTGAAGGATTTACAAGTGAAATGTTTCTCATGGGCCTGAGATAGCACTCAATTTTAAAGAATTAGAACATAGAGCATATTTTACTCTTTCATTTTTTCAGTCCTCTGCAGAAACTGTTCTGGGGCAATATTTGTAAGGTCAACATGGTGGCTCATGACTTTGTGAGTATTAGGTTTTATAAGAAATCCATTCTAAGTGAGTAGCTAAAGAGAAGAACTTAGGTGCTTTTATACCTTGAGAAGAGAGTATTAAATCATGGAAGAGGATGGAGAAAGAAGGGTAAAGGCTATAAAACACAGAGATGGGTTGCTCACTATGCTCTCTGTTCCACTAGCCAAAGAAGGCAAATGCTACGGCCACAGAGGAGAGAGGCCTGGGCACTATCATTTCTGAGCCCCTTAGAGCTCGCTACCAAATGGTCTTGTATGCCTCTATCAACTGCAGAAGTTTTCAGGTGCTTAAAACTACAAACTCTTGCCTTTTTCAGATGGGGGTGAACTGTCTTCTGTGGGATGAATATAGTTTTCATCTTCATCTTCCACAGGGACCACATAATCAGCCTAAAAGAAATACAGAAATGCTGTATATTCAGAGTTTACTGCATAAGAAGCAGTGATATTTAGAAAAATCTTCTGAGATATAATCCATATACCATTAAATTCCCCTATGTAGAGTGGTTTGGTGATTTGTAGTATATTAACAGATATACTACACTGCAATCTAGCTTTAGAACATTTCCATCACCCCCAAGAGGACCCCTGCACCCATTAGTCACTCCCATCCATCCCCTCCCCTGACCTAGTCAACCACCAACCTTCTTTCTATCTTTAAGATTTGCCCATTCTGGACATTTTATATAAATGGAATCATACAATATTTCAATACACAGTCTTTCATGACTTCTTTCACTTAGCATAGTAATTTCAAGGTTTAACCACGTTTTAGTATTTCATTCCCTTTTATGGACAAATTATATTCCATTGTATGACTATACCACATTTTACTTATCCATTCATCAGTTGATGGACATTTGGGTTGTTTCTACTTTTTTGGCTATTATGAATAACGTTGCTGTGGACATTCATGTACAAGTTTTGTGTAGATGGACATTTTTCTTGAGAATATACCTAGTGGTGGAATTGCTGGGTCATATTGTAGCTCTATATTTAATAGTTTGAGGAACTGTTAAATTGTTTTCCAAAGTGGCTGCACAATTTTTCCATTCCCACTGGCAATGTATGAGAGTTCCAATTTCTCCACATATTCACTAATACTTGTTATTGTCTGTCTTTTTGATTGTAAGCATCCTTGTAGGTGTGAAGTGGTATCTAATTGTGATTTTGATTTGCATTTCCCTTAATGATGTTAAGCATCTTTTCGTCTGCTTATTGGCCATTTGTATATCTTCTTCAGAGAAAAGTCTGTTCAACCCCTTTGCCAACTTTTAATTGGGTTGTTTGTCTTTTTTATTCTTGGATTATGAGTTATTTAAATGTTCTAGATTTAAATCTCTTATCAGTTATATAATTTGCAAAAAAATTCTCGCATTCTACACGTTGTCTTTTTACTTTCTTTATGGTATCATTTGCAGCACAAACGTTTTACATTTTAAAGTCACTTTTATCTACTTTTTTCTTTTGTTGTTTGTGCTTTTGGTATTGTATCTAAGAAACCATTGTCTATCCCAAGGTCATAAAAGTTTATACCTGGGCTTCCCTGGTGGCGCAGTGGTTAAGAATCTGGCTGCCAATGCAGAGGACACGGGTTGGAGCCTCTGGTCTGGGAAGATCCCACATGCCGCGGAGCAACTAAGGCCATGCGCCACAACTGCTGAGCCTGCGCTCTAGAGCCTGTGAGCCGCAGCTGCTGAGCCTGTGTGCCACAACTACTGAAGCCTGCGTGCCTAGAACCCACGCTCCACAACAAGAGAAGCCACCACAATGAGAAGCCCACGCACCGCAACGAAGAGTAGCCCCCGCTCTCCGCAACTTTAGAAAGGCCGCGCGCAGCAACGAAGACCCAATGTAGCCAAAAATAAATAAATAAAATAAATTTTTAAAATTAAAAAAAAAAGATTTATACCTATGTTTTCTTCCAAGAGTTTTATAGTTTTAGCTCTTACACTTAGACCTATGATCCAGTTTTATTTAACTTTTTATATATGGTGTGAGATTGGAGTACAATTTCATTCTTTTGCATGTGTATATACAGTTATCTTAGCACTGTTTGTTTAAAAAACTAATTTTTCCCGTTGAATTTTCTTGGCACCTTTGTCAATAATCGATTGACCATGAATATAGGGAGGGAGGGATTTTATAAGAGGTAAATAAAGTAACCAGATCTCAGAAGTGGTTTTTACAACCTGCCTTGGTTGGTTGCCAACATGGGGACTGGGAGAAACAAAAACCAAACATGTATTGAGCGCTTCTTGCCAGGTGCTCTTCTGAGTACTTTACGTGTGTAATCTCACTTACTCCTTGTAATAACCCAGAAAGGCAGGTGCCACTAGTACTATGCTGTAACACTATACTAAAGCTGTTACCTGCCAAGATAAGCAGATGGTCAAGAATCACCATAATCTGTGTCCTAACAAGTTCATCTTCACGGTGCTGCGGTGTTTTGATATAAACCCCATTATCCCATGTTCACATCACAAAAAACTGACTGTAGTTACATGAATAATTGG
Organism: Delphinus delphis; assembly: GCF_949987515.2. Lineage (NCBI taxonomy): Eukaryota > Metazoa > Chordata > Mammalia > Artiodactyla > Delphinidae > Delphinus > Delphinus delphis. The sequence continues at coordinate 31,312,094 of NC_082698.1, read as the reverse complement.
TCTTTTGAAGCCAGGCAGATCATTCTACTGCCACAACCTACATGCTATTAGAATCCTTCCTCGGCTTTTACAATGGCATGATTAAAATATAGATGATTATTTAAACAATCATCTTAGATCAACTCCAGTGTTTAGATGTTCAGTATTAAGACACCTGCTGTAGGTATTTACATGTTTGCCTTCCCCCAAACTTTAAATGTGAAAAATAGGAGCACCACGGATTCATCTTATTTTCACTTTCCCATTGCCCTTCACCCCATTCCATGTCAGGAGTCGTTAAGATGAGCTATTAAATGCCCACATGAGTTTCTTGCTTAATACAACTCATGTGAACATTTAATAGCTTTACATACATTATTTTACTGAATTCTTTCAATGATACCTACGATTAAGTTAGGTGTACTTATCCTCATTTTACAGGTGAGGAATTTGAGAGCAGTTGAGTAATCTATCCAAGGTCACATAAAATCACAAAACTGATGCCCTGCAAGGACATGTACTGGGTCTGCTTTGGGCACCAATGAAGCCCTGGCACATTTGTGTTGAATGAAGAGCTGGTCTCTTCTCAGTGGATACTGGAGAGGTGGCACAGGATAGCTCTTTAGCCCCTGGGATCTAGTATGTAATCATCTGATTTCAAATGCTGGCTCTATCATTTACCTCTGTGACCTTGGACAAGTTCTTCAACCCCTTTGCACCTCATCTGTACCATTTCCTCATCTGTCATGGGGGTGATAATAGCACACACTTCCTAGGGTTGCTGTGAGGATGTAATGAGATAATACATACGGAGTGCTCAGAACACCACCGACACACAGCCCTGGTCAAGTGTCAGCCGCTCTCGTTGTTATAGCACAGATGCTCCTTCCTCCCACTGCCAACTCTCTGGTCAGCCTGAACCCCCATATTATGCCTGTAACCTGCATGGTAGGGCTAAACGTCTTCATTTATGCTTCTGTTTGACTTCTTTTCCTGTCTAATGGCTCAGCCAGATCTTAATGTTGGCTTCTTTTTTCTTTTTTAAACCTCTTTCTCATCTTGACTGTCCATCTGCCCATTCCAGAATGTGCCTCCTCCAGACTTCTCCTTTTCCCACTGGTTCAGGCTTGCCTGAGCCACCTCCACAGGCTGCTATTAGCAAAGCTCGGCCTCTCCCCACTGGGGCCCACCTCCAGTTAGTCACAGAGATGGAGAGCTTCACATAACCCACAGTCTGCATTTGTATTCTGTGTCTGAATTGATATCTTCATATGGATTTGCCGAATGCCGAAAGAATTCACCGTGAGACCCTAACAGATGGTCTCCTACCATGTCCCACGCTCAGATTCTCCCGGCCACCCTGTTCTCACCCTGAAAGGGCAGCATCCCCTCTCAGACTGACAGACAGACTGAGGATTGACAAACCATACTCATTCTCAGTCTGCTGACTTCCCGACTTAAACTGTCTCTAGAGAGGGGGTCATAAACTCAAATACTTATAGGAGCAGGCGTGGAACAATAAGGGGACATGTACAGAGTCAGGGTGTGTGCAAGTCTTGTATGAGTGATGGGGATGATGACAAATGGAAACAGGGGCCAAGGATTCACAGCTGAGCTGGAGTATTGCCATGAGGCTCAGCTGCTTTGAGGCCATGGCTGGCCAAGTGTTGACAGGCCCTCAGTCTTCAGGAGAAACTAGAAAACTGGATTTTATAAAGAATCTAGAATATGGTAGAAAGGAATCCAATATCTATATATGATACATGGAATCCTTTGTGTGAGGCACTGTATTTAGTGATTTTATATATATATATATATATATATATATATATATATTCCTTTATTAAATCTTTAAAATAACCTGAAGAGAGGAAAAGCTGAGACTCAGAGAGTTATCTGACTTGCCTAAGTCACACAACTAGTAAGGGTCAAAGCAGGAATTTGAGCTTGGGTGCTGCCTCTATTTTATTTAAAAGTCTCTTTTCCATCTCTTCTTGGGCTACAAATTATTCTAAGGTGGAAATGAAGGTCATTTCACAACATGCTCATAAGCTGTAGGTTTTACCATCTACAGGCATTTAAAAACAAGTTACTTCTGGGGCTTCCCTGGTGGCGCAGTGGTTAAGAATCCGCCTGCCAATGCAGGGGACATGGGTTCGAGCCCTGGTCCAGAAGATCCCACATGCCGCGGAGCAGCTAAAGCCATGTACCACAACTACTGAGCCTCTGCTCTAGAGCCCATGAGCCACAACTACTGAGCCCGTGTGCCACAACTACTGCAGCCCGCGTGCCTAGAGCCCGTGCTCTGCATCAAGAGAAACCACCACAATAAGAAGCCGTGCACCGCAACGAAGAGTAGCCCCACTCTCCGCAACTAGAGAAAGCCCGCGCGCAGTAACAAAGACCCAACGCAGCCAAAAATAAATAAATATATACATAAGTAAATTTATAAAAACAAGTTACTTCTTCAAGAAGCTGCAGTAAGATTATGTCGTGATGGTTAAGAGTTGCCTTTAATGTTCTTTTCTTTCTCAGACTGTTACACTTGTAGGGTTGTTCTAATGGCTAAGTTTGAGGGCTTGTCTTTGACTTTATTTAAAATACAAGTACATCTGGGAGCCATAACATACTAGGCTTTATCAGTCATTCCTCCAATAGCCTGAATGGGTTTACCTGTTCATTTTTAAATTGGAACAATTCCATATGGAATAAGACGTGAAAATCTAGGTGCTGGCAGAAGGGAGATTGATGACATAAACCGAGAGTTGGGTCCTGGACAATTGGCAAAGATGGTCCCTGGATACCCAGGACTGGGGAGAGGGAGTGAGAAGCAAGAGCTGCCGAGGGAAGTGAAGGGTCAGCTCCTCCACGGGTTGTGCAGGGTCTTCCTACAGACTAGGGGTCTCCAGTGTATGTCCCACTGCACCCCTCTGCATTTTAGAGGAGGGGGGTGGAGGATCAGAGAGAAAAGAAGGTGGGGGAAAGAAAATGAGGCAGGACAGGGAGAGAAGCAATGGGGAATAAAGAGGGAAATATATTATGGAGGAAAGAGAGGTTTGCAGGAAACTGAGGGACTCTTTCTCGAAGGAATAATAAGAGGGGCACAGCTCCAGTATGGATATATATGCCTGTAGTAAATGAAAGTGCTTAAAATAAGACCATATATGCCATTTTTAAAGAAAACATCCTTTCAGCATAACAGTGGAGAGTTAGAGGGGGCAGGGTGGCTAGTGCCGGCCTGAGAGCAGGGCCTGGAGGAAGGAAGACACGCCTGAGGCCACACTGTCCTGCCCCTCCCCCTATCCGGCCCACATCCTGCCTTCCACTGGGTCTGGGCAGTCTTCTGGACAGAGTTACTTTACCTCATCCTCAAGGAGCTCTTTGGGTCTGGGTGGGACTTGAGGTTTGTGCAGAGAAGTCGGGGCTGGCAGAGTGGCGGCCTGCCTCGCCTTTGCCGAAGGCCAGTTGGGTTTACTGGGAAGGGTCTTGCTGAAGGGCGGAGACTGCCTCTGGCTTGACCGATTGTCTTTGAGAGGAAAAACAACAAGAACAACAAAGCATAAGATGAACGGGTTCTGGATCATTCCCTGGGCGGAAGCCACCGAGATCTAGAAAGTAAAAAACCCCCAGCACCTATGTAGCCAACACATTATTAACTGGGGCATTCCCTTAAAGAGTAGAATGACATGTTAGGCAAAGATTTCAACTGCGCATTGACTTACATTATAAAAACCAGGAGAATGTCCTCATCAAAAACATCCTCCTAGGGACTGATGGAGACCCACAGACCCAGGAGAGCAGACAGCCCAAACACTCTGCTAAACAGAGTGGATGGTGACCTTGTGTGTGTGTCGGGGGGGGGGGGTCTCGGGGGGGCGTTACTCCTCAGTGGTTCACTTTGCTCCATGAAGCCTTAAGGGCAGTGATTCTCAATCCTGCCTACACATAAGAACCACCCGGGAGCTTTAAAAAATGCCAAGGCCCCACTCCAGACATGCAGTTTGAACTTCTGGGGAGGGACCTGGTATTATAAGTTTTAAAATTCCCCAGGTTATTCTAAGGTGTATTCAGGGTTGCAACTACTTATGCGGGTGAACCTATACGTTCCTCCCCTTGATGATGTCCTCGAATCATGGGGAAGTCGTGAGTACCCCCTGGTCCAGGACCGTCCTCACCAGGTGTCAGGGAAGGAGTCCAGGCTCCTGCTCTCCACCCACCAGCGGCACTCCTTTGGGCTGCTGCTTCATTATGTAACCTCTCTGGGACTCACATTCCTCATTTTTAAAATGAGGATCAGAGCTATCCACCTCAGAGAGTTATCGTAGGGATTAGGGAGAAAGCAGCAAGGCAGAGCCGCTGCCTAATATACACAACTAACCTTACCTGCATAACGTGGTGGAGGGCTTAGGCAACAGGGCGTCTACCCAGTTGATCTGCGAGCACACATTCTGACTGATACACTGTAGGAAAATCTTCGCATAGGAGTAAGCTGGTGGGTTCCCCTTCCCGGAACCAGCTGAGGCGCTTACCCTGGCTTCCTGCTCCTTCCTCCTGCTACGGCCGGCCCCTACCTTGGTACAGCTGCCCCTGCCTCTGCCTGGCCCACTCCGCTCTCCTCCCGGCGCCTGCTCCAGCCCTCGGCCTGCGCTTCTGCCTCGCTGAGGGTATGTGGTTAACTTTACACTTGGTGCCTCCTTCTGGTGGCGTAGCTGCGTTCAGGTGCCAAGGCATCTACTTTACTGTGCCTATGACTGTCAGTTTGTGTAGTTTTATTGGCAGCTCTTGGAGTTTACTGAGATTTCTTAATATAAGATTTAAGCCCATCAGAAGGAGCAAAGCATAGAAGACAGGCTTCGAAGAGTATGACCTGGAATGAGCCGCGTAACCGTCCTGAATAGCGGTTTCTTGGTCTGTAAACAGGCCTGATGCAGCCCCTTCCTTCCCAGGGTTGTTGCGATGATTGAACGAGGTCACAAATTTGGTTGCGGTGTGTGGAGCAGAGTGGTAAAGAGCACGGGCTTTGGAGGCTGAAAGGCCCGACTTGCATCCCAGCTCTGCCACTTATAAACCTTGGTCCAGTGAGTTCACTCCTCTGAGCCTCACTTTCCTCCTTTGTGATTATCGAGAAGGTGAAGTAGGCCATGGCTGTAAAGCACTAAGTTGTAAACTGTAAAAAGTCGGGGAGTCTGCCTGTCCTGCTTGCTGCTTAGCATAGCTCCAGCACATAGTAGGTCCTCAACAGATGTGGCGCGAAGCAGGGGCAGTACCTGGTACCCCGTAAGGAGGAAGTTATCCTCAGGGATAAGGGACACTAAACCCTTTACACATAGGGATGCTCTGTATGACTCCTAGCCTCACGGTGATCACATGGACACACTCCCCACCTCACCTTGCTGAACTTAGTCACCTGTTAGAATGGAACACAGACTTCTTCTTGGGGGAGGGCGGGGGGGGGGGCATTAAAAGCTACACTCAGGCCTGGAGGCCACACCTAAGACTCGTCCTTTTAAACAATAAGGCTAATTCCAGGCTTAGAGGGCTTCACTCCTATCCCCTCCCCTTGCCCCTCCCCCCAATTAAAACTCCACTGTCCAGACTCAGTGTATCTGTACAGCCCGCCAGCGTGGGGCTGCGGTGGGAGGGATGGAGGAAGGAGGGGCCTTAGCAGACACTGGGATCCCTGAAGGTCATCCTGGTTCCATACAGCCATCTCAAGAGAAATTCCAGAACCTTGTACGCAGGAAGCCAGAAGAGTAGAAGGGACTAATCTTGGGTTGATTTGTCTGGGGACTATTAGGAATTGAGGTGGGGTGGGGAACCACGTCAGGATGTGCTTGTTTTATCTTTTGCCTGTTTTCAACATTCCCAGTTTAGGGAGGATACCCCCTCCCTTCCCCAAAGGGCAAACTTACCAGCGGGGCCTCCAGTGCCTGTGAGTGACCAGATGACCCACTTGGAGGTGGTGAGAGTGGGAGGTGCCCGCCATGCTGCGACCTTGGCCTGCCCCGCTCCCTGCTGCCCTGAAGGCCGAGCGCCCAAGGTCTGGGTGGGGACTCACCTACGTACTCGCCCCTGGTGAAGGGCAGGGCCCGGTGAACTATCCGAGTCTCCTGCTCGGCGGGTGGTGGCTCGTAGCTGTCGTCCCCAGCCTCCTCGGCCGGCAGCACATACATTTCCGAGTCGGAGTGCTCATCTGGGTTTTCATAATCGCTGTCCTGCAAGTACAGATACCATGCTCAGCGCCCCACGCGTGCTTAGGAGGGACGGAGGGACAAGAAAGCAAGGCTGGGAGGGGTCGGCTAACCAGGGTTAGGCAGCTGTTAGCAGCAGCCCTGGGGTTGAAGCCGGGCCTTTTGCCTCCAAAACGTATCACCTGGACTACTATCCTGGGGGAACGCATGGACTACTAACCCCAAGGGTGGCTGAATTCTGTATGTCTGCAAAGAACAGCCAGAGATAAAATATATTTTTGAGATGACAGAAAAAGGACCCAATAAAATAGAATAACCAAATAGGTTTTATTAATCATGAAGGTTGATGGTTGAGGAAAATGTAAGTTTAATAAGAGAGGGTAAGGAGAAGCTCAGGAATAGACACTTCTGAGGAGATAAGGTTTGTTTGTTTTAAACAGAGCTGGACAGTTGCAGGGACAAGGACTTCAAATTGACTCAGAGTCCATTCTCTTTCTTTTTGTTTGTTTTTTTCATATAAATTTTATTTAAGTCCATATTGAAAATACGTTGAGCCAGTCTAAAGTTCCAACAGTTCACAAGGAGGGAAGTCTTCCCAGCCACTCAGTTCCTCTCCCTAGAGGCAAACAGAGGGACTAGCTTCTTGTGCGTTTTGTTCAGAGATAGTTTATGTGTGTAGCACACATACATATACTCATGTGGAGGAAATATTTGATTCAGGACTTAAGAGGTCCTCTGACCCCTGTGCCCACTGCCCCCTCACACTGCCTGACATGATGCTCAATCCATACATGATCTTCCGATGAATCTATGATGTACCTGCCTTTTGGCCTGTCTCCTTTCCCTGGCAACTGTGTAACATTGAGGCAGGTATAGCGTTTCCTTCATTGCTGTATCCTCAGGGCCCGTGACAGGGCCAGCACATGAGAGACACTCAGGATGTTTGGAACAAATGAAGGCATCAGTGAGCGAGCGCTGTGCTTTCCTCCTCAGTCCGTAGCGAGATGCGGGAGAGGAGAGGAAGAGGGTGAAGAGTGGGATAAGGAAAGAGAAAGGAGGCTGAAAATAGAGCTTTTCCCGAGGTGGCTGGAGGAGTCGGGGGAGACAGAATAAAAGGAGGAAGGAGCCCAAAGGAGGGTGCTTGTCCTTACCCTGGCATGGGGGAGCCAGGAAGGGACAGGGAGAGGGGGGAGGTAAGAAAATTCCTGTAGGGGGGATTTTCCCAAACCCCTAGGTCAGAAATAGCAAATGGGAATATGAAATTAGGCTGAATAAAGTAATGATAATAGTAATGACTATTATTATCACTAACATTTCTATGCACTGTATACCTCATTGACCCCTCATCACAATCATATGAGATAGTTTTTTAAAAAGTCCCATTTTGCACTTGAGGAAACTGAGGCCCAGAGGAGTTGAGTAATTTAAGCCTGCGGTCTGTGCTCTGGAGAAGCCAAAGACTGTTCCCAGGCTGGAGGCCTGGGAGGTGGAGTGGGGGTGAAAGGGTGGGCCAGGGGGAGACTTAACAGGGCAAGACCCTGGCTTCCCAAGCCAGGGACTCTCTTCATCCAGGCCAAGGACCCAATTAGTGCTGCTGCAGCATCCCAGGGAGATGTCAGTATGAGCACTGAAAAGCAATTGCTTTAATAGACATTCAGAAAGTGAAAGAACCAGTGGGCAGCCAGACACATGTGCCTGAGTGGGGGACGGTTTGGGCACCCCACTTTGTTTCAGTTTTCGTGGAGCAGGGACTGGCTTCCTAGACTTAATTACCTGGAGGCTGAGGATCAGTGTGCATCCCGGGGAGGAGTCTGGAGTCCTTGCAGCCCCTCCGGCACAGCAGTCTGACTGAGAGGACCAGGTTGGCAGAGGTGGCAGAGAAGGTAGAAAAAGAGAGATCCCATGTCAGCTGTTCCTGGCAGCCGTCCTCTGACACTGGGCTGCCTACCAGACTGTGCCCCCATGAGGACCAGACTGAGACTATATATCCAGGGCCCAGCATGAGACCTGCTGCAGGGTAGGGGCACACTCAGTGTACTTGGAATGAATGAATGCGCTGAGCTGCTGCCTGGGCTCTGAAGGGACTGAGGAGGAGGGAATGGATGCTCAGGAAGTGCTGAACTGGCCCTTCATTTGGGAAGTCTTTTCTGTGGGAGATGCACCACAAGCCCCTCCTACTTCAAGCACAGTAGAATGTGTTGAATGCCTTTTCATCAAGAGAATTAAAAGGGAATCTATTCAAACTTCTGAGAGTTTAAAAAATCCCCTCCCCCCAAATTATTCTAAATTATGACAAATTACTTCTTTTGTTAATTAATTAATTCATTCATTCATTCATTCATTCAATACTTGAGGAAGTACAATACTTTGGACAGTCTAATGGGAACTTTGAAGAAGGGAATGTGTAATCAGACAAAAATCTTCTCAAATTGTCCATTCCTTCATGCATGTAATCAATATTTATTGAGCACCTACTATGTGCCAGCCATCATGCTTGACTCAGAGCACAGTCCCTGGCCTCATAGTGCTTGTATGCTAGCATGGGAGACCAACAACAAACAAATAGTGAATAATAAATAAGTAAATAATCAAACAGATAAAATAGATATGCCTGGTCATAGATGCACTGAGGGAATGATCAGGTTCCTGAGACAGAGAGCAAAGGGAAGAGGGATTCTGTCTTGGAGAGGGGTGCTGGAAAGGCCTTCCTGGTGAGAAGCAGACACTTAAGCCAAGCCTGAAGTACAAGAAGGAGCCGACCAAGTGAAGAAGGATGGGGATACCCTGGTTTCTCCTTTCTTCCGCTCTTCCTTCACCTGCCCAAGGACCATGAGTCTGAAATTGCTGAGTTAGGCAGGACCTCGACCTGCTGTAGGGACTGAGGGCAGGCCTGTGTGCCTGGGCTGGGATGAGCAACCCCTGCTGAGGGGGTGCAGGGAAGGCTAGACATGGCTGCAGGGGTCAGATTGCATCAGGTCTGGAGGCTTTAGCAACAAGCCTGGATTTCATTCTATGTACCAAGGGAATCCAATAAGGTAAAAGTTGTGAGTGAATGTTCAATCAATCCTTACTATAGCTGGTACCTTCATTTTGGTTGTTTAACTCTGGGGACACAAGTCATTCCCTCCTCTTCAGGCTGATTTTATTTTGTGTTTGCTAGGTCCCCACCTTGTCTTCTTCCAGCCAGCGAGCTCAGTTTTCTCGGTTGCCTGGGGGAGGTTGGTCCAGCGTCTTAACTTTGCTTCCGATGTGGCCCTGTGTGTGTGTGTGCCTCCAGCAGGGGGCGCAGCTGCAGTGCTTCTGAGGGATCAGTGCTGCTGGGCCCTGGGAGGCTCTCCATGTCTAGGTGACCCACAGTGAGGCCACCTCACTCCTTCTTTACAAAAATATTTTCTCTGCAGTTGAAACGGGAGGAACTTCCGTCTCCTGATACTCTGAATAAACCCCAGGTGATGTACACAGTGCAGAGCTGGGCTCAGGCTCAATTCTGGGCACTGGACAGGAGTCCTGGGTTCTCATCCTACTGGGTCACTGAGTAATTGAGAGATGGTCGGCAAGTCATTTTCAGGCTCTTGGCCTCAGTTTCCTTATGGGGTATGTGGTTGTGTGGAGGCCCTCTTGGATCCCTTCCAGATATAAAGCTCACAGACTGGAGCAGCCTAACATTCTGCATGAATCTGATATGTGAGGAATCATCATTGTACAGAAAAGTTTTTAGGATGTCTTGTCTCTATAAGATTCAGGCCCGAAGAGAAGTGGCCCCTGGGACCCTGTGGGTTGCAGAGCCATCTTGAAGAGGTTCACAATTAATTCTGACACACCACTCCAAAGTCATCATGGTCAGGGAGAGCCCTCGCCATCTGTGGCCCCCAGAGTCCGTACATATCTTCTTGGTCACAGCAAGCCCCTTGAGTTTTAAAAGTCTGCTTCTGAGATCTGAGAGCCTGGGTTTGAATTTTGGAATTGCAAGTTACTTAAACTCTCCATGTCTTGGTTTCTTCACCTGTGAAATGGGCAGGGCTGATGTCCAAACTGTTTAAGAACAAATCCAGCCCAGGTACTGACCATGACCTTAAGGAGTGTCCTGGAGACTCCCCGATGTGCCAAGCATTCACTCTTTAGTTTGTTTAGGGCTCCTGGCAGGGACCAAGCAGTGAGGGGGCACTGCGGAATTCAGGGCAGAGGCATTTGCCAACTGAGGTGGAAATATTCAAGCATTTTAACATCTGTTTTGGCTGTGCTGATGAGTACTCTGAATACCCGCAGAAAATGGGGATAAGAATGCCTACTCATAGGGCTGTCATGAGGATTACATGAGGGAATAAGTAGGAAGCTCCTAGCCTGGCACATGATGGTGCTTGCTCAAGTCAGCCGTTGTGAGGTTATTGCTGCCCTGCCTATAGGTGGCCCTTCCAGCCCAGGCATCTCCCTTCCGTGATGGGCAGCTGACCACCAGCGTGTCATTCAGAAACAAGTCTTTATAAAGGCCTCCCAGGGGCCCTGGTGGAAATGATACCCTTCTAGTCCCAGGAACAAATACTTACAAAGTCATCTGACCACTGCTCCTCTTCGTCAGCTGGCCTCTCTGAAATGGCATGTGGGAAGCAGAATGCACAAACATAAGTCTCAGCTGACCAGCTCCACCCTGTCCACAAGCACCCCGAACCTGCCTTCTCTGCCTTTGAGCCACCAGCTCCTATCTACTAGGCCTTGAACGGTTATTACAGTCATCTCATGTTCATTCCTTTCAAATCCTTTTTTTGTTTGTTTTTTTAAAGTCAGTTCTCAGAGGGAAGTTTATAGCTATACAAGCCTACCTCAAGAAACAAGAAAAATCTCAAATAAACAATCTAACCTTACACCTAAAGGAGCTAGAGAAAGAAGAACAAACAAAACCCAAAGTTAGCAGAAGGAAAGAAATCATAAAGATCAGAGCAGAAATAAATGAAATAGAAACAAAGAAAACAATAGCAAAGATCAATAAAACTAAAAGCTGGTTCTTTGAGGAGATAAACAAAATTGACAAACCATTAGCCAGATTCATCAAGAAAAAGAGGGAGAGGACTCAAATCAATAAAATTAGAAATGAAAAAGGAGAAGTTACAACAGACACCGCAGAAATACAAAGCATCCTAAGAGACTACTACAAGCAACTCTATGCCAATCAAATGGACAACCTGGAAGAAATGGACAAATTCTTAGAAAGGTATAACCTCCCAAGACTGAACCAGGAAGAAATAGAAAATATGAACAGACCAATCACAAGTAATGAAATTGAAACTGTGATTAAAAGTCTTCCCACAGGGCTTCCCTGGTGGCGCAGTGGTTGAGAGTCCGCCTGCCGAGGCAGGGGACACGGGTTCGTGCCCCGGTCCGGGAGGATCCCACATGCCGCAGAGCGGCTGGGCCCGTGAGCCATGGCCGCTAAGCCTGCGTGTCCGGAGCCTGTGTCCGCAACGGGAGAGGCCACAGCAGTGAGAGGCCTGCGTACCGCAAAAAAAAAAAAAAAAAAAAAAAAGTCTTCCCACAAACAAAAGTACAGGACCAGATGGCTTCACAGGTGAATTGTATCAAACATTTAGAAAAGAGCTAACACCCATCCTTCTCAAACTCTTCCAAAAAATTGTGGAGGAAGGAACACACCCAAACTCATTCTATGAAGCCACCATCACCCTGATACCAAAACCAGACAAAGATACTACAAAAAAAGAAAATTACAGACCAATATCACTGATGAATATAGATGCAAAAATCCTCAACAAAATACTAGCAAACAGAATCCAACAACACATTGAAAGGATCATACACCATGATCAAGTGGGATTTATCCCAGGGATGCAAGGATTCTTCAATATATGCAAATCAATCAATGTGATACACCATATTAACAAACTGAAGAATAAAAACCATATGATCATCTCAATAGATGCAGAAAAAGCTTTTGACAAAATTCAACACCGATTTATGATAAAAACTCTCCAGAAAGTGGGCATAGAGGGAACCTACTTCAACATAATAAAGGCCATATATGACAAACTCACAGCAAACATCATTCTCAATGGTGAAAAACTGAAAGCATTTCCTCTAAGATCAGGAACCAGACAAGGATGTCCACTCTCACCACTATTATTCAACATAGTTTTGGAAGTCCTAGCCACGGCAATCAGAGAAGAAAATGAAATAAAAGGAATACAAATTGGAAAAGAAGAAGTAAAACTGTCATTGTTTGCAGATGACATGATACTCTACATAGAGAATCCTAAAGATGCCACCAGAAAACTGCTAGAGCTAATCAATGAATTTGGTAAAGTGGCCCGATACAAAATTAATGCACAGAAATCTCTTGCATTCCTATACACTAATGATGAAAAATCTGAAAGAGAAATTAAGGAAACACTCCCATTTACCACTGCAACAAAAAGAATAAAATACCTAGGAATAAACCTACCTAGGCAGACAAAACACCTATATGCAGAAAACTGTAAGACACTGATGAAAGAAATTAAAGATGATACCAACAGATGGAGAGATATACCATGTTCTTGGATTGGAAGAATCAATATTGTGAAAATGACTATACTAGCCAAAGCAATCTACAGATTCAATGCAATCCCTATCAAATTACCAATGGCATTTTTACAGAACTAGAACAAAAAATCTTAAAATTTGTATGGAGACACAAAAGATCCCAAATAGCCAAAGCAGTCTTGAGGGAAAAAAATGGAGCTGGAGGAATCAGACTCCCTTACTTCAGACTATACTACAAAGCTACAGTAATCAAGACAATATGGTAGTGGCACAAAAACAGAAATACAGATCAATGGAACAGGATAGAAAGCCCAGAGATAAACCCACACACCTATGGTCAACTAATCTGTGACAAAGGAGGCAAGGATATACAATGGAGAAAAGACAGTCTCTTCAATAAGTGGTGCTGGGAAAACTGGACAGCTACATGTAAAACAATGAAATTAGAACACTCCCTAACACCATACACAAAAATAAACTCAAAATGGATTCAAGACCTAAATGTAAGATTGGGCACTATAAAACTCTCAGAGGGAAACATAGGATGAACACTCTTTGACATTAATCACAGCAAGATCTTTTTTGATCCACCTCCTAGAGTAATGGAAATAAAAACAAAAATAAACAAATGGGACCTAATGAAACTTAAAAGCTTTTGCACAACAAAGGAAACTATAAACAAGACGAAAAGACAACCCTCAGAATGGGAGAAAATATTTGGAAATGAATCAACAGACAAACAATTAGTCTCCAAAATATATAAACAGCTCATGCAACTCAATACTAAAAAAACAAACAACCCAATTCAAAAACAGGCAGAAGACCTAAATAGACAGTTCTCCAAAGAAGACATACAGATGGCCAAGAAGCACATGAAAAGCTGCTCAACATCACTAATTATTAGAGAAATGCAAATCAGAACTACAATGAGGTATCACCTCACACCAGTTAGAATGGGCATCATCAGAAAATCTACATACAACAAATGCTGGAGAGGGTGTGGAGAAAAGGGAACCCTCTTTCATGTTTGGTGGGAATGTAAATTGATACAGCCACTATGGAGAACAGTACGGAGGCTCCTTAAAGAACTAAAAATAGAACTACCATATGACCCAGCAATTCCACTACTGGGCATATACCCAGAGAAAACCATAATTCAAAAAGACACATGCACCCCAATGTTCATTGCAGCACTATCAACAATAGCCAGGTCATGGAAGCAACCTAAATGCCCATCAACAGACGAATGGATAAAGAAGATGTGGTACATATATACAATGGAATATCACTCAGCCATGAAAAGGAACGACATTGGGTCATTTGTTGAGACATGGATGGGTCTACAGACTGTCATACAGAGTGAAGTAAGTCAGAAAGAGAAAAACAAGTATCGTATATTAACGCATATATGTGGAACCTAGAAAATGGTACAGATGAACCGGTTTGCAGAGCAGAAATTGAGACACAGATGTAGAGAACAAATGTATGGACACCAAGGGGGGAAAGTGGTGGGGGTGGTGTGGTGGTGTGATGAATTGGGAGATTGGGATTGACATGTATACACTGATGTATGTAAAATGGTTGACTAATAAGAAAAAGAATTTTGAAAAAAATAATATAAAATAAAATTAAGTCAGTTCTCAATGTGTTAAGAAAAGTCTCACTGGGGCAGAGAAATGGTGCATCTGACCCTTATATGTCTTTGTCAAGGGACGTTTTTGGGACCTGGGAGTAGCAATCCATACTGCTTCCAAGGATTTCTTTGAGTCAATATGTGGATGGTGTAATAGGAAGAGCCCTGGACAGGGAGTCAGATAGACCTAAATTCTCATCCAGGATCTGTTTCTAACTAGTTGGAGAGTAGGCAAGAATATCTAACATCGCTTGGCCTCAATTTTCCAGATCTATAAAATAAAATTCCAGATCTCTAAAAGAGAGTAACTTCTATGATTCTCTGTGGCTCAATTATTGTTGACTTTCTTATAAAAAAAATTTTTTTCTGGTGCTTTACTCCATGCCAGGCAATATTATCAGAGCTTTGTACTCACTTAGCTCTCTCAAAAATCTTATGAGGAAACTGAGGACTAGAGAAAATAGATCATTTGCCGAAGGTCATATAGTAAATGGTAAAACCAAGGGTTGAGCCCTGGAAGTTGATTGACTTCCAAGTGCATGCTCTGAACCCCAGCGTCATGCTGCCTCATTGTCCTTGGGCTCCAGGGCGCAGGCACTGTCTTAGGCTCCACAGGGTGTATAAAGATGGATGTGACAGGTCTTAAGTAGCTTATGATCTTGAAGGATAAAATAGGTCTGGATTATGACAGTCAAGGAGACTATTAGACCCCTTTCCCACCAAAACACGTTTAGAGTATGAGAAGCTTAGTGTCAATCCCATCACATAAACTGACCTCAGAGTCTAAATACAATTCACTCAATGAGACACAGGTTCAGATGGCAGAGTGGCTCTGAGGACTGCACCGTAAAGCATCCCATCTTCCCTCCCACCCCACTAAGCAGCCATGGCTAGAAGGCCTGGTGGATGGTCCCTGAATCCCCCAGAACTTCAGTGGAAGCTTTTCTTGCCATTTCTATCCCCTGCCACAGCAGACCACTGACTCCAGAACCAAGGGGAGTCCACAGAGGCACAAGGAAAAGAATTATGGAGCTGAAGCGCGGCCAGAAGGAAGTCTTTGGATCAAGGTGGCCGGGTTTTAAGCAGTGGTATCAACAGCGCCCTCTCTCAGGAAAAACGTGATAGGCTCTAAGAAGGAGCTTCATTCTACAAGTCAAACGTGAGTAAAACCTTGACATTAAGAGAAAATAATTCTTATGAAATTATTCTCTGGGTTGACTTATACCAAATTATAGTGTATCCTGATCATTAGGTTTGCCAAGAAACTCTAGAAGAATAGGTGAACGAGTCCTCTTCCCAATACGCCAATACTGGAACAGTGGGGGAAGAAATTTCTAATACCTTAAGTTTGGGGATAACTGAAGGTCAAAACGTAAGGCAGCAAGATGTTTTTGTTTCAATCATTTACAATAGAAACCTTTATAAAATGCTTTTATGAGACACACTTCCCTGCCTTGGTTCACTCCTGTTCTCAGTCAGGCAGGGTCCACTTTCTGATTAGCTACTGGCGAAAGCAGTTGCAGCCACCATCTAACTAGTTTTCCTGTCTCCATTATCCTTCCTCTTCAATTCATCCTTCCGACCGTTTCTGGCTATTTTCTTAAAATAAAGGTTGGATCATGCTGTTCCTTTCCTCAAGAATCATCAGTGGCTCCCTATGGAATAAAGTCAAGCTTCTGTATCAACACATTCAAACGCCTGAACCTGCTGTCCCTCCATCGGCTCCTCTTGCAGCCGGATCGTCCTTGTTCACGTCTAGTAATACCAGACAGCTGGTTCCTCCAGCCTGCACTTTTGATAGTTCTCTGCTCCGCTAGCGCCGCTCCCCCAGCCCATCTTCCTTCTTCCATGGAAATCCCTGTCATCCCTCCTCCATAAGGTCTTCCCCAGTCCCTCTGCTCATAACCCATCAACTTCTTCCTCTGAGCCCTCGTAGATGCTGCTGGTCCCTTGTAGCATGTACTTCATTCTGCCCTGTGCTATGACTAAGTTGTTTGTGTCTCACTGTACCGAAAAGCAAGACCTATTTAATTTATCTTTGGGTCTGGATGGCATTTTGCATTTGTAGTTCCGCATTAATAAAAGCATAAACTGATAAATGTGTTGAATGGGTGACAATGAGGAAAATAATAATAGATTCCATCATTGAATATCTCCTATGTGCTGGGTGCTAGGGGAAGTGTTATAAGTGTATTTCTTCATTTATCCTCAAAGCAGTACTGTGTGGTAGGTGCCATTATTATCTCTGTTTTACAATCGAGGAAACTGGGGCTAAGGCACGTGTGTCTGAGGCACATGGCTGGTGAGTATGGGGGCTGGATTGGAGGCCAGGCTGTGTTGGCTCCTGCAGCTGAAATCTCATGTGAGCCACCTGGCCCTCCACTGAGCATTCAGATAAACCCAAGGAGAAACAGAAAGCTCTGCTTCTATGGTGGGCATTTACCCAGCAATCCCTGTCTAAGTATCTTTCTTTGCCCTGAGGTCTCCCCGCTTTATCATTGCTCCGATCTCTTCCCTGAACCTTATCAGTGGTGGGAGGAGAAGGTGGACCTCCTGGGGACATGACAACAGCCCCTGGCTGTCAGGGCCCTAGGGTACAAGGAGAGAGGCCTTGTTCAGTTCTGACCTCTCAGGGGCTTGCAGAGTGATGAGTGGGGCTTCTGCAGTGACCCCAGAAGACTCTGGGGGCACCAAGACTGATCTCCCCTCCCCACCCTCCCTCTCCAGCCAGACCTTAGACTCAAAGATAGAGGAGGCTGTTCAACTCTGAAAGTTCAACAAGCAGGTGTTAATGTCAGAGGCTCTGGGGCTTTCAGAATAGTAAATAAGAAATGCCCCAGAAAAGTGTAGCCATCCCAGCTTGGGTCAAAGGGAGGAAAAATGGAAGCCTGGGGTGGGTCTTCTTTTTAGTGGCTGCAGTAACCTTGGACAGGTTACTTAATGTTCCTGAAACACATTTTCCTCATTTGTGAAACTGAGAAAGTCATTTCTATATAATGTGCTAATGAGAGATTAAATGAGCTAATGTCTGTAAAGAGCTTAGCATAATGCCCAGGACAGAGTAAACACCCAATATGTTTTGGATATCTTCCTTTCCCACAACAATGCCAGCTGCGCAGGAGTAATACAGTTTGCTCAGTGGACCGTGAGCTCCCTGTGAGCAATGTTCCCTCCTCAGAGACCAAGCAGGGTTGTGAGGTCTGAAGTGAAAGCAACAGGCTGCACACTGGCCTGACCTGCATCTGTAGGAGGTCCAGGCCTCCATTCTTTGTATAATTCAAGCTTTGTCCTTACACACTCCACTAGAGGGACTGTGGTTACTCTTTTGCTGACCTCTGGGGGGCGCTGGCTCTTTCTATCCTCTGCTCTCTGAAGGTCAGCATCACCAAGGTCAACACACTCTCCAACTTGGCTTAAAGGGTTTGGGAAGCCATTTGCTTCCGGAACTGGAAAGAGGACATAATTCCAGTATCCAGCTGAAACAGGTGGGGCTGTTTCAGAAGCCTTGGGTGGATCAACTCTGCACAGACCTCCAGGGAGCACTCGATAGGCTTCCTGGGCTCAGGAGGTCTGGTGGGCTAAGGTCTCCAAGCACTGGGGCCTCCAAGATCCTTGAAGATGCTATAGGTTCAGGAGGAACTGTCAGGGTTGGTTTCTGAGGCCCCAGGCTTGCAGCTGCGCAGGGACCCCAAGGCTCAGGGAAAGTAGCTGGAAATGCTCCTGGGACATGAGTTGGGGGGGGCAGGGATTGGCAAAGGGGGTACTAACTGCAGGTGACGATGGTGGTTTTGCCAAAAGGACCTTTTCCAGGGATTGAGTGTAAGAGCAGGGAGATTAAGCAAGGCCGTATTGGTCTGGTGAAACAATAGGATGAATTTTAGAGATTCTGGAACTTCAACAGATTTGTCTCTCAGTTCAGGAGAATCAATATAAGAACAGAGTTGGTGGTTTATAGCAGGGTTTGTCAAATTTAATATACATTCAAATCCTCTGGAGTTCTTCTTAAAATGCAAATTCTGATCCAGTAGTTCTAGGGTGGAGCAGAGGTTTTGCATTTCTAACAAGCTCCCAGGTGATGCTGTTGCTGCCAGGCTAGGAATTACACTTTGAGTAGCAAAGACTTAGAAGACATGACTGGGCCAGGTTTCTGTGTTCCAAGAGAGATTAAGTACAAATGTACTGATATCAAGACTATTTGGGGGGTTTCAGGGAGGAGAGCAGGTGTCTGAGGTCAAGAAACGCAACTTCTGAGCATCAAGGAGATTGGAAGAGGCAAAGTTCTAAAGCCAGGGAACGTTAGGAGAGACTTGCTTCATCACTGGGCCCTGGGCTCCCAGGACTTGTGTTTCTGCCAGAGTGTTGAGTATTTGCTTTGGCGGGAACCTAACAGGTCTTCTGGTTCAGCCCTGCATGATCTAGAAAAGGAGAAAAGAGCGAGTTGTCCAAAGTTACACAGCCATTTAGTGGCTAGGCATTGAAGGACCTTGTATGCAGGCTCGGTAGTTTGCAGTTCTTCTTGTTGATGATGGAGAGCCATGAAAATATTTAAGCAAAGGTATTTCAGAACAGTTCTCTGGTGGAGGTTGAGAGCACCCCGTGGAATTAGGAATTCAGGAGACTACTTAGAGGCTTTTGTTCTAGGACAAGCAAGAGATGACCAGGGTCTGAGCTGTAGCCATGTACATAGAGAGGGGCAAAAATATTTGAGAGACACTTAAAAGAGAGAATAAGTTTTAGAGATTAATTTTTTTTTGTAGAGTTTGAAGGAAGAGGAGGAATCAAGGATGATCTCCAGTGTGTGTGGGTTAGGCCAAAGGGTGAATAAATCATGAATCTCCCTGTCTTCCGCCCAAGTAAAAAGTAGAGGAAAAGAAGGGGCCCGGGTGAGGGCATGAGCAAGGAGACAGTTGAGTATGAGGAGGCCAGACATCCATCCTGAAGTCAGATAGATCGAATTGCCTCTGAGCACCTAATGTTTGTATCCAGCATCTCCAGTGCTGCTGGGTCATCTACAAAGTGACAAACGTTCCTCCTAACTCCCCAGGATCCAAATTGAATGTCACCGTCTCAGAGAGACCTTCCCTGACTGCTTACATTGTTCCCTTACCCCATACTGATTCCCTATCACTGCATCTGCCATGTTCCTTCACAGCAGTTACCATGTTTGGGAATTTGTATTTACCTGTTTATGTTCTGATTTATTATGTGACTCCCCACTAGTCATTAGGCACTTTAAGGTTGAAGACTATATTTTGTTCCTTATTATATATCTAGCACAGTGAGTGTCAGACAGGACACTCGTGTAATATTTGTTGAGTGAATCAAAGACTGTGTGGTATGGCTGAAGCACCTGGAGATGTTTATTCTAGAGAAGAAGCCATTCGAAGGACCTCACTTCTTAATTCTATCCTTGAAGTTTCACAGAACATCTCTGTTTCCCCTTTTTTTAATATTTAAAAACTTGCACTGTGTGGCCACCCGGAGAGACTTAGGAAGACACAGGAAATGGATCACATCTTCATCACTCCAGGGTTGTCTCTCCGTGACTGGACAAGACAGGCTTGGGAGGTCATCACGGGAGGTGTCCGAGTGGAAAGTGGGCCTTGTGTGTGGTACATGGGGGGGGGGTATCTTTAAGCACTGGATTGGATGTTAGATTATATGACCTCTGGGGTCCCTTTAAAACCTGAGACTCCATGATTCCATATTTTCCGATCAAACCTTTGGGTACCTAACAGGTTCAGTCTGCTTTGATTTCTTTTCTTTTTTAGAACTTGGAGGGAAAATGTATTTGTTCTCTTTAACTTTTCTTTTTTTTTTTTGGCTGTACCGCTCGGCTTGTGGGGTATTAGTTCCCCAACCAGGGATTGAACCCGGGCCCTCCGCCAGGAAATTCCCTCGTTTGCTTTTGATTAAGTAGATTTTAGACAAGATTGGGTGTGTTCAGGGTGGTATGGCCATAGACAAATTAGGTAGATTTTAAAAGTCAGGACGGGGTGTTTATTCTTTAGCTCCAAATTGCAGAGGAATCCCCTAATCAACTGTCTAGGCTTGCTGACTGATTGGCAATGTGAGGTCAATAAATATTGTGTGACCTACTGAGTTCTGGAAAGTGACCAATGGGTCAGTCACCAGACTTGGTATGCTGGTCAGCATTTCTGAATGTGATAAGATTTCATCAGTGCCCAAGGGGAACTCAACTACCTGATTTAATGCTATCTTGATCAGTGGCAGAAAAAAATAAAATAAAATAGTAATCATCCTTTAAGGGTGTGATTTGGTTTTAGCTGTTGCCCTATAGAGGAAGAGTCTTCATCAATGTCTGTAGCCTTGTGGTTTTCACTGAGGGCTGTATAGATCTGTCCATATCCAGGACATTTTTATATTTAAGCCAGTAGAAAGAGATTTTAGACTTATCCTCCCAATGCATCTGTTCTAGAAAAGGAAAGTGTGGTGGATAGTTTACTTAGCTTACTGCTGCCATAAACACTACTAACCTCAAGAGTAACTCCTCTTCCCTGACGAAGTTGATCTTAGGTGGAATGGGGTTGCAGGGCTAAAACTTGGAGAGCACTGAGTAACTATGTGCTATCAGTAATTTATTCCATACCCCTCCCCCCCACCTCACTGACCCTCAAATATCTTTTTAACAATTCTTTGTCTAGGAAGCCTTCCATTCCCCACTTCCTGCACATTCTCCACCTCAGATTAGATTAGGTACTGTTGCTGTGTACTTCCATAGAACTTTGTGCTTCCCCATCACGCTGAATTGTAATTGCTTTTAATATCATTTATCTTCCCTTCTAGACTATAAATTCTGTGAATATGGAGATTATATCTATTTTATTTTCACTGTATTTCTACTAAAGCCTTGTATGTGCCTGGCACATGGAAGTTGCTTAGTACATATTTGATAAATAGGTGAGTGGATGTATGTATGTATGTATGTATGGATGGATGGATGGATGGATGGATGGATTGAAGGATTACTACCTCCCCGCTACAGTCAAATGCCTAATAGATTTGGTCATTCTTAAAATTAGGATGGGCTCCTTTTGTTTTCAAATGAGGAGAACAGTGTTCCCTTTTCAAGAAGTAACTGTGAACGTTAGAGTAGTCAAGAGTCCAAGTATCTTAGAAATAACTCTTACCTGAGGCATAGTCCCTTCGCGGAACACTTGGAGGTGCTTTGACTTTCAGCCTGTAAATAACAAATTAGACAACTGGTCAGTGAGTAGGACAACTGTTGTCAAGGTCCATGATATAAGCATGTTTACAGATAATGGATAGATAACTAATAGAATAATAGCTTCTTTTGGACTCATCACATTGAAAGACTAAATGTACTGTAAACATAGCGAAGCCATTAGTGAGCGGTTTCCCACCTCTCCCCATCTCCCCGGTGTGGCTGTGACTCGACAAAAGTGAAGTTGGGAGGTGAAAGGGCTCCGAGAGGCCAGAATACATGTAAGTGCTGAGTTCAGAGGTCCAAGGAAGGTAAATATTGATTGGTTGATAGGAAGGGAAGAGAAGATGAACTCTATTTTAACAAATAATTTAATAAACGCTTTAAATAATAGTAAAAAAATTAGCTATAATCAACAGTTTAGCTGTAGGTGGGACTGAAATTATTTTTGTACTATTGAAAAAATGCCAAATAAGTGAGCAGTGAGTGTCTCCAGGTTGGGGATTGTGATATTTAGATTAGAAGTTGAACTGTTTCAAGCACTCTCAAAACTGCTATCTTTATGCACATATAAAATGTTCTGAATATGCACAATGCTTCCCCACTCATTAAAAGGAGAAAACTAAAATTACATTTCAAAAATGTATCCCAGTTTTTAGGCTTTTTACAAGTTCTGACAACACTTTCTCTTTCATTATTTGAAATGTGTAAGGTTTATAGTAAATTATTATTTTTAATAATAGTTACCCATTTTATTTAAGAATGATTTGCTTAGTGAAATTTAAAATATATATAAATAAACCTATATAAAACTCAGTAGCCTTCATATACTAAAATATCACATCTCTTTATATAAGCAGTGTATAAGGTAACCATTACATAAAAAACATTATTTCATTTTTGGGGGAAAAAAGCGGTACAGAAAATCACGTTTGATTACAAAAAACAAGCCTTATAAACCAGAACTGTAATGTTGCAAAACTAACAATATTTATATTTGCCTAGAAATTCTGCTTTTTGTTTCACCAAAGGCTCTCCTGTTTGTTATTTCATTTAATTCTCAGCAAGCCAGCAGGGCGAGCTGGGAAGACATTGTCATTAGACCTATGATGAGGTCCAGAGAGAGATTGTCCGAGGTGATGAAGGGAAGAAAAACAAAAACAAAAGTGTATCTGGTGCGAGATCTGTTCATGGAACATTAAGATTTCAAAAAACACAAACCAACTATTACTTTTTATTGCCTTCCTTTCAAAAAAGAAAAGAAAGGGTATTTTAATACCCCCAAATGTGTGAAGGTCATCATCTCAGAATAAATGACAGATTCAAGAGATTACTGTTGTTCACTGAACACCGACCAGGAATAAGAGGTGTGGTTTGGGCCTCACTGAGCAGCCAGCAGCTGCATGCCAACCCCCAACACTTCAAGGTCCTTATTTTCTCGTTTGACCATGAACCAGTGACAACTCTGTTCTGCTCTTCTGTTAGGAAACCAGTGTGCTCAACTGTGCTTCCTCCTTTCAAGGTGGCACCTGTTACTTGGTTACGAGTGAGAGCTTAACTTCGGGGCACTTAGACCCAAAGGGCCATTGACTTCACCCAGGGTAATGACTATGGCAGCCATATTTCCCAAGCTGAGAAGAAAACATGGTTTGTCAAGTAAAAGTGCATTTAGGGACAATGGGCAGAATGACGTAGAAATTATATGGAAAACTTTGAGCTCCATGGCTTCTGTTAAGTATGACTTGCCATGGAATAAAGAGACATTTTATACAAAGACTTCATAGTATTGAGAGAATTGGTGTATTGTAAAATTGGCAACTGTGGGATAATTAATCTAGAATTGCTAGTAATTGAAACAATGACTAGCAGGGTTCTCTCATTTCAGTGAGATTCTATATATATCAGAAATAAGAAATGAAAATAATCACACACCTCTCCCCATCTAGGACAGAACATGAAGACAAATTCTTCTCCTGTATGAGGTGACAACTGCCCCACAAGCAGAAGACCATTTTAACTATTTTATGGTGATCAGTTATACATATTGAAACTCGTTTACATTTTATAGCCTAAAAACACCACAAAAAGTGATTTCTTACTCTTTTTTTTTAAATTTTATTTATTTTTTGGCTGCATTGGGTCTTCGTTGCTGCGTGCGGGCTTTCTCTAGTTGTGGCGAACGGGGGCTACTCTTCTTTGCTGTACGCAGGCTTCTCATTGTGGTGGTTGCGAAACAGACTCTAGGCACGCAGGCTTCAGTAATTGCAACACACGGGCTTCAGTAGCTGCAGCACGCAGGCTCTAGGGCACAGGCTCAGTAGTTGTGTGGCGCATGGGCTTAGTTGCTCTGCGGCATGTGGGATCTTCCCAGACCAGGGCTCGAACTCGTTTCCCCTGCATTGGCAGGCAGATTCTTAACCACTGCTCCACTAGGGAAGTCCCTGATTTCTTACTCTTAAGTTTAGCAAAGACCAAAAAAGAAAAAAAAAAGATACTCTGTTCTGAAGGCACAAGGAAATGAACTCTTATCCACTATTGGTGGTACAAAATTTTTGGACAGCAATTTGGCAATATCAAGCAAAATTTCAAGGGCACAAATCCTTCTACCCAGAAACTAGAAATTTCAGTTCAGGAATTTAACTTTCTGGTACATTCAAAGTCTGCAAAGGATATTTATTAAAGTATTATTTGTGACAGGTAAACTAAAAGAAATGGCCACAAAATTTTGATAGATATTATCAAATTGGCCCCCAAAATGTATGTTTAAACTCCTACTCCCACTTTAAAAAATGTCCATCAATATGTAGCTGGTTAAATTAATGATAATACATTTATAGTAGACTATTAATTATCTGTTTAAAAGGTATATGGTGGGCTTCCCTGCTGGCACAGCGGTTGAGAATCTGCCTGCCAATGCAGGGTTCAAGCTCTGGTCCAGGAAGATCCCACGTACTACGGAGCAACTAAGCCCATGAGACACAACTTCTGAGCCTGCACTCTAGAGCCCATGAGCCACAGTTCCTGAGCCCGCGAGACACAACTACTGAAGCCCATGTGCCTAGAGTCCATGCTCCGCAACAAGAGAAGCCACCGCAATGAGAAGCCCATGCACCACAACGAAGAGTAGCCCTACTCGCCATAACTAGAGAAAGCCCGTGTGCAGCATGAAGACCTAAAGCAGCCAAAAATAAATAAATAAGTAAACTTTAGGAAAAAGGTATATCGCTATTTTTACATACTAACAAAGAAAGATGTCCATGATTTAGCATTAATTAAAACCAACAAAGCAAGTTGGTAGAATGTGTATGTTGCCACTCATGATGAAAATGTATGTACTATATCTATGTTAATGTGTGTATGTGAGTATGTAAGCATACACATATAGATATATAAACCAAATTCACTCATGCTGTGTCCATTTCTGGGGAGCGGGTTAGGGTGGGGATAGGAGAAAGTGAGAGATTTTGACTTTGTACAATTCTGAACTCTTTGATTTTTTTTTTCCTGGTGAATCTGTATTACTTTCATAAAAACAAAAACAAAAAAGCCTTAAACAAAATCTTAACAGAATACCATTTCCCCTTTCCTCTTGACTTAGATTTTGAGTGGCAAATGCTGGTATGTACAATGTACAATTTCTATTCTCTAAAAAGCAACAAAAAGAACCTTAGGAGCTTGTGTGTGTGTCTGTGTGTGCAGGAAGGTTTGGAATTCTAACTTGCCCTCTCCAAGTGCCAATTGAAAACACCATTTTAAGGCCATAATTGAAAAAGCAGAAATCAAAATATGGAAACAGTTATGGCATCCTAAAGAAGTCAGGCTGTGTTCTTGCAGCTTCTCTTTTGGACTTCTCCAAGTGTGTCCTAGTGACCCTTGGCTAAGTGGTCAGAGAAGCTGATTGTCCTGCTTTCCAGGAGTGAGAGAGAAAAGCAAGGTGCCTGAGTACCACCCACTCCTTCACCATGTTTCCTGAATGTGGGTCTGACCACCATGACTCTAGCCATGAGTAAGAAAGTGTCGCATGCTAAAGAGGTTGCAACTCATCACTCGGGTAACAGGGAAGTTTTGTGTTCTTCCACTTAGTGCAGGCTGACATAAGATGTTATTCACATAAATAAGTGTTCACATAGTGCTATGGCATCTAACTTACTTTTTGATCTTGTTCATTATTCCACCTTCATTGTTCTTGATATCATGGACCATTTTTTGAAGCTGCCTGTAAGAAATGAAATTAAACATAAAATATTAACAACTAGGTTGATTTTTTAAAAAGTCTTCTCTCCTTCTTGAGTATAAAAAAAAAAAGAGAGAGAGAAAGAAACACCTTACCATAAACACCCAAACACCCGTTCAACGCCCCCACCCGTTGAAGTCTGGGTCAGTCTCAGGCTGTAAGAGGAATTCTGATTCTCAGATCAGAACAGAATATCTGTTCTGAGGAGACATGTGAGCTCTCATAAGCCTCACTGTTTATCACTTATTGTCCTCGGAGCATCAACATTGCAAGGATGCAGCTACCTTGAAGGACACAGTATAGACAGAAATCAGCCTCAAGATGTTTTTTTCTTGGTTAACTTTACTAGGTAGAATCTGGAAAATTGCACAGATATCTGAAACTTCTGCAGAACAAAAAGTAATATGCACAAAATCGAAAGATAAATGCCATGCTGGAAGAAATATTTGCAACACATAATAATAAGAAGAACTACATGTTTTGATTAACAAAGAAATCTTACAACTCAGTTAAAAAAGTTTAAAAATGTGGTAGGAAAATGAGCAAAAGATGTGAATGCAGAGCTAACAGAAAAAAAATACCAGTGGCCAACAGACCAATGAAAAGTTATTTAACATCACTTACATTTAAAGAAATCTAAATGGAAACAATGAGATATCATGTTCTACCTATCAGATGGGCAAAACTTAAGCATAATAATCCCCAGGATTGACAAGTATATGAGAATACAGATATTCTTGGGAATATAAATTATTACAATCAATATCTGTCAAAACGTAAAACCACTCTGCCTTTTGACCTGGAAATTCCACTGCTAGGAATTTACCTTATGAACATAGTCACAAGCTATACAAACATTATACATATCAGCATGTTTATTGCAGAATTATGTGTAATAACCCTACTCCTTCCTGCCTTTCCCACTAAAAACACCTGGGAACTACCTAAATGCCCATTTGTCATTAAAAGGGAACTAGTTAAATACACATTGATAAAACCATAAATGGAATACCACAGACCTTAAAGAAATACATCTATATTGCTGATATGTAAAAATACTCGAGGTATTAAGTTAAATGAAAATGGAGGATGAGGATAAAGAAAAGAAAGAAGGAAAATTCAGAATATGCATATATTTTTTTGTGGGAAAAAGAAGACATACATACATGTGTGCTGATATGGGCGTAACTTTTTAGAAGGATATGCAAGGAGTTGATAAATGGTTTTCAAAGCTAATTGTAATGAGAAAAGTTTACAAATTAGAAAAAGGGTCAGAGTATAGGACCATGTTTTGTTTTCTTAATAATGATTTTCTAACTTAAAATATATCTAAATAAAATTTCACATGGTTCTGCCTTGAAAGAGTTACATATTTGAATTTACCTTCCAGGTAAGCCTTTCCTTTGTTCTGAGAAAACTATTTCATTGGGCCCTTTAGTTAATGAAATGTAAACTTGTATATAGCCATTGTTCTAGAAGAAAATGGACTTTTTTCATTAAAAAATGCAGATTTTTCTCACTTTGGGAGCTAAGCCCCCTGTTAGCTAATATGAAGAGTGGTGCATAATTAGGCTTAGCATAGGTCTAGGAAACCCCATTGATTGGAACTGGAATCTGGGAGAACTAGTCTCTTGGACTATGTATGGATTTATGACTCATATGCTGCAAAGTTTTTTGGTGTAGGGATGGAGCAGTTGAGAGGATGAGAGGACAGCTTGTCAGAGGAACTCCGCCTGGCCTGGCCTGTTTGCGTCCTCCACTAAGTGTTAATCTCAGGCTAACTCTCCTGTGCTGATGTTCTGCTGTAGTTGTTTCCTGAGGGCCACTGGGCATCAAGGAAATGGCGGGAGATTTATTGCATAAGTGATAGACATTCCCTCTCTCAACAACCTTGGGAAAAGGGAGATTGTCATACAAGAAGTGGGAACTTAGACTGGGGATTTGGGGGAGCTCTTTTCCCTTCTAGGTCTAATCACTGTGAGGACCTGGAGACCTGAAGAGCAGAGACAAACCTGAGGGGTTTTCAATGGTGGGAAGCTGGAGGGGTGGGGAGGTAGCCCTGAACCTGAGACTGGGTCTGGGCCTCTGCGTTGAGAAGAGCCATCCACAACGCCATCCGTAGCCATTTTCAACGAGATAATTCTCTTTATTGTCTCTAAATCTTCAGTAGTATCCTGTCAGGATCTGTAGCCCAGCCTTGGTTGGGCTGTGGGGAAGAGTGTGTCCCATTGGCACAGAGCAGTGGAGTGCAGAGGGAGGACAGACTGGAGAGTGGAGTAGAAAGAGAAGAGAGACTTCTTTCAGGACATCCTTAAGGCTGCATCTTGGGGAATCATTTACATAACTGGGGGACCCACTGAGGGGCCCAAGTTCAGATATGGGAAGGTCAGTGCAAGTCATAATTTGGGTAACAAAGGAAATGAGGCCACATCTTATATCGCTAGTTAGGGAGGCTGGGCATGTTGACTCCATAAGTGTGAGAGCGCAGCAAAGCACCAGGCTCAGCGGCAGAGAGAGAAGGATGGATGAGGGAGAAGAGGACCAACTGGCCCATCAGAGACACACAGAGGGTCCTTCAAACTGGACTCTTGAGTTACCTCAGAACCATACAGTATTCTAGAATTTGTTCACGTACATCCTGTACAAACCCCTTTCTCCTTTACCGGAGGAACTATAGAGAATCTGTGAGATAGAGGAATGGGTGAAAATGAAAAATAGGAGGTCTGGGAGTAGAGAGGAAATGAGATTGAGAGAGAGGTTGAAATGGATTGATTGGAAAGAACTTGAATAATTTCAAGTGGAGAGCAGAGGGCACCTCTGGTTATAAGCTGACTGTAACCGAGTGGAAAGTCTTTAGCCTAAGTTAATGCCTAAAGGGGTAAAAGGCCAAAATGAGCCAGAGTGAAGGATCCTATCAGAGGCCTGTCAAGAGTGGGACACAGGCAGAGTAATAGGGAGCCAGAGGCTGATTTGCATAAGTGAAACCTTTGCTGTAGGCGTAGACAAACAGATGTTACAAACAGTTGCAAAAAATTTGAGGTAATTTTGTCATTTGTTCAACTTGGTAGCTGATGCTTCTTGGCATTTCCTAATTACTTTTAATTATAGATTATTAAAATAATTATAATCTATAACTATAGTAAATCGTTGAATTTTTCTCCTCCCTCTGCGTCTCATTCACACAAATCCTGACGTCCACAGACTGCTCAGTTACAGCCGCCAAACTTAGGTTACCTTACAAGTCAGTGTCCCCCAAACCAAGAAAATGTGGTAACGCTCTCAGCTCATTCTATCAACTCTTCATACACTGTGCGATGCACAGCTTTTGCTGCCCTCTAGTATCTTCTGCTCCATTTTGGAGCACATTTTTTCCTCTACCACAACTTGAAGGATATGCAATAGCAAAGAAATGTGCAACTGGACTGTTTCAGGAGAGGATGCTCTCGAGCTGAACATCAGTTGTTTCACCGTGATAAGTTGTGTGTAGGTGAAAATAGGTAAGGCATAAAAAAGTTGCACTTTGATTTTTCGTTTCTGAGATATCCTTCTATGGTTGGGAGAATGCATAATAGGATCACAATGTTCTAATTTTTTAAAGTTGTGAAGAGACAGCCATGTGTACGTAACAAAATAAAACAAAGGACATAGCTTATCTAATACACATTTTAAAACAATATTAATATGCAATTTTTAAGCAGTATGGCATTTAGGCGTTTAAAAATGGTGAGAAGGTAATATAAATAATTATATTTATTATTCCTTGTATAAACCAAATTGAATTTTATATTCTCTCCTTGGTCATTGTTTTAAATTTTTTTTTCAAGGTTTTGAGTTAATATCAACAAATTTATTTAACAACACACTGTAGTGTGTTGGCTGAGCCTGGATCTCAATAAATTTAGATCCCATGAGGTCCTGAGAGAGGAAAAATCATCATTTGAAAGTTACCAGCAGTTTTTTGCCTTCAAAGAAGCAGCTTACTTTAGAATCTGATAGACCCGTGGTCCTCACACCAAACTGCACCGGAATCACCTGGAGGCCCTTTGAAACCCAGAGTTTCACTCCACCCCCGGAGTTTCTGATTGGGTACATCTAGGTGGGGCTGGAGAATTTGCATTTCTAACAAGTTCCCAGGTGATGCTGACTCTACTGCTCAGAAGCCCATCCTTTGGGCTCAACTGTGACGGATCATACCTTTTCCCACTGCGGGCCTTTTAGTTGTGTCAAGTAAAGCAAATACCTGCTTGAGGAAAATTAAAATCCTTGTTAACCCCATGCAAAGTTTCAGACAGAGAAGCTGAGTGGTCAGTTTGGTAACCTAATTTGGACGTATTCTTTACCAGACTGTCACTTCTTTATGGGACCTGATTTTTCTCTGTGGGAATTTAGACTACCTTGTGCCTGTATATTTTTATTTTTCTTATAGTCACACACTTTCTTCTTGAGCCACAGTTTGTAAAAGCTGCAGAGTGGAGATGAAGGGGCTACAGGAAGGATGTGCCCCTGACACTGTGCAGTAGTCCAGAAGCAACTGGACCTGCTCTGAACGGAGTGCTATGGCTGAGATTTTGTCATTCCTCATATGGTGCTCTAACACGGAATAGCACGGAATGTGGTGGCATTGGGATGAAGACACAACCATAGCGCTATCTGTGGGGGATGAGCTGTCCTTGCTGTCACTCATCCTGCAAAGACTCCAGTCCAGAAACTGGCAGTGAAGAAAACGAGGATGTGGTCGGCAGGTCTTGGGCTCTGGTACCGGGATGTTTCCTGTCTACCTGTGGCCTCCTGGTTGCTGGTCCCTGGACTACAGGTTGAGTTGACCTCTAGTAGCATTCATTCTCGTGATGCAGAGGTGAGCTGGCACTCGACGTGGTCTCTGGCTGGGAGCAAAGCAGGGAGGACCTGAGGAAGTGTCCAGGACACTAAGCGAAGCCTTGACTAGTAGCAAATATGTGTCATTCTTTGTGTTATACTTCCCTTCTGTTATTCCTCAAACTTCAGTGAAGTCTTATTAACTCTGTTAGGACTGGGGGGAAATAAGGGATGGGTTGGTGGAAAGAGGTGGAAGGAGCCCAAGAAATCCAGATGGAACCTAGAAGATACCCTCTGCACCAGAGAATGGCTCCTAGAGACTGGTGAATGGATCTGGACACAAGCAAGAGCCAGAGTAGAGATGTGGGACGTGCAAGCAGCCCCAGGACACTCAGAATCCCAGGGGAAGGAAGTCTGTAAAAGTGGGCTAGGGCTACTATGATTTGAATGGCAAAAGATAACCATTTTTCTTTTCTTTTTTTGTTTTTTCTTTTCTTTTTTGGACTCACAGGCAAGTAGTGGCTGGTTACACAGGCTGTACAATTTTTAATTTCTGATGATTTCTGATTTAAAATGTAATGTGTGCTAAGTAAAAGAATCCAATCTGAAACAACTACATACTGTATGATTCCACCTGGAATCTGGAAAAGGCAAAACCACGGAGACAGTAAAAAGATCAGAGGTTTGTTAGGACCTCAGGAGGAGGAAAGGATTTTTAGGGAACATGGGATTTTTAGGGCAGTGAAACTATTTTGTGTGAGACTGTTAATGGCAGCTGTATGCAATGCATGTTCATTGTAGATGAACTTGGGTAGATTTCCTCCAGGCCGGAAGGTACCCCAGAATTGGGTTTTATTATTATTGTTGTTGCTGTGGGGTTTTTTTTTTTTTTTTTGGTAGTGGCAGGGAGGGTTAACTGAGAACACTCCCGAGCCTGACATGGCTGGTTGGCATGGAAGTATGGCTTGGTGGGATGCAGAGCTCCACTAGGGCTGGGATTGGGGTGGGGGGCACTGGGAGGGCAGCTGCACGTGGCCAGATCAGCAAAGAGTAGTCCAAAAACAGACATATTTCACTAAAAACCTTTCTAATAATTTTTATTATATACAGGACATGATTTAAAATATGCTATCATCTGCAAGAGTGCTTTTTTTTAAAGTTTAGTAGAAAAAAAATCAGAAAACATCTTGTTTTCCTTTTAGCTTCTTATTGCACTCAGAGAGGACCATGAAAAGACAGGTTTTAGTGTATTTTTTTTCACTCTGTTTTTCTAGAAAAAGTGGAATGTAAAGCAATGTTAATCTGAGAAAATCCCTATTTAATCTGGATTTCGGAATGGATTAAAGAGGGTTTCATATTCAAGCAACTCTTCACAAACAAAAAGAGCAGGCAACTCCTTCCTCCTTCTTCCCCCCCACATCTTAACCTCAAGCCCAGTTCTGGAGTTTCATCCTTTCAGTATGCGCGGGGCTGGTCCTTCTCCTGCAGCCAAGATCCACGCCTACAGCTGCCCCTTTGCACCAGGAAGAAGCTGCCTCCGCCCGTGTACCTCTCCAATCCACGCTCTGAAGCTGTGTCAGGGCCTATTCAGCTAATGTTTCTAAAACCCAGCTTTCACCAGGCCGCTCCCTCCTCAAGGGCCTGCAGCACCCCAATGTCTATTGAATCAAGCCTGGCTTTTTGTTACTCTTGGCTGAGAGTTACTCAGTCTCACCCTGAGTTCCCGGAACTGCGAGGGTGACTGCCTGTGAATTAGCTACACCTGCTTGGTTGGGTACTCTTAGGACATCTACCTGTGTTCTCCTCACAACTGGCCTGGTATCTCCAACTTCTATGTTTCTTAGATCAAATCGGAGTAGAAATATCTCTAATATTGTCTTTGGTATATGGAGAGGCAAAGAGAACATCCAGTCTCTTAACTACTTCACGCTATGAACGGATTTTTTTAAATGTAACTCTCATCACTAGGTCTGCTGATTCTTTAGCTGACTTCCCCCTTTTACTTGAGTTTAAATGATCTCATTATTGACTCTGGATGTCTTTTTTAAGATGCTACTAATCATTTTATGGTATATTTTATTTTTGTTATTAAATTTAGCAAGTAATTAAATAATCTGGTGTTCTTGGATCTTCAGGCTTGAAATTTCCAAGCTTTTTTTTTTTTTTTAACTTTTTCTCTCTCTCACTGACTATTCATCTCCTCTCACCAGTTACATCAATTCATCTTTAGATGCATCTTACCCATCTCTGTACCCTCCTGTCCACTCCTTCAGCTACAGCCATTGTGATCTCATGGATGATGGACTATGCCAGTGGTCCCTCATCTTTTGTTTTTAACTTTTTATTTTATATTGGAGTATAGTTGATTAACAAGTTGTGCTAGTTTCAGGTGTACAGCAAAGCGACTCAGTTATACATACACACGTATCCACTCCTTTTCAAATTCTCCTCCCATTCAGGTTGCCACATAACATTGAGCAGAGTTCCCTGTGCTGGTCATCCACTTTAAATACAGCAGTGTGTACATGTCAATCCCAAACCCCCTAACTATTCCCCCCGCCCCGCTTCCCCCTCGGCAACCACAAGTTCGCTCTCCAAGTCTATGAGTCTGTTTCTGTTTTGTAAATAAGTTCATTTGTATCATTTTTCTTTAGATTCCTCATATAAGCGATATCATACAATATTTCTCTCTCTCTCTGTCTGACTTACTTCACTCAGTATGACAATCTTTAGGTCCATCCATGTTGCTGCAAATGGCATTATTTCATTCTTTTTTTTAAATAAATTTATTTATTTGTTTGTTTTTTATTTTTGGCTGTGTTGGGTCTTCGTTGCTGTGCATGGGCTTTCTCTAGGTGAGGCAAGCAGGGGCTACTCTTCATTGCGGTGCGTGGGCTTCTCATTGCAATGGCTTCTCTTGTTGCAGAGCACAGGCTCTAGAGTGCAGGCAGTAGTTGTGGCACACGGGCTTAGTTGCTCTGCAGCATGTGGGATCTTCCCGGGCCAGAGATTGAACGTGTCCCCTGCATTGGCAGGCAGATTCTTAACCACTGCGCCACCAGGGAAGCCCTATTTCATTCTTTTTATGGCTGAGTAATATTCCATTGTATATATGTACCACATCTTCTTTATTCATTCCTCTGTGGTCCCCCATCTTGTCTCCCTACCTTCAGTCTCTCCCCTTCCCCATGTTCATTTTCTTAAATTGCTTTTATCATGTCATTCCACTCATGAATAGTCTTCGATGTCTCCCTGTTGCTTGCAGGATAAGGTAAAAACTCATTAGCTTGGCATTCAAAGGCCTTCAAAATTTGGACACCAAACATTTTAGACATAATTAACCCACTGTTATGAACACACAATTGTTCCCATTCCATCCCACCAGCCCACGGCCCAGCTCAAGTCATCCCTTTCCCCTTACAGATCATTTCTTGATCTGTACACAGGAAAGGCACAGGAAGGGAGGCCACTTAAGGAAAGAGCACTGGATTGAGAGTCTAGAGATGCAGATTCTACTCTAATCTCTGAAGCTTCCTGGCTGTGCAAATCTGAGCAATTCTTGTCACACTTAATGCTTCATTTTCTCCTGTAAAATGAGAAGGCTGGATTACACGGACATTCAAGTCTTTCGCAGCTCTAAATTATATTTCTATATATCCTGAATTCATAGCACTCACGTAGTACTTAGTCATTTAATCTCCAGTGCTATAGCAATTTTTGAATTATGATTTGGTTCACATGACATCTTTTGTATTTTATATCTTAAACTGTTTTTTTGTCCTAAACTGAGAATAGTTTTTTTGCTCAGTTTATGAAAGTAATACAGCTAATTTTTTAAAATTCATGTGATACAGATAGATAACAAGTGAAAACTACTCATAATTCTTTGCTGGGAACAGGGAAGATCAGAGAGCTGTAAGAATCCTAAAAAGGGAGTGACTCCTTTGAGGTTTTAAGATGAAGTGACCTGAGAGCTGGGTCTTGATGGGAAAATAAAAATTCACCAGGCAGAAGAGTGAGGAACAGCAGCTAAGTAGTGGGAACGGCAACTACAAAGGTTCAGAGGAAATTGTCTGAGATGTTTGGGGTCTAGTGAGAAGCTGAGAGTGCCAGGAATTGGGGGTATGGGGGGAAGGTGCCGTCAAAGCTGAGGCTGGGTTGGGGGGATACAGGGAGTCAAGGACCTTGTTAGACAGGCCAAGGAGATGGGATTTATGGGCAACAGGAAGCCTTTGGAAACCTTTACTCAGAGGAGTGTCATGATTAGGGTGGAAGAATGGAGGAGGGCCTAGGCATGGTGACACTGGTGACTCAGAGACCAGTAGGAAGGCAACTCTGCTGGGCCCTGGCCCAAGCCCACAGCAGTGGGATCCCCAAAATAGTGGGGTAACACTAGGAGTGGCCTTCAGGGCCTCAGCTGGGCAGAAGAGAGAATTGATGGCCGCAAGGCCAACAGTTCTCACAGAGGACTGTGCTGGAACACAGCGCCGTGTCAGTAGCCCTGGTCCTGTCTTCATTTAAAATGCCAATATTTTGTTCATCATGGAATTTTTTGCATTAATTTTGATTTTTAAAATATTGCATGAAAATATTATTTCTTGATTTACTGACTTGGGGGGCCTCCCCCTTAAAGTTTAATATTATTATTTGTTTTATGTAAGACATGTATTTGACTTATTTACTCCACAAATATTCAGTGAGTGCAGACTGAGTAGGGCATGTGTGGATCCAGAGCTACCCTGAACACAAACCCTGTGTCTGGTAATGCAGGAGGAAGGTCCCTTCTGCCACCATATCACATGACAGAAGCCTATGACTTATATCAGACCAGAGGACAGAGAGAGGCAGATGGGTGGGGGGTAGGAATTCTCTGATTCACACAAAATATCTTCCTTTTGGATAACTTCCATCTCAAAACTGAAGTCTGGCTACCGACCGTCATTTTGAAACAGAATGCCACTTTTTAGTGAGTATTCTGTTTTTTGCATGCAGCAGACCTTGTCCTATCACCAGCTTCCCTCCTCCGTCCTTTCCACAGCCTCTTCTAGCCCTGGCCTGGCTTCCTCATGCCCCATTTCCTCCAGGCCAGCCTTTCTGTGGTATTATTGGTGTTATATTTAGATTTGCAAATTCAGCAACCAAAGCTGCTTCCTTCTGGAGAGCGAGTCCACGGTGAAGCTGGGACAGAAGTTTTGGCAAGTCCTTTCCATCCTGTGATAACCTGAGAAGCCTCCCAAGAGGGAGGTAGCTCCCCCAGCCCCATTCACAGATGCAGGTACAAGGCCCAGGAGGTCACCGGGCTGGTCTCAGACCACGCAGCTCTGAAATCCCAACTCCTAGTTTTGCCTGTTATCAAGGTAGTCACAGAAGTTTGGTGGTGAGAGAGACTTTAGGAATATCCTGGGTCAGCCTCCTACTGGAAGGGAGGACACTAAATTCCAGAGACATTTTCCCATTGCACCAAGATCAATTATTGAGGATTCCCCCAGCTCTTTCCCTCACACCCTGCTCCTTCCCTTTCCACACATGGTCTCAGTCTCCTTCTAGAGGAGCAGCTTTTCCATGGCAGGGATGTGCCTTCCAACTTCTCATACCACAGCCCAGAGCCATGGTTACAGTCCAAGCCCAGTGAGCCAGGCTAGTGGTCAGTTGGATAATCAATGGCGACAACAGTGAACGCCAGCACTCACTGAGCATGTGTTATGTGCCAGGTACTTCGCGTGCTTATCTCATTTAACCCTCACAACCGTGTGAGGTAGGTCTTATTATTATCCCCATTTTAAAAAGTGTGATAAAAACTAACCACACAACCTTAAATTTACGATCGTAACCAATTTTAAGTGTACAGTCAGTAGTGTATTCACATACGCATTGTATATTCACATTGTTGTGATTATCCTAATTTTTATAGTGAGAAAATATTTGCCCAGAGAAGTAATTTGCCCCAGGTCCTACATGTAATAAACAACAGAGCTGGGATTCCAAATCGGGCTGTCTGACTCCAGAACCCGTGCTCTCATCACCCCTGGATGACATGTGCTGACTTGTCTCAGCTTGGGCCCCTCACCAGGGTGGATGACCAGCTTCACCACGGGCCTCTTTGGGCACCTTCCTCTCCGTCCCTGGAGAAGGCATCCAATCCCTCTCCCAGCCA
The DNA here is from genome assembly GCF_949987515.2 of Delphinus delphis. NCBI lineage: Eukaryota > Metazoa > Chordata > Mammalia > Artiodactyla > Delphinidae > Delphinus > Delphinus delphis. The sequence continues at coordinate 31,275,374 of NC_082698.1, read as the reverse complement.
AGTGGGTTTTACCGGGAACACATGTGCCCCCACTGCCCTGCCACTAGTCCCCAAGGTCAGACTTGTTGCTAGATGGTTGCATGGTCTCTTAGGGGCCTGTTTCAGTCTTTAGGGAGGGGCAGAGAAAAAAGAGGAAGAGACAGATGGCAGGAAAAGGCGGAAAGAGAGGGCAGGGCACGCAGGCGGCAGGAAGGAATGTGGCAGGGGCTCTCTGGGTCCGGAACAGGCTTACAAGCAGAGTGGCTGAGCTCAGCTGCAAGGAGACCTGGGTAGCTATCCCTGTGTGCCCTTCTTATCACCCTAGTCAGAAAGGCCACCTAAGAGTCCTGGAGTAGGGGCATGTGTGCACCTTGCACGTGAGCATCTCGCAGCCTGCGTTGTCTTACTAACCACCTATTAACCAGAGAAAGTAATTTTCAAGTTTCTGCAGACGCTCCACCATTTCCTTCTTTTTTTCCCACTGAGATCTGCAAATATTTTGTGGTAGTCTCTGGCATATCTAGATTGCTGATCTCGGTTATAAGCAGACCGAAATTGGGCTGACTTGGCATAACCAGGACCAAGGATGATCCTACTAATACCCTGATTCCTTTCCAAAAAACTCCTGGCACACTCTACCCTATCAGAGGCAGTGAGGCTTGGGCCACACCGCTCTGACACTGATGAGATGACAGGAAACTAGGTTATACTAGCTGTAAAAAGTTCTTAGAAGATTTGCCCCTTGATGTGACAGCAGAAATTGTCAGGCTCCCCCCCTCCCAGATTTTAGGGGTCTGTAGGGATGCAGCACTTTCCTTCCTCTTGCTGGTGCTTGCTCTCACTCACCCACACAGCAGGGAGGGGCTGGGATAGAGGGAAGCTTCTTCCTAAAACATGTGAAAGCAGGTTGTGAAAAGCAAAAACATTAAGGGAGGCTCATGGGTTTGGAAGAACCCCCAGAGGTCCTGTTACTTAATCCTGTACTGGGCTCTGATTTTTTTTTTTAAGCCTATTTTTTTAAATATAAATTTATTTATTTTTGGCTGCTTTGGGTCTTCGTTGCTGCGCACGGGCTTTCTCTAGTTGCTGAGAGCGGGGCCTACTCTTCGCTGCGGTGTGTGGTCTCTCATTGCAGTGGCTTCTTTTGTTGCGGAGCACAGACTCTAGGTGCGCGGGCTTCAGTAGTTGTGGTGCGCAGGCTCAGTAGTTGTCGTTTATGGGCTCTAGAGCGCAGGCTCAGTAGTTGTGGCGCACGGGCTTAGTTGCTCCACGACATGTGGGATCTTCCTGGACCAGGGCTCGAACCCATGTACCCTGCATTGGCAGGTGGATTCTTATCCACTGCGCCACCAGGGAAGTCCCTGGGCTCTGATTTGCTTCTTGTTCTAACTAGTTGCTGGTAGCAGGAATTTTGTGATGTTTACAGTTTTTCCTCTAACAGCATGAAAATTATTGTGTGAAACTGATGATTCTCAAATTTGTAAGACTCAAGGATAAATAAGTAACTCTAATCATTTTCATAAAATTCTGAAAATATAATCCTATGTAATTCTAGAAAAGGAATATGTTTTAAGAATTTGAGCGTGTTCTTTAAAAAATTAGCCTTAATGTAGAAAAAACATGAGCCTTGGCTGTGTCTACATGGTACACCCACTTGTCTGGGCATTCATTTCTATAGCTAAAAGCAAAGATATTTTCAGGGAGTAAAGAGAGATTTTGCAGAATGGTATTGCCGATACATTGAAAAAATTTGACTGAAGCTCATTTCTTTGGGATCTTAGTGAAAAAAAGATATTGGGGAATATCACGTGTAGGGATTGAAGTGGAAGGAAGCATTGACATTCTTAAATGTTTACCATCCAGAAACATTTATCGATAATACATTTTTTATTTTTTTGGGCGCACCGCGCGGCTCGCGAGATCTTAGTTCTCCAACCAGGAATCTAACCCGGGCGCACGATAGAGAAAGCCCTGAGTCCTAAACACTGGACTGCCAGGGAATTCCCCAGTTAATACATTTTTTTTTAAAAAAACAGCTTTGATACAGTATCTAATTGGTCGAACAAAAATATGATCATGGGGCTTCCCTGGTGGCGCAGTGGTTGAGAGTCCGCCTGCCGATGCAGGGGATACGGGTTCGTGCCCCGGTCCGGGAAGATCCCACATGCCGCGGAGCAGCTGGGCCTGCGCGTCCGGAGCCTGTGCTCCACAACGGGAGAGGCCACAACAGTGAGAGGCCCGCATAGTGCAAAAAAAAAAAAAAAAAAAAAAAAAAAAAAGATCATGGATCCTCATAATATTTTATGGTAAATATGGAAAATAATTTCATTATCAAAAATTCATCATTCCACCATTTCAAAGTGTTCAATTCAGTGGCATTTAGTAAATTCACAGTGCTGTGCAATCACCACCACTAATTAGTTGCAGAGCAGTTCCTCACCCCAAGTAGTCATTAACAATTTTAAAGCTGATTTTTTTTTCCAATTTACTTTTGAGGCACATGAATAACTTTTGTTTTAGTCATGTTAGGAGTTGTTTTCAGCATTCATCAGGTGAATCTGACCAGTCATCTGGGATTGGTTGGGCAACTGAAATAATCTGTAAATGTGGTGATGACATGAAATCAAAAGGTTTTCAGTTGTAAAAAGCAGATTTTGACCCTGAACAGGCTGTAAAGACAATTCAAAAGGCAAAATAGTTACATGTATGTAGAGGGCCCAGTTTTCCAGTGATGTGGTATTACATTTGCCATGCTCCTTTTTGAAAGTATATTTCTCATGTTTGTATTTGATTCTACTGTAGTTATTTGCACTAAAATGACTGTTTCCTTCCTGTCCAGGATTAGGTATGGTCATTAATATGTCAAACATGCTTAAACAAACTCTTCACCCTGCAGTTTTTGCACTTTGAACCAAGTGAAGTTGTAAAGTAAACAGCAACAACATAGTCAATGGGGGAGGCATTTCTTTCTACCTTTGAGCTCAACTCTCTAATCCTCTGGTCCAAGCAACCTCAGCCACAGCCTCCCCGCTGGGAACTCCCTTTACTTAGGTGTGGTCTCCCTCCTCTGACCTTCCCCTCCTTCTTATCACCACTTTCCTGAACAATGTCCCCTTCTTTCAACTAACAACCATAGACTGAGCCACCTCTGTGCTGGAGACAGAAGAGCACAGCTCTCTGTCCCCACGGTCTGAGCTGTTAGACTCCCACTTGGATGTTAGTGACAGCTAAGGCTTAATGCCTTAACCTATTACACATAGTGATGTTTAAGTTTGGACCAGGACTCTGAGACACGCCTTATCCCAGGAGGATGTCTCTCTAATGACACAACTGGGGCAACAGGAGAGCCCAGGCCAGGAGGGACTTGTGCAGAGGGGACATTGACTGAACTTTTACTCTCTATTTAATATGTTTACTGTTACAACACCCTTATTATATTATATATTATTATTCCCATTTTCCAGGTGAAAAGCTGAGGCTAAAAAGGATTAAGTAACCTTCTCAAAGACCAAGAACAAGGGAGTACAGAGCAAGCATTCAAACCTAGGTCTGCCTGATTCCAAAGTTCAGCAAAAAACACCTTTCTGGGGCCCTTCTTAAATTATACAACATGGTCCTGTATGCTTAGTCTACACATAAGATCAACTCTGCTCTTTTTAATTATAACTCACTCTCAGATTCCATGAACAATTGTGGGAGCATTCCTTGAAAAATATATAGTCTCAGTAGGGTACCAAACATGACTGAGTCAGTGTGAAATTCAAGTTTGGACCTGGAAACATATAATAGCATGAAATACTGACAGTAATATTCTGTAGGGCCTCACTGGGGTTTCTGACTAGTAAATTAGCTGCTTTTTAGTTAAACAAAAAAAAAAAAGTCTCGGAAAAATACAGAACACAGACTAAGCTAGAACGTTTTACTGGCCAGTAAATAACACAGGAAAAAAAAAAAGGAAGGCGTGGCCTGCTGTTCCTCCCTCCTCCTAGGCAAACATGGAGGTGTAGTTCTAGACTAGGCCTTTCTGGTGTGAGCTTGGATAAGTGACTTCACCTCTCTGGGCCTCTTACCTGAGGGACTAGAGAGATGGCCGCTCCCTCTCACTTGCCCTGTAAACCTTTCTGATTTGGGGGCTGGGGAGAGGAAAGGAGGAGGCTTCTCCACTGATGTTTGCGTCCTGACACACTGCAGGGAGAGCTGGCTCAGCCGAGGGGGCTCACGGAACTTGTGGCCAGCACTGGCTACCTAATTTCTGGGGCTCGGTGTAAAATGAAAATGCAGGGCTACTAGTTGAAAATTATTGAGAATCTTAAGACTGCAACAGCAGACATTAAACCAAGCATGGGGCCCTGTGAGACTGCACAGCACAGGCCCAGGAAACTTGGTGGCCTCTGCTGTGTATTCCCTACACTGTGGGGAGTGTTGAAACCTGGAGGAGATCTGGGGCCCCCAGCTAGCCTGCTGGGAGGCAGAGACGCCCCCGGGATAACGAGCTCCTTTTTCGGGAAAGTGGCCAACAGGGAAGCACCGCCCATCAAGGACATGCAATACATCCCTTAAGCTGGCTTCCATGCCTTGCTGTGGAAATGAGCATTGAAACAAGCCATGCTGGACTGAGGGACTACGGCCTGTTTGGGGGCCTAGACCATGATGCTGTAAAAGGGTTGTGAAAACACCTGAGTGGAAAATCAGCCTGCAGATATAGCTGCTGATGGATGACCTTTCGGAAGGGAGGTGAGACAGGACAGGTAGGAGAAGGCGGGTCAAACAACGAGGAGCTGGAGGGAGGAGTTGTTGGGAGCAGACAGTCCTCAGCTGTGGAGCGAGGTACAGGCGTGGGAAGGAAGACAAGCTTGCCCACTGAGGGACGCAGAACTGGGAATGGGAGCACATGAGCCAGCAAGAGGCTCAGCCCACAGCAGGAGGTGTGCTTCTCTGAGGGAGGGTTTCCACCGCAGACCAGGGGACCTGTGCTCCAACATCAGAGCCCGGCACAAAAGCTGCTTCGCTACAGCGTGCTGGGGAGCCTCGAGGTCAGTGGGACCTAGCGGACAGTTAGCTGGAGCACGCTTCAGGGTTCACGGCTCCCTGGATCTGGAGGCAGGACTTGGATGGGGCTGGAATTCCACCCAATCTGCAGGGGGGGCCCATTTCTGGAGCCACAGGTGTGCCATCCTCTTAACCTCTAACTGTGTGCTTGGTCCCTGGAGGCTTAGGAAGCTGAGCAGGTACGTGGAATGAGAAAACTAAAGCTGTTTCTGAGAGCTTAGACATCAACACCTAAGGGAGCAAATAGAGAGGTGCAGGGTCACCTTAAAGAAGCAGAATGGTTCCAGGTCAGTGAGATTTAAGGGGACCTGATGGATCCAAATCACAAAGTAAGAGACACAATGTGTCTGATGGGGAGGCAGCGGCAGCCCCTGTGACCACTAACCTACAGAATCGGAGTCTGACTGACTTTTTATCCTAACTCTAGTGGTGTCCACTCAAGTTGCCCAGTCTACTTAGAGAGGTAGAAACATACTATTCTAAGGCGACATGATGTCTGGAAATCTTTTCCTGCTCTCACTTCTCTATCCAGGAGAGAACAACTTATGCTTCAGTGGTGCGTGGAGTTCCTGGAATCTAGTTTTGTTTGACACTAAAAATTCTTTTTTTCAAAAACAACTCATTGAAATATAGGCTCAAGCACTTCTGAACTTTCCCCTTGGCAACCCCTGACCCAAATCATCCCAGACAGAGGAAAATCAGTCCAGCAAGCAGAGGCCACATCAATTGCAAAGCTATGTATTATGAATACATACTGTCACTATAAGCACATGCAAGTGAATCTGTGCTTCCTGCTCTACACAGAATTCATTCCACTTGGTCTCGATCAGAGTTTCCCAGATGCAGCACTATTGACATTTTGGGCCAGATAATACTTTGCTGTAAGGATTGCTCTGCACAGTTCAGGGTGTTTAGCAGCACCCCGGCATCTACCTACGAGGTGCGAGCAGCACCCCCTCCCCAAGTGGGATAGTCAAATGTCCCCTGGAGGGCAAAATTGTCCCTGGTGGAGAACCACTGATCTAAATGATGCAGCTATGTCTTGGGGGAGGGCAGAAGGAGATACCTTCTATGGGGTTTATTAAAAAGCCAAAGAAAGCCATCCAGTGTTTCAATATCTCTATAACAAGCTATTATTTAATTTCTTTTTTTTCTTATTCATGTTTTCTTTAACAAGCCTAGATTCCTTCATGTCATTGCATGAGGGCAATAGTAAGATCCTCTTTGAAAAGGCACCAAATAAGTAAATTCTCCACAGAACAGATGAGGTTAATCATCTGTGGGGGAAAACCGAGAGATTGTAAATGTGTGCCTAAGGCATCTGGTACCAGCCCAATCTCCTCCCGTCCAGTGATGTAAGAGGCAGGGCTAGAGTGTAATTGTGGTTCAGTTCTTGGAAACCGAATTAATTGCATCATAGCCACTTTGGGGACAGGTTGCACGAAGAGGGAGGAATTGTTCAGCCACAGCACATATTGTTCAGGTGATTATTGGATCCAGAAGAGAGGGTGCTTGAATATGTGGACTCTGGTTTAGCATTTTCCTGGCAGACCCATGCCCAGAGTGGATGAGAAAGAGTGCCTTGAGTTTTCCTACGTGATGATCCTGAAATCCACAAACACTAAGCAAATGTCTAAAGTGGCTCCCATGTAGCTTGCCCATGAGAAGACAGAGACCTTGTCTGAGAATTGCATCCATTGGTACAACACAATATAGCCTAGTTGTGCAGGTTCTCAGCTGACATAAGGCAGGTAGGCAGTGTGAGGAGAATAGGAAACCATACTTCCTGGGAAGTCTATCTTATCTCTACCATTAGATGCTGTGCCTCCTCTTGCCCTCCCACCTCAGCACTGGCCTCTGATCTAAACTTATAAAAGAATGAGAAGAGAGATGCCCGAGATACACTTGTATTCAGGATGTGCTCTATCCACCCACTGTGAGCCCCTGGGCAGCTTCCTGCTCTGCTTGCCCTCCAGTTAAAGGGGGTTGGATCTTCTACCGTGAGTAGGAAGAGAGAGAACAGATGGTCACTCATGAAGGGTGGGTTAAAGTACTGATTGTTGTATTTACTTTTTATTTACTTGTTATACTGACCATGTGACAAATATTCTGGGCACTTTAGCCCATGCCTTCACAACAAGCCTGTGAGGAAGGCATCTCTAGTTTTATTTGACAGTTGAGGAAAACTGAGGCTTAGAGAAGTTGAGTGATTTCATCAGGACCCATAGCTCGTAATTGGCAATCGGAATCCTGACCTTTTGGGTACCAATTGCTTTGTCCTTCTAAATACATCATAGCTACCTTCTAGATGATGCGTCTGGATGCTGTCTAGATTAATCCTCTGTTCCCAGTGTTCTGAGTTGGGCAGTTTTCAAAAACTTTGTAAGAAAAGAGTTTGAAAATATTTTGAAAACTATCTCAAACAAGTTGATAATTCCATCAGGAAATATTTCCTGAGGGTCATGGGATGAAATGGTAGCCTTAGAGGATGTAACATTTCAAGCATGGTCTTCATGGCTAAAGGATCACACAGCATCAGAGCTGAGAGGGACTTTGAGAATTGTCAGATCCAAACTCCTCATTTTGTAGCTGGGAGACACAGGGTGATGAGGACCTAACCAGGATGGTGTGGTAGAAAAGGAAAGAAAAGGGCATATATGGAAGCATCATGAAAGAAAGACTAGAGGTTGTGTTAGGTGAGTGGAGGTACAGAGGAAAGGATGCATCAGGCTTAGAGTTGATGATGACACCATTGACAGAAACAGGGAGGACCAGAGAGAGATCTAGTGGCAGAAAGGTGAAAAGAAGATAACTCTGTTTCTGAAGAATTGAACTTGAAAAGTCAAGTAACTGGAAATGCCAATTGAGGATTCCAAGACCTGAGAAGAAAAATCATGTCCCAGGATCTGTCAAATAGGATCTCCAAATGAGAGCCCTAGCCGTGAGACCCAGACACCCATGGCAGGGCTCTGTCATGCTCAACAGTTTATTAGCCACTTAGATTAGGGCAGAGAAGGGACGTTTGTCACGTCACAGCCCATGCAAAGCTAAATGCCACAGATGTCAGAAGCAACAGGTAAAATAGACAAAATAGCTAAAAAGAAGAACTGAAACTGACATGAAATTTATCAAGGATCAACGTAAAGTACTATGTTTCTGTTCAGAAAATCAATTGCACACCTATAGAATTAATAAGAATAACAATAAGATATTAAATAACCACCATTTTTCAATCCAGTAATTACTATGTACCAGGATCACTCTAATCCTTACAACAGCCCTGTGGGATCGGTGCTGTTATTATCTCTATCTTTTCAGCTGAAGTAGCCGGGACCAGGGAATTTAAGTAAACTTTCCTAAACTCACACATATGTTAGTTTGACTGAAAAATACCATACTCTTCAACCAATAATATAAGGATTAGGGAGACTTGGCTTGACCACACCTGTGTCAAAGACTTTTTCCATTTGTAAAAATAAGTGAGTATGTGTTTGTGGGAGCTACAAAGAAAAATACACACGCACAGACGATGAGTCATCTGGGAGGTTATTAAAAATATAAAAACGTAAAATTTCCCTTACAAACTAGTTTCACTAACTTGAAAGGAATATAGTCATTGTGATTCAGGACTGTAAATGTTGAAACGTTTACCTAGGAGTGTAATATTTTTATGAATAGGAATACTTACTGTGGAAGGATTGAGACCCCAGGTCTGAGCTGAGTTTCTGATGATATCGTTACCTTATAAAATCCAGGGAAAATCATGGCTAAGAATCAATTAAAAGATCCTGAGAGTTTTTGAATTCCCATTAACAGAGAAACCGACTTCATGTAGTGCCCCAAAGGGAGAAAAAAAGCAAGAATCTGTGCTCACACATTTCTGTGGTCACATACAACTTAACCACTTCGCCTTTCTCAATTCCTCTGCAGTAGAAACTCTCAGGCTGACTACTCATCCCCAGCTGTCCATCTGGGAAGGTCCATCTGGAACCTTCTCTTTCTCCTTCATGTTGAGAATCTTTTTTTTTTTTTTTTCCAATCATGCCTGCTCTCTTTTTCTTAGCTGACTCTACTTTCCCTCCCTCCTGGTCACTCCTTCTGCCTCTAGTCTCTTTCCAGCCCTGGGAATACACCCCCTAGATCAGGGTCATCCTTTTTACTCCCCCTTGATGGACACTCACTATCTCTCTGTTTTTTCTGGCTAAGAATTTAAGCAAATTATCATATAAACTTTGATAAACCTAAGAGTATGAACACAGATCTTCACTTATACTGTCATCTGATGCCAAATAATTACACAGCTGGCAACATTCTGAATTGGTGATAACCTGTCGGGACAGAGGATACAAACCACAGGGATCAAGTATTCATTGACCTATTCCTCGCCATCCCATCTAATTACAGAAAAGATTTAAAATGGTGCTTCAAGTTCACTGTGTTTACAATTTCATTTCTTTGAAACGTTTCACATCGACAGTGCACATTTTATTAAAACAGGCCAATTCTGTAAAAACAACTCAGTAACCAAGTAGAAAAAAAAAGTTACTTTTGCCTGAGCAGATGAATGTAGTATATGATTATCCACAATATGGTTTTGGTTTTCTACCCTCTAATCTAGTGTTGTATGTTGTCTATCGACTGCTCTGTGACAAAGCTGAACTTTGTCCCTGAGGGAAGGATCATAAAGTGATTTAGGTTCTGTTGCTTCTCTTTATTTAAATCCCCATCTGGATATCCTGAAAGAGGTTCTAAGACTTAGTATAGGCCTAGGTTATGGAATATCTCTGAAAAGGACCTTCTAAACCCTCTTGCTCATTTGGGAGAAATCTTAATATCTATGCCTTGTTAGTTTCTTTGGCATGTCTTTCCTTCGCTCTCCCTTTTCACTGCTCTGCCCCAAGTCCAGGCCTGCAGCACTAGAGGCTTGGGTTACTTAACCGCCCCTCTAACTGAGCATCCCTGCCTCCAGGTTCCGCCCCCTCCAGTCCATCCTGCCAACCTCCCTTAAGCCCGCTGGCATGACATCTGTCACTGTATAAACCGTTCTCCAGCCCTCCGTGGTTAGAGCCCTCTCTGCCCTTTGTGATCTGGCCCCACCCTACGCATCTAACCTTTTGAGGACTTTCTGGTCCCACAGGCCTATTCTACAGCCTCTGTTGGGCAGAAGACTCTCCTCATCATCCTACAAATGGACCTAGTCAAGTCCAGCTCCCAGCGTCAGCTTCCGTCTTTCCTCCCTCCCAGCACATCAGGCTTTCCCTCCAATTCTCCAACTTCTTTTATCTTACCTGCCTCTCAAAGCCTAGCTCTTTATTTATTTATTTATTTTTATTGAGGTAACATTGGTTTATAACATTATGTACCTTTCACTTTTACAACATTATATTTCTACCTCTGTATGTACCATAGTGTGCTCACCACCAAAAATCTAGTTTTCATCCATCACCATACACTTGACCTCCTTTACCCATTTCACCCTCCGCCCCCTGTCTCTTCACTTCTGGTAACCACGACTCCGTTCTCAACATCTACATGTTCGTTTTTATTTGATTTTGTTTGTTCATTTACTTTGACAAAGCTTAGCACTTGAAGCGTCTTCTCTGTTAAAACCTCTCCAGCTACTCCAATTCACTTCTTATACTCACTGAGTCACTTACTACTTGCACTGTTTTACCTACCCACCTCCCATGACGGTGTAGCAACGTGAGACCAAGGGCAAGACTGAGGAAGCTTTTTGTCTCCTTACCAGCACACCCTTGAAAGGGCTGACCGCGGCCATGCTGCCTCTTGATTCCAGACCAGCAGTTCGTTTCAAACTATCATTTACCAAGTGCCTACCAGCTATATGACCCATATTCTAACTGTGAAGGGCTGTCCCTCTGCCATTCTCAGACTAATTTCTCTTAAATTCTGTCTCAAAAGCTCTGATTCTCTAGCTCCTTATCATTTCTGATAACTTCCTTGCTACCCGTGTCACATCACCCTGTGAAAAACTGAAGTTCAAGTGGTAGCTGAAATATAAAACACTCATTGAACACTTAAAAGTTCCAGTCTCAAAAAGCCATGATGTTGTCACAATGAGACAAAAAGAAAATCTTCAAAATAAAAATTTGGGAAGTCTTTTCTTCTATAAGTCAGAAGAGTTTCTTGATTCTTTTCCCTTGGGACACTTCTGGTTTATTTATTCTTTCTAAGTGGCTTTTTATAGATGATTGTTACACTGACATGAAGACACTGGAAAAACAGATCTAATCTCCCCAAAACACTTGTGACATACAGCCACAAAATAAATGAGATAGTAAAACGACAACGGATACAAATTATTACAACAATCTTTAACATTAAATAGTAATCCACAATGAAATATTTGAGTACTCAGATTAGACCAAACTCTTTTTAGAAAAGCTTGCTGTGTTCAGACTCTCCAAGCTGACCATTGGTAGAGTCTAAGCCCTTGGCTTTTCTTTTTTCTTTTCTCTTCAAAGCTTTACACTTCAATCCATCACTGGCAAAGCCAGCTAGAGTAAGCTCACTTGTTCCTACACATTTCTTTAAAAATGCAAGTCCCTTTCCCTATAGCAATTGACACCCCACTGCCTTACAGCTAGCAAAGTATTCCAGGATTTCAGTATTTCTGAGATGCAGTAAGATGACTGAAAAAAAATAAATAAATAAAGGAGAAGAAGAAGGAAAAGTATTGGATGGCGAAAATCTTACCTCAACTTCTGACTGGCGGGGACAGTTATTTTATTAAGCTTATCCATTATTTTTGGTAACTATACGAACCACAGATCACTGTCCAGTGGTCACGTCAGCAGTCCCTGGCTGTCCTGGGGAGTAGCATGGTAAGCCTTTGATCTCAAGAGTCCTAGTCACTTGAGTCTGATTTCTGAGACTGCAGGCTGCTGGCAGACACCCCTGCACGAGGAAGAAGTAAAACTTGCTTGAGCATGTAGTCAAGTTTCGTGTTTCTACATAGTCATGTGACCTGGGTAGCCAGCCGGCTTGGCCGATCACTCCACGTTGTGTAAACTTTAATAGTGAAACCTATTGGACATGCAAATTGCTTTCCAGCTGCTTTCTTCTGTAACCAGATTTATAATCAGGTCAGGGCAAGCTTCTGGCTGGTCACTATTTCCTGTTGTCCTGAACACATACAGTCCTTGTTTTCAGCAGGTGTCATGCTGTCCCCTTCCTGAGCTCAAGGAAAAGCAGAATAATCAATTCCATCTGAAAGTCTCTTTGGGACTTTCTGCTCATTTGGATAAAGTCATGGATAAACTTTTCCACTTAAAGGATTGTTATACGAAAATGGTGTTTTTGTGTAGTTTCTCCTCACTCCTCTCCCCCAAATGGTTTTAAATAAATATCAAGATGACAGTGACACAGTGGTAACAGTTTACTTTGAGAGTTAGAATTCAGTTTTCCTGAAGATCTGTGTAAAATGGGAAGACAATTCTCTAGGCAAGGTCATTAGGGATAGAGACAGATAGGAGATCTGGAAAAGGGGAGAGGATCTCCATTGTACAGCATGGTCCCTTTATGAGGTTGATGGTGTCAGGAGTTGTGCTGATAGCCAGATGCTTTCAAACAAAATCAAGATGTACTCAAAGGTCAGCTAGGAACAAATTTAACAACCTCCCAACAATGCAGTTCTGACATCAGGCCATCCAGAAGTCCCCTTAAAAGCAGGGTGCCACTCTCCTCACTGCCTTTGTCCCCTCCTGGCTTCATCCACTGCTCACCTTCATCCCCTCACCAGACCTAGTGATGGGCCAGTGAGGAGGGGAAGTGGAGCGGGAGGAAGGTGAGAGGCAGAGATGGATGTAGTAGATGGATTCCTTTCCTCCTGTACCTCTCCTTTGTACAAACAGACGTTCTGTATTTCTCCAGGTAAATCTTTTTTTTTTTTTTTTTTTTGCGGTACGTGGGCCTCTCACTGTTGCGGCCTCTTTCGTTGCGGAGCACAGGCTCCGGACGCGCAGGCTCAGCGGCCGTGGCTCACGGGCCCAGCCGCTCCGCGGCATGTGGGATCTTCCCGGACCAGGGCACAAACCCGCGTCCCCTGCATCGGCAGGCGGACTCTCAACCACTGCGCCACCAGGGAAGCCCCTCTCCAGGTAAATCTTGATTATTCACATTCATGTACCGTTTCTGAATTTCTAGTTTAACCAGATGGTCAGGAGCAGAATCCACAGGGCTATTGAAGGGTGGGGCCCTTCTGCTCGGCCAAACCCCTGAATTGGCCAGGCCAGCAAGAAAGATCATCTTTCATGAGAAAAATGTAAGTGCTTGGCTCTTCCAATTGTTTATTTTCCCCAAACAGGAAGCTCAATTTTCTTTCAATTTATCTTGAAAGAGTTCTAGACCTTCGCCCCTCAGCTCCTCACAGGTCTTAACAGAAGGGAACTAGTAGACCAGGAGAGTGAGGGCACGGAGAATGTCATCAGGGTCAGGAAAATCAAGCTCCAACGAATGGGGCAATAATCGGCTTGTCCCTTCTAAATTACTGTAAAGTGCACCCCGTCAGCTACTTGACTTTTCTCTCAACCAACAACTCTGTTCAGCACCTGCACTGCGTACTTATTATTTCCCCAGAGAAAAAGACCAAGGACAAGGGTTACACTTCTGCTTTTTCTTTTTACAGCCACTTGTCTTTCTTCTTTTTACTGTGTCTAGTCTGACGTGATAAAAATGAGTGTCTGCTTTTCCAGACTGGGCATTTTACCCCATGTGGTACGTAGTGTGATAGCCATGATGTTCCAGGCTGCCACTACTTGGTCAGTGCAAACATGGAAATTGAGGACACCAAATTTTAGCCTATGATTTGTGAAAAGAGTAAGACCACGCAACATGGTTTCCACAGCACATGGAGATCAACGTACCATGATAAACAGTCTCGAACTACACGGCACAGTGAACATGACAATTAATTAATTACTAGATTAACAAATGAAAAATGGATAATACCAACCTTAAAGAAAATGTGGAACTCCTGTACACTGCTGATAAAAATATAACTAGGTACAACCACTTTGGAAACAGCTTGGTATTACCTAATACACTTGATGACATACATACCTATGACCCAGCAAGAGGTCATACATAACATAGCACTGTGTCAGAATACTAAAAATATACCATGTACACCAAGTCACGTGCAAGAATTGTCATTGAAGCACCATTTCTAACAGAAAACAAAACAACACTTGGAACAACCCAATTGCCCCTCAACAGGAAAACAGATAAATTAATTGTGGCATATTCATGCAGTGGAGTACTATTCAACAGCGAAAAGGAGTGAATACAACTGATCAGTATAGATAAATAGCAAAAATAATCTGAGCAATAAAGGCAAGTTAAAGAAGATCATACACCATGATCCAGTTATATTTAGGTTAAAGACATGTAAAACTAATTTATTATTTAGGACATATACATATATGGTCAAACCAAGGGAGGGAATGATAAATATAAAATTCAGGTGAATGGAACTAGGGAGTGGGATTGGAGTGAAGGGGCACATAGGACTTCGAAGGCAACGGTAGTGTCCTATTTCTTAAGTTGAGTGGTGGGTATATAGGTACTTATTGTAGATATTAAATATTTAACAAAAATATATAAAATAAGATCTGGTCTAAAGCTATGGGGCAAAGCCAGGACAGTCCGCCCAAGTCTCAGTTAGCTCTGTGAAATGATGAGGCTTGAGAACGAGAAGACATTATATTGGAGTCTGGGGATGAGACCGACCAGCCCTGGTTTCTGTTGGGTTCTTTTCCTTGCATCCGTTAATGACAACCAACAACAACATGCTTTTTCAATGCTTTTATGTTCGTGTACTATGACACCATTCATTTTTTTTTCTTTTAATTAATTTATTTATTTGGCTGCGCCGGGTCTTAGCTGTGGCACGCGGGATCATCGCTGTGGCATGCAGGCTCTTAGTTGCGGGATGTGGGATCTAGTTCCCTGACCAGGGATGGAACCCGGGCCCCCTGCGTTGGGAGAGCAGAGTCTTAACCACTGGACCACCAGGGTAGTCCTGACACCATTCATTATACATGTGAAAAAACGGATTCATAGGGAGGTTAAGTAACTGGCCCAAAGTTACACCACTCGTCAATGCTGGGATTCAAACCCAAGCTTGTTTCCATAGTCTAAGCTGACAATCACAGGGTTTTGCCATCACAAGAGATACCTGTGCTTCAGCAGAGGGCCCTGTCCTGACATCAAGGCACCAACTTAACCAAGACCTTGGGTGGATCACTTAATCTCCCTGGCCTCAACTGCTCACCTTTAGAGGATGAGAAAGGGTATTCAAGAAGGGCTCAGACTCCCTCTGACTTGGCATCTGGACATTGGCCCATGTGCACAGAAACTGGATTCCGTGAGCAGAAACACTCTCACAGCTTCCAGAAGAGATGCCTTTGGTGGTCTGTGCGAGATTGCTTCCCAGAGCGAGGCTAGGTGGTTGTGTCAGTTTACAGACCTTTGGAAATAGTCCAAGTCCTCACTGAAACTGGAAGGTGAGCCACGGTTCACCCTCTCTGCTCTGCCACCCACCTGCTCATGGCTCTTCCCCTGCCAGGGCTGGTTGAGGCAGATTGCCAAAGGAAGTAGACGAAGTGTGGCATGGACACTATGCTTCTGTTGTTCGAGGGAGTGTGACCTACTCCCTCGAAGGTCAGCCTCACAACAACTCTATGAGGGGCGTACGCTTATCATTCACGATGTGAAGTCTGAGCCTCAGAAAGGTGACAGCACTTGCCTAAGGCCACCCATTCTTCCTGATCCCTGAGCCAGGGCCCTTTAACCCCCAAACCATTCCCTCTCTTTTCCCTGTGCTGGCCCCCATTCTTGGGATGGGGGTGGGGGGGCTGTCCTGCAGGAACGGTGGCCCTGGCAGCTTTCTGACACGTGCAGGCCAAAGGAACAGGGGCTTGCTGTTGGTCAGGCCCATGCCTGGTGAATTGGCCAGTGCCAGTTAAGGGCCCCGATGGAGGAAGGTTTGGGAGGAAGTTAGGGAGCCTGGGTAAAGCACTGGAGAAAAATAGCAGACGAGGCCAGAGAAAGGCCAAGAGAGAACAGGAACTGAGGCAGACGCTGCTAGTGGTCTATCTGTTCTCCTTTGCGGGGAGGGGGCAGGAAGGGAGGAAGAAGGAAGGAGACGACACAGCTGTGACTTGAACAAAGCGGCAAAGGCTCTTTTAAGCTCGAGGCTTCACTTTCTGTGACATGAATCAGTTCCCTATTTCATCTGTTCAGTAAACTCAATATTCTGCATATGAAATTGGCCTGGAGTGCAGTATCCGTATTACGAGGAGTATCGCTTTGAAGAAAACCGTCCAAGTATCAGTCCAAGTCCTTGGTTGGTAAGAACATTACCATAGCCTGTTGTCAGGACAGACAACTCCTGGCCTTTGCCTCATCTTCACCTCCTCCCTTGCCTTCAGCCCTCAGAGCCAGTCTGCGAGCAGGACTCTCCTTTGTAATATTTCCACCCTCGCCCAGTTCTCACTCC
Source organism: Delphinus delphis (assembly GCF_949987515.2). NCBI lineage: Eukaryota > Metazoa > Chordata > Mammalia > Artiodactyla > Delphinidae > Delphinus > Delphinus delphis. The sequence goes on along the minus strand of NC_082698.1, from coordinate 31,258,825 downwards.
AGCCTAGATCCTCACCTGGATCACTGCTCAGCCTCCTGCTTCTTCTCTGCAGCTAGATCCACCCCCACTCTCATTCCCAGGCCATGTTCCCAACTGCTGACTCTCAAGAAGGATTTCAGAGGTTTTTCCTTTCTTCTAGAACCAAGTATGAATGTCATTCATGCCCCTGTCACTGAGTCTCACCTTGGGGCTTCATCTTATTCCTCACTGATTCCCAGCACGTGACCATCCCTTTGGTCAGACTGGTTCGCAAACACCCGTACTCCTCATCAGTCACACGGCCCAGCCACCAGCCAGAAATAGCTCTCCAAAGATGGGGTGGGAGGCAAGTACATGGGGTCCTCTATGGTCAGGAGGCCAGGTCTTCCCTGTTAGTCAGGGCCACGATGAAGCCAGAGAGCAGGCAAGGGTGGAGAGGCAGAGTGCTCTGTCCAAGGAATGGGAGTGTCAGAGAAGTAGAAAGCCAAGATAAGGCTCATGGCCTCCAGGGGTTGAGGTCCTGGAGGCCAGGAGAAGCCCTTGAGAGCAGATGCTGTGGCTGTTGATGACAGATTTCTGTTACCTTTTATCTGGTGGAGCGCCACTAGTCTCCTAGTCCTCTTACCCAGACAGTCCATCTAGATTCAGAGGGTCCCCGACTAAAGCAGACTTGAACAAATCGGGAGATGGTCCATGTTCTTGGGTAGAATGACTCAGTGTCACCAATGCCATTATCTCCAAGTTAATATATAAGTTTAATGTGATGCCCATAAAAATAGCGATAAGATCCTCTCCTCCAACGACACCTGAGGGAAGTAGATTCTAAATTTCCTCTCTCTATAAAAACAAGCAAGAATTGCCAAGAAATCTCTGACAAAGAAGATCAAGGGAGTGGAAGGAGATAGACCTCTCAGATTTAAAGCACGCTATGAAGCCTCTCTAATAAAAACGGCATGGTATTTCTGCATGACCAACAGAACTAAAGAGAAAGTGCAGAAATAAACAGAAGAATTTAAGGAGATTAAATGCTATGAATGTGGCATATCTAATGGGAGAAAGATGGACTTTTTTTTTTTTTTTTTTTTTTTTGCGGTACGCGGGCCTCTCACTGTTGTGGCCTCTCCCGTTGCGGAGCACAGGCTCTGGACGCGCAGGCACAGCGGCCGTGGCTCACGGGCTCAGCCACACCGCGGCATGTGGGATCTTCCAGGACCAGGGAACGAACCTGCGTCCCCTGCATCGGCAGGCGGACTCTCAAACACTGCGCCACCAGGGAAGCCCAGAAAGATGGACTTTTTAGTAAGCAGGGCAATTGCAAAGCCACTGGGGAAGAGATAAGATTTAGATTCATACCTCAAACCATTCAACAGAAAAAACTCCCAGTGGATCAGAGCTCTAACTATAAAAATGAAGCCATAGCTGTACCAGAAGTAGACACAATTAAATTTCTTTATAACCTTATCTATGACTTAAAATCCAGAAGCAATCAAAGAAAAGACTGATAAATTTAACTAGAAAAACATAAAGAACTTGTTTATGGCAAAAAAAACATTATAAACATCATCAAAAGACAAAGGACAAATTGGGAGTAAAGAGTTGCATCATGTATCACAGATAAAAGGCTAATCTCCCTAATAGATAAAGAGCTCCTAAAAATTGAGACGGAAAAAAAAATGACCATGAAAAGCCTTTAAATGGATGGAAATATGCTCAATCTCCTATTAAGAGAAAGGTTATAACCAGGCCGAAGAACATATGCATGTTTACGTACCAGATTAGCAAAAATCTGCAAGTCTGGTGATAGGATGCTCTTAGGAAACAGGCACTCTTTGCTAACAACATGTTACAATGCCATGGAGGGGAACTGGCAATATTTAACAAAATAAATGAATTGACCTCGTAACCCAGCAATGTCACTTCTAGGACCCTCTCCTGAAGATACACTTTCACAGACACAGGCATGCAACATCTGCACAGAGTTATTTGTTGCAGTTTTATTTGCAACAACGAGAACTGGAAAAACCTAAATGCTTTTCAGTGGAGGACTGGTTGAATACATTTTAGTTCATCCTTGTAGCAGAGTTCTGTGCCGCCATAAAAATGGTGTGACCTCTGGGATACGGTAAGTGGAAGAGACAAGGTCAGGACAGTGTAAGCTACTTCTTTAAAAAAAACAAGAAGATAGAGGAAAATACACATACTTATTATTGCAAAAACAAACATAAACACTAGAAGGAGAAATCATAAACTAATACAAATAGTCATCTATAGGAGGCAGGAGGGAGCTGGAAACAGAGCAGAAGTGATAGGGATGTAGATTGATTCTCGGGATCTATCTTTTCATAGTTTTGACTTTTAAACTAGATAATGGCTTGACATATAATAAAAAAACAAAATTAATGCAAAAAATTTAAAAAGGCAAACTTTAGAATAAAAGTAAACAGAAACAAGTGAATGTAAATAGTAACATACCCTGGAAAAGAGAATTATTTTGACTTTTTTTTTTTTTTTTTTTTTTTTTTTTGCGGTACGTGGGCCTCTCACTGTTGTGGCCTCTCCCGTTGCAGAGCACAGGCTCCGGACACGCAGGCTCAGCGGCCATGGCTCACGGGCCCAGGCGCTCCGCGGAGGGGCACGAACCCGTGTCCCCTGCATCGGCAGGCGGACTCTCAACCACTGCGCCACCAGGGAAGCCCTATTTTGACTTTTGAACACAGTCCTCTGTGCATCCTCAGTGAAACATATTCTAAGAATGAAAATGTTACAAAGAAATCTCAAACTCTACTCAGTATTTTTATTTTTAGTAATAAAATGTATATTATAATTTTCAAAGTTTTTTTTGGTATAATGTAGATAAAGCTAATAAATATGTTCATATTAGCAGAAACTAAGGTTTTTAGTGTGAGAGAAAAAATACAAATATAAAATCAAAGAAAAACTTGGTAATGTTAAATTTAATTGGAAATATCAATCTGAACTCACTATTTAGTTCCTAGCACTAAATCTTGAAAGGACCTAGAAGCAATGACATTCCAGATTTTAAACACATGAAGTGATGCTCAATTACAATTATATCAAGAAACAGACAAATTCCCCACTAGCAGGAGCTAGAGGCTAGAAGGCAGGGTTGATTTCAGGTCTGGGGCATAGACAATGGAAGCTGAACCTGGAACATCTTGTGCCAGAAAACATCAAAGATCCAGGAGCAGATCTTTGAAGGGGGTGATTTGAGCAACAAAAAAAGAATAATGACTGTAATTTATTTTAAAATTTTGAACAAATTAAAATCCACTGGTGTACGATAATAAAACCCAAAACCAAAGTCAATTGCGAAAATTGGAGATAACTATTCCATCAACTCCTTACTTCTGGTAATTAACACATTAGAAATGAAGGAAGCATTTACCATTTTTTAAGAGGAATTGAAAATCCTCCTTGATTTTCTAAGAATGCTAGCTAGTAAAGAATGCTAGCATTCTAAGAATGCTAGCTAGTACAGTAAAAACACTGTAACAGAATAAGAAAATCACCATTTTGCAATGGCAAATAAATAATTGATTAAGGTGAGGATCATCAGTTATTGCTAAAACTAGTAGGTGAATGTTGGGGAACAGGATAGTCTCAAGGTGTAAAAGGCTCATCCCATGGGCTGCTGGCTAATTGCCAAGGGAAAAGCCAATGTTTGCAGAGATGAAATCTGGCTGTCATTGTCTTAAGTGTTCAAACTCAGCATGATCCTTACTTCTTCCTGATGTGATGCAAAACTAAATACATCTCACTAAGAAGCACTGTTGCCACAAATGTTTGATCGCAATCTAATCAATTTTTAGACCTAACTTCCAGTTCACAGAGAGTGAACATATAATCAATCATCCAAACTAGGGCACTTATGAGAGTGAAAGAGGATTCATTTAACAATTATGCCAGGACTACAGGTGTAAACAGGCAGGACATTCCCAGATAAACTGGAATGTGAGATCTCGCTAAGTTTACAGGAAGTAAAGGTGGTAGAGAAACAAGTTGGACAGCACTAAGAGGGAAGAATATAATTTTTAAAAATCCAGATGTGGGGAATTCTACAGAACAACTACCTGGTCTTAAAAAAAGAAAAGAAAAAGAAAAAAATAGAGGAGATGTTCAAAATTAAATCAGACTGAAGAGTCGTAACAACCAAATGCAATGCATGAACCCAAATAGGATACTGGTGGAAAGAAACCAACTCTAGAAGACATTTGCGGACCATTGGGAAATTTTTCATATGGTCTGGAGATTAGATGATATTAGGGAATTGATAACATTCTTAAGAACAATCATGGTATTGTGGTAATATAGAAAGATCCTTATTAGGACATTTTTGGGAGGTGAATGATTTTGGATTTAAAGGTTTAAGTAGGCATGTCTACAACTTACCTTCAAATGATTCAGAAAAAAATGTTAGCAATGATTGAAGCTGGGTGGTAGGTATACAGGTGTTTGTTGTACCATTCTTTCAACTTTTCTATACATTTGAAATTTTCATGTAAGTGTTTAAAAAATGGCAGGACTCCAAATGTTTCTCACCCTCAAGCCCTCTACAGAGCCATCAGGGGTACTGGAACTGCCTGGTTCCCCAGGCCTCCTCATCAGCGCCCTCTCCATCAATGTAGAATCCCGCTCAGGAGTTCCCAAGCACAGTCTTTCTGTCTCCCATTTCTGGCCCCAATCTTGACCACTTTCTAATTTCTTGTGGCCTGTCCAAATCCCACTCACCTTCAAGGCACATTTCCTCCTGGAAACTTGTCCTGTCTTCTGGTCCACCTGGGCTACTACTCTGACCTCCTCCAGCTCTTCGAACTTGGACCACAGTTTTTGCTTTTAGCCATATGCCAACTCTCTAATATTTTTCCCAAGTGTATATCCTACTACCTTGATGAGATTATAAACATACCAGTGAAAGGACTATATTCTATTTCTTTGGTCTTTCTCTGTAGCAAGCACAAAACTAGAATATTGTTTGTATATAATAAATACTTTCTGAATTAAACCTGACAGTTATTAAAAGATATGTGCAAGTAAATAAAGTAAAAATTAGTTGTGAGACACAATTACTATTCAAACTCAGGAAGTGAATCAATGTTAAAAATCATTGAAGTTGCTGGTTTCATATGTAAGGAGCTTGGTAGTTGTCACTCCATCCTAACAACAAGTGAAAAACTGAATAGACTGAAAAAATCAACAATTCTTCTTTGCTCTGTAAGAGAGGAAGTATACAGTGCAAACTGCTGCCCCCAAGGTCGAAGAGACCGACAGGTGCATACAGGTCATTATGGCTTACTGGAGCAGAGACTTGCTAGCAAAACCACTGTAGGAACGAGTAAGGGTGTAGAAAAACCTGAACTGCAATTGATGAATTGCTGGAGGCTCAGTGGGGACAACTCTGAGGATTAAAAACTCCAGGAAGACCCAGTCATAAGGCGACAATATTTTGAGATTTACCTCTAGGAGCTTGACCAGGTTCCCACAGTAAATATCAGAGAAAAATCCCCTTGAGATTCCGGTAGGGGTGGAGAAAAGAAAACATTTTGAAATAAATCAGAGCACTCCATTATTAACAAGCCCTGCCCCCAGTGGAAACTAGTTAACCATGGCCTAACCTGCTGGTGTATTATCAGAGCCTAACTGACCTGGGAAAGGGAAGTACCCAATTCCAGCCCACTCTAGTCATGCTGTCCCACCTAAGTGGGAGAATAAAAAAGAGAAGCATTTGTGAAGTTCACGGTCCAGAGGCTTAAGCTCACTAAGACTGAGACCTGATCACAGGACTGCAGAATGCTCCCCCGCCACATTACTAAAGGCCTGTTTACAGCAGTTCCTTTTACCTCATACATCATGTCTAGCCATCGAAAAAAAAAAGAAAAAAAAACCAAGGCATACCAAAAGGGAAAACCCCACAATTTGCAGAGACACAGTGAGCATTAGAACCAGACATGGCAAGGATGTTGGAATTATCAGACCAGGAATTTAAAACATCTATGATTAATACGTTAAGGGCTCAAATGGATAAAGGAACCCAGCATGAAGATCAGGTAGGTAATATAAACAGAGAGATGGAAATCCTAAGAAAGAATCAAAAAGAAATGCAAGAGATAAAAAACACTGTAACAGAAATAAAGAATGCTTTCGATGGACATATTAGTAGACTGAACATGGCTGAGGAAAGAATCTCAAAGCTAGAGTAGATTTCAAGAGAATCCTCAAAACCCGAAAAACAGAGAGGACAAAGGCTGAAAAAAAAACCCCAAACCAGAACAGAGTACCCAAGGACTGTGGGATAACTAAAAAGTTATAACATACACAGAGTGGGAGTACCAGAAGGAGCAGGAAGAGAGAAAGAAGCAGAAGCAATATTTGAAACAATAAGGATGGAGAATTTTTCCAAATTAATGTCAGACACCAAACCATACATCCAGGAATCTCAGAGAACCCCAGGCAGGATAAGTACCAAAAACTACACCAAGGCGTATCATTTTCAAACTGCAGAAAATCAAAGCTAAAGAAAAAATTCTGAAAAAAATCCAGAGGAAAAAAACACACAGAAAAAGATAAGAATCACATCCGACTTTCCTACACAGAAAAAGATAAGAATCACATCCGACTTCTCAGAAACCATGCAAGCTAGAAGAGAGTGAAATGAAATATTTTAAATGTTGACAGGAAAAAACCACCAACACAGAATTTGGTACCCTGTGAAATTATCCTTCAAAAGCAAAGGAGAAATAGGACTTTATCAGACAAATAAAAATTGAGGAAATTTGTTGCCATTAGAATTGCCTTGCAAGAAATGTTGAAATAAGTTCTTTAGAGAGAAGGAAAATAATATAGGTCAAAAAACTGGATCTACATAAAGTAAGAAAGAGAATTGAAGAAGGAATAGATAAAGGTAAAATAACTTCTATTTTTCTTATTCTTAATTAGTCTAATAGATAACAGTTTGCTCAAAATAATAATATCAACAATGTATGTATGTTTATGTATATATTTTATGTATATATATGCTTATGTATGCTTATACATAAGTGAAATAAATGACAGTGATGATACAAGGGATGAGAGGGAAGAAATTAAGAGTTATTTTATTATCAATATAAGGTACTGACACTACCTGTGAAGTGGTATATTCACAGGTTATTTGAAAGTGGACTTGGATTAGCTGTAAATGTATCTTGCAAACTCTAGCTCAACCACTGAAAAAAGTAAAGAAGGAAGTATAAACAATATGCTAAGAAAGGAGAGAAGATCGAATCACATTAATCACTGGATTAAAACCACGAAAGCCAGAACCTTCCTGGACTGAACAGGCTACAGAGTTACATATATGGTTAGGACTGTTTTTCATGTACTCTGGGCCTCTTGGTTAATTCCTTACTGGCGAGGTGGCTCTGGCTCAGTGGGTTGCTGGATGTAGTTCATACCAGCTCTTGAGAGACAATTGTTAAAATTTTAGGAATTTTGTGAGCCTGTTGTTAACATAGCCATTATTTGAAAGAGATAAATTATTTAAGCCTACAATTAAATGTTATAATTAAAACAAAGGTAATATGGTGACTTCCCTGGTAGCGCAGTGGTTGAATCCGCCTGTCAACGCAGGGGACAAGGGTTCGATCCGTGGTCCGGGAAGATCCCACATGCTGCAGAGCAACTAAGCCTGTGTGCCACAACTACTGAGCCCATGTGCCTCAACTACTGAAGCCTGCGCGCCTAGAGCCCGTGCTCTGCAACAAGAGAAGCCACTGCAGTGAGAAGCCTGCGCACCGCAACAAAGAGTAGCCCCCGCTCACCGCAACTAGAGAAAGTCTCCACGCAGCAACAAAGACCCAATGCAGCCAAAAATAAATTAATTAATTAAAAACAAAAGAAACCTTAAAAAAAAAGGTAAAATATACTCTAAACTCATCTTTTATAGTTATTTTTTTACATTTTGCTCTTATCTGTGCTCTTAAGGTTATGTACATCCATTGCATCCATGTCTGTGGTGGAAGGATTACGTGATGGTGGTGCTTCCCAACTCGGTGTTCAGCAACATTAGGTTGGAGCTTGGAATCAGCCATGGTGGAAATGTTTATAGCCCTGGAATTGGCAAATACTGTACTACAAATCAGGGCTGGGTTTTTTTTGAGAGCCAATTGTTAAACATTGACAAATATACCACTACTCTGCTCTAGTCTCACAGTCCCTCAGGTTCAAGAACAACAGAATGGTGACAGCACCCTCAAATGTAGTGATATCTACCCTGTTTGGATATTTTGGTCATATCTCCATCCCTGAACCAAACACCAAGGCCAGGGGGAAATTTATGCCCTGTCCTCCACCCTGGACCTTGGTCAGAGGCTGTCCCATGCCCATGTATGTGGGGTGATCCCCACATGAAAATCAGGGGCTTTCACTGGAAGAAGGGACATAGGCTACTAGAAAAACTTCAAAATATAACCACCATAGCTTGTAAAGCAGTGGCTTCCATGTAGTCTCCATCTCCCCTAACTCACCTGAAGGTTTCTTGGGCAAGAAGCAAGTGGTTCTGGACCAGTGAAGCTCCTGGTACGTGGGGAGAGATGGGGAGGCTCTGATCTGAGACCTCTTCTGCACAATCTCCAATCTTCCCCTTTGGTGGAATGATGTCCCCACTATCTTCCCCCCCAGTCCTGTTTATTCCTGCTCACAGCTTGCTTCCAACTTAGACAAATGAAACATGCATTCTTGTGTTGTGTGGGTTTCTGAGATATTTTAAAAATCAATTTAAATTATTTTTCCTGTGATGGGTCCTAGTTAAGTGGAGGAGATATACAAACAAATTATTACAAAGCAATGTGAAGTGAGTTTTCAAAGAGATATTTATAAGCTGTGCTGAGAGCTAGTGGGGAAGTTAGTTAGGAAAATGGGGGCAGCTCCCCAGAGAAGAGGACTTGTGACCTGGAGATTTACATACAAGTAAGAAGTTCCCTATGTGGCAGGAGATGCACAAAGGGGACTATCTATTCCAAAGGAACAATGTGAGTTGTGGTACCACTAGGTCAAGCAGCTTCATTTATCCCTTCTCTCTTTTTCCCAATACTCTAGACACCTCGGGAAAATTTCCCTTCCTCTCTTGCTCTCCTTTCTATTCTGAGCCAAAAATAGAACCCAACCATGGGAGTCGCACCAAAACACTGTGGGGTGCACCCTTGCATGGGGGACAAAGAACACCAGGGCTTTAAACTGAACATGCAACGAGCCCAGGCCATGGAAATGACCCACATGCACCCTGGAATCTCCAGCTGCCTCTACTACCTCCTCAGGTGAAACCCACTCCTCTTAAAGCATAAGCATTCAAAGCAAACAAGTTCTTACTTTGTTAGCTTTTCTCTTTGGCTCAGTTACTATATTGCCAGAGAGTCGTTTTCTATTTTCATCACCAGAGCAGACATTTCTCCAACAGTCTTTTGAGCCTGGGGACCAAAGCACCATTTATAGCTTTGCTTCTATGGGGAAAAGTGCTTTCAAGTTCCAAACAACGGACTTACAAATAAATTATTGAACTCAAACTGCTTTTAAGCAATGAGCTTCCTGTAATGTTCTGCACACTTCAGTGCTAAAGGCTGGTGTGTGTGTGTGTGTTTAAAATTGTCTAAATATGGGTGCCAGGTGTTACATTTTCAGACTGACCGAGTGTATCTTTTTTTCCCTCTTAAAGCAACAGAATCATTTCTTTGCTGAACACATATCCGCTTTAAAATAACTGATGAAAGAAATGACTGGGGCTGCAAAACTAAAATAGCAATGCTGAAAATTCAGGGGTAAAGATATGTATTTGCGCAGTATGCGAAAAACGGTTACCTTACTTGTAAACTTTATTATTTCAGGTTCAGGAAAAACAGTAAAGTACCTCCAAGCACAGGGAGAGTTAAGAGATCAAAGCCACCTGTACAGCTTGGTTTTACTTCGAGTCCAGTCACCCAAGGAGATCGCCAAGATGAGGTTTCTAGTCTGCTTTGAAGCAAGCCAGACACAGAAAAGTTTAAAAACCACACAGTGAAGAGAGCACACAATCTGTCTCCCTGTTGTCAAAAATATCATCAGATAATGCGCATATCAGTCAGAAGGGGTGAACATGCAAAATGCTTTTTTCCATGGAAAGAAGACTCTTGGGCTCAGTACTTGATTCATTTCACTCTCCCACCCTCAATTCCTCCCTATTTCTTTTCTACACCCTTGACTGCTCTTCTCTGTTCAGTCTCTTTATTTCTCTCTCACTTCCTCTAATGATAGGAGATGACATGGTTAGAATTAATCCTCCTGAACCAAAGAAATTAATTCAGCTACAGTTTTTTTCCTTTCAAAACCTTTTATTTATTTCTGTTTATTCCAGATTCATACCCTATATATATATATACATTGTCATAATGAAGCATTTTTCCCTGTGAGCATTAGCGCGTAATTTTATATGTACCTGAACAGTAGGCATTTAAAAAACTAAATATGATAACTAGCAAATTAAACATTTTTTAAAAACACCTGTTTGCCCTTTTGAACAAAGTCCAGTATTTCATAGTGAGCAGAACTGGCTATATATTTTCTGGGATCCAGCAGAACATGGAAATGTGAGGCCTCTTGTTAAAGAATTAAGGATTTCAAGATGGTGATAGCAGAGCACTGAACCACTGTGTGGTTTTTCTGAAAGTTGGGACCCTACATGACTGCACAGGCCACATGCCCATGAAGCTGGGCCTGCTGGTGGGATTTTATTAATGAGAGTGACACACGCATAGACACATGCACATTTCTCCAGGCTGGTATAGAATTAACCAGCAAATTTACATTGAAAATGTAATAATGTGACCTTACAAAAAAGTGCAAACATCTTTTGGTGGTTTCCAATATACTTCCTGAGAATTCACTTATTCACAATAACTGACACAGAGAAAATATTGTAATTTGTTATGACATCTGGGACAACTGATGAACAGGGTGTTTTGGATGACCTGTTTTCAAATTTTTAGAACTTGATAAAATATGCTCAAAATGTGCTACACATGGAAAAGGAATTTTGAAGCCATCTTTCCCCTGGGGCTAGAAGCATTTGTAGTAATGTATGTGGAAGGGCTCTGAGTATTGACAGCCACGATCAACCTTAGCCATCATGTAACAGATTAACAGAATGGCCGATAAAGCCGAGTTTACAGCTGAAGGAATCCTGAACAATTTCTCTGGTTCCAACAAATTAAATCACAGTTACATTTTTTCTTCATTAAGTGTCCCATAGCTGCAACTCGAATGGTGGTTTCATTCTCTCCTGGTCCTTCTTCTGCTAGTCTCATGGATGCCCCTCTTTTAAATCCCCATCCAGTGGCCCCACCCATTTTCCTCCTGAACACTCTATCTTCCCCCTGTGGTGATGGAGTCATCATCCCATGTCCTTTCTTGCAAACTTGGTGGGATATCAGTGGCACCTTCCTCTGTCCACACTTCTGCTAGCTTCAACGTGGGGAGAGGCATTCATCTGCGGGATGAGGAAGGCTGATTGCCTGGACTCCAGTTGCACCTGCCTCCAGCCAGATCAGTTGCAGACAGACTCTGCTGCATTTTACAAGGACCACCATTATGAAATTTACACTTTTTCTTCAACTGCCCACTCCAATCCCTGATCTAGTCTCACACAAGTATGAAGAATGCATATACGAATATCATTGCTTTGAAGATGAGAAAACTGGGCCTGCAAAAAGAAGAGGGACTTTGATTCAACCACTGTACTATCCTACTCTTAGCCTCTACGCTGTACTGCCCTCCTGTAAATTAAATTATGAAACAGCAAATTTTAAAATTTTCTAGGAAATAATTATAAGATTGCAGATAAGCTCATTCACTCTCCCTATGATTCTCCGTGTTTTCCATCCTTCCAGCAAATCTCTCTCCTTCCCCCATGCAGATTCACTTCCCTCTCCCTCAAAACCGAATGGATGATTCTAACTTTCTAATCTTCCCTTCTCTTCCTCTCACTACCTCCCCAACTCAGACGCTGTCAGAAAACACAAAAATAAACAAAAATTAGCAAACGCAGAATGCTCACCAGCAAAGAGAAAGAAGTTAACCATCTCCAAAGAAGTTGGAAGGATTTCAAGAAAATTGATAAATTTAAAAATCTAGAATTTTGTTGCTTAAGTCAACTGGTAATGCTGTACCAACTTGTAAAAATTCAAAGAACAACTAATATGCCTATTGCCCTTTATAATTTATAAAGCTCTTTCACATTTATTAATGCTCTTGAACTTCACAATATAGTATGACATAGATGCTATTATTAGTTCTGTTTTACAGAGGAGAAAACTGAGGCACAGAGCAGTTAAGTGACTTGCCCACAATTACTCAACAGGAGAAGTGAAGTCAGGTTTTCTGAGCCCATGTTCTTTCCACTCTCCCACACAGCTATTTGTTGAACTAAATTTTCAGATAAATGCATGTTTATTTCTTCTTTTTCCAAATGACAAGAGACACAATTCAGAAAGAGCTAAGAGCCTAGTCTAAAGTTCTACAGCTTGGACATCCTCCTGCTGCCAAATGGAGAAGTTACTGACCTTCTTTCAAAACCTAAGTAGGTTTCGAATCAGTGGAGAAAATACGGATTATTTAATAAAAGGATCTAGGACAACTCAAAAGCTTATTGGAGGAGAAGAAACTTGGATCCAATACCTCAGTTTGTACACAAAAATAAACTCCAAGCAGATTAAAGATGTAAACATGAAAATAAGGCTGTAAGAAAACTAAAAGAGAAGATGGGATTTTTTCCCCCATTTTAGAATCTCAGTGTGGGAGAGGGCTTTCTAAATATGACACAAAACATAGAAGTCGTAAAAGATAAGATTGAGATATTGACTATATTAAAAAATCTATATGTTTGAAAAACATCACCATTAACCAAATCGAAAGTCAGTAGGCAATCTGGGGCAAGTATTTGCGATCTATATGCAGGAAAAGGGCTAATTTTGTAATATGCAAACAAATCCCACAAATCGGTAAGAAAAAGCCAACACACCCAACAGAAAAAGACAAAGATATAGATGGGTGATTTATAGAAATAGGGGAAAAGAGGCATAAACTCACTTATATTAAAGAAAATGCAAATGCAAACTCCACTGAGATACCTTTTTCCACATGTCAGATTGTCAAAGATCCCAAATAATAATATTTGATAATGCACTGTGTTAAGAGTTTGAGAAAATGGTATATAATCTGAGTGTAAATTAGTACATCCTCGTGGAAAGCAATTTGCAGAAGGGCAATAGCTATAATTTAAATGTACACATGGAGGATTTCAGTCATTTACCTGTCATCAGGTGTAAATGATGGAACCTAGACTGGGTTCCAAACCCCACACTATTGCACAGCCCCAGAGCTGGAGGACCATGAGGCCAGAGCAGCCCCTACCTGTCATGTTAAACAGACATTCAGTAAGTACCCGTGAGTGCAAGTAACACCTTTAATTTTCATGATAAACTGGATGCTTATTATGCATTCTTATGTATGAGAAGACTGGCTCAAAGAGGTTAAGTTTCTTGCCCAAAGCCACACAGCTGCTAAATGGCAAAGCCAGACTCAAAGCCAGGGCCAGCCTCTTTCCACAGTACTGCTGCCTCCAGTGGCTTCCTTTGCCCAGTTTATGCTGACAGCTGGAACCCCAAAAGCTCTGTATGAGGAGGGACCTGTATTACACCATGCTGATTTCCAACATCCGTTGGTCATATAAATGAATGGTGTAACCCTACGCTGGCCTTTGTAGATAAAGAGGATGCTGCCCTTTTTCTGCACAAAGGGAAGAAAATTACAAAGCAGAAAATGAAGGAGTGAATTTCAGGGAGACAAACATTGAGCCCATAACAATTGGTAAAAGCCAAAACCAAAAACCACTGTTTGCATGTTACATGCATACATTGTTACATAAATATTGGTTCTCTACTTAGGACATTGGTTCACAACTCTGGCTACACAATAGAACTATGTGAGCTTTAAAAATATCAGGGACCGGGCTTCCCTGGTGGCGCGGTGGTTGAGAGTCCGCCTGCCGATGCAGGGGACGTGGGTTCTTGCCCCGGTCCGGGAAGATCCCACATGCCGCGGAGCGGCTGGGCCCGTGAGCCATGGCCGCTGAGCCTGCACGTCCGGAGCCTGTGCTCCGCAACGGGAGAGGCCACAACAGTGAGAGGCCCGCGTACCGCAAAAAAAAAAAAAAAAAAAAAAAAAATCAGGGACCAGGCTCCATCCCAGACCAATGGAACCCCAGTCTGAGAAGGTGGAGGTGGGGCTGGGCATCTGTGTGCTTTTTCACGAGCTCCGCATTTACCCTCCTGGGCTGCCAAGATTGAGAAACTGCTGGAAGAATATTTTTTTAATTAAATAAAGTAATTTATTCACAGTCAAATGCTCCAGACTTTCTCCAACAGGAACTTTGCTTTACAACCTAGAGACATTTTAAGATAGAAAATAGTGACACCAAATGGTGACAACTAGAACTTCCATGCATGGGGGAGCAGAATCTGGGAATGAAGCCCCGCTGCATCTGGCCAGCTCACTGAATGATGTCAGTAGTTCCCCGGCAAACCGGCTTGTCAATGGCACCACTGATGGGTTTCATTCTGCAGCATTTCCCATATGCATATGTCAGGATTTGCCTCCAAGAAGCTGGTATTTCTTCTCTGCCACCAGAATCCCAGACCATGCCAGGTGCTGCCCACCGCTGGCCTGTACTTCTGAGTTCTCCATCTATGGAGGCATATACATATACAAAGGCATATGCAGATTGTTTATAAGCTCATGTGTTAGGTTGCAAGATCACTTACCCTACCTTATGTGTAAAGAGAAAATGGGAGCTTTGTTATTTTGTCCAGAGAAAAGCTGATTTTCTTTCTTCTTGCTGGAATGTGGGGAAAGCACTAAAGTTTAGTCCCATCTGGCCATTTTGGTTCAATCCAAGAATTTAAATTGCCCCATTAGGTATCTCAGTTTCTGCTTGGAAAACTCCAGGAAATGTCACACCCCCAAGATGGCACCTGGGTATGGGAGAAGCATGTGACCATGTGTCCCTGCGGCATCTTGGACACTGTCTCACGGGGTGGTGATGAAGTGGAGCTAGTACTCAAAGCGGGGCAATGCCTTCTCCTGATGCCCTGCTTGATGCCATTTGGCAAGTGTTGGTTGGTGTAAGTTTGAGGTGTCCAGAATATTGAGGAAAATGTTCCACCAGTTAAAAGTAGTGATTTCCACCACTCAGAATGGCCATCACCAAAAAATCTACAAACAATAAATGCTGGAGAGGGTGTGCAAAAAAGGAACCCTCTTGCACTGCTGGTGGGAATGTAAATTGATACAGCCACTATGGAGAACAGTATGGAGGTTCCTTAAGCAGCTAAAAATAGAACTACCATATGACCCAGCAATCCCACTACTGGGCATATACCCTGAGAAAACCATAATTCAAAAAGAGTCATGTACCACAATGTTCACTGCAGCTCTATTTACAATAGCCAGGAGATGGAAGCAACCTAGGTGTCCATCAACAGATGAATGGATAAAGAAGATGTGGCACATATATACAATGGAATATTGCTCAGCCATAAAAAGAAATGAAATTGAGTTATTTGTAGTTATTTGTAGTGAGGTGGATGGATCTAGAGACTGTCATACAGAGTGAAATAAGTCAGAAAGAGAATAATAAATACCATACGCTAACACATGTATGTGGAATCTAAAAAAACAAAAAAAAGTTATGAAGAACCTAGGGGCAGGACAGGAACAAAGACACAGACGTAGAGAATGGACTTGAGGATATGGGGAGGGGGAAGGGTAAGCTGGGACGAAGTGAGAGAGTGGCATGGACATATATACACTACCAAATGTAAAACAGATAGCTAGTGGGAAGCAGCTGCATAGCACAGGGAGATCAGCTCCCTGCTTTGTGACCACCTAGAGGGGTGGGATAGGGAGGGTGGGAGGGAGACGTAAGAGGGAGGAGATATGGGGACATATTTATATGTATAGCTGATTCACTTTGTTATACAGCAGAAACTAACACACCATTGTAAAGCAATTATACTCCAATAAAGATGTTAAAAAAAAAGTAGTGATTTCATTTAGCAAATCCAAATATCAAAAGGGAGTAGGGCAGGAGTCTGTCTCTATATCTTTTTATCTATATATAAAGGAGGACAAAATAGAGTTAGCAACGGCAGCCATACACACAAAATTCTAAACCAGCAGTTTCTCAAACTTGGCAGTACAGGAAGGTAATTGTGGAGTTTGTAAAAAACACAAATGCCTAAACTCCCACCCCCACCCTCTGAGATTCAGATTCCATTAGTCTGGTATAGAGCCTGATCCTTGATATTTTAAAAGCTCAGCTAGTGTAGCCAGGGTCATAACCAAAGTTCTAAGTAGAGAAAAAAGTATGTATGTAACAATGTATGTATGTCACAGGCAAACAGTGTTTTACGGTTTTGTTTTTGTTTTTACCCATTGTGATGGACTGAATGTTTGTATCTCCCTAACATTCACATGTTGAAGCCCTAATCCCCAGTGTGATGGTATTTGGAGGTGAGGCCTTTGGGAGCCCATTAGGTCATGAAGGTGGAGCCCTCGTAAATGGAATTAGTGCCGTTATAAGACGAGACACAGGGAGTTCCCTGGTGGCCTAGTGGTTAGGAGGCGCAGGTTCAATCCCTGGTCAGGGAACTGAGATCCCGTAAGCCACACGGTGTGGCCAAAAACAAAAAAATCATACTGAGTGAAGTAAGTCAGACAGAGATAGACAAATATATGATATCACTTATACGTGGAATCTAAAAAAATGGTACAAATGAACCTATTTACAAAACAGAAATAGAGTCACAGATGTAGAAAACAAACTTATGGTTACCAAGGGGGAAAAGGGAGGAGGGATAAATTGGGAGATTGGAACTGACATATGCACACTACTATATATAAAATAGATAACTAATAAGAACCTACTGTATAACACAGGGGACTCTACTCAGTACTCTGTAATGACCTATATGGAAATAGAATCTAAAAAGAGTGGATATGTATAACTGATTTACTTTGCTGTACAGCAGAAACTAACATAACATTGTAAATCAACTATATTCCAATAAAAATTAATTTTATAAAATTAAAAAAAAAAGAGGAGAGACACAAAAGACATGATGTCTCTCTCTCTCTGCCATGTAAGGATACAGCAATAAGGTGGCAGTCTGCAAACCAGGAAGAAGGCCTTCACCAGGAACCATATCGGTTAGCACTTTGACCTTGGGCTTCCCAGCCTCCAGAACCATGAGAAATACATTTCTGTTGTTTAAGCCACTCAGTGTATGGGGTTTTTTTTGTTTTTTTTTTTTTTTTGCCGTACGCGGGCCTCTAACTGCTGTGGCCTCTCCCGTTGCAGAGCACAGGCTCCGGACGCACAGGCTCAGCGGCCATGGCTCACGGGCCCAGCCGCTCCACGGCATGTGGGATCCTCCCGGACTGGGGCACAAACCTGCGTCCCCTGCATCGGCAGGTGGACTCTCAACCACTGCGCCACCAGGGAAGCCCCAATGTGTATGGTATTTTTGTTATAGCAGCCTGTGCTGACTAAAACACCCGCCATGCCCCAGGAGACTCTAACATCTAGAATTTACTGAGTTTTCCTCTCAGAGCTGACAGCCTCATCTTGGATTTTCCTGGAACACTCCCCCTTCTCTCTCTCTGTCCTTCCTTAAAGCTATCTGAAGCAAACCTCTTCCTTCAGCCAAAGTTCTTTCTTCTGGACCCTCTTCTGCCTTTTCTAATAAAGCTCAGACTTACTAGTAGTGCATAGGTTTATTTTCTCTGAGACTAAGTAACCTGCTGCCTCAGAAAACTTTTGAAAGGAGCCAGGCTTTTTTACACCAAAGTAGCATATAGTTTCTACAAGCTAAAACATTTGATTAAATTTAATCACACCATTTAGCATATAACTTACAAGCTAAACTATTGTCTCCACTGTTTTAAAACATTGCATATAAACTTTTTTCAGTTTTTTTAGAAAGTAAACAATTGCCACAAACCTTTATGAAAAAAGTTATGATGCTGGAAGTGAGCCTCTGCTCCTCACCCCCTAAATTATTCTCTTTGAGAAGCACACATTCAACAGAAATTTCTCAAAGTTGTTGTATCAAGAACTGAGTTTCATACCATATTCACCAATGCGAGGTTGTTTTTACTGGGCCTGAGCGGTTGAACCCCTTTTTCCTCCCAGGTGGTGATAAAAGACTTTCACTTCCTGGCAGGGAATCAGAGAGGGTTTTGGCTGCAAAACCAGCTTCAGAGAAATGGTTTGGCACAAACATCTGTGGGCCTGAGCTCTCTTCTTCTATGCACCAGGGTGTGTCATCCACACAATTCTCATTGGTCTCCTGGATGAAAGCAGAAATGGGCTCTTAAGCCTGTAATTAGGGACAGTCATTTACGGATAAGGACCCTGGAGGGTACACAAAGAGGTCAAGCACAGTCTCCTTGCCCTCAAGGAGGTTTTGAAGAGAATTTCAAGATGGCGGAGAAGACGTGGAGATCACCTTCTTCCCCACAAATACATCAGAAATACATCTACATGTGGAACAACTCCTACAGAACACCTACTGAACGCTGGCAGAAGACCTCAGACCTCCCAGAGGGCAAGCAACTCCCCACGTACCTGAGTAGGGCAAAAGAAAAAAGAATAAACAGAGACAAAAGGATAGGGACGGGACCTGCACCAGTGGGACGGAGCTGTGAAGGAGGAAAGGTTTCCACACGCTAGAAGCCCCTTCGCGGGTGGAGATGGGGGTGTAGAGAGCAAGCAGAGAGATTCCCGCACAGAGAATCGGTGCCGACCAGCACTCACCAGCCCGAGAAGCTTGTCTGCTCAGCCGCTGGGATGGGCGGGGCTGGGAGCTGAGGGTTGGGCTTCGGAGGTCAGACCCCAGGGACAGGACTGGGGTTGGCTGCGTGAACACAGCCTGAAGGGGTTAGTGCGCCACGGCTAGCCAGGAGGGAGTCCGGGAGAAGTCTGGAGCTGCCGAAGAGACAAGAGACATTTTCTTCCCTCTTTGTTTCCTGGTGCGCGAGGAGAGGGGATTCAGAGCATCGCCTAAACGAGCTCCAGAGACAGGCGCGAGCCACGGCTACCAGCACAGACCCAAGAGACGGGCATGAGACACTAAGGCTGCTGCTGCCACCACCAAGAAGCCTGTGTGCAAGCACAGGTCACAATCCACACCTCCCCTCCTGGGAGCCTGTGCAGCCTGCCACTGCCAGGGTCCCGTGATCCAGGGACAACTTCCCCGGGAGAATGCATGGCACGCCTCAGGCTGTTGCAACGTCACGCTGGCCTCTGCCACCGCAGGCTCGCCCCGCATTCCGTACCCCTCCCTCCCCCTGGCCTGAGTTAGCCAGAGCCCCCTAATGAACTGCTCCTTTAACCCCGTCCTGTCTGGGCAGGAACAGACGCCCTCAGGCGACCTACACCCAGAGGCAGGGCCAAATCCAAAGCTGAATCCCAGGAGCTGTGCGAACAAAGAAGAGAAAGGGAAATTTCTCCCAGCAGCCTCAGGAGCAGCGGATTAGATCTCCACAATCAACTTGATGTGCCCTGCATCTCTGGAATAGCTGAATAGACAACGAATCATCCCAAATTGAGGCGTTGGACTTTGGGAGCAACCGTAGACTTGGGGTTTGCTTTCTGCAACTAATTTGTTTCTGGTTTTATGTTTATCTTAGTTTAGTATTTAGAGTTTATTATCATTGGTAGGTTTATTGATTTGGTTGCTCTCTTCGTTTTTTTTTAATATATAGATATATGTATTTTTTTCCTTTTTCTCTTTTTGTGAGTGTATGTGTATGCTTCTTTGTGTGATTTTCTCTGTGTAGCTTTGCTTTTACCATTTTTCCTATGGTTCTGTCTGTCCTTTTTTTTTTTTTTTAGTATAGTTTTTAGCACTTGTTATCATTGGTGGATTTGTTTTTTGGTTTGGTTCTCTTCTTTCTTTCTTTTTTCTTTTGTTTTAGTACTTTTTAATTTTTAATAATTAAAAATGTTTTTATTTTAATAACTTTATTTTCTTTCTTTCTTTCTTTCTTCCTTCCTTCCTTCCTTTCTCTTTTCTTTCTTTCTTTCTTTCTTTTTCCCTTTTCTTCTGAGCTGTGTGGCTGACAGGGTCTTGGTTCTCCACCCAGGTGTCAGGCCAGTGCCTCTAAGGTGGGAGAGTCGAGTTCAGGACATTGGTCCACCAGAGACCTCCCAGCTCCATGTAATATCAAATGGCAAAAGCTCTCCCAGATATCTCCATCTCATCACTAAGACCCAGCTCCACTCAATGACCAGCAAGCTACAGTGCTGGACACCCCCATGCCAAACAACTAGCAAGACAGGAACACAACCCCACCCATTAGCAGAGAGGCTGCCTAAAATCATAATAAGGTCACAGACACCCCAAAGTACACCATCAGACGTGGTCCTGCCCACCAGAAAGACAAGATCCAGCCTCATCCACCAGAACACAGGCACCAGTCCCCTCCACCAGGAAGCTTACACAACCCACTGAACCAACCTTAGCCACTGGGGGCAGACACCAAAAACAATGGGAACTATGAACTTGCAGCCTGTGAAAAGGAGACCCCAAACACAGTAAGTTAAGCAAAATGAGAAGGCAGAGAAACACACAGCAGATGAAGGGGTAAGGCAAAAACCCACCAGACCAAACAAATGAAGAGGAAATAGGCAGTCTACCTGAAAAAGAATTCAGAATAATGATAGTAAAGATGATCCAAAATCTTGGAAATAGAATGGGGAAAATACAAGAAATGTTTAACATGGACCTAGAAGAACTAAAGAGCAAACAAACAATGATGAAGAGCACAATAAATGAAATTAAAAATTCTCTAGAAGGAATCGATAGCAGAATAACTGAGGCAGAAGAATGGATAAATGACCTCGAAGATAAAATAGTGGAAATAACTACCACAGAGCAGAATAAAGAAATAAGAATGAAAGGAATTGAGGACAGTCTTAGAGACCTCTGGGAAAAATTAAACACACCAACATTCAAATTATAGGGGTCCCAGAACAAGAAGAGAAAAAGAAAGGGACTGAGAAAATATTTGAAGAGATTATAGTTGAAAATTTCCCTAATATGGGAAAGGAAATAGTCAATCAAGTCCAGGAAGTGCAGAGAGTCCCATACAGGATAAATCCAAGGAGAAACAGGCCAAGACACATATTAATCAAACTATCAAAAATTAAATACAAAGAAAAAATCTTAAAAGCAGCAAGGGAAAAACAACAAATAACATACAAGGGAATCCCCATAAGGTTAACAGCTGATCTTTCAGCAGAAACTCTGCAAGCCAGAAGGGAGTGGCAGGACATATTTAAAGTGATGAAAGGGAAAAACCTACAACCAAGATTACTCTACCCAGCAAGGATCTCATTCAGCTTCAACGGAGAAATTAAAACCTTTACAGACAAGCAAAAGTAAGAGAATTCAGCACCACCAAACCAGCTTCACAACAAATCCTAAAGGAACTTCTCTAGGCAGGAAACACAAGAGAAGAAAAAGACCTACAATAACAAACCCAAAACAATTAAGAAAATGGTAATAGGAACATACATATCGATAACTACCTTAAATGTAAATGGATTAAATGCTCCAGCCAAAAGACATAGACTGGCTGAACAGATACAAAAACAAGACCCATATATATGATGTCTACAAAAGACCCACTTCAGACCTAGGGACACATAGAGACTGAAAGTGAGGAGATGAAAAAGATTCCATGCAAATGGAAATCAAAAGAAAGCTGGAGTAGCAATTCTCATAACAGACAAAATAGACTTTAAAATAAAGACTATTACAAGAGACAAAGAAGGACACTATATAATGATCAAGTGATCCATCCAAGAAGAAGATATAACAATTGTAAATATTTATGCACCCAACATAGGAGCACCTCAATACGTAAGGCAAATGCTAACAGCCATAAGAGGGGAAATCAACAGTAACACAATCATAGTAGGGGACTTTAACACTCCACTTTCACCAATGCATAGACCATCCAAAATGAAAATAAGTAAGGAAACACAAGCTTTAAATGACACATTAAACAAGATGGACTTAACTGATATTTATAGGACATTCAATCCAAAAACAACAGAATACACTTTCTTCTCAAGTGCTCATGGAACATTCTCCAGGGTAGATCATATCTTGGGTCACAAATCAAGCCTTGGTAAATTTCAGAAAAATTGAAATCATATCAAGTATCTTTTCCGACCACAATGCTGTGAGACTAGATATCAAATACAGGAAAAAATCTGTACAAAATACAAACACATGGAGGCTAAACAATACACTACTAAGTAACCAAGAGACCACTGAAGAAATCAAAGAGGAAATCAAAATATACCTAGAAACAAATGACAATGAAAACACGATGACCCAAAACCTATGGGATGCGGCAAAAGCAGTTCTAAAAGGGAAGTTTATAGCAATACAATCCTACCTCAACAAACAAGAAACATCTCAAATAAACAACGTAACCTTACACCGAAAGCAATTAGAGAAAGAAGAACAAAAAACCCTGAAGGTAGCAAAAGGAAAGAAATCATAAAGATCAGATCAGAAATAAATGAAAAGGAAATGAAGGAAACAATAGAAAAGATCAATAAAATTAAAAGCTAGTTCTTTGAGAAGATAAACAAAGTTGATAAACCATTAGCCAGACTCATCTAGAAAAAAGGGAGAAGACTCAAATCAATAGAATTAGAAATGAAAAAAGAGAAGTAACAACTGACACTGCAGAAATACAAAGGATCATGAAAGATTACTACAAGCAACTATATGCCAATAAATTGGACAACCTGGAGGAAATGGACAAATTCTTAGAAAACCGCAACCTTCCAAGAATAAACCAGGAGGAAATAGAAAATATAAACAGTCCAATCACAAGCACTGAAATTGAAACTGTGATTAAAAATCTTCCAACAAACAAAAGCCCAGGACCAGATGGTTTCACAGGTGAATTCTATCAAACATTTAGGGAAAAGCTAACACCTATCCTTCTCAAACTCTTCCAAAATATAGCAGAGGGAGGAACACTCCCAAACTCATTCTATGAGGCCACCATCACCCTGGTACCAAGAACAGAAAAAAATGTCACAAAAAAAGAAAACTACAGGCCAATATCACTGATGAACATAGATGCAAAAATCCTCAACAAAATACTAGCAAACAGAATCCAAGAGCACATTAAAAGGGTCATACACCATGATCAAGTGGGATTTATCCCAGGAATGCAAGGATTCTTCAACATACGCAAATCAGTCAATGTGATAAACCATATTAACAAATTGAAGGAGAAAATCCATATGGTCATCTCAATAGATGCAGAAAAAGTTTTTGACAAAATTCAACACCCATTTATGATAAAAACTCTCCAGAAAGTGGGCAGAGAGGGAACCTACCTCAACATATTAAAGGCCATATATGACAAACTCACAGCCAACATCGTTCTCAATGGTGAAAAACTGAAACCATTTCTTCTAAGATCAGGAACAAGACAAGGTAGTCCACTCTCACCACTATTATTCAACATAGTTTTGGAAATTTTAAGCACAGCAATCAGAGAAGAAAA
The DNA here is from genome assembly GCF_949987515.2 of Delphinus delphis. NCBI lineage: Eukaryota > Metazoa > Chordata > Mammalia > Artiodactyla > Delphinidae > Delphinus > Delphinus delphis. The sequence continues at coordinate 31,235,161 of NC_082698.1, read as the reverse complement.
AGAAATTAAAGGAATCCAAATCAGAAAAGAAGAAGTAAAGCTGTCACTCTTTGCAGATGACATTTTACTATACATAGAGAATCCTAAAGATGCTAGCAGAAAACTACTAGAGCTAATCAATGACTCTGGTAAGTAGCAGGATACAAAATTAATGCACAGAAATCTCTTGCATTCCTATACAGTAATGATGCAAAATCTGAAAGAGAAATTAAGGAAACACTCCCATTTACTGTTGCAACAAAAAGAATAAAATACCTAGGAATAAACCTACCTAAGGAGACAAAAGACCTGTATGCAGAAAACTATAAGACACTGATGAAAGAAATTAAAGATGATACAAACAGATGGAGAGATATACGATGTTCTTGGATTGGAAGAATAAACATTGTGAAAATGACTATACTACCCAAAGCAATCTACAGATTCAATGCAATCTTTATCAAACTACCAGTGGTATTATTCACAGAACTAGGACAAAAAATTTCACAATTTGTATGGAAACATAAAAGACCCCAAATAGCCAAAGCACTCTTGAGAAAGAAAAATGGAGCTGGAGGAATCAGGCTCCTAGACTTCAGACTATACTGCAAAGCTACAGTAATCAAGACAGTATGGTACTGGCACAAAAACAGAAATATAGATCAATGGAACAGGATAGAAAGCCCAGAGATAAACCCACGCACATATGGTCACATTATTTTTGATAAAGGAGGCAAGACTATACCATAGAGAAAAGACAGCCTCTTCAATAAGTGGTGCTGGGAAAACTGGACAGCTACATGTAAAAGAATGAAATTAGAACACTCCCTAACACCACACACACAAATAAACTCAAAATGGATTAAAGACCTAAATGTAAGGCCAGACTCTATAAAAACTCTTAGAGGAAAACATAGGCAGAACAATCTATGACATAAATCACAGCAAGATCCTTTTTGACTCACCTCCTAGAGAAATGGAAATAAAAACAACAATAAACAAATGGGACCTAATGAAACTTAAAAGGTTTTGCACAGCAAAGGAAACCATAAACAAGACAAAAAGACAATCCTCAGAGTGGGAGAAAATATTTGCAAATGAAGCAACTGACAAAGGATTAAAATTTACAAGCAGCTCATGCAGCTCAGTATCAAAAGAACAAGCAACCCAATCCAAAATGGGCAGAAGACCTAAATAGACATTTCTCCAAAGTTGACAGATTGCCAACAAATACATGAAAGGATGCTCAACATCACTAATCATTAGAGAAATGCAAATCAAAACTACAGTGGGGTATCACCTCACACAGGTCAGAATGGCCATCACCAAAAAATCTACAAACAATAAACGCTAGAGATGGTATGGAGAAAAGGGAACACTCTTGCACTGTTGGTGGGAATGTAAATTGATACAACCACTATGGAGAACAGTATGGAGGTTCCTTAAAAAACTAAAAATAGAACTACCATACGACCCAGCAATCCCACTACTGGGCATATACCCTGAGAAAACAATAATTCGAAAAGTGTCATGTACCACAATGTTCACTGCAGCTCCATTTACAATCATCAGGACATGGAAGCAGCATAAGTCCATTGACAGATGAATGGATAAAGAAGATGTGGCATATATATATACAATGGACTATTACTCAGCCATAAAAAGAAACGAAATTGAGTTATTTGTAGTGAGGTGGATGGACCTAGAGTCTGTCATACAGAGTGAAGTACGTCAGAAAGGGAAAAATAAATATCATATGCTAACACATGTATTTGGAATCTAAAAAAAAAGTTATGAAGAACCTAGGGGCAGAACGGGAATAAAGATACAGACCTACTAGAGAATGGACTTGAGGACACAGGGATGGGGAAGGGTAAGCTGGGACGAAGTGAGAGAGTGGCATGGACATATATACACTACCAAATGTAAAATAGATATCTAGTAGGAAGCAGCCGCATAGCACAGGGAGATCAGCTCAGTGCTTCGTGACCACATAGAGGGGTGGGATAGGGAGGGTGGGAGGGAGACGCAAGAGGGAGGAGATATGGGGATATAGGTATACATATATCTGATTCACTTTGTTATAAAGCAGAAACTAACACACCATGGTAAAGCAATTGTACTCCAATAAAGATGTTTAAAAAATAAAAAAGGAGGTTTTGACCTGCGTAGGACAAGTCATGCTTCTCTACATAAAGAAAGGTATTTTAGGATCAGTAGGCAACAAATATAGGATAAGTGGGCTTGCCTGGTGGCGCAGTGGTTGACAGTCCGTCTGCTGATGCAGGGGACATGGGTTCGTGCCCCGGTCCGGGAAGATCCCACATGCCGCGGAGCGGCTGGGCCTGTGAGCCATGGCCGCTGAGCCTGCGCGTCCGGAGCCTGTGCTCCGCAACGGGAGAGGCCACAACAGTGAGAGGCCCGCGTACCGCCAAAAAAAAAAAAAAAAAGATAAGTAACAAAGGGGTGTTCTTAGTGTGAGTTCCCAGGAAGCTGGCCCTGAAATGGGGATTTGTATGCAGGAAGTCTATTGAGGATGCTCTTGGGATCAACATCTGTGAGGGAGTGAAGGGAGTGGACTAGGCAGAGGCAACAGTTGATCCACAACACAGTCACAGCACAGGCTTCAGTCAATCCCACAGGATGCTCTGGAGCTGGGGACTCCTTCAGAGTCGTCACCCCTTGAAACAAGATGGCCTCACCTGCATAAACCTCCCCGACCAGGAATTAGATGCAGCTGTCCCCAGGGACGGTCCTGACCTCAGGCCAGGTGGCTCCCTTTGGCAGTGAGCCATCAGCTGGCAACACTCCCAGCAGCAGAGGAAATGGGTGCCTGGGTCCTGAAGGGGGGCTCTAGGCAGTACACCACAGCATCCACTGCAGGGGGGATCGGTGACCTTGGTGATAAATGTTTATAGCAGGAGGAGGCGGAAAGGCCCATTCCTAAGGAACTGGGAGCAATCAGGGAATTTGAAGCATATTATTATCACCAGGCTCGGTTTGCTATTCATTTCACTCTGACCTAAGACCATCTGAGACCCCTAGAGTTACAAATACTACTGCAATGTAACATTTGCCCCATAAAATCTAGTAAAGAATAATTGAAAACTCAGCTGACTCTTTTCAAACCGTAAAGGTCAAACACATTCCAAATTTGGTTTAATTATCTATTTTACAATTTTGGCTATGATCCTATTGTTTACCAAAACACTGTCTAAATGACTGTGAGATTCTGTCTTTATAAAATTGTTTCTTTCGGATTTGCCTCCTTGGTCTGTCACATTTATCCCAAGTCTCCATTCCTACTGCCATTAGCTTCTTTCAAGTCTTTGCCCAAATGTCACCTCCCCAGTGAGGACTTCTGACCATTTTTTTTTTTTTTTTTTTTTTGGTACGCGGGCCTCTCACTGTTGTGGCCTCTCCCATTGCGGAGCACAGGTTCCAGACGCGCAGGCTCAGCGGCCATGGCTCATGGGCCCAGCCGCTCCGCAGCATGTGGGATCTTCCCGGACCGGGGCACGAACCCATGTCCCCTGCATCAGCAGGCGGACTCTCAACCATTGCGCCACCAGGGAAGCCCTGATCCTCTTAATTTAAATTGCCCCCCTCACCTCCACCTTAACACCTTTATTCTTTCCATAGCACTTATCACCGTCTGGCCAACTCTAATTCATTTATTAGTTGTATTTATTGGTTCCCCCCCACCCCACCCCACTCCGTGATAGAATGTAAATTCCATGAGGGCCAGGATAGTCTGTTTTATTCACTCTGTATTCTTATTGTGTAGGATAGCGCCTGTAGTATAGTAATCGCACAATAAATATTTGTGAATGAATGAATTAATGAATAACCCCAGTTTAGGCCTCCATCAGCTCTCTCCTCTCCGTCTCCACGTCTCTGAGGTGTCCCCTTTCTAGACTACTGCGGCATCACTGCTAGGCTGACTTCCTCACGCCACTCTCTGCTCGGAAGCTCTCCATGGCTTCTCAATGCCTACTCAGGCTTTCAGCACTCTCCAAGAGCTGGTGCAGCCCTCCCGGCCCTGGACCGGCCCCCTCCTCTGTGAGCAAATTCTCTGCCTCTCCCCTCCCCTCTCTCCTCTGAATTCCTCCAGCAAGAGATTGTAAGAGGGGCAACTTAAACATCCTCTAGGGTGCTCTGAAGAGTGAGTGTGAGGTTGAAGGTTAACGCACGTCACAGAGACTAACATCTTTACAGATGACCACGACTGCTATGCCATCATCATACGATTCTGCCATCAACTTCTCATTTAAATCATAGGTGTCCTGAAGCTAGGAGCTAAAAAATCAAGTCGGATTCTCCAGTTTACTAGAAACAAAGCTGATCTAGTGACTCAGATCACAGTGGTGTATCAGAGCTGGCTAGTGCCAGCTAACAAGATCCAAAGGTGAAATGTTCTAGAACTTTGAGAGCGGATTGTTAAACATTCACACACTCCTGGCCACCTATCTGATTCCTGTGTTTATTTCTGGTTTGCAATCCAGAGGGGATAGAGGTGTTTTTGGTTACTTCCGAAATACTATCAAGTGAGAAGGAGAGAATTAAAAGGATCTGGGGACAGAGGTGAAGGAGAAGTTTGGGGAGTGAGGATAGAAGTTCTGTTTCAGACATTTTGAGTAAGACCCATAAGAGGAGACTATATGGGCTAGGCATTCAAGGGAGAGGAATGAACCAGAGATAAAGATTAGGAAATCCCCTGGTTCTGGCAGCACTGGAGGACTTACCCCAGGGATCCAGCAGCCACTGCTAACCCCGTCCACCCAACCTACGGCCAACAGCACAGTCACCAGGGCCTGCCTCTGTCACTTTAGACTCAGTTCAGGTTCTCTCCTGCCGTCCCAGATCAGTCTTTGATTACCTCATGCCTAGATTAATCCAACGGTCTCCTAATTTCTTCCCTTCTCTCTACCTTTCCGATTCATCCCATTCATTACTACCTGGTTGGTTTTCTTGAGGCTCCATTTCATCACATTGTGCCTTTGCTCAAACACCTTCAACAGCTCCCAATTCTCTGCAAATAAAATCCCAACTCTCCTATTCAAACTCTTCTTCAAGGCAAATACCTGTACTTTCTTACCTCCATGCTTGACACCCATGCTTTCACCCACCATTTTGTCCGCAGCTGGAGTTCAATAAATATTTTTTTTTATCAAAGTATAGTTGATTTCCAATGTTGTGTTAATTTCTGCTGTACAGCAAAGTGATTCAGTTATACACATATATACTTTTTTAAAATATTCTTTTCCATTATGGTTTATCACAGGATATTGAATATGGTTCCCTGTGCTATACAGTAGGACCTGTTGTGTATCTATTCTATATATAATAGCTTACACCTGCTAACCCCAATCTCCCACCCCATCCCTCCTCCAACCCTACTCCCCTTTGGAAACCACCAGTCTGTTCTCTATGTCAGTGATTCTGTTTCTGTTTCATAGATAGGTTCATAGAGTTTAATAAATATTTTTGAATGAAGACTAGAAGTCACAAATAAGCTGTTGTTTCCATCAATTCCCTTGTTCTTGCCATCATTCCTCACCTTGTGGATGAAGGGGAAACCTCAAGTTATAACTAAAATATAGAATTTTCTTGTATTTATTGGCATCAAGGATACAGAGCTACAGATTGATTTTCAGTGGCAAGAAGCAAATTTTCCAAGATTTTTGTCATTCAGGAAACCCCAGGAATTTTCCTGAGGAGGCAGTTCAAAGCTCCAAAAAACACTTGCTGCTGAGAACCAAACACAGCTGTCCAGGCAGCGGAGGAAGCTGGTGCTTGGTGAGAAACCAAACCAAAACAAAGCCCTGCCCGCACATTTGAGGATGGCAGAGTTCCCAGGTCGACAGCTTGAAGTGAGTAGACGATACAAGATTTTTGATATAAAAGAAAATAAAACTACCGGAAGCAGAAGTTTTCTCTCTCAAACTGACTTCTAATGCACAGAAACGGAACAACAACAAGACTTCTCAGGACAAAAATAACGTTTTGGTTTTTTTTTCTTCTTTTGACGGGAAGAAGCCCACTTCCCCACCCAACCCAGGGAGAACCTGCAACCCTCTCCCTTCTCTCCTGCCCCAGATACTCATACTCAGTAAAGGTCTGTAAGATCAATCATATGGATACCAAGTATTATCCCAGATGGAAAAACAAATCAAGATTAAATGAAGGAGAACAGCAACTGCATAGGAGCCGGAGAGTGGCAGCCAATGGCCAGGTGTGCTCTCTGTTTCCTCATAGCTGCCATCACCTACCCAAGCCAGGACCACTGGTTGTGTCTCCAGCACATGGGAGTGGCAGTACGAAGGGGAGGGTAGAATAGGGACCACGAACCCACAGTGGGCCAGGTGGCTATGTTCATGTTATCTTGTTCATCACTTACAATGCAATGAAGTCGGCACTATGATTGCCGTTTTACAAATCGGAAGCCGAAAAGCCCACAGGTTAAGTGACTTGCCCAAGACCACACACCTGGTGAGTGGCAGGTGGTTACCAGGCCTAACTCCAAGACCCCAGGCTGAGTGTGTATGCAGATGACAACCATCTGTCAGCACTTAGCTTGATCCTAGGCATGGCAGAAACAGGAACACTCCCCCTAAATCCCATGTGCTCCCCTGCATTTCCAAGCCCTGCTGTAGTTAGGTGGACTATGTGGCTAATCCTGACCAATGGACTATGACCAGCAGTCATATGAGTATCATTTCTGAGACAAATTTCCCCTTAGAATAAGTATGCCTTCAGCAGTGTAGGTGATTCTCCATTTCCTACACCCTCACTTTCACTGGACAATGTATTTGTCAGTCAGGGTCCAGTTAGGAAATAGGAAAGCACACTAGATCTTTCAACAAAGAGAATTTAATATAGGAGATTGGTTTAGCAGGCATCGGAGGGCTACAAAGCAAAATGAGAACACTGAGATATCTCAGAGAGAGTAACTGTAGGAAGCATGTCCCACCCCAAGGGCTGCAGGAACAAAGGGACAGAGCAGGCATTGTTGAAATCTGAAAGTTTGGAGCAGGCAGTCCCCATGGAGCTGGAAACCAGATCTCTGAGGAAAGGGTGCTGCCTGCTGCTGGTGTTGCTGTAGGAGTTCATAGGAAGATCCCTGCAGAGCTGAGACTGTGCCAAAAAAGGGGGAGAAAGGTTAAAAAAACAAAAGCTGGAGATGCCAGAGAGAAGAATCATTACTGAGAAGACCCTGAAAGTATCAGCAAGCAAATCAAAAGGGTCAAGTCCTCCCCTCTCCAGGCTTGCAGTCTCTCTCTCTCTCTAGCGCCCCCCTATCGGCAGGGCCCAACACGGAGCCAGATGACATGAGAGATGGAGTTTGCACGGTCCTAGCCCCAAAGGCATAGAGTAGATCATAGAAAGAGAGATTTCTTGATTGAGAGACAATAACCTAATAACCAGACAGGCATCATCACATTTTTAATTTTTGATAGTAATCTTTCCAATACAAATGATTCAAAGCAAATTAAATAAGACATTGGTTAGCATAATATTTCAATGATTTAATAGCTTTATAAATCATATAGAATTGATTTCAGATCAAAGTGGGACTTCTCTAAAAACAAAACACGAAATCACTACCAACTGACATTTATTTAAAGTGCTTCCTCTGTGCCAAACACTCCACTCAGGAGTTGCTGTGGGTTACCTCAGTCAATCCTCATTTTACAGATGGGGAAATCTGAGGTTTAGAGAAGTGAAGCACCATGCTCAAGGTCACAGTTCCAAAGCAATGGAGATGATGAGATTTGTACAGGCAGCCCGATGTCAGAGCCTGAGCTCTCAGCCATGTCTCTGTACTTCTCCATCCCTTTTACCACTTAGGTGACATACTGGTTCTTCCTCTGGTCATACCCTGGAGGTGAACACGACAATCCCAGATTCTTGCCAGAATCTTTCCCCTACTCCAGGCCACGGGGCCACTTGGTAGTTAAGACTGCATTCTCACGTGAAACATTCAGCACTTCAGTAACCAAAAGCCTACCAGTGAAGACCACAGTGGACTCTCATCCCAGATTTTGATCTTTGGCAAGCAATCACAGCACACTGGAACGGTAGAACTGCAGTAAAGGTCTTACCAGATGTTTAAATCTCTTCTGTAACATTTCAACAAACAGTTGTTTGGACTCTATTTGAACAATTTTCATGACCTGTAATATCCCACTATGCAATGTGGCCTCTCTATTTTTAGAGAACCCTAGTTAATAAAAAGTTCTTACTCTCAGAGAGTTAAAATCTATTACTCTGGAAATTCCCTGGAGGCAGTGGTTAGGACTCTGTGCTTCCACTGAAGGGGGCGTGGGTTCGATCCCTGGTCCAGGAACTAGGATCCTGCAAGCTGCCGGCTGGGGCCAAAAAAAAATGTATTACTCTATAAGTTCCATCTGAAGATTTTTGATCTTTCTTAATCAACACAGATAGCTTTGCAAAGGCTTGAAGGCAGCTGTCATATCACTTTTCCCTGGTATTGTGGTGAGGAGTTCATGTACTTTTGAAGGTAGCAACAGTCTCAAATAAGGCAGAATGGATGAGCAGAGCTCAAATTTGTTATTGGGGAAGACACATGTAGAGGAAGGCTTCTTTGCAGTTAAGAGCACAGGTTTCATACTCAGATTAAATTCAGTCATTTCCTACTTGTGACCATTGACTAGTTCTGTGACCTTGAGAAAGTTGTTAAACCCAGTGGGGATGCTAGTACCTACCAGACAGTGGTGTGAGGATTCAGTCAGCTAAGGCTTTTAGGTGCTTGCCATGGCCACAGAGGAGATGCTCCAGAAATGAGATTAGTAAAGTGTATTGATGAAAGACACGAATTTTATTTTACACATAAAGTTATGAAAATGTCTCTTTATGGCAGTAATTCTCACCTAAAGATCATCCCATCCCATCCCAAAAGATTAATTTTAGGCTTATATAACAGACTACTTAGTCTCCTGAACAGACAACATTAGTCTACTGAAAAGCTGAGATATTTAGCATTTGAAACCCAAAGACCTAAATCAAGATCTGATTCTGCCCCTTATTCTGTGATCTTGAGTACATTGAGCCTTTGTTTCCTAACTTATAAAATGCACCAGCATAGTTAAAATGCCCACCACGAAATTCCGATGGAGCAATTAGAGGCAACAGATTAGAACACAGAGTAATGTGAAAGGATCTGAAAACACAGTTCTGAGTGAAAAATAAAAAGGTGACCAGCAGGATGAGAAGTATAACAGTGCCATTTATGTAAAATCAAAACAACCATACACGATGAATAACACCCATGCTAACTACAGAAATCCAATGTATTGCAGTGCCAACCTATGAGGGGAAGAGAATGCAAGCTACTTGGGAGGTTAAAAAATCATCAAAAATAAAGACAAGGAGAAAAGGGAACCCTCTTGCACTGTTGGTGGGAATGTAAATTGATACAGCCACTAAGGAGAACAGTATGGAGGTTCCTTAAAAAACTACAAATAGAACTACCGTATGACCCAGCAATCCCACTACTGGGCATATACTCTGAGAAGACCATAATTCAAAAAGAGTCATGTACCAAAATGTTCATTGCAGCTCTATTTACAATAGCCAGGACATGGAAGCAACCTAAGTGTCCATCGAGAGATGAATGGATAAAGAAGATGTGGCACATATATACAATGGAATATTACTCAGCCATAAAAAGGAACGAAATTGAGTTATTTGTAGTGAGGTGGATGGACCTAGAGTCTGTCATACAGAGTGAAGTAAGTCAGAAAGAGAAAAACAAATACTGTATGCTAACACATATATATGGAATCTAAAAAAAAAAAAAATGATCGTGAAGAACCTAGGGGCAAGACGGGAATAAAGATACAGACCTACTAGAGAATGGGACTTGAGGATATGGGGAGGGGGAAGGGTAAGCTGGGACAAAGTGAGAGAGTGGCATGGACATATATACACGACCAAACGTAAAATAGATATCTAGTGGGAAGCAGCCGCATAGCACAGGGAGATCAGCTTGGTGCTTTGTGACCACCTAGAGGGGTGGGATAGGGAGGGAAGGAGGGAGGGAGACGCAAGAGGGAAGAGTTATGGGGACATATGTATATGTATAGCTGATTCACTTTGTTGTAAAGCAGAAACTAACACATCATTGTAAAGCAATTATACTCCAATAAAGATGTTAAAAGAAATAAATAAATAAAGACAAGAGGGGTCTCAAGAAATTTATAATAAGTAAATAGATTAATTAATTAATTAATTAATAACATGGGGAAAATGATGCTTCCCCACCTTCCTCAAAAGGTTATTCTGAGGATCTGATGAGATTATGCATAGGCACCCTAAAGTTAATTTACCATTTCCATTATCATCTCTGTACTGGACAAATAAACAGAGGTAGCAATTCCCCATGGATCTTCAGCAGGAAGTCATGAACAGGGCAGAGCCCAGTGAGATGGTGAGATGACATCAGGGCTCCTTATGAAGGAGGGGCAGGCTCTCCCTCACTTCTGGAGACACCACTTGTTGGCACAGCCAAAGGCAGCAGCAGTCTCTTCCCATGGATCCGCTGCACATGGCCCCCTCAGGCCCTCGGAAGAAGAGACCCAGGCAGCTGGGTGCCTCAATGGCCTCCCCTTCTTATGACATCAAGTTTGGAGATTTGGTCCTTTTCATTTTGGAGAAGAAAATGGGAACCACCCGCAGAACCTTCCTCATGGAGCTGGCTCGAAGGAAAGGATTCAGGGTTGAAAACGAGCTCAGGTAAGACATCACGGATTTCAGTTTGTGAATAAGCAGGGCTTCTTTGGAACCCGTGTTTTCCTCCACCTACAGAAGAGGTGACTCTCCCACTGGGAGAACAGGTATGAAATTAAACAACAAATTTGAGGCAATTAGTTAAGGGAAATAAGATGAGTGGGGATTTGATGCAATTATATTGAAACCAGTTGGCACCAAAAGATAACGTAATTTTTTTTTTTTTTTTTTTGGCCTTTCACTATTATGAGATGAGGTATCTAGGGATGATCAACAGAAACCTAGTTGGGAAGTTCAATGATGAAACCATTCGAGTTTGTTCTTGACCAAATTAAACTAAAGCACCACTGAGTTGAATCAAAAACTGTCAGCTGCTTGGAAGCAGAAAGATTGGTTTGATTGCTTGGCCCTTGAGCTGTGCATCTGACTGTGCTGAGGTGGGTAGTGTCTGTGATGGTCTAGGATGAGTGACTAGCTGGCTCACCATAGGCACCAAATGTGGCTTTGCTCATGCTTTTCTAAGCAGCAGTCTGAGTGGGATTTGTAGAGAGAGGGATGCTGGTTAAAGATTCAGGGGCAGCTCTGTCCAGGGGTGATGGACACCACGCCGAGAGTGATGAGCTCAGAGCCCAGACAAGAAGGCAGTTGAAGCAAGCATGTGGGGCACCTCAACTGGTTCACTAGCAAACCCACTCACATCCCAGCACTGGCCCTGCTCTTTTTCTAACAGTTACATAAACTCTTCACTGGTTTCAAACAAAACAAAATCCAGACACAAATGGTATTAGAACCTTGGCATAAACAGTTCCAAACAGAATTGCCAGAGGGCTTGTAATGAATAAGAATGATAATTAATGCAGTTGGCTGGCTCTGATTGTCCAAGGAATAGTTTGACCACATTTTTTTTTTCAGGAAAATCGATAAGAATTCTGTGTGAAAATACATTTTTACTTTGAAGATAGTCTTTGACATTAAAAAATAAAACTGACAAGCATTTCCTGAGGAAGTGTCAGTTTCAGATTGCTAGAGAAACATGTCAAAAGTCAATAATCAGATATGATAATTTTCACAATACCCATAATTCATATGAAAAGTCAATCTCATAGAAACATTTTATTTATTTATTTTTTACTGAAGTGCCCCATTCAGAAATTCCTGAGCTTCCCATGGTCTCCCTCACCCGATTTCTCTTTACATGGTCTCCTTCCCCCAACTCCTGCCTCTTTTTTCCTTTTTAACCCCTATCTCATTTGGGATATTAAGCTCAAAATCTCATTGAAACATCCCTTCCACAAAATCATAGATGTCATCCAATTGTTGAGTCTGCCTTATTTAACAGACTTACATAAAATATTGGAATCAGGAGGGGGAAAGACGACATAGGTAAGTGGCTAAAAACCGAAATTGAAAAAAAGGAAACTGAAAAAGTAGAAACTAGAAGCCTTAGCAAATATGGAACTGCTCTTTGCGGTAAAGAAATTTGGCAAAGGGCCAGACAGGAAGGTGAGAGCCAGATGGTCAAGGCATCACTTACATAGAAAGCTCTCTGTCGAAATGTCCACACTTCCAGCAAGAGCTGACTAGTTTAGTTACAGGTACAGCTACGAATATGCACACGGTAGCTGAGGCAGGTACTAGGAGAGACGCTGGGAGGCAAGCTTCTTCTTTTGACAAGAGCCCAACAGGCAGCTTTGCTGCCAGGAACCGAGCCCAGCTGCTCAGGCGACAGAGGAAACTGGCGCACGGTGAGCCAACTGCTGCTGTGAGATGACGGTGGCAAGGTTCCCAGGCTGGCTGCTCAGAAGACACATTAAATACAAATGTGTTTTATGGCACAAAAATAAACCACAAGAAGTAAAAGTCCTAGCTCTCAAACGGAATTTCCATACACAGCTATATAGACTTTAACTGGAAAAGGCAATGGAAATTATTGTAGGGGAAAATCTCTAGATAAGAAATCTAGAGACCTCAAATTCTGGCTCTGACCCTTCCCAGCCATGTGATGTGGGGCAAGACCCCCCTCTTCTCTCTGACCTTAGTTTCTTGATAAATGGTCTAGTCTATCTGATGTGATACCATATGTGATGATGGATGTCAATATACTTGGATAAATTAAAACAGTTATACAAACGTGAAGTGTGGTTGTTTTCTTGTTACTTAGCTGAATCCATTGACCTTTACAGTAAATCCCTAAGGAGAGGGCTCTCTCTCCACACTCTGAACTAGATCAAATGACATAAATAAATAGAACAAAGAAAGGAAGGAAACCCATCAAATCGTCTATTTCGTAGGGAAAGGGGTAGTAGGGAGAGACTAGGTAGTAGGCGGAGGAGGTCGTAGGGAGACATTATGGCTGCTTTTATGCTCTGTGTTTTCCAAATGTTTTTACAATAAACGTATATTTTTAAAATGAAAATAAAGGAAGTTGTTTTTTAAAAGAAAGGATACTTCTCAGTAAGACCAGCTAGATCTCTCCTTTTGATATATAGGATTCAGAGAAAGAGGAACTAAAATTAAAAATGCTCTGAAAATAGACAGTAATCTCCATAGTTTCTAACACATTCTTTGGCTGCCGGGAGGATTAAATTTGAGGAAAAATCTGATTCCTACTTTACCTGGACCTGAACATACAGCTTAGAAATGGGGTACCTGAATGCATAGAACTATCTGGAACTATTTAAGTTTCTAGCATATGTGCACTGTATCTTTATATTTGGATTGGACTGCATTAATATTTATGTTATATGGCAAAAGACATGCTATTCCATGTGCCATAGGAAGCTGGTTCTTGAAATATAAATCAGGAGAGGTGTCAAGTCCTTTGAGGCATTTGTGCACATTCATTAAAAAGGTTTCTGAATTTTATTCCATGGCCAACATCCTAAATTTTAGAGCGGCTTCATAATATTCGAGCTACTCTAGCTGGGACAAGATAGAGAAGGATCAAAATCTAGTGTTTGTCATGTTCTTCTTTTATCCTTGATTCCAGTACTTTGAGCTATTTTAAAACTTTATCTGCATCAACCCTCCTCTATGAACATATTAGCTAAGCCTACCATCTATGTCTTGACCTAAATCATTGATGCTGAAGAAGAAAGGGCTGGGTAGGAAGGGTGGATCTCCATGGTTACATCGCCCAGCAGATTAACACTTGCTGAGTTCCACTGTTCAAGCTGTAGAAACCCATCAGAGGATGCTTTTGCCCTTCCTGGACCTGCATAATTTGTCTACAAGGGTACCTTTGGAAGGCACTGATTTTACTGAAAGCAAGATATACCATCATGGCATCACATATAAAGGGTTCTGTTAGTACCCACTCTGCACAATATGTGTCAGGTTCTGGAGACAAAAAATAGTAGAAGACTTGAACCCTGCAAGCAAAGAGTTTAAAATCAGACAGGAGAGTCAGGAACTGTACCTTTGTTGTCACCTAGCATGAAAAGATAGCATAATGTATTTTCCAAGTATGTACTTGTCTTCCTCTTTTTTTAAAATTAGCATTTTCCTACCCAACACTTCGAGCCTTCTTGTGTCATTTTGGTTTCCAACCATTCACTACGTAACTTTTGAAATGTGGCTTCTGTCTCACTCATTATCCCAAAACTATTGTCTTCAAAGAATTTCCTGGTAGTCAAACCCATGGTTTTTCACCTGAATATTGATAAAGACTCTTTCCTTGACTAAACTCTAGCGTGGCTTTTAGCAGCTTAAGGCCATGTCCCTAGGATTGTACCCCTGGCCCCGCCTTAAAATGCCTGCCTGAGAAAGTTCAAGATTATCGGAGAATTTACTGTTTGTTCCAGCCAAAACCTGGCAATAGGCAGATAGACCCCTGAACCCCCTCTTAGAGCAGGTACTTTAGAAACCTTGCCAGTATAAACCCTTTCTCTGCCCCTTTGAGATGTAAATCTTCCAACCACCCAGAACTGTCTTCTCAAGGACCTGAGAGCAAACATCCAAGGAGATCATTCTCACCCCCAGTCTCTGCAGGAAGGTAAAGGCCTAACTTCAGTGGGCCCCTTGCTCTAACTTGCCCCACTGCCTCCTGTCACAAAGATTCCAGATGTTCTCCTCTGAATAAGCAGCAATTAGCAAATCCAGGTGGCCAGGTCACAAGGACCAGCCCCCTTAATGCCTCTCGGTGCCTTTCCCACACTCCAGCCTTTACAAGGTCTCCTGCCTTCTGTTCCCTCGAAGTTGAGTTCCATTCATGCTGGACCCTCTTCCCTATTGCAATAGTTATTACTGAATAAAATGTATTCTTACTGCTTTCAGTAGTATCCAGCTCTGTTTATCTTTGACAATGTCTGATCACTTCAAATTTGTGGTATCTCAAATAAAAATATTAAAAGTCATTGTTTGCCAAATAAACTGAACACCAGATGAAAGAGCTGTTACCTGCTCTAGAAAATACGATGTGGAACTGGTCCACCTCTAGGCCTCTTCTGGGTCCAATGTCCAAACACATCTTCATTGGTTTCTCTTTATGGGTTTTTCTCACTCTTTCTCCCCCAACCTTGAATGGCTCCTCCCTGCACCTCTCTGCATCTAAGACCTAAGGCCCCTGGAAGCCTTCCTAGAGGAAGAAACTTCCTCCGTGGACACAGGTGTGATCCATGGCCTAGGGTTGGGCCCCGGCTCTTCCACTTGGGTTTGTTCCTCATCTCACCCAGTTGCCCGTCCCTGACTCCACAAGGGCAAGGGCGTCATCTGGGCCATTGTGTAGACCTCATCTTCATACCCTTGACAATTTTCTTACCCAGAGTAGGCTTCAGGAAATATTTGCTCAAAGAATGATTTATCTGGTGAATATGAAGCCAACCAAAGGAACTTATGATTACCAAGAGTAATTTTTGTCACTAATTTTTTTTTTCTACAATGCACCTGTATTACCTTTGTAATCAGCAAAGTAATGAAGACTTTATTTTTCTGAGTTCAAGAGTATGCAGTGTAAAAATTAGTCCTGCTCTGGTCCAAAGTACTTTATATTTCAAAATTTGTGGACTTTAAAAATGAAAATGTTGGGCTTCCCTGCTGGCACAGTGGTTGAGAGTCCGCCTGCTGATGCAGGGGACACGGGTTCGTGCCCCAGTCCAGGAAGATCCCACATGCCGTGGAGCGGCTGGGCCCGTGAGCCATGGCCGCTGGGCCTGCGCATCCAGAGCCTGTGCTCCGCGGCAGGAGAGGCCACAACAGTGAGAGGCCCGCGTACCGCAAAAAAAAAAAAAAAAAAAAAAAAGAAAATGTTCATAGTCCCATTTACTGTGGGTCAAAAAATCAAGGCAAGACCCTCTCAGTCTTAAGTATATCAAGGACTGGAAGTAGAAACTTGGCTTTACTGGTGCTAGTAAGAGTGTGCGATAAAACCAAATCAAACTACCTTGATTTTTCGGTGTCAGGGATTCTAAAACAGATCAGTTGCTAGGGAAATTTGCAAGAGGATATTTTTAAACTGTGAATGTCTCTGCTCAACTATAAATAACTATTTAAAGTTATTGTTTATAAAATAAGTCCTATGTCAGATGGAAAGAATTAAGAAATTAACAGATACAAACTACTATGCATAAAATAGGTAAGAAACAAGAATTTACTGTATAGCACAGGGAATTATATTCAATATCTTGTAATAACCTATAATAGAATATAATCTGAAAAAAATAACTGAATCACTGCTGTACACCTGAAACTAACACAATACTGTAAATCAGCTATAGTTTAATTTAAAAAAAAAAAAAAAAAAGAATGCCCTCCCCAGGGAAAGAAAAGAGTTTTAAAGACAAAGAAAAAAGCAGGTGACCATCCGTGAGGACAGCTTGGGGTGTCAGTCTGGCTCCTGGCAAAGAAGGATGGCTGCCTCTTTCCTCATGGAGAGTTTTTCTAATTGTATCAAGAGGCAGGACCAACTGGGGAAAGAAAGACAGAAAGATCAGGAATACTGGTATCTGAGAAAAAAAGTCGGAACTGAGATTTGTGAGTTAATCTTTCAGTTTAGAGCTTTCTGGACATCTGAGGGCCACATTCATGATTCTTATAATATCTTTTACCATATGGATTATATATACCTAATGTGTTTCTTTTAATTGCCCCTAAACGGAATCATTGCAATTTAGCCCTATCTTAAGGAATAATAATCATAAAAACCATGGGTCTGATATACATAATTTAAACATATAGATTTAATAAACATATAAACTTTTAAAATGTTCAGTTATGTACTCCCTAAAATTATTTCATGTGCCCGCAGAGAAATGAGTGCCATGTGGGGAAACATTGCTGTAATTAAGCAGCAAGTCCAGCATGGGGATCAGATCTAAGCCGGGGCAGATAAAGAGCCATCTTTCTCTATAGCTCCGTTCCACAAGGTGGAGTTCTTGGGCTGTGAGGTGGTTTTGAAATATGGTGGCCCCCACGGAGTGACAGGGACTATTTTCCCTTTCCTTACATTGGGGGTGGGGGGCCTGGTGTACCCGATAGGGTACAGCAGGAGTGACACTATGTGGCTTTGGGGGCTAGGTCATAAAAGGCCCTGAGGCTTCTGCTGTTCCTTGGACCCCAGAGCCTCAGGTAAGAAGTTTGAGTTCCCCCTGAGAGAGGCCACTTAAAGGTGCTCAGGCTGATCGGTGCTGCTGAGCCCAACCTCCCAGCCACCCTCGCCGAGGTGCCAGACACGCAGGCTGTGTGGAACACCAGTACCTCCATCAGCCATATATGCAACAGAAGGATGGCCCAGCTGAGCTGCCTAAATTCCTGACCCACAAAATTGCGAGACGTAACAAAACTGTTCCTTTTCAAAGCCATTACATTTGGGGATTGTTGGTTGTGCACCAACTAGATAACTAGAACTGACTATGTCAGAATCACCAAGGGAGCTTGTCAAAATCCATATTTCTGGTCCCTAGGTGAGATTTAGTGAATCTGAATCTCTGGTAATAAGGCTCATGCATCTGAACTTTAGTCCACCTTCCTGTGTGTCTCTAGTAGACACTAGAATTTTAGAAACTTTCCTTTAGAGCTATAGATTAATCAGTTCATTCTACTAGTGGGCTCTCTATTGATCATTGCTATAAACCTAGCCATGAGCTGGGTGCCAGGCATGATTATAACCATGCAGATTATAACCAGGCAGATTATAACACTGTCCCTGCCCTTAGCGATGCCAAGGATCAAGTCAAGCACGTTTCAGTTCAGCACCAGTTGAGGAACAGGACCCTGCATGGTTTTCCCTGTGGGAAGCTGAAGGACAAATCTGAGTTCAGGATTCCTGTCATTGGTTCACAGCCTCCCAAACCTACTCCAAGGCACTATTAATTAGTCATGGCTAAGAAACTGGATGCACTTAAAGAATGGAATCCACTGATATTTCAGGAACAGCCATCTCAGCACTGCCTTGGGGTCTTTAGGAGAGATGGAAGGTGGCTGCCTGAGGCTCGCTGCCACCTGGTATCATAAGAAGAAAGCCCAGGTCTTTGGGGCCAGCCCCAAACAGCCATCTCAGCCCCAATCCCAGGTTGCTTTGCCCTTGAAAATGACATGCATGTGTATTTATTCCTTTAAGTGGAAAAGTGATGCAAGATGGTTCATGACAGAAAATGGGAAAATATAGAAAAATGCTTAAAACAAACAAAACCTCGCACAGGGGTCTAACCACAGTCTAGCAGAACGTTAAGAGATTACTCAAGTCATGAACACCTGGGTTTGAATCTTGGCTTCATGTAACCTCTGTAGGCTTGGTTTTCTCATTTGAAATTTCATTCCCCACCTCATAAGACTCTTGGGCGGATTGAGTAAGAATATATGCGTGTGTGGTGTGTGTGTGTGTGTGAGTGTGTGTGCGTGTGTGTGTGCGTGCATGCGCGTAGTTTTTGTTATTCTTGCTGATTGTCTGGAATGTTTCTCTCTAGTCTTTTTCTTTCGTGTATACCAGTATTTAATTGTTTGTTGATTGTTTTACAGCACCCTTCCCCCACATCCCTAGGCATTCAGAATGTCTGTTAGAGGCAGGGCTGAGTCCAGAGATACCCTAGGTGAGAGATGGTGCGGAGGAACCGGGGGTGGTAAGTGTGGATGGTGAGGGACCTGAATTTGGAAGAGGAGCCCCGGGGGTTCCTCCTGAGCACATCTATCTCCCTCCGAAGTTTAGGCAAAACCCAGAGCTCAGGGAGCCTGACAGCCCCTCTGTGACTACTCCATCCTGGTGTGTAGCCATAGCAACTGTTCTTTCAGACTTTCTGGGACAGTCCTTATTGTAGCCCATATTATACTGGACATAAAACATCGAAACATGAATCCTATGTGGCAGCAGCAGGGAGAGAGTGTCTAACAGTGTTATGTAGGAAGTGTCAGTCCACCTCTATTTCTGCACTTCGGAGAGAATCTTCATCGTGATCATGATGGTGGTGGTGGTGGTGGTGATACTCATCCTGATGGTATTCCTTTTGAGAAAAGGAATAGCTCTCGCCAGAGCCATGGAATTAAGCACAAAGTCACAGAGGGACAGCTCAGTGTGGTCTAGCACACAGGTTTTATTCTATTTTATTTTTTTGGCTGTGCCACACAAGATCCTAGTTCCCCTACCAAGGATCGAACCAGCACCCCATGCAGTGGAAGCATGGAGTCTTAACCATTGGACCACCAGGGAAGTCCCCCAGTACACAGATTTTAGATTAAAACAGACCTCAGATCAAATTTCAGCTCCACCAATTATTAGCTGGGTGAATTTTTAATGTCTCTCAAAAGCTCTCTTTTCTTATTTTTAGATGGGGATAATCATACCTACCTCATAGTGTTATTGACAATTAAATAAGGTAGTGTATGAAATGTGCCTACCATCGTTCTGGTACATGGTAATATTCAAATATTATTAGTCTTTTCAATACTGGAGTCTTCAGGGCAGAGAGAAAACCACTGTATCAGCAAAGGGCTGCCGCAACACAGCAGTAAGACACTGGCAGCAGAACATACTAGAGGGGATGACCCTTCTTGGTAATACTATCTGCTAAGGGCTCAGAACAGAAAGTGAACAAATGCTTTATTGTGGTGGTCTGGAACCGAACCTGCAATATCTCTGAGATATGACTGTACTGTGATGATGTCAAAGTTCCTAATGCTGACTTTCAAGCTCTTACTTTGTGGGAATGAGTGACAAACAGTACTGAACTCTGAATAGCACAATGTGAATGTTTGATTTTTTGTTTTTGTATGTGCTTTATTGCTGCCGTTGTTGTTTTGTTTTGTTTGCTAGTTGCTTAATGAGCAGGGGTTGGAAGTCTAAATCAGAGTCTTCCTTCATATGATGTATAGCCTATATTCACAAATACGCTTATATGAATTCAGTAAGAGATGAACGTGGTCCTCATCCAATAGGGTGAGCTCACATATCCCCACTGGGGGATGGTGGTACAAGAGTGGATGGTGAGGGGTCTAAATTTGGACACTGAGCCCCAGAGCGCCTCCTCAGCACACCCTGCTCCCTCTGAGGTTCAGACAAAACCCTATTTATAATAATAAGAATAAATATTATAATAAATAATGTAATAGTAAAATTTCCCTTCAAAGGGCAGAAATATAGAAGGAATAATAATTACTATGTAGCCTTGTTAATTCTTTTGTTGTTCAAGTCTTGACATAAACAATCTTTCAAGAAGTTTACCATAAATAATCTTTGGAATTATATGGATCTGGAATAGGGAAGCAGCTAGCCGTCTTCCCTCATCCCCTGTAAAAGGTTGTTTTACCCTGACTTATTTCTGCCTGGGCCTGCTGCACATCCTGCCATCCAGATGGTCTCAGCTCTGATCTCCAGCCCTCACCTCTCTCCCAGCGCCAGCCTCAGATCCCAACTGTCAGCCAGCTATTTTCATTTGGATCTCCAGCCATCCTTCCAATGCAGCATGCCTGAAATAAACTTCAATTCCACTCCCCCACCCCTTCCCCCAAAGAGATGCAACTTCCTAAATCCCTGTTTCTACCAAAAGTGATAATACTTGAGTGTGATAGATATGCTGGACTCATATTTGAGTCTATTCTCCACACCATCTTTTATAGGCGATGCCAGCTGTCCATCATATGTCTTCTTTGCCTTCCTTTCTAGAGCTATAGGAACCAGAGTGGGGTAAAAGTCATCTTATATCTGGTCCAGTGATTCATCTTCCTAAGTAGCTCCCCACCTTTCCCCAACCCATGACTCCCCCTTCCAAATCATTGTGTGTAACAGATTAGTCTTTTAAAATAACACGACAACACTATCCATGTCCTGCTCACAAAAGCCTTCAGTGGCTCCATAATCCCAGAAAACAAGATCCAGCTTCTTCAGCCAGGCTTCCAAGACCCTCTGTAATGTGGTACTCAGCCACATCTACAACTACTTCCCAACATGAATTCTTCACTCCAGTACAGGCCATTCTCCTTCCTTGCCTCTGAACCTTTTCTTCCAGGACGACCAAAAGTTCTGCCTACCATGTACCTTATCCCTCCCATCCACCCAGACAGGGCACAAATCCTGCTTTTCCACAAAGCCATCCACCTCTCCCAGCCCACATCAAATTCTTTTCCCTCTCTGTGTACCATCTGCAGATCCTGTCCATGTCTTGTGTCTTATCATAACATACTGTTAATATAAGATACTGATGCCCAGAGACTTCTCTTTTCTTCTTCGGTACCCATCACCACCACAAGAAACCTAGGGCTGTGCATATAACAGTGAACCAAAAAATACCCAATGAATCCAAGAGTCAGTCAAGAAAAGGAGAAGGAGAAAGAAGAAGTCAAGCAAGAGAAGTGGGAAAAACAAGAGAAAATTGATTTTTTTCTCTTAGATACCTAAGTACACTATTTGCCCTTGTTATTTCCCAGATTCATAGACTACTTGAACTGAAGGAGCCTTAAAAATTATTAGTTCCAATGATATAATGCTGACTGTGGAGACTTCTTAAAAACTAGAAATAACATACTTGACCCAGAAAAGACAGTCAAAAAGGATAAATATCATTTACCAGCTGTGTGACCTTCAGGATGTTCTTAACCTCTCTGTTCTTCAGTTTCCTCATTTTTGAAGTGTGACTAGTATGACATTTACTTGAGGAGCTATGTGAGTATTAAATCAGATAATGTATGTAAAGTACTTGGACAGTGCTGAAACATTGTAAGTGCTCAGTACTTACTAGGGAAAAGATACAGGGTCTTACGTCACAGGGTTGTACTTTGAAAAACATGTAAAACAGGGACTTCCCTGGTGGTGCAGTGGTTGAGAGTCCGCCTGCCGATGCAGGGGACGCGGGTTCGTGCCCCGGTCCGGGAAGATCCCACATGCTGCGGAGTGGCTGGGCCCGTGAGCCATGGCCGCTGAGCCTGCACGTCCGGAGCCTGTGCTCCGCAACGGGAGAGGCCACAACAGTGAGAGGCCCACGTACCGCAAAAAAAAAAAAACCACGTAAAACAATATTTCTCAAAGGCTGGTCACCTCCTATTAATGGGTTGTGAGATCAGTTTAGTGGGATGTTATAAGCATATCGACATCTACATCTATATTTTGGGTGATGATATAAAATGTGTTTCTAACTGTGGGTCACAAATAAGTTTGAAAGGCACTGGGTTAAAGCCCTCTACAAATAAAAACAAAGTGGCACATCAAAGCCACAAGCAGAGTGCAAGGTGCTAATTTAAGAACGGTTTTATCCTCCATCCTCTCTGGACCTTGGTTTTCCATTGACACCACAATCTTACTAATGTTTTCTTAATTTTTCTTGCATCTGGTATGTAACGTAGACCACTGTTGTTACACTAATTTAAGTAGAATTCCCTTGCATGGAGGTCTAGTTTCTCTGTGCCTGTGGTCAGGTCTACTGTGCATCTTTCTCCATCAGATGGAATGCTCTGAAACGCCTCAGGGAAAGAGGAGAGCTTCTCATTTCAAAAGTCCCTTCAGCTGGTAACTTTGTCTTGCATTCTGCAGTGATTCTGTCACCCACATTGTGGCAGAAAACAACTCTGGTTCAGAGGTTCTTGACTGGCTTCAGGTACAGAACGTAAGAGCCAGCTCACAGCTAGAACTCCTCGACGTCTCCTGGCTGATAGAAAGTATGGGAGCAGGAAAACCGGTGGAGATTACAGGAAAACACCAGCTTGTTGTAAGTGTCACGAATGTGATTTTCATTGCCTTTTGCTTGATGATTAAGAACATGGGCTGTAGAACCAACAGACCTGAGTTAAACCCCAGGTTCTCTGCTTATTCCCTGTGTGAACTTGGACAAGTCACTTAGCTTTTCTGAGCTTCAGTTTCTTCCACTACATTATGAGAATAATAGTGCCTGCCTATCTTGTAAGATGGTTATGAGGATTAGAATAACACACATGTAAAGTGCTTAAGACAGAGCCTGATTTATATATGCACTTACTAAATGGTAGCTATTTTTACAAACAAGTCTATACACAAATATTTCAAAATATTGAAGTCTTGATGTCTGGCAGTCAGAAAAGTAGAAGGTTCTTATTTTTTTTCTTACTGTGATCATTCATAAAGAAAAAAACAAAGTTAAGCTCTTAATTCCACACCCATCACCAACGGACCATAACTACATAAGTTCACAGAAAAGAAAAATGGTATTTAATTGGTAGTATTTTTTCATGTTATGTTTTCAGATTGCAAAAATAATACATGTTAATTGTAGCAAATTCAAATATTAGAGATGCATATAACATAAAATTTGAGCCTCCTATAATTTTATTCTCTTTCCAGAGACAATTACCATCAAACTGCCTTTTTCTTCACACACATCTATTATTATTACCACTATTAATTGTTATTTAAAATGGATGCTTATGCATTTGTTTAGGTGAGAACAGACTATTCAGCTACTCCCAACCCGGGCTTCCAGAAGACTCCACCACTTGCTGTAAAAAAGATCTCTCAGTACGCGTGTCAGAGAAGAACCACTTTAAACAACCGGAACCACACATTCACGGTAATGGAGATTTACAACAACACCTAGAGCAAACGCAGGGCTTTCTGCTTCTTTCCATGAATCTCCAAATTAAGTTATGAATATTCCTGAAAATCTAGGAATGTTTTTCACACCCTTACCCACTCCTCTAACCTGATCTCTGGTTCCTCTTTCTGTCAAGAATGGGTCTCCTTTTGCCATGGAAATAGACAAATATATTCGCACATCCTTTAGAGACAGTAGGTTACTACTTATCAGAAGTTGTCATTAATGGACGCAGCAGTTATCAAAGGCAAATATTCTGAAAAAACAAATATGTACTGTAATTAGTCCATTACATAGTAAGAGCAAATTACATAGAAATAGCAATTGTGCATAAATAGCTTTGCTGGGAAGCCAGAGGATTGAGAGTCAGCAGACCTGGATTCAGCCTCTCTGATATTAACTAGCTGGGGCAAGTCAATTCCTCTCTCTGAGCCTCAGTTTCCTCATCTGCTCAAAAAGGAATTAGCTATAGATCATCTCTAAATTCAGCCCTGAAATTCAATAATTATGTTTCAAATGACCCGAACAAGCCTATAACTGCTTGTCCTCCAGCCTAGAGTCAGTAGTCAGACAGATAAAACATGCATTAGTATATCAAATACAAAACTTCTCCTTTCTAGTCTTCTAGCCCCACGTGTGCAAGGAGCACCAGGAAATTGCAGCTACTGGGCACACTGAGCATCAGGCCGCACAGCTGCAGCTGCTTCCTCCTCTGCCAGAAATGCAAACGTGCCCTACCTTAAATAACCCCCTACCTTAAATAACCCTGCCTGTGGGTTTGCGCCACTTATGATTATACCCATTCATTCAACAAGCCTGTGCTAAGTGCTGACTATATTTCACGCATGAAATAAGAGATGGGGCTTCCCAGTGATCAAGACAGAATCCTGGCCACAGGCTGCGGGGACAGTCAGCAAAGAGGAAAGGATCGTGCCAAGTAACAACTAGGAAGATGCAATGAGCACAGTATCATTTTATAGTTATATCACTCCTGAATATCTAATGGCAGAGAGCTCAAAGTTTCCTTACAAAGCACTCTGTGGCCTGTCTTTTCAACTCCATTCCGCTCATCCACCAAGGGAGGGGTGTAAAAGTACAGGACACCCAATCCTGATCTTTGAGGAAATAGTCACGAGGTGTTCTAATACTTAACAGAGAGCAAGAGGTGTTTGCAAGTGGCTGCTGGCTCGGGGGCTAGGGGCCGAGAAACAGACTGTGTTTTGCTCATCTGGTTTTATTCTTCAGGATGCCTTTGAGGTATTGGCTGAAAATTATGAGTTTAAAGAAAATGAAGTCTTTTGTGTGGAATTTACTAGAGCAGCTTCTGTACTTAAATCTCTGCCATTCACAATCATCAGTATGAGGGACACAGAAGGAATTCCCTGCCTGGGGGACAGAGTGAAGTGTGTCATGGAGGTAAGGGTGAAAGGTGATTCATCCCAACTCCTGATAGGTAGGTAGGGAGGGAGGGAGAGAGAGAGTTGCAGTTAATGGATTTTCCTGTTAACTATATAGATGTGGTATTCATGACTTATTTTCCTTTTTCTCTAATATAGATTATATAGATATATATATTTTATAACATATATATTACATAGATAGATAGATACACATATATATTTGTTTAATTCCTACTCCAATATTTTCTCTCCTGGAGCTACGTGGGGTCAGCTAGTGGGAAAATAACTCTCCCGTATCATTAATCACAGTGAAAGACTCTAGTGACCTAAAAGCTCAACGGGAGAGGATGCTATGACTTCAAACACAGGCTGTGTGAAGAACCTCACTTCCACTCAGGGGACATTGCCCTCCAGAATGGTGGTGGGTGTGATGGGCAGTGGAGCTGATTCTGCATCTCTACCTGTATATTCTAGGAAGAGAGCCAGGGATGGGTAGTTATTTATTTATTTATTTATTTTGGTAGTTATTTATTTAATGATGTTTAAGGATTCCCTGGCAAGGCAAATTGGTCATCCAAGAGTAAGTTTCGATATAGTCAAGCTCGAGGTAAATTATTCAGGGGAAATAATCCCAGCTCTATTTAGAGGATGTTGGGTGGCTCTGAGCTGGATATCATAAGGGCTTGAACCCGGATTAGCTTTTCAGTGGGTCCAAAATTAACCGGCTCAGATGAAAAGTCCTCTTGTTTCAGCTAGTTTATATTAATTGAAAAGAAAACTATCTCAAATATTTAGACACACCTTTGTCAGTGAATCTTTTGGTTTGGTGTTCTGTAGATTTGGACCCTAATCATTCTGTACCTTCCTCCTTGAGGATTGTAAAGGGGTCCTTGGAAATATAGTAACCTGAGATTTTTCAAGCAGGAAATGTCTTGTTTTCTCCAGATCAGCTAAGGAAATATCCTGTATACAGCAGGTGTATTTCATGAAAAATTAAGCTACTAGATCTGGGGATTTGAAAATCTTAGACTGCAGTTAACATCACTAATGTAATATATTTTTCAACTGTTCGTGCAGGAAATTATTGAAGATGGAGAAAGTTCTGAAGTTAAAGCTGTGTTAAACGATGAACGATATCAGTCCTTCAAAGTACGTGATTTTTATATGTATTTATCAAAAATGGTTTTTCAGTTAATCCTATTACTTATTCTAAGTGGTTGTATTAGTCAGCTTGGGGTACCATAACAAAATGTCGCAGACCGAGTGACTTAAACAACAAATATTTATTTTCTCAGTTAGAGCCTGGAAATCTGAGGTTGGGGTGCCAGCATGGTTGGGCTCTGGTTAGGACTCTCTTCCTGGTTTGCAGACGGCCTCCTTCTCAATGTGTCCTTGCATGACACAGAGAGAGAGCAAACTCTCTGGTGTCTCTTCTTATAAAGGCACTAATCCTATCGTGAGGACCCACCTCATGACCTCATCTAAACCTAATTACCTCCCAAAAGCCCCATCTCCAGATACCATCACACTGGAGGTTAAGACATATGAATTTGGGAGGAGGGGGCACAATTCAGTCCATAGCAGTGGTCTAGGAAGGAGATGCCTAAATAACTATGGGTGCTCGAGCTTATTGCCATGCTATGGTGAGATACAAATGACCTTACCTCCCAAGAGTCTGTCACTCCTGGGTACCCTAAGACTGTGAGACAAAACAAACCTACTCTTTTTTTTTTTTTTTTTAATAGTAATCTTTTATTTATTTATTTTTGGCTGTGTTGGGTCTTTGTTTCTATGCGAGGGCTTTCTCTAGTTGCGGCGAGCAGGGGCCACTCTTCATCGCAGTGCGTAGGGCTCTTCACTACCGCGGCCTCTCTTGTTGCGGAGCACAGGCTCCAGACGCACAGGCTCAGTAGTTGTGGCTCACAGGCTTAGCTGCTCCGCGGCATGTGGGATCTTCCCAGACCAGGGCTTGAACCCGCGTCCCCTGCATTGGCAGGCAGATTTTCAACCACTGTGCCACCAGGGAAGCCCACAAACCTACTCTTAAAGAACAAACCTGTTCTTTAAGAAACCTGCTCCTCACTGAATCCTTGTCTACTTTGAAGCAGGGTTTGTTACCTCCCAATGTTCCCTACCTTGGAGTTGCAGGGTCCAGAGACTTCCACCTACCAATCCCTTGGGTTCAGAAGTGATGCTCAGGCTAACCTGTGGTCGAGGGCAGAAGGCCAGGCTCAGAGGGCGGACAGACTGGGTTGAGTCTGGGCTCTGACACTTACCAGTTGTGTGATGGTGGAGAATTCACGCAACCTACACGTGCATCCGTCTTTAAATTGTGAGGGTGAATATGCATGAGTGTGTGTAAGACACTCTTGGCCAAGGGTTGGGTACAGATCCCTGTGGTCACGCATTGACAGTGCAGGCAATCCTTATTGGATATCTGGAAGCCCTCGGCAGTGCCAGAGGCGGGCTCCTCCCTTCTGCTTCATTTAGTAATAACATATGTCAGGAAGGGACCCTCCTGAAATAGAAATGCCTCTGAAAAATTACCATTGCCCACCTGCTTGTCATATTCAGGAGGAACTAGGTCAGAGCTTGTTTACACCTTTTCTTAATCGCTTGACCTTGAAAAGTATCATTTCATTGACATAATGATTGTTTTAGAAACTAAAGGCATGCCTTTCCCTTTGTTTCAGCTCTTTACTTCTGTATTTGGAGTGGGATTGAAGACATCTGAGAAATGGTTCAGGATGGGGTTCAGATCTCTGAGTAAAATAAGGTCGGACAAAACCTTGAAATTCACAAGAATGCAGAAAGCAGGTGAATTGTCTCTCCTAAAAAAAATCTCATGTTGTTGCCGTGGGCTGGTCAGGCTGTGGTAGGGACCTGTCTGCTGTACTTCATACGTCAACTCCAGTCTTGGTGAGCTGGTCTCTTGTTTGGCCTCTTTTCATGCTATGGCTAAAAGCCCAAGCTTTTGGAATCAGAGAGACCTGGATCCAAATCCTGGCTCTGGCACTCTCCAGTCGTGTCATCTTGAGAAAGTTAGTTAAAATCTTTGAGCCTTCGTTACCTTATCTATAAAAGGGAGGTAACATCAGTACGTAAGTGGGGAACAGATCAGATCTTGCAGGCAAAGCACTTAGCCTGGCACAGAGCAAATATACCCTGCATGAGGGCTGTTGTCATTCCTTTATCCTGCTGTCAAACCTGTTTGCACCATTGATCTAGTTCTTACTGAACTGACCCTTTCAGATATTTGGGTCCTGGCTGTGTAAGAGGTATGGGTGAGGAATCCAAGACAGAAAGTTGACCTGGAGGGTTGGGGAGTAAAGAATATTTGAACGAACTAGAGCTGTTGCTTGGTACAAATACAGATCTGCTTTAGAAACTGTAAGAACCAGGACATAGAAGGGAAATAGTGGAAATCTAGACAGGGGTTTATCTACCCAACCAGGACTCCTTAACCCAGAAGAGTGTAGAGACAGGCATCTGAAAGCCTGGCAGGGCCTCACAGAGGTTGAAGATGGCTTGATCACTTCTATTTATGAAGGGTCCTGGTATATTTTTTTCAATCAAGGAATGTCAAAAAAACAGGGTCAAAAATTGTATGATTTAAATGTTTATTTTTAATATGCAATAGAAATACAATATAACTGGGATTTGAAAGGAAGTCACAACCCCAGTTCTGAGCACTATGGCTTCTGAGTTACAAAGAATGAGGACGTCATCAACATTTTTAATCATATGAAAGTAAGGGAATCTTCTACAAGAGGAGGCCAGAAAGAAAGAATGAGGATGTTGTCAACATTTTTAATCATATGAAAGTAAGGGAATCTTCTACAAGAGGAGACCAGAAAGAAAAGAAAAGAGAAAACAGCTATCTTCTGTTTAAGTGATGAAAAGAAACAAGCAAGAGGAGAGGAAGAAATCAATTCTTGGTGGTTCACATCAACACTACCATAGAATTCCCCAACTTCATTAAGTTGCTAGCCTCCAAAAAATTGCTAATAAGGTTTATAAGATGCCACATAGGAACTAAAAGAGCCTAAGGAAAAAAAAGACCCACATTCATATTCTGGGCTTCTGAAAGTGCACACTTAATAAGCGTGATGTACACCAGCTCTAGAGTCGCCATAGAAATATATACATAAGTATTAAAATATACATAAGTATATGTATATAAGTATATGTATATAAGTGTATGTATATAAGTATATACATAAGAATGATAGTAAGGGCTGTCAACACATAGAGAGAAAACGGGAGGCAATGCCGTATTTCCCTTAGATGAAAACCTTTATCAACTGACACCGAATGCTCTTGGGATCCAAGTAGCTCCCAATTCCCCAGCTTTGTAAACTGGATTTTTCTCTTCCTATTTGGGCTCTTCCAGACAGATGAATGAAGCAGCTATTATTCTCTCAATCCATCAGTGATGGCCATCCGACTATCTAATGCTTTTGTTTTATGTAGAACTAGAGGAATGCCTTCCTATCATACTTATAGCTGAAAAACCCAGGCTTTATGTGTCCCTTGTAGCAGCGCTACAATGAATGGACTTGTCAATGGGAATAGTTTAGCATTTTGCCAAGGGTGAGCTAACTGAACACGTTGAAAGTACGATCCAGGGGTGAAACCCTGATTCAGTTTTACTTATAATCATACTTGGTTTTAATTCCCTGAGGCTTGAGGATTCACATGCCACATTGGTTTCTGAAATATAACAGCACACATGTAACACTGTGCAGGGTAATAAGTTCACCTCCCTACCATACCCAAAAGGAAAGCCAATTAAGTTGCTTTCATGGGTGTCAACAAATTATTAAACTATCTCCATGTTCATTCCTGATACCTGCATATGTCCTTAAAGAAATTGCTGTTAATCATGACTTTTGGTTTAGGTACATCCTGAGTAATCACAGGAGTTTTATGGTTACCAAATGAGTTGTACTGTGAATATCAGCCATGATGAAATTTTTGTATCAAAAAAGAGCCAAATGGAGCATTGTTGTTCATTTTTTTTCACATTTATACATGATTTGTTTAATTTTATTAAATTGATTTTTTAAAATATGGTACAAACACAACATGAGATCTACCCTCTTAGCAATTTTTCTTCCATTGGTATCATAATTTATTTACCCATTTCCTGTTGATGGACATTAGAATTATTTCCAGGTTTTGGCTATGAACATTCTTGTACCTGGGGATATATGTCCTCATTTCTCTTGTGCATACACCTAGGAGTGAAATTGCTGGGTCAGAGGCTGAATAGCTATTGATTTAGCTCTAGCAGACACCCCACCAGCACTGTGTCAGATACATAATATGCAAATATCTTCTCCCAGTTGGTAGCGTGTTTCTTCATTGCTTGATAATGTCCTTTGATGAATATACGTTCTTATATTCAATGAAATCCAAATTATCAATCTTTTCATTATAGTTAGTGCCCCCACACTAACTGTATTATTTATTTTTGGCTGCGTTGGGTCTTCGTTGCTGCGCACAGGCTTTTCTCTGGTTGTGGCGAGCGGGGGGCTACTCTTCATTGCGGTGCGCGGGCTTCTCATTGCGGTGGCTTCTCTTGTTGCGGAGCACGGGCTCTAGGCACGCGGGCTTCAGTAGTTGTGGCACGCGAGCTCAGTAGTTGTGGCTCGCGGGTTCTAGAGCGCAGGCTCAGTAGTTGTGGCGCTCGGGCTTAGTTGCTCCGCAGCATGTGGGATCTTCCCGGACCAGGGCTCAAACCCGTGTCCCTGCATTGGCAGGTAGATTCTTAACCACTGCGCCACCAGGGAAGCCCCCCGCCTTCCTATTCTTGACTTCAATTCTGTAATTCATCTATAACCGTGCAACCCCAAATCTTCCCACCCCTAATCTTTATGCATTATCTTTTTAAAATAATAGGGCACAGCTTATTGATCAGGAGGGCTGGTTCTTCAATAGGAAGTCAGATTTGAACAGCTTGGTTCTAGGATATGGAATATTGCCTCTTCCTTAGTCAGGAAATTGTAAGTCTCTCAGTCAGAAAGCAAAGAGCCATTGTTAACATGAAAAATTCACAACCAAGAGAACGCAGATCACTCGGTCTCTGGGGAACAGTTTGGCATTGATGCCTGTGGCCACGTTAGCTCTATGTGGGGACGGATCCCCTCTCACTGAGGGCTGGTCATTTCACACGAGATATGTCCCTTTCTCCATTGACCTGTCCAATGGCCTCTCAGGATTCCTCTATTATGAAGACCTTGTCAGCTGTGTGACCAGGGCCGAAGCAGAGGCAGTCGGTGTGCTGGTTAAAGAGGCCGTCTGGGCATTTATGCCTGATGCCTTCGTCACCATGACGGGAGGATTCCGGAGGTAAATAATGATGACGGCTGCTTTTACCTCCCCTGCTCTAACACCTTCAGTGGCTCCCCGTGCTCAGGAGTTTTGGCACAAAAGGCCTTCCGGGGTCTGGCGCCAACTTCTCTCTGCAGCCTCATCTCCTGCACCTCATGCTTCACTCCAGCAACCCCAGGTGGCTGGTCACTCTCAGCACACACGGAGCTCTTTCTCGCCTCTGTGACTTTGCTCCGTCCCACCTTTCTGCTTGGGCTTGTTTCCCTCAACTCATCAGCTGGCTCACTTCTCCTCATCCTTTAAGCTTCAATTCAGATGCCACCTCCTCCAGAAAGCCTTCCTTGACTCCCTCCTCCCCATGCTGGGCGAGGTACACCTCCTCAGTTCTCCCTGGACAGCTGTCAAGTAATTGTTTGTATGCGTGTTTCCCCACTAAGGTTCGGGAGCTTAGTGCTCAGTGAGAGCCAGTGCGTGGTGCCTGGCACACAGTAGGCACTTGAGAAATATTGGTTGTGTCAATGAGTGAATAAATAAACTCTTCACAGAGATGTGTGCAATTTTTGGATATTGAAGCCCCGTTTCAGAAAGAGACTCCTTCCCTCCCACACCCTTCTCCATCTCTCCCCGTGGTCCTCTTACATGGTGGCTGTTGGCTGTGGAGGTGACGGAGAAAGTGGGAAGACAAGATCAAATCCAAGAAAATGCCCTTAGTCTATGTCGTAATTGCAAGAACCCTATCTCATGTTACGTGAATATAATTCTTGGTTTGCTTGTTGTCCAGCTTGTCTCTGGTATGTGGGAGTGTGTGCACGTGTGGGTGTGGAGAAGAAATAATCTTTGCCATTTTTACCCACATGTACATAATCATATACGTACCGTATATGATTTTTTAATTTTTCTGTGTCATAAATTTATTTTGCAAGGAAGAGAGTTGTGTAACCAAGGATCTTTTGTTTAAAAGATACATCATGAGCATTTTGTGTTGCAAACCTTAAGCATGGGGCATAGAAACCCAGGTGGCTTTTTTAAATTGAGAGCTAAAAATCTAATTCATTTCAATTTTATACAATTTTTAAAATCAGGCGTAAGAAGACTGGGCATGATGTAGATTTTTTAATTACCAGCCCAGGATCAACAGAGGATGAAGAGCAACAACTTTTGCCGAAAGTGATAAACTTATGGGAAAGAAAGGTAAGAAGAAAGATCATAAGTAGATGTTTGGGCACTCAAGAATTATGTTAATGCCGTTGGATTCGGCACACTATTGACCTTGGAAATGTGTAACGATCATCTAACTGATTCTCAGTTGTTGGCAACAGCTTACACAGTGCCAGTGACATGCAGCGAGACGTACCTGCTTTGGGTCCTAGAGTCCGGGTTGTGAGCTTGTGTATACACACTCGTCCTGTTACCAAAGGGGCCGAGGGCGGCTTGTCTCTGTGCTGGATGTGCGGAGGCATCAGAGCCCTAAACAAAATGAACAGCGTGTGCTGAGAAGACCTGGGAGGTGTGAACCAGGGTAGAGCAAGCTTAGGGGTGGGGCTAAGACTAGGATAAAATCAGCCCAAGAGGTGTTGGGGTTGCCTTGAACTCTATGCTGGTCAATAACCACCTTGACTTTGTGCTGAGATGGGAAGAAGTGAGCTAATGAGGGTAAGCTGGGCCCAGCAGAGGTCATGGCTCTGGAGCCCCCACCCACTGAGATCGGATTTGCCCCGGGCCGCATATTGCCCAGTGGAGGGAACTAAGGATGACCCTGTGGCCAGAGCCACCTGCAGGGCCCTGACTCCTGCCCAACCCCAGTGAGAGCGCTGAGGAGACCAGAGGGCCCTTCCCTAGGAACCCGTAGGCCTGGACGGCTTGAGGAGGCAGGGGCTGGTGTCTTCCAGCACAGCCTCATTTCTCCTGAGTGATTTAGCATCTTCTGGGTGTGGACAGATCTCCCTGACACACAGGAGAAAGACCTCAGATACAGTTAGTCGAAGAAACACACGACTCTGGTGCCAGGAGTACCAGAATTGAAGACCCAACTTTGGAACCAGATCCAAATTCACCCACGAGGCCCCTCTCTCAGGAGCGGGGATCCAGACAGCCAGGAGCTCTGAGCGTGAGCATCATAGGCTGAGCCAGGGGAATGCTGGACGAGAAAGAGTCAGCCGAGCCTAGGCTGGCCCTACTTCTCCACTCGAGCAGGAAAGCTGAAAGATTCTCATGGACAGACAGCACCCTGAGGGGCTCTGCCAGCCACGGCCTGGGTGGAGACAGGGCTGCCTGCACCCCCATCAGGGGCTCTGGCAAGGGTGGACCTATTTGACCTTGGTAGACAGTCACCACCCTCCCCACGCTCTGAGACTGTTCCAGCACGACATGGGATGGGGTTGGGAGATGGGGACAAGAAGCCTCATTTTCGTTGGTCTGTCTTCGGCCGCCAGGCAGCCGTACTGCTGGTCCCCAAGCAAAGAGATGGGCAGACACTGGTGGAGGCAGAGGTTAAGCACGCGGGTTTTAGATTTAGGATTTTAAAAGCACAACCCTGCCATGTACTGGCTGTAGGAGCTGAGACTCTCTCCTAGCTTCTCTTTCCTCATCTGTGAAACAGGGATAGCAAGCCTCTCTCATTTGTTAATGGCAGGATTAACTGAGAGAATTAGTGCAGGGCTTGATAAATGCCTATTAAACAGTGGCTGTAGTCATGATCTCTCCTGCACGACTGTATACTGAGCTCTGCCGGAGAGCCAGGCACCGTGCGGGGTGAGGGGACCCAGGGGAGAACGCGAGCAGCTGTTCCCCCTCCCTTGCTGACAATCGGGCACCCACTCTGTCCACACCCCTGCAGCCCCACGCCTGCCCCCAGCACCTCTGTTGTGAATCATGGTTAACTTCCACCTCTACCTCACTCCCCACCCCTGCCTTTCTTACCAAAATCTGCACTTTCCAGATTAAAATGATTATATCTCATGCAGGCACACTCGAGCACATGCTTACACAACACACGCATATACACATAGGATGTTTTAAAACACCTGCAGAACGAATGAACAGCCAATGGGTATGGTTTTCAGTTGCCTATCAGATGAATCTACATGTGGGCCTTGTAGAAGACCTCTCCGTGGGAGAAGGGGAGGAAAAGAGCTTGGAAATACTGATCTTGGGGGGAGAGTGCCATCCAGAAGACTCCACTGGCCACCAGCAATTCACCCCAAAGAGGGGAGGGCTGGCTGGGTGTAGTTTGGGTTCCTGCCTGGTGGGTGGCCCGTGTGTCTATGACCAGCCAAAGTGTCACCACCACGTGGCAATAGTGCAAACACAGTTTACAACTTTTAGGAAGCCAGCTTTGTGAATTTTTTTAAAGGGGGGAGGGAAGTTACAAACTTGGCTTCAAAGTAAGACTGTTTTGATATTTTAATAGCTCGCTTTTCAGATTTACATAATTGAAATTGACAGGAAAGGTTGTGATATTGACTAATCTTAGTAAGTTTCATTAAAAAGCAGAATTGTGTCTTCCCGGAGGTGGTTGTTAGATTTGCCTAGGGCAACACCTGCCTCCTGCACCAGAGGCTCTTCCTGACATCAGCGCTGCCCCACAACCCCCCACTCCCCACCCCAGCTTCAGACGGCGCCGGTTCTTCCTCATGCCTTTTCTGGGAGAGGCACTGAAGGGCCAAGTGTTCCCTCTTCTGAGATCAGCAAAAGGAAAAGCATCCCCTTCTCAAAGTGTTGAGTTGAATTGAAACAATGTCTCTTGGGGGTGGGGGTGGATTGCGCAGGAAATGCCAAGCGCTTCTAATAACAATAGCAAATGGAACGAGTGATGCTCCAACTGTGGTCCCTAGATCAGAAGCATCAGCACCACCTGGGAACTTATTAGAAATGCACATTCATCTCCCCCTCCCCCCCGCCCCGCCCCCGCACGAATCACTCCGGGGACAGGACCTCCCAAACCGTGCTTTAACAAACCTTCCAAATGCGTCTGATGATAATATTTGAGAATGTCTGACCTAAAGAATCCGAGAACAGAACATACACCCTAATAGCTATGACTAGATTATTTTCAGGTTATTTGCTCTTCTAGTTGATACTCAGATTCAGCAGTTAGTTGCATAGCTCTGCCTTTCCCTACCCCACATCTGCCCTGTGCCGTGAGGAAGTCCCACGGAGCAGATAAATTGGAGGATGGCAGCTTGCTGGGCGTAACTTTCTGACTAGGCGACGTTCGGTGACGTGCCACCAATTTTGTCTGAGTCTCCAAGGCAGGCAGAGCAACAGTCTCAAAGTGCTCCCTAGAAAGAGTGAGTCATCAGGCCCCAACGCGGCTGAGCCTGAGCCACAAACTTTGGGGCCAAGTAGACCTAGTCATCAGTATTTTATGCAGGGACACTAAAACTCAACAACCGCATAGAAACGGCACGGCTTTTTGTTCACAGTTGGTTTGTACTTAAGGGAATGCGGCACGTTTGTGAACGCTGGTCAGCCGTCAGACCTTGCGGGCGTAGATTCTCTGGCAGCTTTGCCATGAAGTGGCCTTGGCTTGGCCCCTCTAATCGCTAAGTTCCTCTGCTGCAGAGGGAGTGTAACACACCCACTCCATGGCTCCCTCTGCTAGTGTCGCCAGGTGGGCTCACAAGGCAAGGACAAAACGCACCCACGTTTTGCTTAAATCTGCAAAGCTTTCTTTAAGAGCGTTCATTAAGAGCCCAATATGAAATCTCTGACCCTCTGCATCAGGGACTCTTCCTGATGTCTTTCTGCTTATTTTCAGGGATTACTTTTATACTGTGACCTTGTGGAGTCGACATTTGAAAAGTTCAAGGGGCCAAGCAGACAAGTGGATGCTT
Organism: Delphinus delphis; assembly: GCF_949987515.2. NCBI lineage: Eukaryota > Metazoa > Chordata > Mammalia > Artiodactyla > Delphinidae > Delphinus > Delphinus delphis. The sequence continues at coordinate 31,198,876 of NC_082698.1, read as the reverse complement.
TAGATCATTTTCAAAAATGCTTTCTGATTTTAAAATTGCACCATCAGAGAGTGGACAGTGACAAGTCCACCCAACAGGAAGGAAAGACCTGGAAGGCCATCCGTGTGGACCTGGTCATGTGCCCCTACGAGCAATATGCCTTTGCCCTGCTGGGCTGGACTGGCTCCCGGGTAAGCGATACCTGTATCCGTGGGATGGTCTTAGCTTTCCAGAAGAGGTAGACTGGGTCTACCTGGGCCCAGGGGAGAGACAATGGCAGTGGGGGTGGGGATGGGGGGGAGACGGACAAGGAAGGGGGAGGGGGTGGACAGGAGAGAGGGAAGTGGCCAGAAATCTCTAAACCAGGGCATTCCACCTGCACATGGTCACCTGAGACAGATGCATTTAGAACAGTTATTCTCAAAATGAGATCCCCTCTGAACTGGGAGATTGGGATTGACATGTATACACTGATGTGTATAAAATGGATGACTAATAAGAAAATAAATAAATAAATGAACATTAAAAAAAATATGACACACACAAAAAAGAAAGAAGCCAAGACACAGAAGGCCACATATTGTATAAATCCATATGAAATCTCCAGAATTGGTAAACCCATAGAGACAGAAAGTAAATTAGTGGTTGCCAGGGGTAAGGTGGAGAAGAAAAGGAAGTGACTGCTAACAAGCATGGATTTCTTTTGGGGTGATAAAAATGTTCTGTAATTACAGATTGGTGATAGTTGGACAACTTCATAAATATACTAAAAGCCACTGAATTGTACACTACAAAACAGTAAATTTTACTGTATGTGAACTATACCTCAATTTAAAAAAATAAATGAATTAACACAAAATATGTAGTTAGTGAAACTTACTGATATATTAAATGAAGCATATCTTAAATATTTCATCTGTCATGAAATCTTACCCTTCTAATAAGTCTAAGAAACTTGTTTTTATGATGTAAACATTTTTGTTAAAAATAATGTCACAACTGTCAATAATTTTTACCGTGTTTCAATGTACCCATCAAAACTTTAGATTAAAAAAGACTTTAAGAAGAAAAGTTGCAAATTAAAACAAAACCAAGTACGGATTTATACCAGTTACACGATTCCCTTAGAGTGGCTCATGAGTCATTGGTATATTCTGAGCATCATAAATGATTATGATTACAGACTTATTTACACAAGGTAAAGTTTATAAATCTTTGACTAGGAGTCAAGTTTCTAACAAGGAGTCAATGACTGCTAATTTTTTATTTTGTACCACAATGGATGTCCAAAGCCAAGTGTTTCTGCTCTTGTTATGTCGCAATTCTATTAATTCCCTTCTGGGAAAAAAAAAAAAAAAAGACAATTCTACAGGAACTCAGAACAGCTGCATGTAATAGCTTAAAATCGTATTAATTCAAATTAATATTACTGGAGGAATGTATGACATTACTACCATAAAATAATAATGTGTGAATTATTAATATATGAAAATAAAAGAATCTTCTTATTCCTACTACACAGAGTAATTCATTTTAATTCTAGAGAAGTATAGTTAACTGCCAAGCCAAGAGCCTGCCTACTTCATTAAGTCAACAACTATTGGTTGAGCAGTTATTATGTTCACAATATAAGGAATACAAAGATACTGGTCCCCACGCTCAAGGGATTTATAATGTAATACAATATGGAAGTGGGCAGGTAATAGAATGTGGGGATGGATTATAAATGTTGAGGATCTTACAGTTTAACCTATAGGTAACAGGGAAACTATTTAAATGATCTGAATCATCTACTGAGTTAGACTAGGAGGTTAACACAATAGTCTAGATAAGGATGAGAAAGATCTAAATTAAAGTAATGGCTGGGAAGGGCAGATGAAGAAAGACTCTCAAGTCTTATTTAGGTGGTATAATCAGTAGGACTTGGGTGACTGCATATAGAGGAAGCAATACCACCTAGAAGTTAAGGCTTGCATAGGCTTTGAAAACACACACACAAAAAGAAAAAAAAAAAATGAGATCCCCTGACCAGCAGCATCAGTCTTACCTGGGAACAGGGTAGACATGTAAATTCTCCACCCCACCTCAGACCTTCTGAATCAGAAACTCTGGGGGAAGAGCCCAGCAATTTGTGTTTGAAAGAACCCTGCAGGTGACGCAGCTGAAGTATGAGAACCATGGAAGCAGAGAAAGCAGTCTGGTGGCTAAGGGCACAGTGTGGCTCATCCCAGACCTGGTCACAAGCCCCTGCTCTGACTCTTGCGAGCTAGGTGATCTCCGTCAAGTTCCCCATGTCCTCTGAGACTTAGTTTTCCCATCAGGAAAGTCAGGGCAAAAATGCCTCTACCTCCCTGGGTTGCAGAGATCCAGTGAGATGAAGCTGGCGAAGCCCCCAGCACCACGCCAGGCACGGGGCCAGTGCTCGCCGAGTGGCAGCTCCCAGCTCCCATCATGTGATATTCATAGACATGGCGCCCAAGATTCGTCCCATTAGCTTGTGCTCCACCCTCCCAGCTAACACCCCACACTGTTTTCCCATGTAGTTGGCTGTTGCTTTGAGTGACATGAGTCGTTAAAGGATTTTATATGATAAATGACGTAGAAATTAATTGTCCTCAACCTTGAGTTAAATGTCAGGTGTGTTTGCTTTCAGCCGGAATCATTTCAGCACAGGATCTCAGCACTAGAGCTTCTTACCCTAATCAAAAACGTTGGCTGGCATCTTTCATTCATTAAAATTAGGAAAGCTGATGAAACAATACATCATAAATGCGCTTTGTTTGATAGACATACATCTCTGGGGACAGTCTGTTGGGAAAGGGGAGAGTTCCAAAAAGAAGCCCAGCGTTATACAGAGTCATGCCAGTCAGGACTCGTTGGCAGAGATGGTTGTTCTTTGTTCACTTTGTTTTGAACATGGGCATCTCTTCAGCACATTTTATTCTCTTTTCTCAGAGTCCTCAGAAATTACTGTTATTGGCTCTGCGGGGCACTAACAGAGCACTAAGCTCTCCCACTTTTTAGCTGGGTGACTTTAAACAAATTATAACCTCTTCAAGTCCTAGTTGCCCCATCTATATTGTGGATAATAGTGGCGCCCACCTCCCAAGTTTGCCATCCGGTTAAATGAGATGCATGTGTTTAAACGTGGTAAGGGCTCAGCAAACGGTAGCTACTTGTGTTACCATCTTTACGCCCCCGCTTATGTGACCGCTGAACGCGATGTGTTTTGTCCCCAGGTGGATACATGTTGGTGGGTGACCAGGTTTAGGTCTGGTCTAAAATTTTGTAGGTGAGAAATTTAATTTCACCTTTTAACCCAAAGATTTCAGCACCTGGGAAATGTTCTTAAGCCACTTCACCTATTAATCTCACCCCAGTTTGGGGTCATTAAGTTACCAGGTTGTCTCATCTACTAAGCTGACAAAGTTTCCTTTGGATCTTGTGCCCTAAAGATTTCTTGAGTAGGATGCATCCACTGGGACACATTAAGCTGAGGTTTTTCTAGAACCATCCAAGTACAGTGCAATTTCTGGACTGGGTATGGACTTCATTAGTTTAAAAAAAAAAAAAAGAAGCTTTTGTTTTCCTCTGAATCATATTTCATCAAACTAGATGTGCCGTTTGTCAGCATGACTTTATTGGCTGAGATTCCTTCAAGAGTATTGTCCACGTTTGTGTCAGGTGCTAGAGGAGGTACACTCTCTCCTCCGGAAACACATGGACAATGGTGGCTAGATGCCTAGGCTACCCCAGCCTCTTTACTAGCCCAAATGGCCCCCTTTCGCCAACTTTAAAAAGCATCTCTTCCTTAAAATACCTTACTGCCATTTCCCAGAAAATTGTCATAAGAAACATGCGTATTTACAAAGACTACACAGTGAATGGCGCCCTCTAGAGTTTTGCAGTGCACAACTTGCACAACTGTATGCAGCACGCACGGGCCAACCTCTGAAGTGTGTTGTGACCAGTGATACAGCCAGACTGTAGTATCACTGCCCCTGCTCGATGTTCAGTTTTCTTTATCTGAAACAAAAGACACCATCCTTGCCCTGCCTATCTCACAGGGTTGTTGAGAGAAACTAAAGAGCTTGTAAAGCAGAAGGCAGAACTGTCCAGGGTAAAGAACCTGAGCTTTGGGATTCAGGAGTCTGAGTCCTAGCTCCATCATTGGCTGTGTGGCCTTGGGTAAATTACTTAGGTTCTCTGGGCCTCCTTTCTTCATCTGAAAAATGGGACTAATAACAGTACCAACCTCACGGGATTGTAATGAGGATTAATTAGACAGTGCCTTCATCTTAACACAATTCTGAGGCTAATTGTATACTTAATACTGTTCTTTTAGAAGTATTGTTAGACTCTTTTAGAAGCTGTTAAATACTAGTGATAATAGAGTAGATCAGAAATTAATATAAAGCAAGAAATCAGCCCAGCACCCAGCACAGGGTAAGCTCTCCATAAACATTAACTAGGATATCATTGCCCGGATTATGAACACAGCTGTTCTGACTGGTATCTTGCCCCCTACAGCCGAGTGATCCTGTCATAACATAAGTCAGATCGGGTCACTCTCCTGCTCAAAACCTGGCAGGGGCTCCGCATTCAACGCAGAGTAAAGGCCTTCCAGTGGCCACGAGACCCTGCGTGGTCTCCCCACACCCTCATCTCTCTGAACTCCTCCCCACTGCTCTCTCCCTAACCAGGCAGGCTCGCCCCTCCCTAAGGCCTCTGTTCTAGCTGTTCCCTCTGCACGGTGTGCTCTTCCCAGAGTCCACTTGGCTAGCTCCTTCACCTTGGGCGAGTCCTTGCTCAGATCCTACCTCCTTTATGAGGCCTGCACTGTACACAGCATGACCTTTTAACATATCATGTAATTTACTTATGCTGTTACTGTGTCTTATTTGTGTCCCCTGTTGAATCCAAGCCTCACCAAGGCAGACATCATTGTTTTGTTCTCTGTTATAGTCCAAGCATCCAGAACACACCTGTCACATAGTAGGTGCTCAATAAATATTGGTTGAGTCAATATGATTACCCTTCAAATGGAAGACATCATTATAATTCCTGACAGAATATGGAAAAATGCTCCTGAGGATTTAGCAGAGGAGTCCAGGCATAGATCTCTCACCACACAGAACTGGGGAGCCAAGGGGGGCTTCTCACTGCACCTGTTACCCCATCCTCTCCAGCCTCCCCCCACGCCCAGTGTGAGGAGCCCTTGCTCTAAGTGCTGGGGGGACAGGAGGCAAGTGGCCCAGGACTGTAGGAGGCCGTGTGCTAAGCAACACTCCTGTACTTTCACAGGCCAGCAGCTACTGCACCCAGAATCTGCTTCACCCTGATTCTTCCACAGCCATAGTTTCTCTTCCACTCCCTTATAAAGAACTTCTGGCTGGAAAGTCTGTCTTCACACAGCCAGGTGAGGAAGGGCAGTTCCCAGTCCCTGCCAGCTTTCCCATACTCGCCACTAGAGGGCGCAATGATTCCCTCCTTGCTCCCTAATCCCACATGGAAAGGACAACATTTCTAGATCTGTGCTTCTTAGGAAAATTAACCTCAACGACAACTTCATTCATTGTCCTCCTTTTCCAGGGTTTCCCTGTCCTCTATCTAAGGCTGCAGGTTTTGCTCCCTGGAGCCTCCGAGCTCACCCTGATCATAGGAGATGCTACTCTGGGGCAGGTGGCTCAGACCATCAGTTTTACAGAATCTCGTATGAGAGGATGTTACAGCCAGAGGGGACCTTACTCATGCACTTCCTCCACCCTCTGAACCGAGATTCAGAGAGGCTGGGTGACTTGCAGAGAGATGCACAGCCAGACAGGAACAAAATCCAGGCTGGAATCTGGGTCTCCTAACCCCTCATCCTCTTTTATATGAGTGATATTCCAAATAAAAAAACAACACCAAGTATTATTTATCCAGCATTTACTCTGGACCAGGTATTATTTTGGACACGATCCTCACAATCCTCATTTATTCATTCAGCAAATATTTGCTGTACCTCTATGTGCTAGGCGTCATTTGAGGAGGAAATATGGTTATGAACAGAACAAATCAGGTTCCTTTTTTCACAGAGCTTACAGTCTAGTGTGTGCATGTGAGCTTGGAGCTTTGTCATCGTAGACTGTTGCCCTGGGGGAGAAAATTGCTTGGAGAATGTTTAGTGGAGGTAGACATTTCATTACAGTAAGTCCTCTACATACTAACCTTCAAACTGTGAACTTTCAAAGATGCAAACGTGCATCTGGTTCCAGCAAGGAACCAGAACCTGAGCCATCAGCGTCAGGCATGAGTGAAATCGCAGCCTGCCCTCTGTCTCCTCTTGCTGACGATCCTTCAGCTCTACCATCTCCCACCTCCTCTCCCTCCTCCAGTCAGTAACTCTTCTTGCCTGTTCACTCGATGCCAGCCCCTGTATGCCAGCTGTTGTCCTGTACTACTGTACTTTTCAAGGTACTGTACTGTAAGATTTTAAATGTTTTATTTTTCGTGTTTGTTTTCTTTGTATTATTTGTGTGAAAAGTATTATAAGCCTATTACAGTACAGTACTATATAGCCGACGGTGTTAGTTGCGTACCTAGGCTAACTTTGCTGGACTTACCGAACAAATTGGACTTACGAATGTGCTCTCGGAACGGAACTCGTTTGTATATAGGGGACTTCCTGTATTGGGATTTAAATATCTCTAAACACATAATACCGAAGACATTCTAGACTTGATAGTAATTTATTTATTTATTTAAAAAAATTTATTTATGTATTTGGTTGCATTGGTTCTTAGTTGCGGCAGGCGGGCTCCCTAGTTGCAGCACGTGGGGTCCTTAGATGTGGCATGCATGTGGGATCTAGTTCCCTGACCAGGGATCGAAGTCGGGCCCCCTGCATTGGGAGCGCAGAGTCTTAACCACTGCTCCACCAGGGAAGTCCTGATAGTAATTTATTTTAATTATTTCTTATCCAGCAGTTTGAGAGAGACCTCCGGCGCTATGCTACACACGACCGGAAGATGGTGCTGGATAACCACGCTCTATATGACAAGACCAAGGTGGAGCTGTCTCCCTGAGATGGGCCTCTTTGATCCTCATCACCAAGGCTGGCTCCCTGAGTGCTTTTCCAGAACTAATTTTAGTGTCCAGGTTCAGTTTCCTCTGCCCCGAGTGCCCTGTCCGCACAGATCACAGTTGAGGGCAGCTGGAAAGATCCTGATGGGAGCATAGCCCCCACCTGGCCCAGAATGCACCTCAGAGGCTTTGGACTCAAAGATGATGGGCTAGTTGGGCCCCTAGAACCAGTCCAACAGTGAATATTAATTGAGTTTGGTATATCCGTGGTAACTGCAATGAGTAACTCCAAAGAAAACTAAGGATCCCCCCAAATCACAAATATCACTCAAGTACCCCTCAGATGCAGTGAGAATCAGCATTTTGAGTGATCATATAGGTCATTAATGAGAGTCCACTGCAAGAAGGAGAGCAACAGAGCTGCCCTGAGATGTAGATGAGCAGTCAGCTAGACTCACACACCAGCTGAGACTCACTTAGTATGCTAGCCTTGCAGTAGTCCAAATGCTGCCTCAGCAAAATGATAGATTACTGTATGAATTAGGAAGAGTTAAATATTCAACTAAGTCCACAAGTGCCAAGATCTACTCTTCCTATGGTGATCAAAGACACTAAACAGAGCTCCGAGGAGGAAGAAGACACAAAATAACTAGAAGTAATGGCTTTTACCCTTTAGGAGCTTATAGTCTAAATGAGGTGTATTTAGTTAGAGCTGTCTCACAAGTGTCAGAAACCCAATACAAAATGGAAATGGCAAAAAAAAGAAAAGAATTTGGCTTATATACTGTAGCATCTGGGATAATATGGACTTCAGGTGTGGCTGTATCAAGGTGATCATGCAAATTTCCCTCAGTGTTGGTTTCACTCTCAGGCAGCGTATTCCTATGAATTCCATCCTTCTAGCTTAGCTACCCCTTCAGAAAAGAGCTTCCTTCCTAATAGTTCCAGCAAGAGCCCTAGCTGATGTTCACTGGCCAGGCCTGGGCCATGTGCCAATCCCTGAACCCTTTTCCATGGCTCTTATTGGCCAGGCTTGGGTCATGTGCCCCTCCTTGGAGGTGGGATTAGCCCCACCTGACCCTCAGAGACTGAGAGTAGGGAGGAGTGGTTTCCCAAAGAAAAATCAAGGTGCTGCCGTCATAAGAGAGGGCTGTGGATGCTGGCAGGAAAGCCTCAGTGGTCTAGCATGTGAGTGGAGACAGCTTCACATAACACGATATAGGAAGACTTACAAATTGACACGTAACAAATAGTTCAACATAAGCGAGTGCCTCCTACAGGCCCAACGCTGTGCTATAACAAGAAGGGCTGGAGGAGAAGTGGTGCTTGCTCTAACAGAGATCATGCGGTGGGAGCCTGGCGGGAGCGGGGCAGGGGTGGAAGGCCAGGAGGAGGCCCCAGCATACACAAGTATCCTATAATCATCGTTCCTCCTTACCAATGGCAGCAGTACGTAATTCTGACTGCACAGGAGAATTTCCCAGCCCCCTTAAACAGATGGAGGACAAGACCTCTCCGAGCTTCTGACTTCATTGGACTGGGGTATAGCTCAGTTTTCAACATTTTTTTAAAAAAACTCCTTCAGGTAGTTCTAATGAGCAACGTGGTTAAGAACTACAGATCCGTAGGAAGAATACCAAATGCCTCTAGTTGAATATGTAAGGCTGTCATCCTTTTACCTTAATTTATTAAGTTTTGGGGGGTGGGAAAATACAAAAAGTACGGAAGTCAGGTAAGATGAATTTCTATCCTCAGAAGCAGGGTAATGTGTTTTGGCAGTGATTTGTTTTGACAAAACAGTTCTACAAGTTATATTTTCACTGTGTCAGCATCGAGACGCTTAACAAAAATATCTGAATGCACACATGTCTTGTTATGCTTTCAGAGGATGTTTCTCAAAGCAGGAAGTGAAGAAGAAATCTTTGCACATCTGGGATTGGATTACATCGAACCATGGGAAAGAAATGCTTAGGAAAAAGTGGTCGACTTCTTTTCTGGTTTTTTTTTTTTTTCAGGTTAGATAAATTATGCTTCATATTATAATGAAAGATGCTTTAGGAAAGTTTGGGATTCTTTACATCTTACTGAAATGCAGATTGCTTCTAGAAATAAATAGTTTGGGAAACATGATCATGCCCCACCTGGTAATGGTTTATGCTCTAATA